>NC_064614.1:813789211-814424524 GCF_023898315.1 Schistocerca nitens
CGTCACGAAAATGTTGAAAAATCTGAAATGGCAGACGCTTGAAAATATAGACGCCAACCAAATCACGAACGTCTACTCAAAAGTTCTAGGCGCTCAGTCCGGAACCGCTCGACTGCTACGGTCGCAGGTTCGAATCCTGCCTCGGGCATGGATGTGTGTGATGTCCTTAGGTTAGTTAGGTTTAAGTAGTCCTAAGTTCTAGGGGACTGATGCCCACAGATGTTAAGTCCCATAGTGCTCAGAGCCATTTGAGCCATTTTTTGTAAACAAGGCACTGTGCAAGCTGGTGATGTCTCCATAATGCTGTTGTCTGTGCTAACATAGAATGAACTGGGTCCTGCTTATGTTCGGCCACTTGGGGACCATTTGCCATTCATGGACTTGATGTTTCCAAACAACGATGGAATTTTTGTGGATGATAGTTCACCGTGTCACCGGACCACAATTGTTCGCGACTGGTTTGAATAAGATTCTGCACAGTTGGAGCGTATATTTGGCCACCCAGATCGCCCAAAACGAATCCCGTCGAACATTTATGGGATATCATTTAGAGATCCGTTCGCGCACAAAATCCTGCACCGGCAACACTTTGGCATTTATGGACGGATATAGAGGCAGCATAGCTCAATATTTCTGCAGGGAAGTTCCAACGACGTGTTGAGTTGATACCACGCCGAGCTGCTGCGCTATGACGGGAAAAAGGAGGTCCGACAAGATATTGGGAGGTATCCCATGACTTTAGTCACTTCGCTGTGTAAGGAATGATGGTACCGAAATACTGAGGTACGTGTGGCGAATGTCTTTACTAGTTCTTCTTTTTCGGGGCTGGTAACATGCAAAGTTTAATGGCAGAGCTAATTTTTTTGACGATCTCATAAAAATTCTCACATCACCAACAATACAAAAAAATTTACGTACATCGGTATCAAGTTATCATAATGAATAGAGTACTGCAATATTTTCCCTCATTAAATTAGCAATAACTGATCACAGAAGAAACTACGTAAATCTTCTATTGTCACCTGTGACGCTGTAAGCGGTAACTACTTGTTTACCTGAACGAAGTAAAATAGATTGATTGCCCCCCTTGATTTCAATAGGAGTCTTCCTGTACTTCTTTCAAAACATAGTGACTGTAAAGTGAAATTAAGGATAACAGAGTTTAAGGTGTATGTTACCACAAAGGTAATATAATCTCTGCACCACAGAGGATTCCACCCGCCTGAAGATCCAAACAAACACGGCACCATTTGATGCGCTTGGGAGAGAGAATATCCTCGTGATTAATGCACTGAATATCATTTACGTAATCTCGTGGAACGGAATGGAGAAGGCTTAAGCGGTTTAGTCGCAGGTGGAATTAACCTGCAGGTAAAATGGGCTTTAGCGTCTGGGATCCACCGTGAATCCCTCAGGATGTTACCTCAAGAATAGAGGCACCTTGCAGCACGCTCAGAGCGCTTTCGCCATTCGTCTCTTAGCATATACGTAGAACGGCTCAAAATGGAGATACTTACCTAACTGCAACTGGCGTATTGTGGTTCCAACTACCAACAAGCTTCACAAAACGAATGTGAAACTAAGTAGGAACTTTTAATTTTGTTGGTGGCTTGAGTGGTACATTCAGCAGAAGAATTTTCATTATTCAAAGGGTATTGTACACAGAGTATTTAAGAACTTTGAATAAACATCCAGCGAGTCTGCCGTTTTTGATGCGCAAAGAAAAGATTTGATCCATATCCGAATAGTTTTGTTAACGATTGGATAATTCTTGTAACAGTCTGGAACCGCGCGACCATTAAGGCCGTAGGTTCGAATCTTGCCTCGGGCATGGATGTGTGTGATGTCCTTAGGTTAGTTAGGTTTAAGTAGTTCTAAGTTCTAGGGGACTGATGACCTGAGAAGTTAAGTCCCATAGTGCTCAGAGCCATTTGAACCATTTTTTTTTTTTTTGAATTCTTGTAGCTTAGATGTGGAGAGTTTACTGCAGACTACAAAAATATTGCCTCTATTGAGGTCGAACTTGAGTGTGACTGTGAAGCTATCTGGACAGGTGTAACACGTCCCCGTGAAGCTGGCAGATCGTCGGATGTTTTTACCAGCCACCCAAATTCGCCATGCAGTTTTAGTCATTCAAAGAAAGTCCACGCCCAGTAGCGCGGAAATACCCAGATCAAGCAATATTAGTTGCAGGTGACTTTAACCTACAGAGTTCAAACTGGGACGTCTATAGATTCATTACGGGGTAAGAACAGGCAGTCTTTTGAACATTTTTCCGAAAACCGTTAGACAGCCTACACAGGTTTAACTGTCAATAAAATCCTTAAAGATATGTAATGGCATTGTCAGCGTGTAAAATTTTTCGACGTTTCGGGCACTACTGCAAGTGGTCGAAATGTATCAGAATTTTATACTTTGTCAACAAGGTCACATATCCTTAACAATTTTATCGACAGCGACAACGGCCGCGGAAGCCTACGCTTGCATTATAAAGGTATAACTTTAAAAGCGAACAGTTTTAGTTAGACATTATCGTGACTATTACTGATTTCGACTCAAGCAACTAGTTTACTGTTACAAGTAAACTTTACTTACATTTCATTTCCTTTGCGCAAATCAGAATCTTAAGCATCTATTATCAAGCCGACTTATGCGAGTTAATACAACATGTATTTGTTGTGTTTACAGCTCTGGTATAAGCTGTGACACTGTCTAGTACCTGGAGAAATATAAAACACTATTTAAGTACAAAAATTGTTTTGTGGAAATATTTGACTGCAAAGATTAATAAAAATTTTGGTAAACATTTTTGGAATACAGTGATCAATTAGTTGTTATATTTTGATAAAATTCAGTCTTGATCACGTTATGTCTGTTTTAATGAGTAACCGGTTTCGGTTTTTTCTATAAAACCATCATCAGACCTGTGAATAAATTTTAAGAAATACTAGATACCAATCTTTAAATGAATGAAAAAGTCTAATGATGTCAAAATTTTAAGAAAATAAAATAAAATTAATTATACCCATTGGCTCCCTTGGGTTGGTAGGTGGAGCTCTCCTTGCTGCTGTGCAGTCAACTGATGGTTATGAGTGCTGAGCACAAGCTTAAATATGCAGAGGCTCCGCCTACTTCCTGTCACACTACTTCATAACTGCCAATCAGCGTTCATAATATGACGCCATCGTCAAAGTATAAAAGTAGGAAATACACTAATAACATAAAATTGATTCATTTAAATATCTGATTAACAGATAGTAGTTATGTCTACAACTTATTTATATTTAGGATAAAAACATTGAATTACGATGTGTGATAGCTGTGCCCTCTATGGACAACCTTAATACTATTACAGTGCCAGTTACATCAAAGATAAAAAAATCCTTGGCGTTGTGGTATATATCGATTATACCGAGTCGCCTACATCACACTTGCATCTTTGTTGCACGCTGCAGAATCGTCTTGTTTTAACTGTAGTTTTTATGACAATGTTCTTTATAGCATTAGGTTAGCAGCCAATAGTACGTTCCACATTATGTATATCTGAATAACTGATGAGACTGCTGATGCTGCATATTTTACATACATTGCTTTTGCCATGGGTATAACTAATCTTATATTTTTTAAAAAACAAAAGAGTAGATGCTTTTATTATAAAATTTCGTCAAAAAGGTCGTAATAATATTTTTCGCGAAAATCTAATTGTTCCTTGAGCAGCATTGATGATTTGGTTTTCAAATGAGCATATATCTCGAGTTCTTCTAGGATATTCATAAGTAAGCCTTTATTTGCATAATGAAGAACTTGTAAATTCTGTTGTACTGTCCCCTCAGCATGATTATTGAATGTTATATGATGACCAAAAACAGACTTTGTTCGTGAGGTACCTGACGTATGTTCTTTGTACCTTACTGCAAAATTTCGACCTGTTTGGCCGATATATATTTTTTCACAGTCTCTACATTGGATCTTGTACACTCCTGATCTGGTAGATTTTCCATTATCTTTATTTACGGTATGTCTTAATTTTTGTTGTAAAGTATTGTCAGTTGTAAATGCTATTGTTATTCCAGAATTTTTGAATAAATTAGTGATTCTAGCTGATATGTTTCCCATATATGTCATCTTCATATATTTTGGATTACTTATTAGTGGAGTACTTTGTGATTGTTGTACTTTATTAAAAATGATATCTACCTGTTGTGTGTCGAAAGAGTTGGTTTTTGCAATTTGTTTCAAGATGGTCATTTCCTTTTTGATCTCATTAGCTTCTAGCGGTAATTTTAGTATTCGGTGTATCATAGATTTAAAAAATGATTTTTTATACTTGTCAGGATGACATGATGTAGCATTAATAATAACATCAGTGGTTGTAGGTTTCCTGTATATGGTGAATAAATGTTTCCCATTGTTATTAATTATAGTGAGATCTAGGTAGTTAATAGATTTTTAATTTTCATGCTCAACTGTAAATTGTAACTTTGGATGCATAGAGTTTAATTTTATAGCAAGTTTCTCAATTTCGTCTTTTGAACCATTATAAAGTAATAATGTATCGTCTACATATCGCCTGTAATATATGATTTTATTTGCGATATCAGGGTTATTTTTCAAGAATTGCGTCTCAATGTGGTTTACGAAAATGTCTGCTACTGTCCCAGCCAAAGAATTTCCCATTGCTAAGCCATCTTTCTGACAATAGATTTTAGTATTAAACGAGAAATAATTGTAATCTAAAGTGCATTCAAGTAGTTCTATAAGTTCGATTATTTCGTCTTTAGTCATATTTTTGTATTGTATTAAGTTATCCCTAATTATATTAATTGTCTCAGTAATTGGTATATTTGTATACAAATTTTTAATATCTAATGAAGCGAAATTTGCACTAGTTGGAATGTCTATATTGTGGATTTTTTGTGTTAGTTATAACTGTTTTTGATACTGAAGTTGCTGTCATATGTATAGAATGCTTTCAAAATTTTATTAAGTTTCATATTTAGTTTATATGAAGGACTACTTCTGTAGTTGACAATAGGTCGTATAGATTTCTCTTTTTTATGCAGTTTAATCTGTGATCTTAATTTAGGTATTTGGGGATTCATATTTTTCATCATATTTTTTTCCTCAGGGGTCAAGAGGTGATTATTTTCATCGACTAGTTTCTTAATCTTTAATTGGAACTTTGGAGTGGGGTCTTTAGTTACTTCAACGATCCCATTTTCATTAAAAAATGAGAGTGTTTTAAATATATAATCATCTTCTTTAATAATTACAAGGGTATTTCCTTTATCGGCCTTTACCACAATTGCTTTCTCTGCTAATAGTTTATTATTGATATTTTTAAGTGTTTTATCTTCAGTTTTTCTATGTAGTTTATTTTTCTCTTTTAAAATTAAGTCCTTCGTTTTTAGGGCTATCTTACATGCTTCAGATTTATTTATTTTCGATATTTTGCTTGTTGCTATAACATCAGCAATTATGTGTTTAGCGTTGGTATTATTTAGTGGGGGAGTTAAGTTATATTTTAAGCCTTTGTCAAGTAGCGACATTTCGGACTTTGTGAACTGAATATCTGTAAGATTCATTGTCCTTGGATAAAATTGATGTATATGGTTGACCTTTTCTGAAAGCTTATTTTGTTGTTTAGCTATGAGTAAATCAATTTTTCTCTGATGTATTTGGGTAATCGCTTTCTGTAAAAAGTCTATTTTCTCATCAATGCTGCTTAGTAAAATAGAAAAAATCAAAGGTGAGAGTTCATTACTTAGCAATAAATGCAGACTATACATTTCGACATTTAAAAGATCTTTTATCTTAAAAGCTTCTCTAATTTCAGATTTAATCCATAAAATACTACTCTTTTGTTGTACATATGTTACATTACTAGATTTGGATTGAATATTGATTCTAGCATATTTTGGTATGATATGTTCCATGAGGCAAGTTTTATTAAATTTAGTTTTCATACCAAGTTTCATAATTTTGGTTCTAATATTTCTAAACCTTTTGTAATTTCCAATTGCCTGACTAGACAAACATTGCACAATTTTGGTAAACATTTTTGGAATACAGTGATCAAAACAGACATAACGTGATCAAGACTGAATTTTATCAAAATATAACAATTAATTGATCAGCTAGAATCACTAATTTATTCAAAAATTCTGGAATAACAATAGCATTTACAACTGACAATACTTTACAACAAAAATTAAGACATACCGTAAATAAAGATAATGGAAAATCTACCAGATCAGGAGTGTACAAGATCCAATGTAGAGACTGTGAAAAAATATATATCGGCCAAACAGGTCGAAATTTTGCAGTAAGGTACAAAGAACATACGTCAGGTACCTCATGAACAAAGTCTGTTTTTGGTCATCATATAACATTCAATAATCATGCTGAGGGGACAGTACAACAGAATTTACAAGTTCTTCATTATGCAAATAAAGGCTTACTTATGAATATCCTAGAAGAACTCGAGATATATGCTCATTTGAAAACCAAATCATCAATGCTGCTCAAGGAACAATTAGATTTTCGCGAAAAATATTATTACGACCTTTATGACGAAATTTTATAATAAAAGCACCTACTCTTTTGTTTTTTAAAAAATATAAGATTAGTTATACCCATGGCAAAAGCAATGTATGTAAAATATGCAGCATCAGCAGTCTCATCAGTTATTCAGATATACATAATGTGGAACGTACTATTGGCTGCTAACCTAATGCTATAAAGAACATTGTCATAAAAACTACAGTTAAAACAAGACGATTCTGCAGCATGCAACAAAGATGCAAGTGTGATGTAGGCGACTCGGTATAATCGATATATACCACAACACCAAGGATTTTTTTATCTTTGATGTAACTGGCACTGTAATAGTATTAAGGTTGTCCATAGAGGGCACAGCTATCACACATCGTAATTCAATGTTTTTATCCTAAATACAAATAAGTTGTAGACATAACTACTATCTGTTAATCAGATATTTAAATGAATCAATTTTATGTTATTAGTGTATTTCCTACTTTTATACTTTGACGATGGCGTCATATTATGAACGCTGATTGGCAGTTATGAAGTAGTGTGACAGGAAGTAGGCGGAGCCTCTGCATATTTAAGCTTGTGCTCAGCACTCATAACCATCAGTTGACTGCACAGCAGCAAGGAGAGCTCCACCTACCAACCCAAGGGAGCCAATGGGTATAATTAATTTTATTTTATTTTCTTAAAATTTTGACATCATTAGACTTTTTCATTCATTTAAAGATTGGTATCTAGTATTTCTTAAAATTTATTCACAGGTCTGATGATGGTTTTATAGAAAAAAGCGAAACCGGTTACTCATTAAAACAGACATAACGTGATCAAGACTGAATTTTATCAAAATAGATTAATAAAAATAATTGTAAAATTAAAAACATCTACACTGGCTTATTTTTCTGTCGTGTTATTTCACATACAACGTCAAAGGTTTGAAACTTATTCCAAACTTGCGTTCTGTTTTTTTTCTGCTATTGGTAATAATATTATTTTTCACCTTCTTTGCAGTAATTCAGTTCTAAACGCCATCTTTGTTTAGTTCAGAGTTTACAAACTGCAAGTGATGATTTATGTGATGTAAGACGGCAGATAATTAAGACTGTCACCGCTGGATGTATTTTTGCTTTTACGCTCGAGATATAATAAGGGGTTGGCATGACATCACAAACATGAAGCCGACATCCGCCATACCAGTTGCCCCGAATATTAGGTCCTGGTGGAAGTGTTTTCGTCAAAACTGCTAGCCTGCGTCGTTTACAGTTTTACTATAATCGTTATGATTAAATTCTAAAGTGCAAGGGATCACATTTAATTCGTAAGTGGAGTGGTTCAAGCAATACTTTCTTTCGTACAATTTAGTTTTGGTTACGCTGTTTACTGCAGTGATTTTATATTTGTCGTTCGACTTCAGATTTCCTATCAATATAACTCGAAAATCTCTCTGGGTGAACGGTTTACAAAGGAAAGATTGTAAACCTACAAAACAGATCAAATTATATTCTCAGTATTTTCGGGAAGAGGACGTAGAACGAACATCAGATGATGGCTCTGAGCACTATGGGACTTAACATCTGAGGTCATCAGTCCCCTAGAACTATGAACTACATAAACCTATCTAACCTAAGGACATCACACACATCCAAACCCGAGGCAGGATTCGAACCTGCGACCGTAGCGGTCGCGCGGTTCCAGATTGAAGCGCCTAGAACCGCTCGGCCACAACAGCCGGCCTGGAACGAACATCAGTTTTGTCAGTCGGTATTAATATAATTACGACAGTAGCCTTTTCACATCACATAATCCTCTTCTTGGTTATCCGGAAAATATAACATAAAGAAAATTATATCAAGGAGGCCAAATTAGTTGTATTACTGGATCCAGTACTTACTTCAGACCAGGAAAACGTCTAAAAATGTTTTCCAGAGCCTGTGTATTGACGAAATCACTACATCATTTACTATTTAGAACAGATGTTGCGTACGCAAGACAGAAATGAGAAACAAAAAGCGATCGTAAGCAGAAGCCTGCTAATGTTTTGAGGCATCTAACACGGCGGCTTCAGCTTCAAAGCAAAGTCTATGTCACCATCTCCCCCTATTATACCTCCATACTTCTGTATTTATATTTTTGTTCATCTTTGCAATCAGAGACCCCTACAAAACAAATAGTTTAAATGGTTGTTTCTCCTGCTATCAGACAGTGTCGCAGATTATACAAAAGTCGTAAATAACATTAGTTTCGCGTTAATACACATTAACAGAGCTGCGCTCTAGCGAAACAACGGTTCGGTAGTTTTGGTACACTACATAAATGACGTAGTAAATGGTAGGTTTACCGTTAGTATATGTAGCATTGATAGGGAAAGAAATATGTATGAATGTGTAAGGGAGAAACTCGCAGCCGGCCACTTCTCTTCGTTTTTTCTTTGTTTGGTTGTTTGTTTTGTGCATAATTAGAACCGCAAATTATACAGTGTTAGTTCATAGTGTATTCTACATCCTTACAGCAAGTTTATAAACAATAAAAATTAGCTGATCGCGCAGCTTCTACGCCTTTATACAACCAAACCAATTAATTTTGTTGCAAGTACAGTTTAGATGCAAAACATAAGAAATGTGTATAAATGATGTTGTTACAGGGTGATAATTACTGAACTATTTGAAAAAATGTAAACTGGTCACAAACTAAGGAGTGCACACACTTTATTATACATTAAAACGTCGCTACAAATCTTCGGATGTGGTTACGACACGTTCGATATGCCTGCCATCATTGGCGATGATATGGCGCAGACGAATAGCGAAATTCTGCATGACCCGCTGAAGCGTCGGAACATCGATGCTGTTGATGACCTCCTGAATGGCTGTCTTCTGATCAGCAATGGATCTGGGATTGCTGCTGTACACCTTGTCTTTAATATAGCCCACAAAAAGGAGTCGCATGTGTTCCGATCCGGAGAATATGTTGGTCAATCGAGAACCATGCCAGTGGCCTCTGGGTACCCTAGAGCCAGAATGCGGTACCCACAGTGCTACTTCAGGACATCAAACACTCTCCTGCTTTGATGGGGTCGAGCTCCGTCTTGCGTGAACCACATCTTGTCGAAATCAGGGTCGCTTTGGATAATGGGGATGAAATCATCTTCCAAAACCTACAAGTAGCGTTCGGTAGTAACTGTGCCACCAAGGAATATCGCACCGATCATTCCGTGACTGGAAATTGCACACCACACATTCACCCGTTGAGGGTTTAGAGACTTCTCGACCGCGAAATGAGGATTCTCAGTCCCCCAAATGCGCTAATTTTGCTTACTGATGAACCCATCCAAATGAATGTGGGCTTCGTTGCTAAACCAAACCATGCATGCGCATACTAATTACCGTCAGACCACGCAGCCAATCGTCCGGTTTGAACGTCCTAACGCAAACCGTTCTGAAGTTAAAGACTATTTTATTTCGTACATTTCAATAATTATCACCCCGAATTTTGTACACAATAGAACGTTCCACGCCATTATCTAGGGCAAGAGTTTCCTATTTTTATTGATAAATACGGAAGTTGCTTATGAATAAAATAAACACGTTTTATATACGTTCGATAGAGTATTGAAGCGATGTCTGATAAATTGTTGTTTTGCGTTTTTTAAAATGCTATATGATAAATATCTATTGTTTCCTTTATTTCTACTACAAAATCCCTCTCCTACGTGTTACAGATCAACAATTTTCGAAAAAAGAACCTGAATCAAACACTGATATTTCAGTTTTACTATTTTTAAGTAACGGACAAGAGGATAGCTATGTAGAACAAAAATATTCCGTATTTTACCTGGGCGTTTATAAATCCTCACTCAGTTTCTGGACGGTTCACCAAATTCAGTCAGACACTGATTGCATGAGTAAAACAAGCGATCGTTATGAGATAACGCCCGACAGCTATGAAACACAACTAAGGCACCCGTAATGCGGATGCTAACGTAAATAACCAAAGCTACTACGAAAACTACCGTAGACTTTTCTTACTTGCGAAAGTCTACTGTAACTGACACTGTTCTTAGCGATCTATACATAAATCAATGTGATGACAAAGATTTGAGTCCCTGAAACGCGTAGTGGAAATAAAATAAAAAAACTGTCACTGTTTTTAGTGAAATTTTTGTCTCAATCGCCGAACAGGTGGCCAATGTGCCTGATCCTTTGATTCAAATGTGGCTCTCTTGCCTGTTTCGTGAGCTGACCTACGTAAGCCTGCAGAAATGTCACACGTTTTTAGTGGATGCCATCCTATTTAGCAAATGTTTTTTTGAAGTACTTACCTATAGCTATTCATGACATTCCGAAAAAAACTTGGGCTAATTGTGGAGTAGAGAGAGCTGAGGCAGGGTTCTTTTGCGTACGTATTCAGTCACTCCGCTCTCTGGGTAGCGCGGGAGAAGGGGGTGGGGTGGGGTAGGGGGGAGCTGATGGAGGGGGAAGAAGAGGTCCCACGCGGCGTCGCTTTGAGGATGGCGGAAGAGGCTCTTCACCAGAGCAGAGCAGACCACACACTCGCGATTTACACAGCAGAGGTGGCTGCGGGCACAGACCCCAGAGTCTCCATCCGTCAGGCATAAAGCGGTGGCTGGCGGCCGGACGGCATTAGCCATTAAAGGAGGCATATTTATGTAAATTGCCACGCTCTCGTGGACAGAGTGAGAGGGAGGGTATGGGTGGGAGACGGGTGTGGGGAGGAGATGGAGAAAGCGCAGCTGGTGCTCCGCTCGCAAGTTGGCGACAGGAATGCGTGCGGGCCGTAATCTAAGTTGCGGCCACCCCGGGGGTGCCGTGCCTGCTGCTGGCAACTTCCCGGCGCGCCGGCAGGCCCGGGCGTTATGTCGCGCCGGTAAATGCGTCCTCACTTATGCATGGCGCGCCGAGACACGGCCCTACTCGCCGAAGAGTCGTAAATCGGGCGACGGGCGCTGGGCGTCACCCCGACACTCCCGTAGCGGAGACACGAGCCGGGTCCTTGAAAGTGACGACACTGCCTCGTTACGCCGCTGAACATGTGAGACTTGATGACGGGTCACACTTGACTGATCAGAATGGCTATATAACAGACGACAGTGCTTCGAAAGTGAAATAAATTGAAACTCTTTGATTCCAGAGTCCGCTTCAAGCCCCAAATATTTATAATTTCTTATGCATAATGAAGGGACGAATGAAAATTTTTACCAAGGTCGGGATTCTATCCCGGGTCTGTTACTCAGCAGACAGATGTGCTAATCACTACCTCACCATGGTACAGTGGCTTCGCACAACTGCATGGACTACCCTAGCACGCTTCCCTACCCAGTCCAAATTTCCATTCACTCCCTGGTCCATTCTCCCTGAAGTTGAACAGACTTGCAGAGGCTCTCCAACTGTATTTGGCATCTTGCCTGTCTACATATATACATCATACATGTTTGAGACTTGAAAAGGTCTCTAGAGCCATACAGTTTCACGTCACTAAAGCAGCAATGCATGGGTTTCACGCACGATCCCCTGTTTCGTTCGATGATGAGGTGCTATTCCAGTTAAATGGGAGAACCTCTGCAGTGGAGTTCACGTACTGGAAGAATACCAAGCGGACCGAGGTGTGGATCGGAATCTGGATTGAGGAGGGAGGTGTGGTACGGTAGTCTGTGCAGTTGTACAAAGCCACTGTACCTGGGTGGCGTTGCGGTTAGTGCATCTGCATAGTGAGTAGGAGAGCCAAGTTCGAATACCAGCCTTGGTACAAATTTTCATTCCTTGCTTTAGTCTGCATTTATACATAATACACTCCTGGAAATGGAAAAAAGAACACATTGACACCGGTGTGTCAGACCCACCATACTTGCTCCGGACACTGCGAGAGGGCTGTACAAGTAATGATCACACGCACGGCACAGCGGACACACCAGGATCCGCGGTGTTGGCCGTCGAATGGCGCTAGCTGCGCAGCATTTGTGCACCGCCGCCGTCAGTGTCAGCCAGTTTGCCGTGGCATACGGAGCTCCATCGCAGTCTTTAACACTGGTAGCATGCCGCGACAGCGTGGACGTGAACCGTATGTGCAGTTGACGGACTTTGAGCGAGGGCGTATAGTGGGCATGCGGGAGGCCGGGTGGACGTACCGCCGAATTGCTCAACACGTGGGGCGTGAGGTCTCCACAGTACATCGATGTTGTCGCCAGTGGTCGGCGGAAGGTGCACGTGCCCGTCGACCTGGGACCGGACCGCAGCGACGCACGGATGCACGCCAAGACCGTAGGATCCTACGCAGTGCCGTAGGGGACCGCACCGCCACTTCCCAGCAAATTAGGGACACTGTTGCTCCTGGGGTATCGGCGAGGACCATTCGCAACCGTCTCCATGAAGCTGGGCTACGGTCCCGCACACCGTTAGGCCGTCTTCCGCTCACGCCCCAACATCGTGCAGCCCGCCTCCAGTGGTGTCGCGACAGGCGTGAATGGAGGGACGAATGGAGACGTGTCGTCTTCAGCGATGAGAGTCGCTTCTGCCTTGGTGCCAATGGTGGTCGTATGCATGTTTGGCGCCGTGCAGGTGAGCGCCACAATCAGGACTGCATACGACCGAGGCACACAGGGCCAACACCCGGCATCATGGTGTGGGGAGCGATCTCCTACACTGGCCGTACACCATTGGCGATCGTCGAGGGGACACTGAATAGTGCATGGTACATCCAAACCGTCATCGAACCCATCGTTCTACCATTCCTAGACCGGCAAGGGAACTTGCTGTTCCAACAGGACAATGCACGTCCGCATGTATCCCGTGCCACCCAACGTGCTCTAGAAGGTGTAAGTCAACTACCCTGGCCAGCAAGATCTCCGGATCTGTCCCCCATTGAGCATGTTTGGGACTGGATGAAGCGTCGTCTCACGCGGTCTGCACGTCCAGCACGAACGCTGGTCCAACTGAGGCGCCAGGTGGAAATGGCATGGCAAGCCGTTCCACAGGACTACATCCAGCATCTCTACGATCGTCTCCATGGGAGAATAGCAGCCTGCATTGCTGCGAAAGGTGGATATACACTGTACTAGTGCCGACATTGTGCATGCTCTGTTGCCCGTGTCTATGTGCCTGTGGTTCTGTCAGTGTGATCATGTGATGTATCTGACCCCAGGAATGTGTCAATAAAGTTTCCCCTTCCTGGGACAATGAATTCACGGTGTTCTAATTTCAATTTCCAGGAGTGTATTTCGAAGGTTGTGCATTGATATTTTCTGAGTAATTAGGTATACACTGTCTAATTAGTTGTATCCAGACACCTATTATTGGACACTAATATGGTGCACGTCCACCCTTCGCCTTCATAGCGGCTTGAACTTTGCTCAGGACACTTTCGATGAGGCGTCCGAATGTCTGTGGAGGCACAGTAGCCCAATCTTCCTCAAGAGCTGAAACTAGGGAAAGTAGTTATTTTGGACGCTGGGTTCTGGAGCGAAGTCGACGTTCTAACTCCCCCAAAGGTATTCCATTGGATTCAGATCGAGACTTGGGGCAGTTCAGTCCATTTCAGGAACGTCACTGTCCAAAAACCATTGCCTCACATATGGCGCTGTGTGACAGGGTCCATTGCATTGCTAACAGAGTTATCATCTCCGAGCCATTCCTCTGCAGTACGTAGTACTCAGCGCCGTGAAACTGGTTCAAATTCTTCCACATTTTCGTTTTCTTAAGCACAATAAAGCGATCCGATCCTAACCACGAAGAACAACCCCATGCCCCAACACCATCTCCTCCGTGGTTCACTGTTGGCAGGTAACTTTCCCCAGGTATTCACCAGACCCAAAACCTTCCGTCCGATTTCTACAAGGTATAACGTGATTCATCACTCCTAATCACTCGTTTCCGGTCACCTGCTGTCCAGTGGCGTACCTCTTTACACCTGATCAAGCGTCTCTTAGCACTGAATACAGAAGTTTGTGGTTTAGGAGGAGCTACTTGGCTGTTGTACTCCATATATTTTAATTCGCTAAACACATACAGAGTGCTAGCTGGACTACTGGTTATTCATGAATAGCAGTCCTGAATGATCCCTTCCGCTAATTTCATATAATTTTTTACAACCATCTCCCGCAATGTTCGACGGCTCCCGACCGTCAGTACATGAGAGTGTCTGGTCTTGGTGTAACTGTGGCTGCTCTTTCTCAAGTCCACTTCGCAGTCACATCACCAACAGCAGACCTGAGCAGCTTTAGAAGGGTGCAGTGTCCCTGACTGATGATCTGAGAGCCAGGTGACATCCACTGACTAGTCCACTTCGAAATCACTGACGTCACCTGACCGACCCATTCTGCTGCTACCGCTTCTCTGCTGCTAACACAATAATCCACGCCTATTTTACACCGGCTGGTTAGTCTCTCGTGATATCTACTGCTCAGTTCCACGTTACATAGGTGTGTACGCGTACTTCTGGTCATATACATAAGGGGCGATCAAAAAATTTCCGTTAGAGAGCTTTGCTGCAGCGTATATGACACGTATCGCGATGTCGATGCAGGTATCTAAACACCAACATGTAGACAAAGGATTAGTGTGATCAGAGTGAGATTTTCACTCTGCAGCGGAGTGTGCGCTGATATGAAACTTCCTAGAAGATTAAAACTGTGTGCCGGACCGAGACTCGAACTCGGGACCTTTGCCTTTCGTGGGCAAGGCAGGCCGAACCGCACAATAACCTTGGGTTTGGTGTGGAGAGGCGGTGGGGTTGTTGGACTGCTGTGGCCTGTTGTGGGGTAGTGTACCACTGAGAGCTATGGTGGGACGAAGCCTCTCCGTCGTTTCTACGTCCCCAGTTTAATACATGCATACATACATACATACAATATCACCTCAGTTATGCGACTAGATTCGTGATTTCCTGTCAGAAAGGTCACCGACGGCAACAATTTGAGTAAAATAGAAGTGATTTCTGGCGTTTCCCGAGGTAGTCTTATAGGTCCTCTGCTGTTCCTTATCTATATAAACGAATTAGGAGACAATCTGAGCAGCCATCATATGTTGCTTACAAATGATGCTGTCGTTTATAGAGTAGTAAAGTTATCAGAAGATCAAAATCAACTGCAAAACGATTTAGAGAAGATTTCTGTATGATGTGAAATTGTCAGCTGACACTAAATAATGAAAAGTAGGAGATCTTTCACGTGAATGCTAAAAGAAATCCGTTAAACTTCGGTTACACGATAAATTATTCAAATCTAAAGGCCTTAAATTGAACTAAATACCTAGGAATAGCAATTACGAACAACTTAAGTTGGGAAGAACACACAGAAAATGTTGAGGGGAAGGCGAACCAAAGACTGCGTTTTATTGGCAGGACACTTAGAAGATCGAAAAGATCTAAAAAAGAGGCTGCCCACATTACGCTTGTCCGTCTATGCCACGGACATGACACAGGATTTGGGGGCAAAATCATTAAAAGGAAGGCGTCTCTCGTTGCGGCGGGATCTTCTCACGAAATTTCAATCACCAAATTTCTGCCGCGAATACGGAAATATTTTTTTGATGTCGACATACATGGGAGTAACGGCCATCATAATAAAATAAGGGAAATTAGAGCTCTCACACAGAAACATAGGTGTTCGTTTTTTCCTCGCATTATTCGAGAGTGGAATAATAGAGAATTATTGTGATGGTGGTTCGATGAACCCTCTGCCAGGCACTTGAGTGTGATTTGCAGAGTATCCATGTAGATGTAGATTTAAATGGTCGCGTCTCGACACAAGACGCTGGTCGATCTGGGAGGACGCTCTCACCCGTTACGGTCATGAGGGGGACACTCCAGCGCCAGCCGTATAGTCCTGACCTCTACCCATACGATTATCACCCTTAAAAAGGACCTCGAAGGGCCGACGATTGCTGCCGGATGAGGATATGCAGCACGCAGTTGCAGACTACTTCGCGAGGCAGGGTATGGTGTTTTACCAAACGGTAATCTTCAGGCTGGTGCGCCGGTGGGGAAATTGCCTCAAAGCTCACGGCCATTTTAGCTCATCAGCATACCAGTTCATGAGTGTACGGCCTTAGAACGGAAACTTTTTTATCGTCCATTACAAACGTAAGTTGTTTGCATAGAAGGAGGACCTGAAATCCAGCAATTTTGTAGGATAACAGAGCTGCAGCAGACCTTCGAACCGAAACGATGAATAAAAACCTTTAATTTATGGCATCCGTCACTGATAGCTGTACGACGAGTTGTGTCGAAAATCGAATACTGTAATTAAATACAGTAAGCTATGGAGGTTGTAAACTGACCATAAATGAAACGAGTTTCATATATACTAAATTGTCACGACGTACCCTATCTGAACATAAGACTGATTGGGCTCGAGAACTAGTTTGTGGCAATAAACAAATATTTGAAAAAGTCCCGTATTTATGGACGCGTGACGTGTGCAGTGAATGTGCGTCGGCGATAAAGACCCTGTTCAGCACGTATGGAAGCTCACTCCGTATGTATATGTAATCTATGCTGGAAATGTTGCTACACTTTCGGTAAGAATCGGCGCCTCTGTGAAACTTGCCAGACACTTGACGGGCTGCAGTGCACGGCGACATTCTGCCGACAGTGTTAGCCAGCGGCCGGCCTGCGCGGTAGCCCGGGAGATCGGCGGCCCCGCTAAGCCCCCCGGAGCAGCGCCAGCGCTTTGATGGCATCTGACCCGCGCCAAGTTTACGGCCACTGCGTAAAAGCCATAATAATTACCCACACGGCGGGGGCGGGCTTTGTGGGCGCGGCTGTGGCAGGTGGCTGTGTGTTCGTTGCTGCCGCGCACACCCGCCCCCAGTCGCGAATAATGCATCGACGAGGCCGGCCCCTGGGACACCACTGTGACCGGCGTGCTGCCTGGCTTTTGTGCCGCCCGCCGTCTGGCGCCGGCGACCAGGGGCTTCCCTCCAACTTGCGGTCTCCCGCGTCCATAAAACTAGCTATGTGCGCTTAACAGCGGCCGGCCGATGCTTCCTAGTGGCACGCTGTTTACGGTCGCCGCGCATCCGACAACTTTCCCTGTACAACTTTCCAGGTCCTCGTCTCCTTACTGCGCACGCTAGAGGAAAATCGAGGTCTTAGGCCTTCCGACTCACTTTGCAGCAACAGATTCGGAAAGTAAGTCGCGTGATGGAAACCACAGTGAAAATCCGATGGAGCTTTGGACATATTTTGGCAAGTATCTCTAATATTACCATCGACCGCGTGACGACGCTCTTTTCAGTTCTAAGAGCACGGTGAGCACGTAGAGATGCCTAGAAAATAGTGTCTCCCGCTAAATATGACCGCTTACAGAGAGCTACCTGATTTCACGCACCCTGTCATGCACTTCTCTCTTCATGACAATTCTCGACCGCACACTACAGCGACAACGAGGACTCGTTTGCAGAATTTTCTCCGGAAGTGTTTGATCACCCATCTTGCAGCCCGGACTTGGCACCCGCTGATTTTCATCTCTGGTTACGTGAACTACTGGCTATGAAGACGACTTTTTGGCACGGACAGTGAGCAGCATACCAGCGTAGAGTATTCGCGGAAAGCAAAGGCGGTTGCTTTCTATGACGAGGGTATTGGAAAGTATCTTAAGTCGGAGTGTCGACTTTGTAGAAAAGTAGCTGGAAATTGTAGTTAACTGTTGCAAATTAAACCTTTTTTATTCTCGCTGTGATTTTCATTTCGCGACCGATCGGACGTCACTTTCAGAATAGCCCTCGTATCTTTTGGTATATATTGCTGCATTCAGCGCTTAGCGCCTCGTTGCCATAAAAAGACTACCCGCCACACACTAGCATCTGAGCGAGCTGCTGTTACTGCGAGCTGCTGTTACTGCACAGTTGCGTGGACAAGATTTCGATCCAGGCACTGGCGCGGTTTGGAGTGAGGCGGATATCATAGTCTGCTACAGTCCCTCACTCCTCCCTCCCCCCTCAACCCTCCCCCCCACTTTTAAATTGCTGTCACCTTTACTTTTAATGTGCCTCAGACCCTACGATAATATATACGAACAATATAAGATATAAAATGTTTAAAAATAACAGTAATAATTTTTATTTGCTTACATCGGTGGTTAGTACCGCCAGTTTGTAAAACTTCCAAGAAATTACATTTCATAGACGTACACCATTTGAAAAACATTGGTCCTAAAAGTTTGACAAGCACTCCGATAGTCCACGAAGTCTCGAGACTGGATTCATCAAAAATACAGGAATTTAATTTAGAGACGTTGTTCCATTAAGATTTGTGTGACGCACTATGGCCACAAAACTACTAGTCAAAACTGTCTGCTCGGACGCATATCCATTGTTTACAGTAGTCAGTTCAAGCTCGGAACGTTTTGGACGGACGGTGTAGGTAGCAGCAAGGCAGGTACTACCTGTTTCGTTGAATCCTTACGTTTATTATATATTTTTTAATATTAATCAATTGGCCTGTAAGATCTGGATTGTGATGGCGATTTCGAATATGTGCACGTCTGCGAAATGAGGGTTCAGTGCTTGCTTAAATACCAAGTCTTTGAATTGTGATATTCGCAAATATTTGGATAGAATTCCAGTCATACTAGAGGGTTACGCACGAGACGACCTGGACTGTCCACCATTATGTTGAACGAGTACAAGAATCTTTCACTTTTCGTCCTCAAAAATATGTTGCGAAGCTTAGTCGTAAATAAGCATGTACATGCGAAGCAATATGGATCCAAGGCCGTATTTTAGAAGATCGCTTGAAGGACAACAAACCTACATTTGTATATTTTGATCTGACATTGTTGACTGGAACACACTGTTCGAAATTCTGAAGGTGGCAGGGATGAAATAAAGAAATCTTATGCACAACGTGTACAAAAACTCGACTGCAGTTGTAAGTGTCGGAGAACACAAACGGGTAGCAATAGTTGAAGACGGAGAGAGAGAGACAGGGTTGTAGTCTGACAATTAATCTGCACAGTGAGCGCCGGCCGCTGTGGCCGAGCCGTTCTAGGCACTTCAGTCCGGAACCACGCGACTGCTACGGTCGCAGGTTCGAATCCTGCCTCGGGCATGGATGTGTGTGATGTTCTTAGGTTAGTTAGGTTTAAGTAGTTCTCAGTTCTAGGGGACTGATGACCTTAGATATTAAGTCCCATAGTGCTCAGAGTCATTTGCACAGTGAGCAAGCTGGGAAGGAAACAGTTAAAAAAAAAAAAAGCAAAAATCTGGCAGTGTAACAAAAAATTCAGTTTTCCTAGGAAAATATTCACATACTAATAATCTTCATCCAGACAGTTTCTCTGACCATGAGTTCCTATCGCTGATTATTATCTCCATGATCTGCAGACACCGAAGAACAATAACAGAACGGAAATCAACGCTAACACCAACACGAAGCGCATGCTGCCGAGCGATAAGATACACTGCTGGCCATTATAATTGCATCATCTTGAATGCGACATCCAACAAACCTCATGAAGTATATTACAGGTTGTCATAGCAGATAGCCTTAATATTCAGGGATATGACTGGAATGATCATTCGAAGCAAAAATCTGGTAAACGCGCGTACTAAAATCCATTTCTTAAACATTTCTTCTTCCGTTGAAAATGTGTTCACGGTTCTTAAGGTACGCATTTTGGAGAGCATGTCTAATAGACGAATTTTTCCTTGTTTTGGTACATTCTACCTCCTCCAATATACGGACAGCAAAGAGCTTGTAGTACAAGACAACCCTGTTACGTGGACATCCGCAACTAAGCTCCGTAATAGACATGAAGGTCACCACTTCAGCTGCAAGACTTTCATTTTTTAAGTCACGACTGGATTTGGGCTAACAACTACGCATCAGGTTCAATTACTGATAAAAAACAAGACTAGCGTGCTAAAAAATATTTTTTACATATTCTGATATGTATAAATAATGAAAACTAATGATGATTATCACGTATAAAATTCTAACAGTGTTCGTGCTAGATACGGTGAAAAGTGAGAAAGTCGCGATACCGTGGCAACAACTAATTACAAAACGAAGAAACACTTAGGAGAAGAGGCACGGTATGAGATAAGAACCAGAACACTTACGTCGTGTTCTGGGACAATGAGTGTCGCGGGACTCGGTGAGCGGGGAGACCACCACAAGGGAACGCAGAGTTCGGAATGGCGAACAAGGAGGAGGGAGCTAAGTTGGTAAACTTGGCCAGACGATGCCATCTGTTCGGGGCGACTGGAAGTGAATGGCATGAGTGCAACTACTCCGGTCGTTCAAATTTAAATTGACAATTACAGCAAACACTTTATTGTTCGTCTAGGTTTTGTTCTGCACAGCTCCTGTTAAGCTACTAGCTTTTTATTTACCGGTTTTTATCACCTACTGGTTTTCTTTCCTCATTTTAATGTATTCACAAATCCTTTAAAATTTATCTTATTACGCTTCTGTACGCGCCTTTCACTTTATTGACATCACTCTATAATATTTTCTCTGCAATCTTGCATTTAAAATTTTTAATTTAAATGTGAGCGTCCGTACTAGTGGTCTCATGCTATTCATTTTTAGTCGACCTAACAGATGGCCATGTATTGTCACACGAAAGTGTGCGACATTCAGCGCTCTACGCTCGCTTTCGGTGGCCGCCTCCACCCTACCCCGTCCCGCGGCATTCGGGGTCGCAGCTCACGATGTAAGTGCTTTGGTTCTTACCTTATACCGTGTCTCTTCAACCTACACTATGTGATCAGAAGTATCCGGACACCTGGCTAAAAATGACTTACAAGTTACTTGCGCCATCCATCCATCGGTAATGCTGGAATTCAATATCGTGTTGGCCCACACTTAGTCTTGATGGCAGCTTCCACTCTCGTAGGCATATGTTCAATCAGGTGCTGGAAGGTTTCTTGGGGAATGGTAGCCCATTCTTCACGGAGTGCTGCACTGAGGAGAGGTATAAATGTCAGTCGGTGAGGCTTGGCACGAAGTCGGCGTTCCAAAACATCCCAAAGGTGTTCTATAGGATTCAGGTCAGGACTCTGTGCAGGCCAGTCCTGTACAGGGATGTTATTGTCGTGTAACCACTCCGCCAGAGGCCGTGCATTATGAACAGGTGCTCGATCATGTTGAAAGATGCAGTCTCCATCCCCTATTGCTCTTCAGTAGTGGGAAGCAAGAAGGTGCTTAAAACATCTATGTAGACCTGTGATGTGAGAATGCCATGCAAAACAACACGAGAAACACGACCACAACATAACACCACCGCCTCCGAATTTTACTGTTGGCACCACACACGCTGGCACATGACGTTCAGCGGGCATTCGCCATACCTACAACCTGCCATCGGATAGGCATATTGTGTACCGTGATTCGTCACTCCACACAACGTTTTTATACTGTTCAATCGTCCAATGTTTACTCTCGTTACACCAAGCGAGGCGTCGTTGGCAATTACGGGCGTGATGTGTGGCTTATGAGCAGCCGCTCGACTATGAAATCCAAGTTTTCTCACCTCCCGCCTGACTGCCATAGTACTTGCAGTGGATCCTGATGCAGTATGGAATTCCTGTATGATGTTCTGATTAGATGTCTGCCTATTACACAATACGACCCTCTTCAAATGTCGACGGTCTCTGTCAGTCAACAGACGAGGTCCACCTGTACGCTTTTGTGCTGTTCGTGTCCCTTCACATTTCCACGTCACTATCACATCGGAAACAGTGCACGTAGGGATGTTTAGGAGTGTGCAAATCTCGCGTACAGACGTATAATACAAGTGGCACCCAATAACCTGACCATGTTCGAAGTCCGTAAGTTCCGCGGAGCGTCCCAGTCTGCTCTCTCACGATGTCTGATGACTACTGATGTCGCTGATATGGAGTGCATGGCATAGGTGGCAGCAGAATACACCTAATATGAAAATCATATCTTTTTGCGCGTGTCCGGATACTTTTGATCACATAGTGTAGGTGGTTTCTTTGTTTTCTTATTAATTGTCGCCACGGTCTTGTGACTTATTACTCTCTCACCTTTCACAGTATGTAACCAGACCGCTGTAAGAATCTTATACATAATAGACCTAATTAGTTTTCATTATGTAAACATTTTTTTACCACCTTTCTCTTGTTTGTTTCAGTAACTGCACCTGATGATAGGGAGTTGTTAGCTCGAAACCGGTCGTAGCTTAAAATATAAAAGCCTTCCAACTAATGTTGGGTTGGGTTGGGTTGATTTGGTGGAAGAGACCAAACAGCGAGGTCATCGGTCTCATTGGATTAGGGAAGGATGGGGAAGGAAGTCGGCCGTGGCCTTTCAAAGGAACCATCCCAGCATTTGCCTGAAGCGATTTAGGGAAATCACGGAAAACCTAAATCAGGATGGCCGAACGCGGGATTGAACCGTCGTCCTCCCGAATACGAGTCCAGTGTGCTAACCGCTGCGCCACCTCGCTGACCTTCATATCTACTGTAGTAGAACAGACATGTTTCACAATATGGAAGATAAACAAGACCTCACACTTGTTAAGGTATGCATTCCAGAGACAGGTGTCACATTTATGACGCCTTAGAACCGTTGGCTTTGGCGTATCTTGGACGTCTCTGTGACGTTATCTTTCAACAAGATAATGCAACATCACGTGCTAACTTTGCTATCCTGACCTACCTCTATACAAAGAGTGTTTGACTGTTGCCCAGCGCACAGTACGTACGTTCTCTAGGTCTCTTACAATCTGTAAACATCTGGTCATGAGTTGAAGATCAGTGGCACGGTATACGAAACGTGCCTTTGTGTATCATGCAAGCTCAGTTCGACTCACGCCCCGGCTCAATTAAAACGATTGTTATTGTCGGGACAGCAGCTCTGTGTATTGCAATTCGCACTTTGTATGCTCTCAAATAGACACTAAATTTGATTAGGAACGAAAAGCGATATTGTGGATGGTCAGCACTATCAATTTACTTCATCAACCATTTTTCTTGTTACACGTTGAAAATGAGATTCAAACAGAGAGTAAATGTCATCTTTGACAATGCTATGATAAGGTAAGTGCAAACGTTAATATAAATATAGTGCGAATGAACAAGAAGAATATAAATAATAAAACGCAAAACACTGGAAGGTATTTGGGTACGCAGAGATGAGTTGGAAAGGAGGAGGAAAACATCAGCAAATAATTTCAATCAACAAAACAGAGAATGTAAGTATTGTAAAACAACCTAAAAGCCTACCTAACAATTTCAATAAAGTTAAGCCGGAACACGATTAACGAACTAAATTAATACTATGAAACATCCACCGTACTGCGCATTTCATTCGTAATTTCGAAGCTGTTCTGCCACAGAGCGATACAAGAATCACATACGAATTTAACAATGAATTCTCCCTACTATACAGTACGTGCAGGATGAGCAAAATACTATACTGTACGTGCAGGATGAGCAAAATTTTGTTATTTGTTGTGTTCTTCCTGGTGGCGGAGTTTTTGCGGCACTGACGACACCTTCGTCGACCGCACCAGGCGCACGGCGGTCACAGCTACGCCAGAGACAGCATGTGTAATTGACGCGCCAGCACGCGGTCGAGCAAACTCGCTCCTCAATCGCTCCCTCTGTCCGATGGCGTTCCACTACCAGAGGACGCTGAATCCACATGACTTCGGTGCGTGCAGCTCTGATTGGCCAGCGCTTCTTTTAAAGCAGCCGCACTTAGTGCGCCGCCTCAGACTCAGCGATTCCTCAAACTCATATTAACCTTAGTATGGAAGAGTGCAATGAGAACATTACTTCGGCATTACTGACAAGGGAACCTCCCCATCGCACCCCCCTCAGATTTAGTTGTAAGGTGGCACAGGGGATAGGCCTTGAAAAACTGAACACAGATCAATCGAGAAAACAGGAAGAAGTTGTGTGTAACTATGAAAAAAATAAGCAAAAAGTACAAACTGAGTAGTCCATGGGAAAGATAGGTGACATCACAGGAAGTTGTAAGCCAAGGAACGCCCTGGTCCCGTGGTTAGCGTGAGCAACTGCGGAACGAGAGGTCCTTGGTTCAAGTCTTCCCTCGCGTGAAAATTTTAGTTTTTTATTTTCAGACAATTATCAAAGTTCAGGCACTCATACATAATCAACTTTGCTCTCAAAAATTCCAGGACATGTTCAGATTTGCTCGGACATATGCAGGATTTGACTACGCACGGAAAAATTTGAAAACGTTAAAAACATATGTTTTTACAGAACACAGGGAAAACTGTGCGACTGTGAAACTGTTGCATTCATTTGTTGCAGTTTATGTGACAAACTCTTATGTTTTCATCACTTTTTTGGGAGTGTTTATCACATCCACAAGAAAACCTAAAACGGGCAAGGTAGAAGAATCTTTTTACCTATTCGCCAAGTGTACAAGCTAGGTGGGTCGACAACATATTACTGTCATGCCGTCACCAGTGTCGTATAGAATGTATCAGACGTGTTGTCCTATGGAGGAATCGGTTGACCTATGACCTTGCGATCAAATGTTTTCGGTTCCCATTGGAGAGGCACGTCCTTTCGTCTACTAATGGCACGGTTTTGCGGTGCGGTCGCAAAACACAGACACTAAACTTATTACAGTGAACAGAGACGTCAATGAACGAACGGACAGATCATAACTTTGCGAAAATAAACAAAGAAAAATTTTTGAGGCCAGGAAAGACTTGAACCAAGGACCTCTCATACCGCAGTTGCTCACGCTATCCACGGAACCACGGCGCTTTTGAGGTCGCGATTCCCCGTGATGTTGCATATGTTACCAATGTGCTACTCAGTTTGTATATTATGCTTATTTTTTTCATAGTTCCACACAACTTCTTCCTGTTTTCTCGATTGATCTGTGTTCAGTTTTTCAAGGCCTATCCACTGTGCCAACTTATAACTAAATCTGAGTGGGGTGGGATGGGGAGGTTCCCTTGTGAGTACTACCACTTATCAAAGAGTATTGAAATTGTATCAGCATTCAAGACTGTTTCTTATAATGGAGAACATTGCTCTCATTGGATACAGCTCTGCACCAAGAAAGGAACTTACAGTACTTCAAAGTTATGTGTAACTCAATTGTAAAGTGTACTTATCGAAAATTAACTTGCTAGTGTGTTATTCTTCTAACCCGCCAGGACAGCCGAGAGCGCTAATGCTCTGCTTCTTGGACCTAGGCAGGCGCGCCCGGCGGATTAACGACGAGGGCCGGTATGCCAGCCAGCGTGGATGTTGGTTTTAGGCGGTTTTCTACATGTTGCTAGGTGAATACCGGGCTGGTCTCCACGTTCCGCCTCCGTTACACGACTCGCAGACATCTGAAGACGTTCGCACTATTCCATGGCTTACACTAGATGCAGACAGCTGGGGTACACCAATTGCGTCCCAGGGGGTTGGGAGTGGTGGCAGGAAGGGCATCCGGCCACCGTCTGCAACTGACACTGCCCAATCAATAGTAACACGGCTGACTCCGCGTGACGCGGGTCAAAGGCTCCAAAGAGAAAGAAAGTGTGTTATCCTTCTGTGGATTTCTGATTATCTTCAGTGACCATCTCAACTAGCGATACATCAGTTTTACAATCCAACAGTCCGGATTGATGCTGTTTGCTCATATGTCATGTACTACACAGCCATTGTTACTGTGTATCACCGTACCACTAGACTTCTTCCTTGCATATCATTCTAACATTCGATCATATTTTGTGTATTCATATTCCCCATACATATGGCCTGAAGGGAAAGACAGAGTTGCGGCACCCTATCTAAAACTGTGACAGTCATTCTTTCCAATCAGCAACTTAATTTCCTCCTGTACTTGTAGTTATTATGGTATTTAGTATAAAGACTGGTTTCAAGCAGCTCTCGATGCTACTCTATCCTGTGCTAGCCTGTTCGTCTTCGAGTACCTACTGCAACCTATATCCTTATGAATCTGCTTAGTGTATTCATCTCTTGGTCCCACTCTACGTTTTTTACCCTCCACGCTTCCCTTCCGTACTAAATTGGTGGAACCCAGATGCCTCAGAACGTGTGCTACCAAACCTATGCCTTCTTATAGTCAAGTTGTGCCACAAATTTCTCTTCTCTCCGGTTCTGTTCAGTACCGCCTCATTAGTTAGATGATCGACCCATATACTCAGCATTCTTTTGTAGTACCACGTTTCAAAATCTTCTACTCTTTTCTTGTCTAAACTGTTTATCGTCCGTGACTCACATCCATACATGGCTACACTCTACACAAATACTTTCAGAAAACACTTCCTGACACTTAAATCTATACTCGATGTCGACAAATTTCTCCTCTTCAGAAATACTTTCCTTGCCATCGACAGTCTACATTTAATATCCTCTCTACTTTGACCATCCTTGGTTATTTTGCTGCCCAAATAGCAAAACTCATCTTCTACATTAAGGGTCTCATTTCCTAATCTAATTCCCTCAGCGTCGCCTGATTTAATTCGAAGTTACAGCAGCCAGAGAATACATCTTTGAGGTCCATCATAAGATGATTTAACGAAACTGACAGTGTGACACTTGCTCCACATATAGAAGCTGTGTATTGGATCGTAATTCTTACCTTACTCATTGTACTGGACTTCAGCTACTAAAATAGTAGAGAAACTCACCACGAACGCAAAAATTTTTGGAACAGTCACTGCATGTGTTTCTTAGAAAGCAGTAATTCGTATTTATAGAGGCTACGAAGCTTACATTCCATAACGCTACATTCAATGAAGAGTACTATGCGCGTGACAGATAATTTAAGAGTTCTCCGTAGAAACATACTTGTATGTACTCTGAAGAGAAGAGGTTAGCTATGTGTCCTCGAAAAGTATCAAATGGTATGTAAAGTGTGACTCTCAAAAGGACTCGAGCACACAGGAATATAGTGCACAGCTAGACAGACGATGGTAGGTACAGTAAAGCACAACACGTGGCCCACTGACGGCAGCAAGGGTTGGGCGCGCACACAGCCACAGCAAGACATGAATGCGAGCGGGCAGCGTGCAGACGGTACCTGGTCGAGCGCGGGGTCCGCGTGCTCTCCGTCCATAACGTCTTCCGCGGGCCTCTTCATGCTACGAGCTACGCGGCGGCAGAATAGGCGTGCTTACCTGCAACACACAATACGGAACAAGTGGTTAGGACTATTCTATACCTACGTTTATATATCCATCTACATCGATACTCCGCAATCCAACTTACAGTGCGTGGCGGAGGTACTCCCTCCCACTACTACTCAACTACTGAACTAGCAAATAGGACGAGGGAAAAATGGCTCTCTATATGCCTCCATATGAGTTCTAATTTCTCGTATATTCATGGTTCTTGCGCGCAATGCATTTTGGAGGCGAAGGAATCGTTCTGTAGCCAGCTTCAATTGTCGGTTCTCTAAATTTTCTCAATAGTGTTCCTCGAAGAGAACGTCGCTTTCTCTCCAGGGTTTCCATTTAAGTCCCCCCGGAGTACCTCAGTAAGTCCCGCGTGTTGTTCGAATCTACCAGTAGCAGGTCTAGCAGCCCGCCTCTGAACTGTTTCGATGTTTTTCTTTAATCCGTCCTGGTACGGATTCCAAACACTCCTGCAGTACTCAAGAATATATCGCACTAGCGTCCTATATGCAGTCTCCTTTACAGATGAACCACACTTTCCCAAAATTGTCCCAATAAACCGAAGTCCTACCGCAATCCTCACATGCTCGTTGCGTTTCTTCTCGCTTTGCAACGTTACACCCGGACATTTAAACGACGTGACTGTGTCAAGGAGGACACTACTAATGACGTAACCGAATATTACGGGTTTGTTTTCACCACTCATCCACATTAACTTACAGTTTTCCACATTTAGAGGTAGCTGTCATTCATCTCACTAACTAAAAATTTTTGTCTAAGTCAGCTTGTATCCCCCTACAGTCACTCAACTTCGACACTTTACCATAGACCACAGCATCGTAAGCAAACAACCGCTGATTGTTGCCTATCCTGTCCGCCAAATCATTTACGAGGGGGAGTTGGAAAATAAGTTCCCCCTGTCGACTTTGGGCAGAGTTGTGTGATATGGGCGAAAGACGACACGGCAGGTGAACGCGCACGTGCAAGACACCGGTACACCACTGGGTAGAGGTCGAACGCGATCAAGCAGATGGCGCTGTCGCAGTGCCTGCGCAAAGCGGAGGCCAGCCGCTCGGTCTTTTCCCGGCGCTATGGAAAGAAGGTGCGTTTTGGAGTCGTGGTCACACGCGGAAGTGAGAGCTGTCATCCGGTATGAATGGACATAAATTCGTAACCGCCTTGTTGAGGTGTATGTGTCAGGTGTGATGTCGAGGCAAATGGTGCGGAGATGGTGCCAGCAATTCAGTGATGGACGTCAGCAAGTGCAGGACATACCGAGACGTGGACGGACGCGCACGGCCACTACAGATGCAAATGTCAGGAAGGTGGATGACCTGATTAAAGCGAACCGGCGTATCACCATCGATGGAGTAGCGGCAGAACTTGGAATCGGACATGAGCGAGCTCCCAAGATCATCCACGGCATTCTTCGATACAGGAAGGTGTCAGCACGGTGGGTGCCCCGCCAACTGACCCCGACACACATGGAACAACGCATGGCGTTCAGCCTGGAACAGCTCGTGCGTTGCCATGAATCTGACAATGACTTTCTGTTTCGGATTGTGACGGGGGATGTAACGTGGGTCCACCATTACACGCTTGAATCGAAGGCTGCAGCCATGGAGTGGAAACATCCGTCATCACCTGTCCGAAAGAAGTTCAAAAGCACTCCGTCTGCAGGTAAAGTGCTACTCACCGTTTTCTGGTACGCCAAAGGAGTTTTGCAGCTGGACTTTCTGGAGGAGGCAACCATAAATGCTGCGCGGTACTGGGCCACTCTGTCGAAATTGAAAGAGGTGATTCGGAAGAAGCAGCCCGGCCTTCTCAGATCTGGCATTCTGCTGTTGGATGACAATGCGAGACCACACACGGCGACTGCAATGCAAAACCACATTGCAACTCTTGGTTGGGAGCGCCTGCACCATCCGCCTTACAGTCCGGACCTCGCACCAAGTGACTTCATCTGTTTCCTGCTTTGAAGACGACTCTCGGCGGAAGGCGCTTTGGCAGCAGTGCTGACATCAAACAAGCAATTCCCTGATTTTTCCTGGAAGGCTTTTTGAAGCTTATAAAGCGGTATGAAAAATGTCTCAATGTACTTGGAAATTAGGTAGAAAAATAAAGATTTGTCTTATCTTTAATGTCTCATTCTCTTTTTTTCCTTTCACACACAACTCTGACCACTTATTTTTCAACTCCCCCTCGTATGTACGTAGAGAATACTAGCTATCCTGTCACTGACGATACCCTCGTCTCGGATGAACACTAGCCGTCGGGAGCAACATACTGGGTTCTATAACTTAACAAGTCTTGGAGCCTCTCGCATATCTGAGAGCCTATTCCATATGCTCGTGTTTTCTTTAACAGCCTGCAATGGGGCACCGCGTCAAACGCTTTCATGAAATCTAGAAATATGGAATCTACGTATTGCCCTTCATCTATAGTTGGCAGTATATAAAGTGAGAAAAGGGAAAGCTGAGCTTCGCACGAGCCATAAGAAGTGGTTCACCTGGCTGTAAGTGTTGTAAACGCTTCCCCTGGAGTCGTCAGCTCTTACTAATGTGGGTACCTGCCTTGCAGCTTCTTGCGCAGACTGTATCCTAGGTATCAGCTGCGCAGCAATTAACATTGGCTCTTGTTTAATCACTGCTATTATGAACAGCCTTCAAGGCTAGACACACGTACGCAGAGCAACAGGTGGTATAATGGGGCTCTCACTTTGTTCTCTTGTCCTTGCTGCTACAATTTCTTTTATGGCTACTTCAGACTTCCTGAGCACATACTATGAAGTATCTTTTCCTTATTTATCATACAATTTGTGAGATATGTTCATGGCATAAAAACAGTAATTTGCTTTATGGGCCATTATACAATCTGCAAAACTTTGTGCTTATAATATGATCTCCGGGGGACAAATAAAAAAAAATGAAACAAAAAATTTCAAGAAAAATACTTTTATTGCATCAAATATTGTTATAAAATTGCACAAATCTTGCTGAAGACCTTCTCCATCTTTTGCTACCTTTTTTAGACAAATTCTTTGCTCGAAAGGGACTTTAAGGCTCTTATCACGTCTTCTTTATCCTCAGTCTCTCTTTTTTGTTTCCTCCTAGGCGTTAACTCTTTACAAGGCTTCTGCAACATAAAACTGAACAAATATCTGTAGCGATTATTATTTGTGTCCATTTATATTCGCGACTCAAATTGCCAGCACCAAGGGGCTCATAATACCAATGCCACCATTTTTGTAAACAAAAATTTATCATCGTCTAACTTGAAGTATAAAGAGCAACTTAAAGACTGGAACATAGCGCTTAATATGCAGTAGTAATATTTGCACATACCGCTACCTCCAACAATTTACTGCCCGCAGGTAAAAGCGTCTATTGATGTAGGCCGATCGGCAGGTGCAGCTGCGAAATAGTACTGGTAATTGATACATTCGCAACCAGAATGTGCAACTCTGTTTTTTAGACACTAAGTGGGCTCACAATATTGGTATGGGCCCACAATGCCACCCTTATCCCTAGACTACTACTACTACCACTACACAGGTACACAATCACGCAACCACCCATACACAGACACACACACACAGACACACACACACACACATACACAAACTTCATTATTTGAAACAGTGTTCTAGAAATAAATTAAAATAGTTGAAATACCCTGGTTCTAAATAAGGTTTCAGAACTGCTCATCACCTTCCATTAATCCCCACTTGCGAACCCCCTTTCCCTCAACTACCAGCTTGCCTGCTAAGCGGCTAAAGAGAACTGCTACTCTGCAATGGATCGAGACTAAAACAGACCGTTCTGTTCCTCAGAGTAGAGAATTGAAAGTGTGAAGAAGGATCAAGCCACTAACAGAAGTTATGAACCGTTGAGAAGATTACAAAGTTACGCAGGAAGAGAGACTGTACAGACACGAAGAAACAAATACATTGAAAGCAGATCCAGAATAGACTTGACGTTCCTCTGGAAACAGACTTTGGATCAAGAGCAAATTCAAAGCAAAAACTGAAAGGCAAAGGGAGAAACGTCAATGTAATAATGGAAAACTACTGCTAGAGGAAGAAACTGATGGGGGACAAACTGGTTAAGCAGCTTGAATATTAATGAAAATTGTTAAACACGACGATAAGGATTTAAAAAAGAAATCTATTATAGATCATGAAGATCACGATGAACTTCGATGTAGCAGGTACTAGGGGAAGTAATGAGACGAGTAGATGATATGCCATCTAGTAATATGGGTGATTCTAAAATACTTCTGTTTGTTGATGACACTAGATTGTTAATAAATGATGCTGTGCACAACGTTGGCACTGTTTCAAATAGCGCAGTTCATGACATAAGTTGATGGCTTGTAGAAAATAAACTAACGGTTATCACAGTAACAGACAGTTTTTACAGTTTCTAAAACTCAACTTTAAAAACAGACATTTTAATTTCACGGAATGCGCATTTGACTAGTGAAACTAATCAGTTCAAATTTCTAAGTGTTCAGATAGGTAGTATACTGAAGTGGAAAGCCCATGTTCAGGACCTTGTTCAAAGACTTAATGCTACCATTTTTACTATTAGAACGATATCTGAAGTCAGTGATAGTTCGACACGAAAAGTAGTTTACTATGCTTCTTTTCTTTCGCTTATGACGCATGATATTATATTTTGGGGACCTCTTCCCATAATCAAAATGTATTTTTGGCTTAGAAACAGGCATTTCGGGCAGTAAATGGTGTACGTTCGCAAAACTCTTGTCGACCCCTGTTGATTAGTTTGGGTAGTGTGACATTGGCCTCTCAATATATATATATATATATATATATATATATATATATATATATATATTTATTCTCCTCTGTCTTTTCTTGTTAACAGTGTCAGCTTATTCCCATGAATTAGAAGCTTTCACTCAGTAATACCAGGTAGAAATCCAGTCTACATTTTGATCGCAGTTCCTTGACTCTTGCACAGAAAGACGTGCAGTACACTGCTGCTTTCAAGAAGCTATCACAAGAATTCAAAAATCTTAGGAGAAATCCACGCGTTTTCAAATCCAAACTGAAGAGTTCCCTCATGCGTCACTCCGTCTTTCCTGTCAACGAGTTCCTTGAAATATTAAGCTGGTCCGTGTCTCATATGTTGACGGCGTTTATATAAACTCATGGCTTGTCGTCTATCGAGCACACTAAATAGGTAACACAGGTATCATGCGTGTAGCTTATGAGGGAGCTTAATGGGGTCTTCTTGCCAACAATAATACTACCGACGAATTAGTCCCAAAGCTCTTTTAACTGGTCTGCAAATCTCGACTTGTCCACTATTATGAAATGGGTATTAAAGTAACAGAATCGAGTGGGTGCCTTTTTCACGGCAAACTGGGGCATTATAGTTGTATTCGAACAGTTGCTGAGATGTCATCTTCATCAAATATATTATATACTGACGTGTATACAGGTTCGTCAGTCGACAGTTATACGTAATAACGACATTGTGTAGTGTGGAATTTCGTTGTACTTCGGCGTAATCGAAGCACAAACACGACCATAAGGATGGAAGGCGTTCCCAGTAGAATCGAGCAGACTTTGAAGGTAATTTTAAATTCTCAGATGGGAAATGGACAAGAGACAAGTGTACAATGATTGGAGCAGTCACACTTCCTATATCCCAATGTGTCTTCATATCATGTCATACCGTTGAAAAGGCCAAAGCTTGCTTAAAAAATGTTCATATTATTGATAAACAAAGGCGGAATAAATTTCAGTATATCATTTTGTTTTAAGAAAGACCATATTTGGTTATCAATGAAAAAAAAAACTGAGGGCAATTCCTTGAGCACAACACACTTCCATTTTTTGTGATATCCAAAATACTGGCGTAGATAAGCTGGACATACGCTAGAAGAACGATAGACGACACCCGCCAGCGGACACCATTAACAAGTACGAGTAGCAAACCAGCTTATCTACAACACTAATTAAATAATTACTTTACTATATTTCACTTTCGGAAGGCTTTCTCTCAGAATATATTCCATGATGTGAACATTTTTATCTTACATTTGCGATTTAAGAGTTACCACTTCTATACTGTTACGTAGGTGACTGTAGCCTTAGGTTTGAGCAATCAGAGCAGATAATATCAGATCGTGAGCACCTCTCCAGCTCTGTTCAGTTAATGAATTATATACGGTATAATTAATATTCGCCTTTTTACTAATTTATACACTGATTATTTGATATTATACCATTTTGGTGACCAGAGGCTTAAATACTGCTATTGTTATTGTTATTGTAGCCTTCAGTCTGAAATCTGGTTTGTTATCAACTCCCTAAGCTAGGCTATTCACGTATCTGCATAATACGGTAATCCATATCCATTTGAGCATTCTTGCTTCACTCAAGCCTTGGTCTCCATCTACAATTTTTAACCCCCACACATCGTGCCATTACCAAACCGATGATTCATTCAGTCCTCAGGACTTGTTACATCAACTGATTCATTGTTTTAATCTAGTGCTACGGATTACTTTTTCTTCCAGTTTGATTCTGTACATCCTCATCAGTTATTTGACTACCCATCAAATTTTCAACATTTTTCTGTAACACGACCTTTCGAAAGGTTCTGTTGTCTTCTTGTCTAAAATGCTTTTCGCCCACGCTTCACTTGCGTGCAAAGGTACACTCTATGCAAATACTTTCAGAAAATACCATTTGAAATTTAAATTAATATTCGACAAGCTGCGCCCCGCGGTATTACATGCGGCTAAACATTTATTTATAATCATATGTTAAAACCGAAACTTGCTATTCAAATGTATGTGCCATCACAAAAGTTATCTCTTGGGGACCACTTGCGGCCCAGCAGACCATGTGATATCGGAAAACACAAGTATAAACACACACACACACACACACAAGCCAAATTGTGGGACGATGGGAGAAGCTGATAGAACACATGACGCTCACAATTCACTCCTTTTACTTAAAGAAAAAATGTTAACGTGAGCGACCGAGTAGTGAATTACAAAATGTGGCAGGAAAGGTAGGAAACAATTTCACGTGTGTCTGCGACAAGCCTAGCAGGGAAAAGGTCATCATTGAGTTGCTGCGTATGGAGAGCCAGAAATCTGCGGTAACTCGTCTGTGTAAACAACGTTTCGAGATTTCTTGTTCTCTGCGTTTATACAGAGATTTCTGGCTCTCGATACACGCGAGCAGCGCACCTACAGCCAAGCGGAAAACTTGGTGTGGACAGATGAATACCTGCCACTTCTAACATCTGTCCCTGACTCTTATTTATAGGGATCGAGAAGGCCACCTCCAAAGGGAAGTGTCTGAACTGGAAAGCCAGTTTATTGGGATGATAGGAATTCGTGGTATCAACCCCACCTCTCCTTTGGCCCCGTCGGTGATGAAGGTGGCCCGTACGGCATTCCTTCTCAGCTCCGTGATGCGTAACCTGGTGGCAATTACACAATCTTGATGCATCCTTATTAGGCAACAGTATGACAGGCACACTCACCTTCAGCGTGCATGAGTTACAAATATACTAACTTGACGAAGAAAGAAAATAAGTAGTTTCTAGTTAAGTGCGCGGCAATTTTTTAAAATATTTCTACATGCAACAAAGTCATCTATCCTCAAGTGTGTGCCTGTTACCACAGCATAATTAAATCCAGCCTCATTAAAAGCGTATCACGTTCTGCATGTAAAGGCACCACGTCTTTCTGCGTCATAGCATTTAAAGGAAAGAAGGAAGATTGTGTTTAATGTTCCGTCGACATGGAGAGCATTAGAAACGGAGCATATGCTCGGATTGTGTTAAGGATGAGGAAGGAAAATCGGCAGTACACTTTCAAAGGAACCATCACAGCATTTGCCTGGGGCGATTTAGGGAAATCATGGAAACTCTAAATCTGGATTACAGGACACGGGTTTGAACCGTCATCCTGCCGAATGCGAGTGTGCTAACCACTGCGCCACCTCACTCGGTTACAGCATTTAAAGGACACCGTCGTTGTGAGTCATCAAGCGTCTCAGAAGCTGCAGGTTTCTCCTGACGCTCCGCTTCTAAGCTGCAACGAGCTTACATGGAAGTATGGATTTAACACTTTAAAGATTGTATTCAATACACTGAATTGTGTTATGTAGGGCGTATTAAACAATAAAAGCATTTTCACAAAAAGTCAAAGAGCTAACAGCTTTTTCTAACTATAATTATTGTTCCACATTTCGCATTATATTTTTCAACTCAATAAATATCTTGTACTACATATTTTTCTAAAAGTAGCCGGTGTGTTAATTCTGGTTATAAGCTAATTCCATCATAAATTTCTTCCAAATCTGTCCAGCAGTTTCGGCGTAAAGGAGTAAGAAACATACATACAAACTTTCGTATTTATTATGTACTGTCATGTTAAAGAGAAATTCTCATTTTAGCAGGCACTTTTCTTTTTACTGCCAGTCTCCAGTCTGCATATCCTCTCTTCCTCGTCCATCGTTACTTATTCTACTGTCCAAATAGCAAAAGTTATCGACTACTCTAAGCGTCTAGTTTCCTGATCTAATTTCCTCAGTATCAAATGCCTTTGAGCACTATGTGACTTAACATCTGTGGTCATCAGTCCCCTAGAACTTAGAACTACTTCAACCTAACTAACCTAAGGACATCACACACATCCATGCCCGAGACAGGATTCGAACCTGCGACCATAGTGGTCACGCGGTTCCAGACTGAAGCACCTAGAACCGCACGGCCACACCGGCCGACTCCTCAGTATCACCTAGTGTAATTAGACTATACCCCATTACTCATGTTTTAACTCGTTTTCAAAGCACTGTCAATTAGATTCAGTTGCACTTTCAAGTCCTGTGATAACTTTGATGAAATTATTATGTTATCGGTATACCTCTTTTTGAACTTTAATTCCTTCGCCAGAGTTCTCCACCGTATCCTTTACTACTTTCTCAGTATACTGACTGAATAACATCAGAGTTGAGGATGACTTAATTAACATCTGTGCACCGCATCGAGTCGCAGGAAATGGACAAGTGAAAATTACGGTAGGAACTATTATCACAGTTGCTGTTTAAATATTAATTCGAAGATGGGGACTAGAGAATATTTCAGTTAACCTTTGTATATCAAACAATGTACACCTCGATATAATTGATTAAATAACTCACAGCTTAACTGTCACATGTCCGTTTTCCGTGATTCAATGCACAGATGTTAACGTAGCTAACCACCACTTTTAACTGCAAAAACGCTACGAAAGGCGCGTAATAACAAAGAAAATACAAAACGATAAGCCTCAGTTGCTAGTGCATTGTGGTGTCCTGCGACCGGGTCAGGATGGGAGCTCATTCTATCTCCAGTTGTGAAGCGACTCGTCCAACTCGTGACAGGCTGGAATATTTTTAGATAAATAAAGTCGGTGGGAAAAGGACGAGTAACTTTGAATAATAACTGAGACTGAACAACAAAGCAGAATTGGAAACTACTGTCGAATCCTACGAGGCAATAACACATTGACTATGCTGTGCAGTTCTGCATGAAACCTGTGCAGCTAAGTGGCATGAGAAACTAAGTCTCGTCCCGGAGTGTCTGAGGCAGACAGACTGTGGTCGAAATCGCGCAGCTGTCCCAACACCATCAATATTTGTCCCGCCGGCGGCGCCGCTTATATAGACCCGCATGACACGCCTCCCACGCGATCACGCGCTGTCCTCCTGACCTCGGCTCTTTTCAGATGCTTCTATGCTGCTGGTCACGTAACTCACACTACGCTTACCACAAATGCAGTTCCTCCTGTTTCGTAGCGTCCCTGCTGACGTTAGGTTACTCGTTTACTGGCACACCTTCTGCAACATTATACCCTTACATAAACACAATACTTCACGCTACTCATTCGCGACACACACGCTACAGCATGCTAGACGGTAGCCTACAAGCGTCAAAGACGGTGCGCTCTTACACCTTTCCTTCATGTCCTTCTTCGTCTTGTGAGGTAACAGCCAGATGCAGCTGAACGCCAGAGCATTATAGACGGACGCGGCTGTCTAAACACGCGCGTCTGGTTCTGACAGCGGCGGGGGCGCGGCCGGTCTGATCTCCACTCGGAGGGCGCGAACTGCCGAGACAGCTGCAGGGGCGCAACAGTCGTAGGCTGGCCGGATACAGGGTAGTACCGCGACCCGGGAGGTGGCGAGACTACAGCCCCCGCCTTGAACTACTCAGCATGGGCCAGGGACCAGCAGGCGACAGTTACATAGTCTGTGAGTGAAAGACACTAGAGGAGGCGATAGACGAGGCAATCAGGGGGCCAGCCGGTGGCGAGAAAGCGTTACTGCGAGCGTTACTGACGACGCCGGAAAACACCGGGCCGGCGACGGTATAGAGTGCATCACTGGGTGAGGCCAACTCGTGGCGAAACAAGAGAATGTGTTACTCACTAAACAGATCAAAAACCAGAAAAAATCGATCTAAAACAGCTACGAAGTAAGCGAATATAGCCTATTGATGCAAAGGAAAAAAAAAATTAAGACGAGTACTTGTGTCTAAATGAGCCCTCGACCCGGTCTACAGTTTTCAAGGTGTTGAGAATCAAAGTTTTACAGAAAATAAGAAATTTAAAATATAACAATTCTTTAACGTCTTGGGCGAATTGTACAGACCATGTTTAATGGACAGTGCTTTACGAATTCTATGAAACTGTACTACAACAGTTTTTGTTACTTTAACAGAATTTGAATTATAAGCCGGAATATGACAGAAAAACTTGAATTCGACGTAAAATAATCAGTAAATGAATATGGACAGTAGGCTGAAGTGGACTGAGATATATTCGAATGGAAGTATTTATTTTACAATGTTTTCAATAATTTAGTAAGAAATTTGAATATGAAAGATAAGAAACGCATAAAAACGTTAATATTTTTAGAAACAGTTTAGTTAGCGTAATTTTGAAGAAAACATTGTAAATCTGACAAAATTCTGCTTCAAATTAAAGTTTTACATTTACGGTTATACATTAATGCTATCACCTGTCAAAAGCCTGAATAACGACCACCTCCTGCAGAACGAACCGCTGCGAGAGGTGCAGGAAGAGAGGCAGTCAGGTTCCGGACGATACCAACAGGGTTGTGGAGCCAGGCCGACTCAAGTCCCACGGCCAGCTGCCCTAGGTTCCTCGGTGATAGATCCATGACGCGTACAGCCCGATCGAGATGGCCCACAGATTCTCGAATGGCTCTAAATCCGCAGAGTATGATGACAAGGGGAGGACGGTAAACTCATGGTAGTGCTTTTCGAACCACTCACGTACTCTGCGTTTTGGGTGACACGTCCCACTGTCCTGCTAGCAGATGCCAACGTGCCGAGGAAAAACAGTACATATCTAGGAGCGGGCATGGCCCCCAAGCTTAGACGTATACTTGTGTTCATCCATTGTGCCTTCCAGAATGACGAGATTACCCACGGGATATCATAAAAACACTTCCCATGCCCATAACACTCCCTCCTGGTTGCAAGAGGTTTGCTTTCAGAGATTTCACGCCGTACACGCCAACGGCCACCTGTCCAATGGAAAGGCAGTCTGTCAATACTCAGTGCAACTGAAGCTGCAGTACTGGCGTGTGAATTCCAGCCATCGTCACCGATGAACAGCATTTAGCATTGGAGCATGAACGAGGCGCCTACTGTGGGCGCCTGTAAGCAGCAACTTTCGGTACACGGTCGTTGAAGAGACATTGTTGGTAGCCTCTTGGTTCATCTGAGCGACTCAGCGAATAGTTTATTCGCCCGTACACATCTCCACAGTCATCGTTCATCTCTGTCGTTTATGACCCTTGGTCCACCATAGTTGCCTCAGTGCCGGCTGCCTGCAGCTCGTGGTCTAGGGAACAGGACATTGAGGCCAGGTCTCGGAAGACGACCCCTGCCCTCTTTGCCCCAGACCATTCTCTCAGGCCCTTATGGAAAAAAAAGCACTCTGGACCACGGGGTCTCGAGTTCCATTCCCGTCCCGGCCGGGTTGGGGATTTTCTCAGCCCGGGGACTGGGTGTTTGTATTATGTTCATCATCATTTGTGACAGTGTCTAGATTGGATTGGGAAAAAATTGGACTGTGTAAAATCTGGGGCTTGGTACGGGCGCTGATGGCCGCCCAGTTGAGCGCCCCACAAACCAAACATCATAGGCGCCGATTTTGGATAGTACCATTTTGCCACGCAGTGTATATTTTAAACACGGCAGCATGCGAACTGTTTTCAAACTAAGCTTTTTCTGATACGCTTCCACTCTTGGACCGAAAACCAATGATGATCCCTTTTGCACGTCCGATAAATCGCTCCGTTTCCGACTTTCGACAACTACTGCACTGTTTTTCCCCATGCCCCCATACATCCTTTATATACTCCCCATTGCTAGTGCTGCCCCCTGTCGTCCATGAGAGGATGTTGCAGTGACGTCAAACATAGGGCATGGTGATATTAATGTGACTGAACCCTGTAGTATGACACAGGTAATGAAGAGAATTTGTCAACGACAGGACGAAAAGCTATAAAAGGAGGTGACCATCTCGACCTCAGAGTCAGTTCTCATCAAGTCTTAGGAGAGTAGGATCTACGGTGCTAAGCGCAACGCCCGTGTCACTTCTTGAAAGTATTGAAATTTTTCAGACTACTGTTTCAGGACTTTAAATAATTTACAACGACTGAGATGTTAACTTAGGATTTCCGCGATACAGCACTGTAGATTTAGAAATTTTTCATGGATAACTAAGGACTTTGAAAATATCGCACTGCAACGGTGTGGACGTGTATTATTCCTGACGTTTTATTTTGAGATGTAGTAGTTTTCGCCGTCATAGCTGAACTCCGATATTACGAGCGCCAATGCTGAAGTTATAAACTTTCCTGACTTGCTGCGAGGGTGCCGTAAAATTCAATAGAAAACGCTTATCTTATGATGTACCTCAAGCTAACCACAGTTGGCATTGTAAATATTCATGAGTTAATGTGATTTAATTTGATTTTCTGAGAACTAGTTCGGATGGAACATTGACATTTGACTTCCATTTTGGATTTAAATTTAATCTTTTATAGTTAACTGAACTTAGTATGTAACGCGATGCTGAGTTGAGTGACTCGTTGTGAAAATATTAGTTCTGTCACTGACTGAATCAAGAAATATTAAAAAATAAATAACCTTTTTAATTTGACTGTAAAAACTGTGAGCGATTCGAACGTTATTTAAATTATCACAGTCCTGTTTGAATTGTATTTAAATCTTTGTAATAACTAAGAAGATTAATTGTGTGATGTGACGGGTCTGTTACTGTCCCCTAAACATCATAATGTATCCAGATACCATGAAAAAAAGTCAACTACACATCTTAGTCATTCTCTCACGACTATGTCGTGGAAGCAGTGAATTTATCACGCTACCGCTATGTCCACCCAGCACCCGCTAACACAGCGCACTCTCAGATACAGATAGAAATCCACCCGCCAATATTCTGACCATGTCTCATTACTGTTAACGCGTAATTAGTATATTCTGTGTTTACACTGTGAACCACAGAACTGAACAATTCGAAACTGGCTTCCTAACGTGAGATTGGATTGCTTTATAAACCGGCTGCTACACAATTGTTCCCCTGATATGGAGCTAGATTGACAAACAATTCGAAAATTACAGTACATATAGAAATATTTAACATCGCGACAGAATCAGCACAAACAGAAATCAAACAAGCGCCATCACGGAGAGCAGCCGCAAGAAGACTAAGACATAAATGCATGTGTGAAAACGAATAGCGGGGCTCACAACTTTTTAACAGCAGGTCAATGAAAGTTTGTGACTGACATACTGTAGAGAAAAAGTGCCTGTTTCATCCAGGATAGCCTTCCATACAGACAACCAAACGCGGAACTTACTAATTATAGCGCAACGCATCTGAAACGTATGTGGGTAAAAGTGAAAAGCAACATAGTTGTTATCTGCTGAATGAGCCTTTCAAAACGAACTTTATTACACGTTTCCTTATCATTTAGCTACAAAATAGTAGGTCAGCAACTGGAAGCAGTTAATTCCATAAATTATCTGGGAGTAGGCATTAGGAGTGATTTAAAATGGAATGATCATATAAAGTTGATCGTCGGTAAAGCAGATGCCAGACTGAGATTCATTGGAATAATCCTAAGGAAATGCAATCCGAAAACAAAGGAAGTAGGTTACAGTATACTTGTTCGCCGACTGCTTGAATACTGCTCACCGGTGTGGGATCCGTACCAGATAGGATTGATAGAAGAGATAGAGAAGATCCAAAGGAGAGCAGCGCGCTTCGTTACAGGATCATTTAGTAATCGCGAAAGCGTTACGGAGATGATAGATATCCAGTGGAAGACTCTGCAGGAGAGACGCTCAGTAGCTCGGTACGGGCTTTTGTTAAAGTTTCGAGAACATACCTTCACCGAAGAGTCCAGCAGTATATTGCTCCCTCCTACGTATATCTCGCGAAGAGACCATGAGGATAAAATCAGAGAGATTAGAGCCCACACAGAAGCATACCGACAATCCTTCTTTCCACGAACAATACGAGGCTGGAATAGAAGGGAGAACCGATAGAAGTACTCAGGGTACCCTCCGCCACACACCGTCAGCTGGCATGCGGAGTATGGATGTAGATGTAGATGTAGATGTTTCTCATATTTCCTTCGCGGTGTTACGACATCGTGGAAATTAGATGACTACCAGAATATTTTTCGGGATTAAGATCTGAGAAATGATACATTCCCATTAAGTAATGTTATTGCTAAGAAGGTCAGCTCCCAGTCGTGTAGTAGTAAAAATGTGACATTGATGGGCTAAGAACGTACTCTAGTTACAAAATAATAAGGGAACGTAATGTTTATTTATAGAGATAAGTTCAATAAACGTTGCCAAGTTGGCAAAGTACTGTATTTAGTAATGATCCAGGACTTTTTAGCAACGAGCTGTATGTTCTAAATAATTTTTTTTTCTATCATGTAGCTAACGCCATTAAAACAACTTCTGTCCAAATCAATTTAAATCAAATTTCTGTCGACTGTAGTTAGGGAGGTAGAAACTTTCCAAGATTTAGGTGTAGATGCAACACACTACAGAACCACGCTATCATTAATACGCTACCTCCTTTGACCATCGAAATGACATATGCCCTTAGGATTTTCATCAGTGATGTATATTATGACGGTTCACTGCGTCTGATTTGTGAAGGTGAGTTCACCAGTGCATAGAACACCCTGTAATGAGTACAGGGTGAAATTATTCACAGCCCATTCACAGAAAGTAACTCTCAGACAGAAATAGTTCCCATGCAGTTCCTGTATCACCAGCAGGTGGCAAGTGTCAAACTTGTGACCGTGTGTTGTTAGCCACACAGACACAAGGCTGATACCAGGGAGTACAGCGGATCATCGTGTATTGTAACTAAAACAACACTTCCACGTCCTCACTTCTTCCTGGTCTCCATGTACTACGGCCGTGCTGTGTCAGTCTACCTGTTTGTAAAAGTCGCTCTTCGGCACTTAAGAACATAATGGCTGATGACGAATATAAATGACAGCATAAGCCATGGAGCGCGTGGGCATTCGCCGAGCATCGGAGACATATTAACGTACTCATCGAATGTGAATGTTGTGTTCAACTCAGTATCTGTGGCGGACGGAAAACTCGTTACTTATGCATTTCAAACTGCCTTGTTCACTGTCAAGTCACATTAATGTGGCCATCTGTCAAAAGCCTGAATAACCAATTTTTGCAGAGTGGACCGCTGCGACATGTGCAGGAAGAGTGTCAAAGAGATTCCGAAAGATACCGACAGGAATGGGGAGCTATGCCGACTTCCTCTTTTGAGGTGGTTCCTCATAATATTTCCTAGATCAGGGCTTCACAACATACGTGCTCGCGGAGCAAGCTGTGAGCAGCAAGGCGCGAGCACGGAGCAGCGCGAGCACGCTACCCCCACTACCGGACCAGAGCGGAGAGTGGGGAGAGTCACGTGCCATAAAAGTTTATTAGCTTAGTGTATGCCGCTACCATCTGTAGACACTGAAACTAAAGAATTCCACGACAATCCTATATTTTCAACACTTTCTTCAACACTACTTAAAATATCACCTCCGGTTGTAGTGTTCTTCATGGCTACTACATCGAGGAGCTCCTCCCTCACCTGAAGATCTCTATTAACACCTCTAATAAATATGGCAAGCTGCGCTGTTCCAGTGATATCAACACTTTCGTCCAGAGCTAGAGAATACGCCATAAAATCTTTACAGATATTTGCAAGCTGGCTCTGGACGTCGTCTGCCATGTCCTGTATGCGACGCATAATGGTCATGTTAGATAATGGCACAATCCGAAACTGTTCAACTTCAGATGGACACAAATGTTCCGCTGTAACTACCAAACATTCCTTTATTAAATCGCCATCAGTTAAGGGGCGCAGGGATTTTGCTAAAAGCAAAGCAATTTTGTAACCCACTCTGAGAGCTGCCTCAGTTGATTTTTCTTCGTCGTCCAGATCTTCTTCGGATAGCTTCCTTTTAAGTTTAATAACTTCCTGTGCACGATCTGGTCAATCACATTTTCCACGTCCGTAGTCTTTCGCGTGGTGCGACATATAATGTCGCTGCAAATTAAATTTCGTAAAAGAATTGAGCGTTTTGTGACATACTAAACATTTTGCAACACCATCTTTTTCTGTAAACAGATACAATTCCCCCCAATGAGGGTTGAACTGCGAAAGCATGGTTGGGGTTACACAACGGCGACTTCACATGATTCTTAACCAGCGAAGTGACTGTTAAGAGCTGATCGTAGTACTTTAAACGTTACACAGTCGGCGCGAATTCAATAGGCACGCTGCGGCCCTATTCAAACGTGCGCGCGCATTTCCCCTCCCTCCCCTCCCACACTACTCCACGACCTTGCAGCTGCTCGCGAGCACGTGCCTGAGCAGACGCGAGTACTCGCGCTCAAAACCGGCCGGTTGTTAAGCCCTGTCCTAGATGATGGCTCTACTCTTTCTATCGACTCCTAATTCTTCCCAGCTAATTGGCTGTGTTTGTATATCAACAAAATTGCAAGCTTTTTCGACGCCCATGAATGTGACTGTGGTGTTTTGAGGTTGCAGACAGGGCCTTCTTCCGCCTGATACTCACAAATCTGTGGGTCCGCATGGTACACCAAAACTTTAGAGAGAATTTCATAAGAAGTAAGACTCCTCTGTGACTGTTGAGATTTCTTTTGTCTACTTTGTTGTGGTGAGTGTGTCAGGGCACTCTTCCATTCTTTTGGGATTTTCTCTGTCTTCCAGGTTTCAGACATTATTCTGTGAATTTTTGGGATTATATTTTAGTTGCCCAAATTTTCTTAATTCTGCAATAATTCCATCTTAACCAGATGCTCTATTTTTTTAACGATTTGATAGTTTTCATTATATCTTTGTAGGAGAGTGGAAGTGAATCAAGATTTGGTACTGGTTTGACAAGTAGGTGGTGTTCAGATGGCTCTTTGCAGCTGAGGAATGTACTAAAACATATGGCTAGGATTTCACAATTATTTTTTGTATTAGTTTCCAGGGATCCATTAGGTCACTGGAAGCATAACCTAAGAGCATGGTAGCCATCTAAGTTTTCTCTGAGGGTCTTGCAAAAATAGTGGGTGTTATTCTTGGCAAAGTCTTCCTGTATTTCGTTCAACATCGTATTATCCCACTTGCGTTTTTCGCACTGAATATTTTTAGAGTTTTTTTCCATATCTGTACATATTCTTGTCACTTTTCTGTTGTTTTATGACTATTGAAATTATTCCATGCTTTTATCCTACATTCGGCAGCTTAATCGCATGTGATGTTCCACGATCTATATTTTCTCCTTCTTGGCGGTTGCTCTAATTTTGTTGTATGTTTCACTTTCTCCGTGAGTTTAGACCAGTTTATGGTGCACAGACTGGAAATTTGCTTTAAATATTCAGAAACATAAAACTGTGCACGTCAGGAAACGGGAAAACTCATTCAAATACCTGGATGTAACACTTTGTAGGGATATGAAATGGACTGATCACATAGACTTAATTGTAGGTAAAGCAGGTGGTCGACTTTGGTTCATTAGTAGAATAATGGGGAAGTGCAATCAGTCTACAAAGAGGATTGTTTACAAATCATTTGTGCGACCCATCATAGAATTTGCTCAAACCAAATAGGGCCAACAGGGGATACGGAACGTATGCAGAAAAGGGCACCACGAATGGTCACAGGTTTGCTTGACCTGTGTGAAAGTGTTACAGAGATGTTGAAGAAACTGAACTGGCAGACTGTTGAAGATAGACGCAAACTATCCCGAGAAAGTCTACTAACAAAGTTTCAAGAACCGGTTTTAAATGATGACTCTAGGAATGTACTACAGCACCCTACGTGTCGCTCACATAAGGATCGAGAGAATAAGATACAACATTACAGCACGCACAGAGGCATTCAAACATCATTCCTGCCGTGCTCCATGTGTGAATGCAACGGGAAGAAATCGTATTAACTGGTGCAATGGGACGTACCCTCCGCCATGCGCGTCATGGTAGATTACAGAGAATCGATGTAGATGTAGAAGGAGGTCCCACAGTTTCTCGAGTGGGCTTAATTCGGAGAGTTTGATCGCCCGGGGAGCATGTTAAACTCATCATGGTGCTCTTCGAACAACGAACGCACATAACAAGGTGTGACACATTGTATTATCCTGCTGACAGATGTCAACGTGCCAAGGAAAAACAAACTACATGCAGGGATGCACATGGTTCCCAAGAATAGACGTATAATTGTGTTGATTCATAGTGCCTTCCAAAACGACAAGATCACCCTGGGAATGCCACGAAAAGATTTCTCAGATCACAATGCTTCCTATTCCAGCATCGAACCTTATGACGATTGTAACAGGGTCTTACACACCAGCGACCGTCTGTCTTATGGAGCATAAAACGTCTTTCATCTGGAAAGGTCACCAGTCACAAATCAGTGGACGTCCAGTTGCGGTATTGGCGTGCAAATTCCAGCCTTCGTCTCCGATGAGCAGCAGTCGGCATTGTGCATGAACCAGTCAACTGCTGCGGAGGCCCATACGCAGCAACGTCCATTGAACGGTCGCTGAGAAGTCACACTTGATAGTCGACTGGTTCATCTGGGCCGGACGGTGTGGCCGAGCGGTTCTAGGCGCTTCAGTATGGAACCGCGCGACAGCTACGGTCGCAGGTTCGAATCCTGCCTCGGGCATGGATGTGTGTGATGTCCTTAGGTTTAAGTAGTTCTAAGTCTAGGGGACTGATGACCTCAGATGTTACGTCCCATAGTGCTCAGAGCCATTTGAACCATTTTTGGTTCATCTGGGTGGCCAGTTGGTCAACAGCTGCAAGTCTGTTCGGCGGTGGACATCTCCGCAGCCGGCGTTCTCCCCTGTCATCTACGGCCCACGGCGCATCACAGGTTTTGAATAGTACCATTCTGCAAAGCACGAAATACTTTAATCACAGCGGTACGGAAACAGTTCACAAAGTTAGCCGCTTAGGAAATGCTTCCACCACTGACCCGAAAGCCGATGATTACTCCTTTTACGACGCCAGATAAATTGCTCAATTCCCACATTACGACAACGACTGCACTATTTGTCGCGTCCCTCCTGACACGCTTTATATACCCTCCAGAGCTAGTGCTGCTACCTGCCGTCTGTGAGTGGTTATTGCAGGTTGATGTCGAACATAGGTGATGGTCCATGTATAAGGAAGTGTGAAGTTGCTTTTTATGTTCTAAGAGAACACGACTTCAGACACTTACGCCAGTATTTTTACTTGTCGATCGCTTATCATTTAGAAGGCGCCCTGAGTTGTGTGTGCAGGAAACTGGGCTCTCGTTCCACTCTCAGCCACCAAAACATGCATCTGAACACATCTTATTTTGCTTGTTGTCATTTACCCTTAAAAGTTTGGTTGTTTCTAAAACTGAAAGATTTTTTATTTGTACACGATTGATTATATACTGGGTGATCAAAAAGTCAGTATAAATTTGAAAACTGAATAAATCACGGAATAAGTAGATAGAGAGGTACAAATTGACACACACTCTTGGAATGACATGGAGTTTTATTATAACCAAAAAAAACAGAAACGTTGAAAAAATGTCCGATAGATGGAACTTCATCTGATCAGAATAGCAATAATTAGCATAACAAAGTAAGACAAAACAAAGACGATGTTCTTCACAGAAAATGGTCAATATGTCCACCATCATTCCTCAACAATAGCTGTAGAGGAATAATGTTGTGAACAGCACTGTAAAGCACGTCCGGAGTTATGGTGAGGCATTGGGGTCGGATGTTGTCTTTCAGCATCCCTAGAGATGTCGGTCGATCACGATACACTTGCGACTTCAGGTAACCCCAAAGCCAATAATCGCACGGACTGAGGTCTGGGGACCTGGTAGTGGCGGCTGAGCACACGACCATCACCAAACGAGGCGCGCAAGAGATCTTTCAAGCGTCTAGCAATATGGGGTGGAGCGCCATCCTGCATAAAGATCGTACGTTCCAGCAGGTGTTTATCAGCCAGGCTGGGAATGATGCGATTCTGTAACATACCGGCGTACCTCTCACCCGTCACGGTAGCAGTTTTGCTCTACAGCGCCATCTGTCGGACATTTTGTGAACTTTGTTGTTGTTTTTTTTTTGTTCTAATAAAACCCCATGTAATTCCAAGCATGTGTGTCAATTATTACCTCTCCATCTACATTATTCCGAGGTTTATTAAGTTTTCAAATTTATACTATCTTTTCGATCACCCTGTACTTGAGCTACATGAGGGGCAAAAGTAATGTTATATTTAAAATCATAGCTCGTCACTTTAACTCTCTGTAAAATAATTAAATAAACTATACTGAAGCCAGAAAGAAACTTTAGTATAGGGATGCGTATTCAAATACAGAGATACGTAAACTGGCAGAATGCGGCGCTGCGGTCGGCAACGCCTATGTAAGAGAACAAGTCTCTGGCACAATTGTCAGATCGATTACTGCTGGTACAATGGCAGGTTATCAAGATTTAAGTGAGTTTCCAAGTGGTGTTATAGTCGACGCACGAGTGATGGGACACAGTACCTCTGTGGTGGCCATGAAGTTGGGATTTTCCCGCCTGACCATTTAACGAGTGTACCATGAAGATCAGGTATCCGGTAAAACATCAAATCTCTGACATCGCTGTGGCCGGAAAAAGAGCCTTCAAGAAAGGGACCAACGACGATTGAAGAGAATCTTCAACATGACGGAAGTGCAACCCTTCCGCAAACTGCTGCAGATTTCAGTGCTGGGCTATCAACAAGTGTCAGCGTGCGATCCATTCAACGAAATATAATCGATATGGGCTTTCGGAGCTGAGGGCCCACTCGTGACTGCACTACCACAGGCTTTACCACTCGCCTGGACCCATGAACACTGACATTGGAGCCGGCCGCGGTGGTCTAGCTGTTCTAGGCGCTCAGTCCGGCACCGCGTGACTGCTACGGTCGCAGGTTCGAACCCTGCCTCGGGCATGGAATTGCCTTGACCTTCTGTTGACTTGCTTTTTATAACCGATTCGTTTCTCTTCAGGGTCCACGAGGCAGACGGCACTCCTTTAAAAAGAAAACATGAAATACCTGACTTGGGGTATTCGTTCGATCGTGCTCAACAACAACATCAGAAATGAAGGGGTTCCGACGGACTTGGGCAATTCCAGCTGGACAATGCGACACCCCACACGTCCAGAATTGCTACAGAGTGGCTCCGGGTACTCTCGTATGTGGTTAAACACTTCCACTGGCTACCAAACTAACAGACATCAACATTAGTGAGCATATTTGGGATGCTTTGCAATGTGCTGTGGAGAAGAGAACTCCACCTGCTCTTCGAGATTTTTAGACAGCCCTGCAGAATTCATGGTGTCAATTCCCTCCCGACATTAGTCAAGTCCATGCCACGTCGTGTTCTGCGTGCCCGCTGGTGCCCTACAAGATATTTGGCAGATGTACCAGTTTCCTCAACTCTGAGAAAAAAAGAGTAATTAATGCTTCTCACGTTTACTTATATAAATAAATATTTATTTGACTTATTGTTTTGTAAGCTATAGATAAAACTGCCGTATCTGAAACACTCTGTGTCATATATTTTTGGGAATTGTGACGTCCAGGAATAGCTCAGTATTTTTATTTTTATTTTATTTATTTATTTATTTATTTATTTTTTGTTTCACTGAACACGATTATTAGACCATATCTATGTTATTGTTAAGTTTGTCAAGGTAATGTAATGTTGATATATCCTTGACCCTCTGTTGACTTGCTTTTTATAACCGATTCGTTTCTCTTCAGGGTCCACGAGGCAGACGGCACTCCTTTAAAAAGAAAACATGAAATACCTGACTTGCGGTATTCGTTCGATCTTGCTCAACAACAACATCAGAAATGAAGGGGTTCTGTATTTCAGGCCTCCTCTCGAGCTGGCTCCTTTGAGTGCCTCGGAGAAGACGCCGTACACAAATCCCGCGACCTCGCTCCGCCGGCTACTCCTCCCGGCCGCTGCCTTCGACGTAAGCCGTTTTATTTTCCTCCGTCGCCATCAGCTGCAGGTGTCAGGCATGTAACAGGAGCGCTCGCAGAATGAGGTGCCGCCGCGAGGTGCCGGGCTCCGCAGGAGGCGCGAGGAGTCTTGGCGCTCGTCGAAGCAAATATTGGAATTGTAAATCGGAGCTCCTGTCCTTTACTCCAGCACGACCGTTAACGTCATTTCCGCTAGAATAAATATCAGGGGCTGGCGACGGAGAAGGCGGCGGCGGCCAGGCGAAGCAAGGCGGGCCACGGATTCGAGCCACTCTTTCGATGACCTCACAGCTCAGTGGCTTGCGAATTCGCGGGTAGGGCGAGAATACGAAGACGGCTGCCCCCTGTCCGATGTCTTACGTTCGGGCGTATCGACAGAGAAGCAAGTGAAAATGTTCCCATTTTTTTTTCCAAGTCTGGTGCATTGTTGCTAAAAATAAGACTCTCGTAACATCTACATCTACATTTATACTCCGCAAGCCATCCAGCGGTGTGTGGCGGAGGGCACTTCACGTGCCACTGTCATTACCTCCCTTTCCTTTTCCAGTCGCGTATGGTTCGCGGGAAGAACAACTGCCGGAAAGCCTCCGTGCGCGCTCGAATCTCTCTAATTTTACATTCGTGATCTCCTCGTGAGGTATAAGTAGGAGGAAGAAAAATATTCGATACCTCATCCAGAAACGCACCCTCTCGAAACCTGGACAGCAAGCTACACCGTGATGCTTAGCGCCTCTCTTGCAGAGTCTGCCACTTGAGTTTGCTAAACATCTCCGTAACGCTATCACGCTTACCAAATAACCCTGTGACGAAACGCTCCGCTCTTCTTTGGATCTTCTCTATCACCTCTGTCAACCCGACGTGGTACGGATCCCACACTGATGAGCCGGCCGAAGTGGCCGAGCGGTTCTAGGCGCTACAGTCTGGAACCGCGCGACCGCTACGGTCGCAGGTTCGAATCCTGCCTCGGGCATGGATGTGTGTGATGTCCTTAGGTTAGTTAGGTTTAAGTAGTTCTAAGTTCTAGGGGACTGATGACCTCTGATGTTAAGTCCCATAGTGCTCAGAGCCATTTGAACCATTTGAACAACACTGATGAGCAATACTCAAGTATAGGTCGAACGAGTGTTTTGTAAGCCACCTCCTTTGTTGATGGACTACATTTTCTAAGGACTCTCCCAATGAATCTCAACCTGCACCAGCCTTACCAAGAACTAATTTTATATGATCATTCCACTTCACTTCAAATCGTTCCGTGGGCATACTCCCAGATATTTTACAGAAGTAACTGCTACCAGTGATTGTTCCGCTATCATATAATCATACAATAAAGGATCCTTCTTTCTATGTATTCGCAATACCTTACATTTGTACAACATCTGTTGTGTGACGGAAAATGGATCCTGACTTGAAAATGGCGCAGAGTTGGTAAACACTACCTCCATCTCCAAACAATGGCTCTGAGCACTATGGGACTCAACTGCTGAGGTCATTAGTCCCCTAGAACTTAGAACTAGTTAAACCTAACTAACCTAAGGACATCACAAACATCCATGCCCGAGGCAGGATTCGAACCTGCGACCGTAGCGGTCTTGCGGTTCCAGACTCCAAACAATGGTTTGCAGTTAATGTGAGTTGCATAGTAGAGTTCCAGCCTAATTTACCGACGGACGTTGTGAAGTGGCTAGCACGCTGGGCTCGTATTCTAGAGGACGACGGTTCAAATCCAGGCCCCATCCCGATACAGGTTTTCAGGGTTATCGCTAAAAGGCAAATGCCGGGATGATTCCTTTGAAAGGGCACAGCAGCCTCGTTCCTTCCTTTCTTCTTTTATTCTGCAACCCCATCTTATTTTTTTACATTATCTCTGTTAAATTGTTCCACGGTAAACTTGTGTTTGCTCATTCTTAAATGGCCGGTACTAGGTATCTTGAAAAACGACATTGGTGAAACGACATCGAATCTTCTTTGTTTGTGCCTTCTACAAGATAGTGTAAGGGTACGTTCCACAATCTAAGCGAACATGACTTCAAACAGCGCGTCAGTGCAATAAAACTGAAAGGTGTCCATAACAGTCTTCCATATACAGGGCGTAAATTTTGAGTTGACAAACCAGAATAACTAGAAAACTAAGCTTCACACGAAAAAATGTGTAGGATCCAAAGTTGATTATTTTTGAGGAGGACATCTGCTGGTGCTAAACTTAGACTGCCACCCCAGCTCCCTGGGGGTGGGCGGGAGACAACTTTAAAAGGGAACCCCCATATTTTATTGCAGATTCAGATTCTACATAAACAACTAGATACATTTTGTCTTAAACATTTGTTTTGTTTCTTGGTAGTTGGCGCTGTAATTCAATAAAATCCATGTTCCCATTCTTGTGTGGAAAATTTTTGTAGATAAATAAAAGTAAAAAATATTTTAAAATAATCAACAATAAAATGAAAGCAATTGTTCCTTTTCAGCAACACCAAATCTTAAATGGGAACACGTTCATCTTTAGTTAGGTGAGTGGGTAAGTCTTTTTCTCAGTCAGCTCTGTGAGTAATGAGTTCATTCATTAGTAAGTAGGGTGTTTGGTTAGTTAGTTAGCTAGTCAGATGATTTGTTTGATAATTAAAAGTTGCGTGGCCTCATGACCACGAAACAAACAAAACTTATCCCAATCTGCGGAAAAAGTAAATATTTGTGTCAACATTTGGAAAACTGTAATTCCTCTCTCTTACACCCCACCCAATGGGGAGAGAGGGAGAGTTTTAGTTTTAGCGAATCAAAATTTACGAAGTAAATAAGTATTTTTTATTTATCTGTAACCATTTTTCACACAAAAATGGGAACATGGATTTTCTTGAATTACAGTGCCAACTACCAAGAATCAAAACAAATGTTTAAGACAAAATGTACGTAGTTTTTTTATGTAGAATCTGATTCTGCAATTAAAAAATGGGAGTTCCCCCAGTTACCCAGGAGGCAGGTGTGGTGGGCTAAGTTTAGTACCAGCAGATGCCCCCATCAAAAATAACCAGCTTTGAATTCTACACATGTTTTCGTGTGAAGCTTATTAGCCGACCGAAGTGGCCGAGCGGTTCTGGCGCTGCAGTCTGGAACCGCGAGACCGCTACGGTCGCAGGTTCGAATCCTGCCTCGGGCATGGATGTGTGTGATGTCCTTAGGTTAGTTAGGTTTAACTAGTTCTAAGTTCTAGGGGACTAATGACCTCAGCAGTTGAGTCCCATAGTGCTCAGAGCCATTTGAACCATTTAAAGCTTATTTTTCGAGTTATTCTGGTTTGTCAACTTAAAGTTTACACCCTGTATAATACTTCTATGAACCTTTGTCGTGAGGAACTTTCTGTGCTATTATATGTGTGGCACGCTGATCGACTTCCCCTTATTTCCAGCCCTTCCGCTACACGACGACTTCTGCCTGAGATCTTTGATGCGACAGTGGCTTCAGCCAATATCTAGCGAGGACGTGGTGGCCACACACAGGTTGCTTGTTTTGTAGGAAGAAAAGGCTCTCTGCTTCAATATATTCTGTTCGGACAGCTCTGGAGCGAAGTTGTATTTTCCTCGTGTGTGATACTGCATGGTCACGAGCGTGATTGCATTAACATTTACCGAGGGAGAGGGAGTCATGTATGGAAACGCCAAAGGGCTTGTACTGACGAAGCAATTATAACAAGCATATACCACTCCTCTCTATGATCGTATTCTGCGACACAAGGTAATGTGTTTCGTTGTTTTACGACCTGTGAAGCTATATGGGAACAGCGAAGTTGCTTATCCTATGTCATGGAAAGAGCAGCAAAATGACGGTCGCGATTACGATAAATGTGGAGCAGATCCTGTTTACTTTACGTATTGTTTCTGAGTCATGATAAGGCTTACGAACCCTTTTATTGTTAGGATTACGATTACAAACAGTTTACATTGGAGCCATCACATAGTTATTATTGTGGAGAAGGCAAACCAAGGATTGTGTTTTACTGGCAGAATACCTAGAAGATGCAACAAATCTAGTGAAGGAGAGTGCATGCATTACATTTGTCCGTCCTAATGTTGAAGCATTGCTAGTGATATGGGATTGTACCAGACAGGATTGACGCAGGACACTGAAAGTCCAAAGAAGAGTAGCTCGTTTTGTATTATCGCAAGGTGTGAGAGATGGGAAGGGAGACACGCGAGGTGGCGTGAAAGCATCGAAACAAAGGCGCTTTTCTTTACGGCGTGATACTTGCACGAAATCACAAACTTTTTCCGCCAGATGCGAAAATATTTTGTTACCTTTCACCTACCACGTATTATTCTAAAGTGGAATAGTCAAGGAATAATCTGAAAGTGGTTGTTCGAAGCCTTTGCCAAACACTTAAGTATGAACTGCAGAGTAATCGTATATATGTAGAAGGAGACACCTATAAAGGGACTTGATGTCTCAAGAGCTGTTCATATTCTTCCGCATTTATCGTTTTCTTAAGCGCGATAAGACGACCACCCGTTAGCCACTTAAAAAATCCCATGCCGTAACACAACCTCCTCAGTGCATCACTGTTGGCCCTACATGTGATGGTAGGTAACATTCGCGTTCTCCAGGCATGCGCCAGACTTAAATTCTTCCATCCGAATGCCACAATAAATAGCGTGACTCGTCATTATAAATCTCTCCTTCCAGTCACCCACTGCTCAGCGGCGTTGCTCTTTATATCGCTTCAACCATCGCTTAGCACTGACTGTCGATATTTGTGACTCATGTGGAACCGCTCGACCACTGAACCCCACACGTTTTAACTCCTTATGCACAGTTGTTAGCGCAGTCAGGACTGCTGGATGCACTTCGGAGCAGACGAGTGACTCCTTCCAATGGTTTAGTTCCGCTCTGTCGCTTGCTCCAAAAAGTGTGCGATTACGGTCTACCCGATGACATATGCAGTTGGATGGAAAGTTTTCTAACAGACAGGGAGCAGTTTGTCGTCCTGAACGGGGTGACTTCAACAGAAACAAGCGTAGCTTCAGGTGTGCCCAAGGGCAGCGTAATAGGTCCGCTGCTTTCTACGATTTACATAAACGATCTGGTTGATGGTATTTACAGCGGCATTAGACTGTTTGCCGATGATGCTGTAGTGTACAGGAAAGCAGTATCACACGAAAGTTGTGAACAAATGAATGAGGATTTGCAGAAAATAAATGCGTGGTGTAATGACTGGCAGTTATCTCTCTAAATTAGTAAGTGCAACCTACTGCGTATAACAAAGCGAAAATCCCCATTAATATACGAGTACAAAATAAATGCCCAGTCCTTGGAATCGGTAACATCCGTCAAGTATCTGGGTGTGACTATTCGAAATGATCTCAAGTGGAATGATCAGATTACACAAGTAACGGGTAGGCAAGCTCTAGATTTCGGTTTATTGGTAGAACCCTGAAGCGGTGTAGTCCTTCAACAAAGCAAATAGCTTACAATACGTAGTTTGTCCAGTCTTAGAGTATTGTTCGTCTGTATGGGACCCTTACCAGTTGGGTCTGATTCAAGAGATTGAGAAGGTCCAAAGAAGAGCGACAAGATTCGTGACTGGTACATTTATCCATCTCGAGAGCTTTACAAATGTCATAGAAAGTTTGAAGTGGGACACACCTGCAGATAGGCGGCGCGTTAAACGGAAGGGACTGCTCACAAAATTCCGAAATCCGATCTTCACCGAGGATGTAGAGCATATATTACTACTTACATCTTTCAAGTCGTTCAATGAACACCATTGAAAGATAAGGGAAGTTAGAGGTCGTACTGACACGTTCAGACAGTCGTTTTTCCCTCGCGCGATCCGCGAGTGGAACAGAGGGGGGGGGAATGTGGCTTTGGTGCGAATTGTGCCCTCCGCCACACACCGCTTGGTGGCTAGCGGAGTATATATGTAGATGCAGATGTAGATTTTACAGCTACCCTCCGCAATGCTCAGCGGTTCCTGTCCGCAACTTCATGAGGTCTGCCTGGTCTTGGTGTAGCTGCGGCTGCTCCTTCACGTTTCGACTTCATAGTCACATCATCAACAGTCGACTTTTGCAGCTTTAGAAGGGTTAAAATGTCCCTGATTTATCTGTTACTCCGATGAGATGCAGTGATTGGTCCGCGTTCGAAGCCACTGAACTCTCCTGACTGACTCATCTCTTGTCACTGCTTCTCTAGTGACAACAAAATGCTACTCATCTCCTTTTACACCACCAGTTGTGACATCTGCTAGTAAATTAGGCTTTACACTTGGGGGTGTAGGGATACTTTTGATCAGACAGTTTACACTGATTATTCAATTACACTGCTGACAACATGTCTATGGAGGGAATAAGGGCCATAAATGATCTGGGAAACCCCTTCGGGAACGATAGTGATATTTATTGAAGGTATCAGAGGGGAAAAAAGTCTCATACAAACATTAGTTCGATCAATGCTTGCGTACTTCTCGTCAGCCGTGAGGATTTATCAAGTTAAGAGCAGAAATATAGAAAACTCAAAGAAGACCGGGTTGCATTTCATCCGGAATGATTCTGTCGGTGCTGGAGCGCTAAAGAGATGGACAACATACTTCGGTGGCAGACGTTGTAAGAGACGCGTTGTGCACATCGGGGAGATTTCCATGAGTGGGCATTCGAAGGAGCATACGGCAACATATCATTTATTTACACTTATGCAGGTTTACCGACAGTCATTCTTCGACGCAAGAGTTATAGGGCCGCTACCGCTAACGAGATATACTGTTTTAATAACCTGATGCGTATCGGTATAAAAGGCAAAGATCCGCGTTTTGGCGCAGATGGGCCAGTCGGGATCGACCGACCGCCGCATCATCCTCCGCCATTGGCTCATTTACATACAGTAAGGACGGGCATAGGTGTAGCTGACCGCTCTCCTGATCGTTGTCGGCTTTCCACACCATGGAGCCGCTACTTTTCACTCAAGTAGCTCCTCACCTCAACTAAAAATCCCTTCAAATGGTTCAAATGCCTCTGAGCGCTATGGGACTTAACATCTAAGGTCATCAGTCCCCTAGAACGTAGTACTACTTAAACCTAACCAACCTAAGGACATCACACACATCCATGCCCGAGGCAGGATTCGAACCTGCGACCGTAGCGGTTGCGCGGTTTCAGACTGAAGAGCCTAGAACCACTCGGCCACATCGGCCGGCACTAAAAATCCCTATCAGGTCTGAGAATCGAACACAGATCCTCCACTTAGAAGCCAGACGTGCTGACCTCTGCACTACGGAGACGGACTGTAGTCATAAAGGTTGCAGAGAAATGCAAGAAGACCGGCAGAGGGTCGTCACAAGATTTAGAGAATGGCTGTTGTTCGGTAGTGTAAATGCAAAGCTCAAAGAGATGGAAAGATCCATTAAAATGTAAAGTCGTATGGCCATGAATAGCTGCTAGACTCCGATGAGTAAGTTCTGCAGCCATATAGGAAATATTTTCCCTATCATTCGTGCCTATATGCACTTCTCCTTCGCGAAATATTACAGCTGTGTACGAAAGCGTATCTAATAAGTGTGGGTGTATAGTGTAGTGTAATGTTCAAGCTGGAGATGATGAGAGAAGGGAGAGTGTGAAACCCGGGGCCGGCACTTAGCCTACACCTCTCGAAGAGCCACAGCGGGGCCTCAACCTTAGCGTCCTCACGTCCGTGTCTCTTGGTCTAGCGGCTAGCGTTGCTACCTCTGGATTACGAAGTCCCGGATTCGATTCACGGCTGGGTTGGAGATTGTCTCTGCCCGGGGACTGGGTGTTTGTGTTGTCATCATTACATCATCATCACCATTCGTGACAGTAGCTAAATTCCATTGTGTAAATATTGGACTGTGACAAAATTGGGACTTCGTACGGGCGTTGATGAACGCGCAGTTAAGCGCCCCACAAACCAGACATCATCATCATCCATAACGTCGCCACCCGACGTACGGATCACGATCAACAGTGTCACATGACCTCACTTCATGAGACACTGCGTAGAGGTTTGTAATTGAATTCAGGACATTTGGTGGACAGAAAGTGATCAGGGATTTCACGCCTTCTGTCTCCTCCACCGTAAGGGCAAAGGGGAAAATGTCAACAGCGCGCGGCGTACCTGGACGGTCCCCCACTCAATTAGTGGCTGCGCCCAACATTGCTTAACGTCGGTGACCTGACGGGAACCAGTGTGTCCAAATCTGCACGGCCGGTGACAAGCATCTATTATTCTTCTGTCATACGAGAGGCGATGAAACACTGGAAGTAATCTGAACCGTACAACATCTGGAAGTACCCTTGCGGTACTGTTTAATGTGAAACGACACAAAAAAACGACCAGAAGCTGATTTTTTTTTTACCCTGGAACAGTACGTGAATTTATACAGGGTGACACAGAATAACGGGAATGTTTGAAATGAGTAGTGACAGCCATGGGCAGGTGGCAGCACTGCGGGTTCGTGACAGCGAGTAAACACTCGGCCATTTCGGTAATCATGGATCAGTGGAACAGATAACAGCATGCGTTAGCCATAAAAATGTTTTATAAAAGCAATCATAGTTCGGTAACGGCGCAGAGGGAGTTTCGACGTTTTTATAATTTAGGGCGCCATTATGCCGTTCCGACGAAACAAGCGATAAAATGTTGGATTAATAACTTTGAAGAGACTAGATCCGCCCTCAAGGAGAAACCAACAGGAGGACGAAGAAGCGTGCGTTCTCCAGCGAACATTGATTTTGTACGTGAGTCTGTCTTACGGAGCCCACGGCGTTCAATTCGTAAGCAAGCAGCAGTGGTTGGAAGGTCCCCAGAGAGTGTTTGCAGAATTCATCTTGATTTAAAATTTCGTCCTTACAAACTACAGATGGTGCAGCAACTGAAGGACAACGACTACTGGTTACGTTTATGATTCTGTCAACAAACGATAACGAAAATAATGACGATGAATTTCTGAACAAATTGTTGATCTCAAATGAAGCACATTTTCGTCTCACGGGTTATGTGAATAAACAGAACTACCGTTACTGAGTAAACACAAATCATAATGACGTTCATGAGCGCCATTTACACGCTAGTAAAGTGACAATATGGTGTGGTGTTTCATCACATGCGATTATCGGACTGTATTTTGTCGCAAATGATCATTACGTGGCGATGTTGCGAACTTTCGTTACACCTGCACTGAGCAACTTTCCAAACATTCAAGAGGCCTGGTTTCAACAGGACGGAGCGACATCACACACTGCACGGCAGTCAATGGCACATGTGCGAGAATTGTTTGGCAACCGTGTGATCTCACGATTCAGTGACATTCCCTGGGCCCCTAGGTCGCCAGATTTATCCGTTTGTGATTTTTTCTTGTGGGGCTACCTCAAGAGCAAAGCCTACACGACTCGACTAAGAAACCTGCATGAGTTAAAACAGAGAATTCGGGATGCATTTCACAGTATCCTAGCTGAGATGTTGCAGCGGTCAGTGATGAATCTCAACAGCAGATTTCAAGAAAGTATACGTACAGGAGGACGCCATGTAAAGGATGCAATTTTTTTAAAAATTATAAATGCCATTAATGTTTCGTAAATGGCAAAGTTGTAAGGTTTCAATGTTTGTAACTGAAGATGACTTTTATCGCCTCCTTAATGCCAACATTGTACACAATACTTCAAAGACTTACCTGCTAGCTACAAAATGGTGTATACCGTATGAGACAAAATTACTTCAAAGTGTTAGAGGCACTTACGAAGGCACGTCATAGCAAGCTATAATAGCGGAAGCACCAAGAAATGCAGAAGAGTGAGTTCCAAGCCCAGCCAGGACAAACAGAGTAAGAAACTAACTGGCACTTCAGACGTTTATGCCTTAGCGGCACCCGAACGCCGATCCTTACCTTCCGCAAACTCCGATGTAATGTAGATCCACTATAGACGCAGAATCAGATTCTCCGGGCACATTAAAATTTTTAAGACGAAGGACGTCATGGTTTCTTTGACAAGCGACATCTAAAATACTGCCTCATTCTTGTCCAATTGGAACTAGAGCTTCATGCCTGATGATAAAACATTAAACACTAAATTCATCTTCCTAATGATCTGTCTGTCATTAAGATTTTTAAATTTTGCAACAAAGTAAGTGGCAGAGAAATAGACAGCAAAAATGTTAAATGAACCTCGAGAGAACCGCATTAGGTGTCAGTAAGCCATTAAGGAATTGTGGATAAAATAAGATTTTTTTATTTGTAAATTTATTTTCCTCATCTTCTGAATCTTCTATTCTACAGTCATGAAAGCAGAGTAGGCAGTAGTGGAACTTTGTTCTTCTCAACGACATCCTACCAGGTCGCGCGTGTGGAGATTCGGTTTCCTATTACGAATGTTTGAGAACAGTTTCCCAGTTCTGGTATTCGCATGATAATAATGGAAACCTTGGTCATAATCAACGATTATGATTGTTTCAAATGGTTCAAATGGCTCTGAGCACTATGGGACTTAACATCTGAGGTCATCAGTCCCCTAGGCGTAGAACTACTTAAACCTAACTAACCTGAGGACATCCCACATATCCATGCCCGAGGCAGGATTCGAACGTCGCGCGGTTCGAGACTGAAGCGCCTAGAACCGTTCGGCCACAACGGCCGGCTATGATTTTTTTCCAGTGGTCACACTTGACCGTTGTTCCAGATAATAAATAAAAATTTCAGTGTGTGTGTGTGTGTTTGTGTGTGTGTGTGTGTGTGTGTGTGTGTATGTGTGGGTGGGTGGGTGGGTGGGTGGAATGTGTGTGTGTGTGTGTGTGTGTGTGTGTTTCAGTAGAGTGATATTGGCACGCCAAAAAAATCATTTCTGGACATGTCTGCGGATGCTCAAGCAGAGGAAAATTCCGTTTGAAGAATGAAAGACAAAAAGACCAGCAAATGACGATGCAGTTTTCTGAATACCATATACTGCATGAGCCTAAGGCTGCCATCCTCAGTAATGCTATTAGGGGAAATATTTGGAGAGCTGTTTAAACAAATTTGGAGTACACGGCTGGCTGGCTCTTGTGAACCCGCCTTTGGTCCACAGAGCCAGTAGATGTACAACATATGGTCCCTCCACTTCTAAAAAGCGGACAAGTGCGACTGTGACTAGCGCTCTGATGATGACGAAGTTTGGTTTGTGGGACGCTCAACTGCGTGGTCATCAGCGCCCGTACAAAGTCCCAAATTGCGATACAGTCCCATTTTCACACAGTTCTATCTAGCCACTATCACGAATGATGATGATGAAGATGGGGAAATGATGAGGACAACACAAACACCCAGTCGCCGGGCAGAGAAAAATCCCTAACCCAGTCGGGAATCGAACCCGGGACTATCGCTCCGAGGGCTCCTTAGAAACTTATTTTACATATAGGCAATAATAATAAATTCGTGTAGCTCAGTGGCCAGGTGCAAGTCTTTGTAACCTATTCAAATTATCCAAGCGGGTGAAGAATCTGAAACACGTGTTGTTTCTGGCGACTTCTCACATCGTTGAAGCTACCGACCGAGATTCGACGCCGCAACAGTAAAAAACTAGTTCACCTGTAGATGACTGAGTTTGCTAATATCAAAGATGTGACACATATGGCCGTATCTTTTGACTGCATTGACTTAGAAGCTTAAATTTTTTACGGTTCAAGCCGCCGTAGACCTTAGTACCTGGCATAAATTTGAACTTGAATGCTGTTGCCGTTACTGTGAAAAACGGGTAAAAGACGTACAGACAGGCAGACGGATAACAAGCAGCAAAAACATTTTTTAATTTGATAAAATTAAAAACTGACACTTTTGAACTTTTTTCCTTTACTTATAAACTGCAATCTTCCTTATTGTGAAATTAGAAGATTCTAGACCAACGGGAAGTACTCTACAGCTTTTGATGAGCGAATTTGCAAGTATCGATATACACTATGTGATCAAAAGTATCCGGACACCTGGCTGAAAATGACTTACAAGTTAGTGGTGCCCTCCATCGGTAATGCCGGAATTCAATATGGTGTTGGTCCACCCTTAGCCTTGATGACAGCCTCCACTCTCACAGGCATTTGTTCAATCAGGAGCTGGAAAGATTTTCCGGGAATGGCAACCCATTCTTCAGGGGGTGCTGTACTGAGGAGAGGTGTCGATGTCGGTCGGTGAGGTCTGGCACGAAGATGGCGTTACAAAACATCACAAAGGTGTTATACAGGATTCAGGTCATGACTCTGTGTAGGCCAGTACATTACAGGGATGTTATTGTCTTGTAAGCACTCCGCCACAGGCCATGAATTATGAACAGGTGCTCGATCGTGTTGAAAGGTGCAATCGCTATCCCCGAGTTGCTCTTCAACAGTCTGAAGCAAGAAGGTGCAGATGACGTTCACCGGGCATTCGTCATACCCACACACTGCCGTCGGATCGCCGCATTGTGTACCGTGATTCGTCACTCCACACAGCGTCTTTCCACTGTTCAATCGTCCAATGTTCACGCTTCTTACACCAAGCGAGGTGTCGTTTGGCATTTACGGTGTGATGTGTGGCTCACGCGCAGCAGCTCGACCATGAAATCCAAGTTTTCTCACCTCTTGTCTAACTGTCGTAGTACTTGTAGTGGATCCTTAAGCAGTTTGGAGTACCTGTATGATGGTCTTGACAGATGTCTGCTAATTACACATTACGACCCTCTTCAACTGTCGACGGTCTCTGTCAGTCAACGGACGGCGTCGGTCTGTACGCTTTTTTACTGCACGTATCTCTTGACGTTTCCACTTCACTACCACATCGGAAAAAGTGGACCTAGGGATGTTTAGCAGTGTATAAGTCTCGCGTACAGACGTATGACACAAGTGATACCCAATCACCTGACCACGTCCGAAGTCCGTGAGTTCCGCGGAGCCCCCATTCTGCTCTCTCACGATGTCTAGTGACTACTGAGGTCGCTGATATGGAGTACCTGGCAGTAGGTGGCAACTCAAGGCACCTAATATGAAAAAGGTATGATTTTGTGGGTGTCCGGATACTTTTGATCACATAGTGTATGTGATGTAAATGGCCATTTCTTTTGAACGCATTCACTCAGAAGCTTAAATTTTCCACATCGCCAAGGAACCGTAAATCTTATTATGTAAGTTAAAGTTTCAGCTTGATTCCTCTATTCGTGCCTGCGAAAAAGGTGCCTTAACAGACAGACAGACGAGCGGATGGACAAGAAGGAGGTCCTTTAACGGTTCTGTTTTTGTCGACTGAGGTACGGGACCCTAAAAATCAAGGCGGTGCAGATTATGTTAGCGGCGCAACACAGTATGAGTTATATTGGAGTTAGCGTTGCATATTCTATAGAGCAAGTTAGGTGTTTCGGTTAACGTTGGGTACATTAGAGAGAAAGTTGGATGTTTCCGCTACCCTCGATTAAACAGCAGCTAAAATGACATACAGTGAGTTTATTATAAAATTACAAAACTGATGCACTCCCCTCAGGCACATCAACGAACACTCTAACCGTATCGTGAAAACATGACAGATATAGAACCATAACGCTTCCGCATGTGCTGGAAACTTAGTCACTCAAGCGAATATACGTTGGAGTAATTATTCATTCCATTTCTATGACGTTCGTGTGATCTGGCAATTAGTTAAAACACAACTGGGTAAAATACGTATTGCATTTGACGCTACAAGAGAGGCGTTGTGCATCTGAGAGATGTTTGCTACTGAGCTTCGGAGTGTTCCAGGAGTAGGCGGACACCATATTACTTCATACCATTCAATTAATTCGAGCCGAGCGGGATTAGCGGAACGGTCTAGGGCCTGCAGTCATGGACTGTGAGGCTGGTCCCGGCGGAGGTTCGAGTCCTTCCTCGGGCATGGGTGTGTGTGTTTGTCCTTAGGATAATTTAGGTTACGTAGTGTGTAAGCTAAGGGACTGATGACCTTAGCAGTTAAGTCCCATAAGATTTTACACACATTTGAACATTTCAATTAATGTCAAACTTTCGCGTTTAAAAATCAGGGAAATTAGAACTCTCATTGAGATTGACACAGAACCGGGAGAAATGATCGTGAGACCAGAAGTACTCTCTGCTACACACCATTAGCTGTTTTGCGGAGTATGAACGTAATTGTAGATGTAGATTTTTAGGAGGCATGTTATGTATGCACTGCTGTTGAAACTGACGGCAGGGGGAAAGAGAAACCAGTAGCTACTTGATGGCAAGTTACTCTCAGATAACTTGGAGGATCTCATTGAACTTACTGTCTCTATTGTATGGAAGGATTAGCATCAACGATGACTTACCCTCTAGCTTTATAAAGCTGCGGCTGCAGTCTGAATCCAATGTTTCATATGTAACATATGTAGCTTTGATTTGTCAACAGACTATAACGTGGGAAACAACCCGGGGATGGTATGATTTATTATAGCTGTGCCGTCACATGGCAACACACATTTATGCTTTGCAATGAGCTTTAAGTCCGAACTGGAATAGTAGAATTAAAAATTCTACAGACATAATCGTTAAACAATTTATACAGGCTTTGGCCCCATGCTACAAGAATTTATTGCATACCAGAATGGTTCCTTTGAGAACAACACTGACGATTTACTTCCACTACCCTCACCCAATTCGAGCTCGTGCTCCGTCTGTAATGGAATCATCGTCAACGTGTGGCAAAATCTATTGGTAGGTCAGAAGTCGGTGCCTCTAGCCACGAAAACTCGCTTCCCTCCTCCTCCAAATTGCTTTCTTCTGTTTTCCAGAAAAACTGTATAACTGTGACATTATACACGCGTAAAAGCTGCTAACTGGACACCCAGATAACATTCTATATAATGACGGACACCAAGGCCTTGTGGACTGCGTAAACGGTGCTGTACGTGTATTTGCGTCAGAAGACAAATAGCTGCATTAAAAATACATTATTCTGTGAAGGCAGACACCTGCTCGTGGATGTATCTACATCTACGATTACGCTGAAATTCACATTTAAATGTTTCGCAGAAGCGTTCATAGAACCAATTTCAAACTATTTCTCGTCCATGGCACTCTCGAATAGCACTCGGTGATAACGAACACTTAAATCTCAACGTGCGAGCTTTGTTGTCTTTTATTTTACTGCAATGGTCTTCTCTCCCTAGGTAGATCGCAGTCAACAAAAGATTTTCGCATTCGTGGGAGGAAGTTGGTAATTGAAATTTAGTGAAAAACATCTCGTCACAAGAAAGTATGTGTTTTAATGGTTGCTATCCCAACTCGCTTTTGTTATCCGAGAAATACTCTCCCCTATTTCATGATAATATGAACCGAACTGGACTTCTTTGAACTGTTTCGATGTCCACCGTTAATCCTATCTGGTACGGAATGCAGAAGAGGACGAAACCCATATTGTAGGTGGTTTCATCAGTAGGTTTGTTGCATCTTCTAAGCGTTCTATCAATAAAACGCAGTCTTTGGTTCGCCTTCCCCACAACATATTCTGCACGATGATTCCAATATAACTTGCTCGTAAGTGTGTCTTCAATTGAATCTACAACCATTAAATCTTTATTATTTGTGGCGTAAGCGAGATTCGACTAACATTATTAGTGCTCATGTGGAGGTCCTCAAACTTGTTGATTTTTAGGGTGAACTATCACTTTTCGCAAGATCCAAATATTCTTGCTAAATCACTTTTCAGTCTGTTTTGATCCCATGATGACTTTAGCAGGTAGGAAACGACAACAAACATTCTAAGAGGGTTGCTTGGCATGTCACCACAGATATCACTTTGGTTTCACTTTCTCACTTCCCATCAATTACTTAGAACTGTGATCTTTCTGACAGGAAATTACAAATTCAGTCGCACAATTGGGCCAGTACTTCGTAGGCATGCAAACTGATTAGAAGTAACGACTAAGGAATATGGAATCATCTTAAAATCGCCTGCCGATAGTAGTGCCAATAAAGAGCCACTTGTGTTTTGCGAGAGCGATACATCCTGAACCCGTGCTGCTTATGTGTCAATGAATCATGTCCTAGAGTTATTCTGTAATCACTGAACACAGTACGTGTTCCGAAATCCTAATACAAAATGATTTCATTGATATGGGTCTACATCTCAGCGGATAGCTTCTTTTTCTCCCTTGTCTATTGGTGTGACCTGTGCAGCTTTTCAGTCCGTAAGTACAGATCTTTCGTTGAGCGAGCAGTTGCACAAGACTGCTAAAATCGGATCTATTTCATAAGCATACTCCAAAATAAACGTAACTGGTATACATTCTGGATGGGAAGTAACTTGAGTGTCTACTATAAAATTGTTCACTCTGGCAGGTGATTACGACGCGAATCCTAGAATATTTCTCTGATGCGACCAACTGTGTTCAGTAACTCCACTTTAGTGGCAGTGTTGTTGGCAAGATAACCGTTGCTATCGCACAGTGAAGGTATTGATAGTGTCTTGTCGCTGGTATACTTCACATACGACCAGAATCTCTTTGGATTTGCTGCCAGATTTCGAGACAGACAGTAGTTGTGGAGACTGTTAGAAGCATCTCGCACTCAGATAAGCTCAGAGCATCCGAAAACAGACGGCAATCCTGAATATTTTACGTTCTTATGAGTCATGCTTTTTTCTCGTTGCCTAGCGACCTCTTTCGGGTACCATAGGAGACCTTTTCCATCTCTCATTCATTTAATTGCTGTAAAACTCTGACTGACGTCCACACTGTTTCTTTAAATCTATACCATCTGATCGGAAAATCAGGATCCTTTAAAAACAGTGTTCGTAGCCACTTACAAAACTCCCTTGAGTTTTTTTGTTTATGTATAGGTACCTTTCTTATCTTCCTGTCAGTCAGTCTTCAATACATAGGTAAGAGACGCAATGACAAGACTCTTGAATAGGTTCTCTAGGACACCGTTTCAAGTCCCCGTTTCGACCATGCTAATCAGAATTTTCCGTTAATTTCCTAAACTGCTTAAGACAAGTGCCGGATTGGTTTCTTTGGAAAGGGTATGGCCAATTCCATTTTTCAGTTTTCCCAAACCTAAGCTGGTACTCCCTGCCTAATCACTTTGTTGTCGACTTTATCATTACTAACGATCTCGTCGTCGGTGGGACCTTAAATCCAAATGTTCTTTCGTCCTAATTCTGACACCCTTTCGGAAATGTACTGTTATTCTTTCAACAAGCTGCGTAGCTGGAATAGTTGCAAATTGATTGCAGCACGGATAGAAAAGAGGCTTTATTTGCCGTTGAGAAGCATTCCTCCAATAAATGGGACATCAAGTGGCGACAGGCACTTTGAAAACAGAGGCGATAGAGATGTAAAAGCGGTATTCCTGTTCCGTCTTTAGCCGGCGCTTCGTTCGCCTCCACAAAACAGACGGCAGCGTTCTCCAAACGACAGACTAATGGGCGGCCCCCCACGCCTGGGCACACATTTTATTCCTTTCTATTAGCTCCGGTCCGGAAAAAAAGCACAAAGACCAGGAGAGAGCGGTACTCGTTTATTACTGGCGAACCGCGGGTTATTTTTATGGCCGATCCGGGAGGCGAATTTACTGTTCGCTGTGCTGTGGGCGCTATAAAGTGGGCGTCACTTCTTAATTAGGGGATTAATAAGACGCCACCCGCACCTGCCGAGGAAAGATGGAGGGCTCGAGTTTACAAGAGGGGCCGCAACCGCCACTACTTTGCGGGCAAACAGCTCACAGGTCTGGACTTTTTACAAGTGAGGCGATCTAAACATGTGAAAATCTATACACACTCTGCACGTCCTAAGAGAGGACTACAATGAGACGACGAGAGTCGTGGGATAGCGATATGCATATATACAGATGATGGTAGTATCGTGTACAGGAGGTTCAAAAATGGCTCTGAGAACTATGGGACTTAACATCTGATGTCATCAGTCTCCTAGAATTTAGAACTACTTAAACCTAACTAACCTAAGGACATCACACACACCCACGCCCGAGGCAGGATTCGAACCTGTGACCGGAGCGGTCGCGCGGTTCCAGACTGAAGCGCGTAGAACCGCTCGGCCAATCCGGCCGGCTTGTACAGGAGGTATAAAAGGACGGTGCATTGGCAGAGCTGTCATTTGCACTAAGGTGATTCGTCTACATCTACATCTACATCCATACTCCGCAAGCCACCTGACGGTGTGTGGCGGAGGGTACCTTGAGTACCTCTGTCGGTTCTCCCTTCTATGCCAGTCGCGTATTGTTCGTGGAAAGAAGGATTGTCGGTATGACTCTGTGTCGGCTCCAATCTCTCTGATTTTATCCTCATGGGCTCTTCGCGAGATATACGTAGGAGGGAGCAATATACTGGTTGACTCCTCGGTGAAGGTATGTTCCAGAAACTTCAACAAAAGCCGGGACCGAGCTACTGAGCTTCTCTCCTGCAGAGTCTTCCACTGGAGTTTATCTATCATCCCCGTAAGGCTTTCGTGATTACTAAATGATCCTGTAACGAAGCGCGCTGCTCTCCGTTGGATCTTCACTATCTCTTCTATTAATCCTATCTGGTACGGATCCCACACCGGTGAGCAGTATTCAAGCAGTCGGCGAACAAGTGTACTGTAACCCACTTCCTTTGTTTTCGGATTGCATTTCCTTAGGATTCCTCCAATGAATCTCAGTCTGGTATCTACTTTACCGACGATCAACTTTATATGATTATTCCATTTTAAATCACTCCTTATGCGTACTCCCAGATAATTTATAGAATAACTGCTTCCAGTTGCTGACATGCTATATTGTAGCTAAATGATAAGAGATCTTTCTTTCTATGTGTTTCGGACTTGATTACGGAGTCACGACGAAAATTAACAGGCTTCGAGCCGGCCGAAGTGGCCATGCGGTTAAAGGCGCTGCAGTTTGGAACCGCAAGACCGCTACGGTCGCAGGTTCGAATCCTGCCTCGGGCATGGATGTTTGTGATGTCCTTAGGTTAGTTAGGTTTAACTAGTTCTAAGTTCTAGGGGGCTAATGACCTCAGCAGTTGAGTCCCATAGTGCTCAGAGCCATTTGAACCATTTTTGAACAGGCTTCGAAAGCGATAGGAATTCGGAACTCCGAGATGCACAGTGTCATTAATGTGCCATGAATAACAAATTTCATGCTATTAGCTCTCACCAAGGACAACGCAGTGGCCGACAGCCTTCACTTAACGACCGAGAGGAGTGGCGTTTGTGTAGAGTTGTCAGTGCTAACAGACAAGCAACAGTTCACGAAGTAACCGCAGAAATCAATGTTGGACGTACGACGAACGTATTCGTTACGACAGTGCGGCAAAATTTGGCGTTAATAGGCTATGGCAGCAGATGACCGACTCGAGTGTCTTTGCTAACAGCACTGAATCGCCTGCAGCGCCTCTCTTGAGCTCGTGACCATATCGGCTGAACTCTAAATCACTGGAAACCTCTGCCCTGGCCAGATGAGTCCCGATTTCAGTTGGTAAGAGTTGATGGTAGAGTTCGAGTGTGGTGCAGGCTCCACAAAAATATGGACCCAAGTTGTCAACAAGGCACGACGCAAGCTGGTGGTGGCTCCATAATGGTTGGCTGTGTTTACATAGAACGGACTGGATCCTCTGGTCCAGTTGAACGGATCATTGACTAGAAATGATTATGTTCGGTTACTGGAGACCATTCTCCAGCCATTCATGGACTTCATGTTCTAAAATAACGATGTAATTTATGGATGACAATGCGCCATGTCAGCGGGCCGCAATTATTCGCAGTTGGTTTGAAGAACATTCTGGACAATTCTAGAGAATGATTTCGCCATTCACAATGCCCGATATGAATTTTATGAATCCCACAGAACATTCGTTAGACATTATCGAGTGGCCATTTGGTGCACAAAATCATACACCGGCAACAGTTTCTCAATTATGAAAGGCTGTAGAGGCCACATCAATCAATATTTCTGCAGGGGACCTGCAACGACTTATTGAGTACATGCCACGTCGAGCTGCTGCTGCCGGCCGTTGTGGCCGAGAGGTTCTAGGCGCTACAGTCTGGAACCTCGCGACCGCTACGGTTGCAGGTTCGAATCCTGCCTCGGGCAGGGATGTGTGTAATGTCCTTAGGTTAGTTATTTAAGTAGTTCTAAGTTCTAGGGGACTGATGACCTCAGAAGTTAAGTCCCATAGTGCTCAGAACCATTTTCGAGCTGCTGCTCTACACCAAGGAAAATCAGGTCCGACACTACATTAGGAGATATCGCGTGACTTACCAGCTCAGCCATTGCACAGATTACGGGCTGTTTCTGTGATGGTACCTCAGATTTTCACCGAAGTCAGAGAAGAACAAATGTATCAGTCTGAGATCGGGAATCCTGGTCTGGAAACGATTGACAAGAAGACCACCTAGACATTTTTGTATGTTTTTCTTATATTTATGATACGTGAAATTAAATCACTCCGTCTTCAGGCCACAAATGGCCCATCGGGACCATCCGACCGCCGTGTCATCCGCAGCTGAGTATGCGGATAGCAGGGACGTGTGGTCAGCACACCGCTCTCCCAGTCGTTATGATGGTTTTCTTTGACCGGAGCCGCTACTATTCGGTCGAGTAGCTCCTCAATTGGCATCACGCGGCTGAGTGGACCCCGAAAAATGGCAACAGCGTATGGTGGGCCGGATGGTCACCCATCCAAGTGGCGGCCACGCCCGAAAGCGCTCAACTGTGGTGATCTGAGGGGAAACGGCGTCTCGACTGCGGCAAGGCCGTTGCCTTACGTGAACTTAAGAACCAAAGTATCAGTCACCCTAAGCAGTTCAATGACACAGTCAAAAATTCTCAAGAAAATCGACTTCAAAGATTTATAAGGAATTTTGATTCGCTAAAGCTAAGGCCGTTTTGACGACGGGTCGCATGGCTCGCTCGGTAGCGTTGGAGAATGGTAACTGCGTTACCTGTGGATCGCTGGTTTTTTCGTTCAGTGCAAATACCGACATCATTTTAATATAAAATTCGTCAAATATATGTTAATCAACACATGTATAATCATCATTGTTTACGAAAAATGCACGTCTTCCTCTTTCTAATCACATACCGCAGGTATTGCAATTGTCAGTTCTCAACTAACGGTTTTTTATAAAAGATTGTTATTCATAATAACTTATATTGAAAGAAAAGATTACCAATTGATTAACAATTCTTTATAAAATATCGACAATTAATAATCTGTATTTGAAATTAAAACTGAAATTTTGCGTGCGATGTTTAATTAGAAACGAGAAGAGGTGCATTTTTCATAATAAATTATGATCAAACATGTATTAGTTGGCATATATTAGATGAATTTTACATTTGAATTATGAATTGAAAGAATAAAATAGCACGAAAATACGAGATTTGAACCAAGGACGCATTCATTACATTCATTAATTGATCAGAGATTTGTCCTGCTTCCGAATGAGCCTCGTGTCCTGCCGTGAATGATCAAATTAATTTTAGTAATTTAAAGTCCCTCAGAAAGCTTCAAGGTCGATTTTCGAGAGATTTTTTGAGAGTTGCGTCGAACGTCTGTGTAGAGTCTGATATTTAAATTTTGAACTTCACACTAAAAAAAAAAAAAATGCAAAAATCCAATTGCTAGCTCGTTTCCTTCTGAGTTGAGACTTATGAAAGCAACCATTTCAAATTTGCTAGTGCTGTTTATGATGAAGAATGCAGTTTTAAATGGATTACGGCGCACGGTTATTAGTGCCCTCCACTCCTCACAGGGAGTACAGAGACATACGTGCGATAATTTCTCTTTCTTTAACATACAGTAACGATGCTATGACACTTGTTAAACTCAGTTCGAGAAAGTTTAACTAAACGCAATAAATTTAACTAAGATCGCTTTGTAAAAGAGTTCTAATTGCAAACTCATATTGAGCACTTATAAGTCATTTTCTGAAAAACTGGTTTCTGACAGATTACATTCAAGTTAATTGTAAGCTTATTAGCCTGACTTCTGATACGACCTGGACTCAATACCTCCAACCAGTCCCTATTCAGACCCAGTAGTCCCTGTGTCAGCAGATAGATATTAGTGCATGGTAGTCAATAGCCAAAAATTGAAGATCCTCGGTAAATGTAATCGCATTAATATGTAACATGGCGTTTGTTCTAAGCAAGAGCAGTCAGAAACTGATTTAACAGCATCTATGTCGATGGTCATCAGCTAAATAATTTTATTAGTGTTTATTTAGTGTTGATCAAGTTTTGTAGGTCCGGGAAAAAGGTAAATATCGCTACTGCGAAGAGCAAAACGTGCTAGTAAAACTGATTAAATTAATCTGGAATTTCCTTAAAGTCACAATCCGTTTCGCAATTCGTTTCCACTGTTTTGAAGAAAAATTTTCAGTAACAGAGCGACGAAGGGCTTTCACAGACTTTTCTTGCGGCTGCGTACAGGAATCTAGGATCGTTACCGCGCAGGACTGATAGAAGAGGTAGAGAAAATCCAACGAAGAGCAGCGCGTTTCGTCACGGGCTCGTTCAGTCGGCGGGAGAGCGTTACAGAGATGCTCAACAAAATCCAGTGGCAGACGTGCGTCATGAAGAAGTTCACTGCTGAAGTTCCGAGTGAGCACACACCGGGAAGAGTCGAACTTCCTCCCACACACGTTACAGGAAATGACCACGAAGAAAAATTAATACAGAGGCTTACCAACAATCATTCTTCCCTCGAGCCATTCACGAGTATTACAGGGAAGGAGGGCTCAGTTAGTCGTACCAGAAGTTCCCTCCGCCACACATCGTGAGCTGGCTTAAGGATATGGTGTAGATGTGGACGATAAGATAATGGCGCCACTCTTCTCCTTCTCCTTCTCCTTCTCCTTCTTCTTCTTCTTCTTCTCTGAAGTGTTCTCACTGGATACGCTTTCTGGATCAAAATATGCCAGACGTTCCCAAAGAAATGAAGTCGGTCTGTTACACACGAACCTTGCTGTAGTGTATCTGCCCTGTATTTCACTGGTCTTCATCGTCGTCTTCGTACATCCACGCTGTGTTGGTAGGCATATCTTATCACTGTTTTCCTTCGGTCGTCATCTTCGTCTTCGTATATCCACATTGTGGTGGAATGCCTATCTTATCACTGTGCTCTGGGCTACTAACTGCCCATTCATATACTACTGAAGGCGGCCCAGTCGGATTTTCTCTGTTATTGGCTTCGAGTTAACCAGCGGCCTGAGTGTGTTACTTGCTACGCAATCTTTCAAAGTTACTCATGTTACCAGATTTGCAGTATACCCATCACCATGCCGGTGATAGCATGCTCAGTGATTTCTGTTGCTGACCAACACTGTATCATCTAACAGAATAGTCCGTTAAACTTAGACTTTACATTCAAGTCGAAATTTTTAATCGTATAGAACTTCATTGCTCACTGAAAATAGTCCACTAACACATACGTACGAAACAGCGTTAATATTGCGGTTGCCATTTAATCTATGGGAGCCACACATTACCGTGACCCATTCTCGGAGAAGAGCACCGTATTGTGCAGCCAAAATTAATATCCATCATCTATCACTAGAGAAATTTTAGTATGATGTGCTTAAAAACATACAATACTTCTATATTGTATACTGTGTTATCCAAGCCAGAATTTGTTTCTCAAAACTGACTCCGGCCGCAAAAATAAATGCTCATATACTTCATAAAAAAATCAACACCACTTTGTCTACAAATTACAATCTTCGCAACGAAGTAATTTTTGAGAAGGTTTGCCTTGGAGAAAAACGGTTTTTATTACTCTAAAATGATCATATACTGTCACAACAGCAAGAAACATACTTATTTTGTGAGGTTACCGATTTCGGTCTGTTTTTATGCAACCTTCAAACCTTATACCATGATGGTAGGCGGTGGCAGTGAACGGAGCAGACGCTACGACTCCACGTACGCTAACTACTAAAGTGAGCATTTAGCGTTCGTCGAGTTGAATCGTAGCTTATCATGAGGAATGAATTTCGATAGTCCATCGTTCATCAGTCTCTTGCTGATGCCCTATCTACTTCGCATAATTTCATTAGTTTCTTTTCGTTTCTGTTATTTGTCTATTTTTCCTCCGTTCCCTCGTCTTCATAAGATTCACCCCTTAATTTTTGGATGGTTTGAGTACTAACGTTCCATGTTTTAGTGCAACAGGTTTTAAATACGGAAACATGTTGACAACAGATCAAATCGCGTTTGGACAAGCCTTTCAGTTAAACTTGCGAACTTCTTCCAGTGTCCATGTTACGGATTGTCATGCCATAAAAGAGGGAAACGGTGTGACCAAGTTATTACTTTGTAATAGCGGAGCACTCTAGCGTTTTATTCTTGATCTGCAACCCGGATTACTATGCAACAGATAGCTATGTACCAGTGAGTTCTTGCACAGCGCTACTGTTAGTGGTGGAAGTTAAAAGTACGTGCTTTACTCGCGAGCTAGTCATTATGCTGTTCGTAGGTGGAAAAACGTACATTTCTTGAAAACTTCCTCCTGCTGCCTCTAAATCTGGAGAGCTAACTAACTGAAGATATGTCGATATTAATAAGTTATAACTGATAACCATCCTGTACAAGAGAGAAATTTTACGAACATTTTCTTGAGCTATTGGAAAGCAGAAAGAAGCCCATTTTCATAGATTAAAGGGCCCTTTGTGACAGCACATATACCTGTAGAAAAATATGTAACAACCGACACCGTGAAAAATAAGTAGCATTAATAAAATCAGGGACATGAGTGGCTTGTCTATAAAAAAAAAGACAATGTTTTATTTCCCATTATAACTTTGTTTCTAATTATACCATATAATTCCTCGGAAAATTGTATTTAATATGTCATGATTTTGCTTTCTTTCATACTACTAAATTTTTAAATAAGTGTTTGTCAGTGTGATGTAATTATCCTTCTTAGAGATTATTGTGTTGAATGTAAGTGTAGTGACCTTCCACTGAGTAGATATGTAAATAATTCTGAGTAGTTTTGTTTAATTACGTTGTTTAATTCAGGTCGGTTACTTGTTTCATCATTTTTTTCAGTGAGTATAGCTCTATAATTATTTGGATTTTCAAGAAGAGTGCCGGCGGGAGTGGCCGTGCGGTTCTAAGCGCTACAGTTTGGAATCGCGAGACCGCTACGGTCGCAGGTTCGAATCCTGCCTCGGGCATGGATGTGTGTGATGTCCTTAGGTTAGTTAGGTTTAATTAGTTCTAAGTTCTAGGCGACTGATGACCTCAGAAGTTAAGTCGCATAGTGCTCAGAGCCATTTGAACCATTTCAAGAAGAGTTGCAGACTAAATCTCACCAAAGTGGCAAACTGTGTGACAAATGTTTTTCTGCACGTGGCTGAAACAAAACTCGTAAAACTAGGCAAATTTGTAATGAGTGTGAAATTGTGTGTCGCAAACAAAAACTAGGCCAGTTCAGCTTCATAAAATATTAATGTAACTATACTCTATCTGTCTTATACTTGACGTCACAATGTAGTCCATAGCTGGGAGGTAACTTTGGGACAATGAATATTCCATTTTCCGGATATCTCATGGCACACAAAACTTGATTGCAATCAAAATTAAGTGATAAAGGTTACAATATTCCGTTTGCATAGAAATTAAGTGTCTCGGACCATATTTTTATGAATTTATGTTAGAAAAGACATAAAGTTGCGCATATTTACAGTATATTGCTTACTTGTCCGTTTCTTTAAATTCCTCATCGGCTACTAGGAGAAGAAAATATTTAGCGGTAAACGTATCTTCTGGAGAGAGCTCATTATGCATAAGGAACATCTTTCAGACAAGAGCAAAGAAAGGAGTCAGCCATAGACGAAATACGTTTATCGTACATGCCATGAATGTAAGTCAAATACTTGATTCTTCTGCTATGTCTCTCATTTCACTTACGAATGTCACATGCCAAGCATATAATGCAGATGACCTACCGTATGATTACTCAGGGACTACGTGGTTCAGTAACATACTACTTTTCCAAGGGTTCACGGTTCAATGCACAGTCTGTGCGAGAATTTTTGATGTGAATTTACGTTTCTTTTACCGCTGGAAACTATTTGGGTATGTAAAAACACAAATGTGCACCGAGCTTCGGAGTCCACGTTAAACTAGTATTTAAGTTCCATATTATGGTACCACGGGTGCTACAGATCTAAGTGCAAGTAGTTGGTAAGTCAGTTACAGTGTCGGAGGAAGGGAAGATCATATCGCCTAAAATCGGACCGTGCCTTCTAAAGCTTTACCGTGTTGAATCCAACCACCGAGTTGAGGTCAGGTTTGCCTTATGACATCTCTACTCTTGCTCGTGACTGAGTATGCCGCAACTTGTTCGTTATCTGCTTCGCTACTCCACAGTTAGCTGACAGCGTCGAACATTTCAACTCTGGGCGAATTAATTACACGGATCGGCAGCCTGACTCTGAAAGCATTTGTCAGCCAAACAAATCAAACTGTATTTCCGAACCAATCAACTGTTAGACAGCAAATCGCATGAACTGCTGCACCATTTTGGGCTGCGGAATTAAAACGATGGCGGAAACGGCGGCGGAAGCCGGAGGGCCGTGACGAGCGCGCAGGGAGGGAGCTTTGCGTTAATTACTCGATGAAACGGATTTGCAGGAAACAACAGTAGCGCTGACGCGCAGTGAAGGAAGTTTTTCCGTCTTCCGTTCGGCGTGTCCCGAGGGCGGGCCACCGCCTGCCTTTCCCCCGCGAGTGCCGAGAGCCCCATAATCCGATCGCAGCGAGCGCGCGCGCCTCGCGATTTGTTAATATCGCTGTCCGCCATTAATTACTTCATACATAATGAAGTGTTCAATTATCGGAGAGGGGCGGTGTCTAAGCGCCGGCCGTCAGCCGCGCAGAGCCGGCTAAGCCGCCGGCAGCCGCTCGCGGGCTTTGAGCGGGCCGCGCCTACTCCACCAATCAGCTGCCACTGTGCGCCGCGCACGCCCAAGTCCTCGGCGCTGTAGTGGGCAGAGGTGTACGATAAAATAAAGCATGCGTCCGATTTTTAACGTTAGTGGAGGAATGACCTCTCAACACTGTCCTCCTCCATTAGGATGGAACGTCGTTCTTAACAATACAGGGTTATTTGCAAATCCATTCAGAGTCTCGGAAGACAAATGCATCAGAATACAACACGACAGAAAATATTTTTCAACTGCTGGCATTGGAGATGCTAAATATTGGCTCCATTTGTGAAGCGTGTACGATTCATTGTAGTCGCTGAGATGAATAGTCCGTAAAGGTGTGACAGCTGCCCAATTTCATTATGTCCATAGGGTTGCCCGTCTGCAGCCCGAACTAATTCGATGAGACAGTACAGAGCAGATGATTTCTCTACATGCTCTGCTCCCTGCTGTAACTAGGTCGTGTCGCGAACTATGAATAGAGATGTACTCTTTCTACCGGTATGTGTCATTTTCTAAATGACTTGTAGTTTCCCCGCAGTCGCCTATTGCTCTACCTCGGATTGTGTACATATTGCATAGGACCAGTCTGTTCTACAGTGAACGACTGCCTCGATAGATGAATGGTCAGCGCAGCCGAATGCTGTGCAAAGGGGCCCGGGTTCGATTCCCGGCTCGGTCGGAGAGCTTCTCCGCTCAGGGACTGAATGTTGTTTTGTCTTCATCATATCATCCCATTCACGCGCAAGTCGCCGAAATGGCGTCAACTCAAAAGACTTGCACCGGCCTACTCGGCGGAAGGCCCTATCCGCATGACATTTCACTTCATCTCTAAAGTGATTTAGTTTTTTTTTTTTTTTTTTTTTTTTGCTTAGAAATTCAAGTGTCTTGCACCATGATTGTTGAACGTTTTTTCTAAGTTTACAAACCTAATAATGTTACTTGATTACCTTTAAGTGCCGGCCGGTGTGGCCGTGCGGTTAAAGGCGCTTCAGTCTGGAACCGCGTGACCGCTCCGGTCGCAGGTTCGAATCCTGCCTCGGGCATGGATGTGTGTGATGTCCTTAGGTTAGTTAGGTTTAAGTAGTTCTAAGTTCTAGGGGACTGATGACCACAGATGTTAAGTCCCATAGTGCTCAGAGCCATTTTTGAACCTTGAAGTCTTGCTTTCATTATCTCACTCGATATAAGAACCAACTCCGTGGTTCATCTGCCTTATCTAAAGGCAAACCGATATTCCTCTAACAGTCTCTCAAATTTCTTTTGCGGTCTTTAGTGCAATAATCCGATCACCAGCTTGTGCACACAACCTGTTAAGCTGACTGTACACTCGTTGTTTCACATGTTAAGACGGTAAGAGAATGGGAGAAAATTTTTGTAACAGACCAGCATTGCTCACGCACGTCACCGTATCAACATGGGCCAACCCCTAGGTGTAAGCGTTTCAACATGGTTAGTTGCTCACCGAGGGAGTGACATCAACACATCGGTGTGTGAGTGCGAGCGAGGTCCACAGAAAACTGTACATCCATTACTCTCTTAACATTACGTAAGAAGCACTAGGTAGAAAGCAACAACGCCTAACAGGGGTTTGACGAAGCAGTTATGATACTGAAACAAACTGATAAGCCAATACAGCCAAACTGAATATTGCTGACGCCTTGTAATGAGCGAGACTATTCCAGTCATTACAAATGATGTCGTACACCAAAGCCGCTTCTTGAAATGATAAATATTCCACCCCATTAGCCTAAAGGCAGAAGATCAGTAGGATCAATGGCATTTATCTTGTTCACAATCGAGTCTCTGATTATCATATTACAACATCGTGTGTGAAATTGTCCCAGTTTTGGTCATACTCTTGCTACCTGGATGTGATGACCACCGATCTGTTGCTATGGATGGCTACGAACCAGCATCCAATACTGAAGCAACCACTGATGGGTAGACCATGAGTCTACCAAGAATGTTCCAGTCCAGGGCACTGGCTGCTATGAAATTTCAGCATCATTTGGGTCAGATGGCCAACGGAACCAGCGGGCCGGATCAGCATTCAGCATTCAGCATGACATCACCACATTCTACATTGTGGACAACACGGGGAGTGACCTGAGAGGGAACGAGTACTCTGAGGATGGCGTGTGAGCCAAATACGCTGCGGGCACAGCCTCATCCTTAGCAGACCGGCCGATGGGAAGCGCCTTCCAACGAGCTGGCAACACGCCATATTCCAAGTCATCCACCTGCTCTGGGCTGGTGCGGCGATCTTAAGCAGCTCTATGTTTGGCTCTCAATTCAGCAAATTCCGCTCCAGCTTATGAAGCCACCAGCTACTGCAGAAGTCAGAGTGACAAGACATATTCTGAGGATTGAAAGAAGTAATATTTAATCTGTTTTAATGCGTCTGACGATGCCGTACTGGATCCTCAGCCTCCATCCTGACGAAACAGCAGGGACTTTCAAGTGGGGAGTGGGCGACCCCTACATTATGAGCATTTATGTGCCCTTGCTATCTTTGAGATTGTAAGGGCAAGCAACTTATGAAATCTGTTTTGCAGAGGACAGTAGGTCTAGTTTGATGTCCATCACGCAAGACGACGTCACTTCAATCACGTACGTAGATGGTCAATGCAAAATCTCCAATAACATGAGAATCCCAGCTGATCCCTGCAGAAGCAACAGTCTCATTTTCTTCGTCCGAAGCACAGCAGACGAGGTAACACGCACGCGACGCCCACCATTAGCGTAATTAAGTGCCTGGTGAATCATAATACCGCAGATGCAGGATGTGCTGGCGGCCATTCCACACCATCGCCGGAGAAAATTCATCGTAGCAGCATATTTCAGCTGGGTGGAGGCGGACGCAGCAAAAATAATCCCGTCGATTACCCAAATGGGAATCAGATTGCAGCCACAGGTGTTCCTCGGCCACTGCAGCCGCTCTCCACTGGAATTGGAAATCACATAAGCAGCGACATTATGCGCCACTCGCCCATCCTATCTCTTTTCTCTCTTTCTTCTTTTTTATTTTTCCTTTCGCCTTCCTGTTCCGTTCCACTCCCACGCCTACGGAGTACCCTCGCCGAAACGGACTCATATATCGAGAGAATATTGACTGGTCGCTCTGCTGTGTATACTGAACGGAGGAGGGAGGTGTGCGCCGGGGCTCGGGGGTGTGGGGCTATTACGGGACGCAATTTCGCTGCTTAGGGCTCGGGTGCCGGCCGTGGCCAGAGTAGCCAGCCAACGAGGTCATTAACGTTTCATGTTTCGATAACCGGACGCTGGTTTTAATTTCAGAGATGCGTCGCCGGGAGATGAAGTGCGGCAGAATGCCGACCATCTTCCACCCGTAATTTTTGTTCTCTGGCTCTACCACAAAGTGGGGAAGACGTCAGGCTAGCTAAAGACAAGTGGGACCTGTTCTGCAGTGCGACAGTAGAATGTTGTACAAACTGTGTCCCTTGAGCAAATGCAAGAGTCAGAGACTTCGCCAAACAAATTAAATTTTACAGATTTAGTGATAAATCAGTCTGTCGTACCATTCACATTGAAAGATGCGTGTACGTTGAAAAGTGACCGTAAATTTTGTAATTTTTGCGGTTTCATATCTGAACACATGGGTGATACGTACCTCCATGTAGTGCCAGACAAAGCCAGCACGGGGCTCATAGCAAATGCTAAGATGGGGTCCTTGATTTCCTTTAGGCCTCATAGTTTAGGACAACTAACAAAAATCGTTTCTCTTTTTAATTTGGGTAGCTTTAGAAGTAATACTAGTCAAATAAAGGGTTCTTGTCACATGGTGTTCCTTAAGTCATTTTTAATGCACTTTAAAGTTGAAAAGAAACGCTCTCTACTGCAGCTGGTGAACGGCAAAGACAATGAAATGGATAAAACTATTTCTGCATTTGGGAAAAAATTTCCATTAAAGATTTATAAAACTGCAGTTCCAGGGACTCCTGCTCTTTTGCTGTCAACAGCAGCAAAATGGTTCAAATGGTTCTGAGCACTATAAGGCTTAACTTCTGAGGTCATCAGTCCCATAGAACTTAGAACTACTTAAACCTAACCAACCTAAGGACAGCACACACATCCATGCCTGACGCAGGATTCGAACCTGCGACCGTAGCGGTCGCTCGGTTCCAGAATGTAGCGCCTAGAACCGCTCGGCCACCCCGGCCGGCTCAACAGCAGCAGCCTCATCTGTTTTGAGCTGTTCAGAAAAATGTCTTCAATTTCCGAAGTCTTCCAAATACATTAATCTGATGACATGCTTCCATGCGTTTAGCTGGTGAAGACAGCACATTATCAGCTATGACAATAAACACCTGAATTTCAAAATGTGGTCCGGATGTTTGATTTTTTCCAGCTTCATCAAGTGTACTGGAATTACTGAAATGGTCGTACTTCGTTTTTTGTTTGCGTCGTCTTGAAGTCTATTGCTTATATTCTTCACTGTCGGTCATCACTTTGGCTACTACTTCAGTATCGGAAAATGTGAACAGAATTGCCTGAACACACCCGTGATTTATAAAGAAAATAAGCTTTCGTTATTCTTCAGTGCTTCTCGTTTTCCTGTCGGCAAATTTGGCGCTCACTAGATAAAATTATATTCTCTTTTCTAATATCTTCTACCGTTGTTAAACAGCAGTATTGTGTAGTATTTGTCCACAGCTACCGACTAAGAAACAGCGACACAAAAGAAACGCAGGACCCGCAAAACTACAACACGCTTTACAACAGTCCACCAACAAGAAAGGAACCTTCACTCTAGACGGCTCGTATCAAGAGTACTGTAAGGAAAGTAAATACACTATCAAAGGATTCTGCGGCTGTAATCGTAGACTTACAGGAATAAATACGATATCCTTTAATTATTTTTTATTCGTAATCAACAGAACCCTATTCTAATTGCTAGGATTACTACCACTAGCTCGGACAATGTCAGCGAATTTCCCTGTAAGTTTTTCGATGTTGTCAACTTACGTTACATATTGTATGGCGTGGCCAGTGCTCACCTTTAGAAATGAGCGAAAACGGTTACTCCTCATCATAAATACGGAAACCACCGTCTTTTATTCAACGGTAGACAGAATACCACAGTATATCATTCACATGTAACTTAAAAGTTTTTTTTTTTTTTTTTTTTTTTTTTTTTTTTTTTTTTTTTTGCAATCGGGCACGGAGCTTCTTAATGCGCCTGGCCCATACCACGTGTTCACTGTTGCTATGGTCATCAGCACGCTTATTAAACTAATTGTAAACGAATGTGAGTTTTTCAAAATCATACGCAAAAAGTAAAATACAGATTGTGATTTTCAGTCAGCATTAATGTCATAATTCATATTTTTGAGAGGTCCCCACGCAAAGTAAGCGCGCAAAACAATGTTTCTTTCCAATAGGAAGGAAAGAAGATTAGTGTTAAACATCCCGTTGACAACGAGGTCACTAGAGACGGAACAAAAGGCCGGATTAGGGAAGGACGGGTAACGAAATTGGCCGTGACCTGTCAAAGGAACCATCTTGGCATTTCCCTTGGACGATTTAGGGAAATCACGGAAAACCTACATCCGGATGGCTGGACGGGGATTAGAATCGTCTTCCTCCCGACTGCGAGTCTGTGGCTAAAGAATGCGCCACATCGCTCGATTTTTCAAGGGCAGAAGTGTGAGGTGTCCCACAGGGATTTAAGACTCGATAAAGTGGATAAGTTTAAAATTAAAACAAGTGCAGCCCTTGGTCGAGAAAATGAAGTCTTTTTGACCTAGGTTTCAGGCACTTCTAAGAGTGCCTTCATCAGAAATAAAACATTTAAGGCTGGCATGTCACGTCTAAAATAAATATGAAGCGATAACGCTTTAGTCACAAAATTTTAAAACAGAAAACATAGAGGCAGGCCACTAAGGGCTGCACCACATGTGGAGCTGCGGTTGCATCAGACTATTGTAATATTTTGTGACTAAAGTGTTGTCGCTTCATATTTATTTTATACGTGACATGCCACTTTTAAATGTTTTATTTGTGATGAAGGCACTCTTAGAAGTGGCCGAAGCCTAGGTCAAAAAGACTTCATTTTCGCGACCGAGGGCTACAATTGTTTTAATTTTACTTTGTAACGGTCGCAGACAACGCAATCATGTTTAAAGCTTTGGATAAGTTATTTGGGCACATGCCGTAAAAACTACAGCCACATGCTGAAGATACAACGAATTATTTATGCATTCAGACTTATTCCGTATTAAACAAGTTAAGATTACAAACACTTTTCAAAATAATCATTCTGATGTGCGACCGCGTAATGAAACGACATGATGTTTTTACTACAATTGCAGGCAGCCTTCATCAGGATGGTTACAGGAAGAGTACGCTCTAAGTGCTATATCTGATATTTGACAAGAGAACGAAAAAACAATGGGTCTCCGTTTGTGCATAATTGGCTCTATCAAAAAATTGATAAGGTATTCTGATACCACCGAATTATGCTGCTCATCACAAAGCCACAGAAAATAATCAGACAAACTAGAAAACAAATGCTTTATTAAGAACTTTCCAAGTGCCATGCAAGGAAACTGACTGGCTACTAGTGCCAACATGAAAGTTTTTACAAATTGATTCTTGCAAAGAATAACACAGATACGGCCACTGTTAAGCGATGCTATTTACTTAAAAAAGTAGCACTGTTACCGATTTCGAACCGACGGGCTCATATTTCTATTACATCTGTAATTGTTTATATTAGTTGTTGGTTGTTTTCTTTACAACAATTAATGTAAACAACATCAACTGAAATACAAACGAGAGTAGTAACGGTAACAATGCTTTTTGAGTAAATAAATAGCATTGCTAACACTGACTAGTTACTGTTTTCATCTTTGCAAGAATCAACTTGTATTTTTTACCTAGGCTCGGTTTGAAAAAAAAAGAAAGTTGTTCTTCCAAGTACCATCAATAATTCAACGTGTTTATAATTAAAATGCACCTACTCATAGAGATCCAGTGTGGGCTATAATTCTAGTATGGCAGCGTAACTTGGTGGATATTCTAATGCGTTAATACAAAACCGATTTACGCTGGGATAAAATTAGTTCAAATCTTGGCCACCTAGGACAAATTTGGTGCTGTGAATGCAAGAAAGACATATAGAAATGTTTCCATATGTAATGTATTAGCAACGGAACTTAGGCAGAAATAGCCAAACAAGTGAGAAAGACATAATGTTGATTTCATTATTAACCACAGCTTACACAATGTGTTCAATGTGAGCACTAGAGACTTCGAAGAGTCTCTGTAAAGCGCCAAATCTGCAACTGGTGGCCAAAATGGGAACTAATTTTTTCCAGTGTAAATCGGTTCTGCATTAATGCATTAGCATATCTTTCAAGTTTCGCTGACACACGATAATTACAGCCCATATCGAACCTCCGTGAGGGGCTGCACTTTCATAATAACTACATGGTGCAGAAACTGGTAGACCTATATTCAACAATACCACTTCTCAATTTTTTTAAATTATGAAACTGCAGAGAGAAGCACATCTTATAAAGAATGTCTGAAAGACTTTCTCCACGGTTTGGTACTAGGATCATTTCTTTGGAGGAGCAATAGATGGCTGAGAATACAACAGCATCGAAAACGCTTCTTGTGGAGAAAATGGAATTTAGAATGTTTTTCTTTTCCACTCATCACTCGAAATCTGCCTGCAATAGTATTCTAGAAGCCACCAATTTTATCATATAATGAAGTGGTCACACAACATAAATATCTCACTGATAAAGAGTCTTGCCACCAAATCCTAAGCTTATATCTCGCAGACTATCTACGGCAACTCTAGCATAAAGTATCTATTTTAACAATTTCAGGTTTGTGCATAAAATCGCAGCGGTTTTGTTATGTATGATGGTATTCCGATTGCTATGGGCTTATTCATCGACTGTCGCTTCTTGTTTGTAGTTCACTGCTGCTATTGGAGCTTGCACATTGTGATTTTGTCATTGGGTGATAGTGGAGCTGTGGACGCTAGAAAATGGAGTGCCAGGTGCAGAAATCGGAACACTTCCGACATATTCTTCAGTTTTACTTCAACAATAGGGAGACAGGAGCAGAGGCAGCCAGAAACATTTACACCAAGTATGGGGATGATGCCACCGGATAAAGCATGGGAGGCAAATAATTTTCTCGTTTTCACGTTAGTGACTCTCCACGTTCAAAAAGACCTTTGATGAAGACCGTGTAAACGCATTAATCCACACTTATCCATGTCAGTATACTGAAGAACTGGAAAATGTGATGAACTGTGATCATTCCACCATCGTGCAACGTTTTCACGCAATGGCGAAAGTTAAAAAATCAGGGGTATGTGTACCGCATACTGTAAGACAAAATCACAAAAAACCGATGGGTGGCCATCAGTGCGTCTCTGCTCGCTCGACATCAGTTGCTCGTGAACAACACCGACCATTACTATCCTGTATCGTTACTGGTGACGGGAAATGGAGTCTTTATGCTAACATACGGAAAAGAAAGGAATAGCTAAGACCAAAGAAACCAGCAACTCCCCGAAAGAAGCCCTGCGCGCATCCACAAATGATAGCGTTATGCATATGATGGCGTTATTACTTCGGCTATACATTGTCGAGGGTTACAATAGAGAGAACTGTATCAGTTGTACCTAAAGACGCAATAAAATGTAATATTACTTACTTGCAAAAAAAAAAAAAAAAAAAAAAAACAGGAACATCTCAGCACTTCAAAATTAATTCGTGCCTAGAAAACCTCATCATAAAATGATAATTTGTTATCATTCTTAAACTCGCTGTGATTTTGATTCAAAATCCCTTGAGTGGTCTTGTTTCTCCGTAGTTCAAGCTACAGCGCCGCAACAATGCTTCCACTAGCGTAAGAGTGTAGGAACAAAAAAATGGTTCAAATGGCTCTGAGCACTATGGGACTTAACATCTGTGGTCATCAGTCCCCTAGAACTTAGAACTACTTAAACCTAACTAACCTAAGGACATCACACACATCCATGCCCGAAGCAGGATTCGAACCTGCGACCGTAGCGGTCACGCGGTTCCAGACTGAAGCGCCTAGAACCGCACGGCCACACCGGCCGGCTAGAGTGTAGGAACAACTCTTGCCCGTTACAGTCCGTTTTCTAATACCATCCGATCTTCCCCTACTGCAGAGAAAGACGTATCCAGCAAATACGCTTCTCGGATTTTCCGCCGTATCGTACTGTGGTGATAGCAGCGACCTGGTGAAGTCGAGCGGTTGCATCGATGAAATATTGTTCGAGTTACACAACCCGATAAGCGTATTTGCAACAGACCCGTGGGAAAGCATGAAAAGTGGCAAGATATATCCTATTCATGTCTGAAACTATACGTTAAACTATCGATGAGATATTAAAATAGAGAAGAGAAAAGAATAGCTGGTCAGGACAGGTCACCTGCTCGGCTTCCTGAATATATTCAAGTCAAAACTGTGTATGACCAAAGGACGGAGGCAATACATTAGCTTGACTAAGCCCGGAAACGATTAGTGCACAAGATCGTGGATATTCTACGATAGCCAGGAGTCGAAAATAAATGGATAGACAAAAGTTCAAGTAAACTGTTATCAGAGGCAGACTCTGAGGTCGGCAAATGATCTTTCAGGAAGACAACGTTGTATATGAATATCATTTGGACGATGAAGCGCCGCTTAGCTTCTCGCCCACAGAGCTTTCTGCTTTATTGCTCTCCACCAGAAATTTGAAACCCGTGGGGAGTTTCAATCTTTGCTAACATACTTTTATCAAAGTACATAAAAGACGTAGTAACTGGCTGGATTACCGGCAGCACTGGAAGGGAAAGAAATAAATGAATGTGTGAGAGAGGGATTCAGAGCCGATGACTTGTCTTTGTTTTTCTTCGTTCGTTTGTTTTGTACATAATTAGAGCGGTACATCGTTGGGTATTAGTCCATTACGTATTTCATATTCTTATAAATTATAAATTGCATTTTATAAGTAATAAAAATTAGCTGCTTGCGTAACTTCTGCGCTTTTATGTAACCAAAGCAATTACTTTTGATACAAATACAGTTTACATGCATAAAACATAAAAAATCTATATAATTACTGTTGTTATTTTGCACTCAATAGAATGTTCTTCGTCATGATCAAAAGCGAGCGTTTCGTGTTACAACTGATGACTGTGGAAGTTGTTTAGGAATAACAGAAAGATGTTTTGCAAACGAAATACTAAAGCGGTCTTCGAAACATTTTTGTTTTGCATTTTCTTTAATTTTATCTTTTTTTAAGGAAACTGCGTTTTCTAACGTTAACTGATAAATCTGAATTGTTTTCTTTATTTTTACTATAACACCCCTTGGTTTCACGTCACAAATCAACAATGTTGGGATAAAACCTGAATTAGACGATGACAATTTCAATTTTGTTATAAATACTGTTTATTTTTAAGTAGCGGACAGAAGAATAATTTTTTGTAAAAAAAGGGTCCCGTAGGTTATGCTGCCATTTGTGTGTCCTGTCTCAATTTGGAGGCGGTCCACCGCCTCCAGTTTCAAGGGAAATCTAGTAAGACACAGATCGCACATTTACAGAAGGCGATCGTTGTGAGGTAACGCCCGATAAATATGCAACATACCTAACTGACACGTAACGTTGCCACGATCTTAACTGATCAACCTACCGTAGTCTACGCTTACTTCTGTTGGTCTATGGTAGCCTACCGTAGTTCTACAACTCTAGGCGAGAGCGTATCACCTCCAGTAAGATCACGCGAAGTGAATCATCGTAGTATCAAAACCAACCCTCTGACGCAACGATGATTAGTTATAACATCCCTACAAGCTTGTGTTCGTGCTCCGCTGTTCTCTTACACGATCGTGTAACACGATCAGAGTGCGGCAACTGGCTGGGGAAGAGAATGAGGGCGATAAGCGGCGTGTTCCCTCCCGCGGCGAGTATCCATCTGGATGAGAGGGTGGAGGGAGGGAGGGGTGAGCCAGGACTCGCTTAGCGGACACATAAATTCAGGGGGCGGTGGCGGTGGCGTCAGACGGTGGCAATATCGCCCTCAGCGGGCGACGCGCGCCCTGTAAATCAGCCAAGTTGGACGCCCGGCCGACAACGACCACGCTTATTAAACGCCTTCAGCGATCGCCCTCCGAAGACTAGTAGTGGCGAAGGTTCAGAACTACAGCAGTGGCCCTCCAGATTCTACGAAAGACCCTCATAGAAAGGCGTCCTGTATTATTGACACTCTACAGATCGCGTTCACACTTACTGGAAGATCCTAGATACGCGAAGGGAACAGACAGAAAAATCGATAATACTGCTACGAAGTACCCTCCACCACACAATTAATTCTCATGCATGACGAGGGATTAGAAATAAGTGGCAGACAAAAAATTTAATCACAATCCCGAAAAAATAAAGTTGCGTAATTATTAATTTATGCCTGTTTGCAAGTATACGTCCTCAATAGTTGTGCACATGAAACAGTACCACAGCACGCTGCTAGAGGAAGAAAAACAAAATGGCAAACCTCGCTGATTAAGCACTATCCCTCGGAAATATCAATGTATACTAGGAGTGCAGACATGCACCTGCAAAGAAACGGAAAATTAAGTAACTCTGTCAATCCTCACATCGAGTCCTTGTAAACGTTAAGACAGCAGTAATCTGCTACAACGTGCGAACGGCGGTTTCCTGCATCAGCCAGGTGAATGCCGGACTGTTTTCCCAACTGAGACCTGAGGTGATACGTTTCTACTCATTATCGGAGAGTGCACTACAACGAAAGTTCGTGATATTCGAAGCTGCGTGTTGCACCGGTACGGTACACGGGCTTAGATCTCTATCTTTCACGGGCAGTGCGCTATCTGTGAACGCCATATCTTCTGATTCACAGCTTCAGCGATTTGCTTTCCTCGACACTTCTAGAATTCAAACCGGCACTTCTGACAGTAAGGATACCAGCGAACAGTTATACCGAACCACAGCCTTATTCTTCCACCAGTTGAGTAGCACAGCCTTATTCCTCCACGAGTTGTGTAGCCTGTGACCTGTCGGCTGTTCATCGCGTTACATGTCACCATCTCTGCTCGTTCATCGCAGTTGCTCCTCATTTGTGGCATCGTAAGCTTTCCCGGCATAATTACACTTAGAAAGTCTCTTCGGGTTTGCTGCCGGATCCTAAAATCAACTCGATTCGATATTCACCCATAGCCGCCAATTTATTTATGGAGGACTTCGAGGATATGGCACTTCAGCTTTGCAGCCAACGTGCTACTGGAGATATGGTCACATGGACGTGATTCTCTTAATAGATTTTTGGAGCAACTCAACTGTCTTCATCCCCGCATTAAATTTACCATGGATGTTGAAATTGAGGGGATGCTTCCATTTTTAGATGTTATGGTTGGACAAGAAGAGAATAGAAGCTTTCGAAATGTGGTGCTACAGAAGAATGCTGAAGATTATATGGGTAGATCACATAACTAATGAAGAGGTGTTGAATAGGATTGGGGAGAAGAGAAGTTTGTGGCACAACTTGACTAGAAGAAGGGATCGGTTGGCAGGACATGTTTTGAGGCATCAAGGGATCACCAATTTAGCATTGGAGGGCAGAGTGGAGGGTAAAAATCGTAGAGGGAGACCAAGAGATGAATACACTAAGCAGATTCTGAAGGATGTAGGTTGCAGTAGGTACTGGGAGATGAAGAAGCTTGCACAGGATAGAGTAGCATGGAGAGCTGCATCAAACCAGTCTCGGGACTGAGGACCACAACAACAACAACATGGTTTATAAAAAACCAGATGGTACTTTGGGACGTATTGTTCACCGAAAGCTGACGCACACGGATAGATATCTTCATTCTAAGAGTTGTCATCCACCACACCAACTCAGTGCGTCCTTAGGACTTTGGTACGCAGAGCATATGCCATTTCCGACGCGGACAGCTTAACCCAAGAACTTGCACATCTGAAGGCTGTTTTTAAGGAAAATGAATACTCTGAGAAGCAGATTCGTCGGGCTATGGAGTTTGGACCATCACTGGAGGTGGATGAAGAGGAACATAGATCGGTAGCCTTTATCCCTTATGCTGGTGGCATATCGTTTAAGATAGAAAGAATTTTAACATTAAGAGTATGCTCCGTCCACCTTCTAAGATTAGGGCACTACACGGCTCTGTGAAAGATGATTTGGGGCTTAGGAAACCCAGTGCATACAAAATTGCGTGTCAATGTGGGAAGGCGTACATCGGCCGTTCGATTCGCACAGTTCATGACAGGTGTGTGGAACGTTGCCATCATATGAGGCTACAACAACCGAAAAATCGGCAGTAGCAGAACACTACTTAAACGAGGGACACGGAAGGAAATTTGAAGAAACTGTGATATTTGCCAACACTTTCGGTTTTTGGAGCAGTGTCCCCAAAAAAGCAATTGAAATTAGTTTGGCGGATAATTTAATTAACAGAGACAATGGGTTTCCTCTTAGCATGACGAGGAATCCTTTACCACCCCCGCATCAAAAGAGAACTTTCTTCCGTGCGGCCAGTCCTAGTATTCGAATATCGACCCACAGTGCTATATATCGTTGCCGCCAGTGTTTTACTAAGGGCGGCTCCACCTGCCCAGTCTTGGAGGGCAGCAAGTGTGATGGGCGGCGCATGACGTCGATTGGCAGCTTGGTGTCAGTTCTCAGCGGGACTCATCAGCAGAAGCAACATTCTCCTGAAGTTGGCGACCAGTTGGATCACCGCAATATCGAATCGTACTCCTCCTTTGTCGGCAAAATGTTGACTGAGCCACGTGGCACATGTCCTCCCTACCTCGAAACTTACTGCGTCGCACATACTTTACCGAAGCACCGACTCAACACACTTCCAGAATCAAGGCAAGGCAAAGAATTCTAGGGAACCATCTGGAATGAATCAATTTATTCTGCCTTTTAATGCATTCCTTTAGTTTCATTTATGCCTGGATCTTACGTAGGGATTTCAGAAAGTAAGTTACACATCGGCCTACGCCTGAGACAATTGTGCAATAAGAGTGGCACATTGTTTGCAGAGAGTAGACTTTCCGGGTTTCCTATAGACATAATTCTGCTGTGGTGCGGATTATACCAGGTGCACCATAGTGCGCGAGCGAAATGGTGTGGACACTGGAAATGTACTTCAAAATCGAAGTAGACGGGACAGTACAATTCTTGTGGGCAGAACGTCTAAACCTCACACAGATCAATGTGAAATTCAGTCGGTATATGGATCAAATATAATGTTGCACCCAGTCTTATTGAAGTGGTGCTAACAGTTTGACCAAGGGCGCACTGACGTGGCTGATGGTAATCGGGAGTCCAGATATTGCATCACGCGAATTTCATCATTTTAGAAAGCTGTAAGAATTTCAGTGGAAAAGAGGTTTTATAGTGATGAGGACGTTAAAACAGCGGTTTTCGAAGGAGTTCGTGTCTATCGTCGAAGAAGTGAACGATTGTTGACAGTTGTTGACACTGACCGGAGACCATGTCGAAAAATAGTGTCATGGCTGTGTGCCACTTTGAAGTACAGCTCAGCATTCAATAAAAGTTACTTTTCTGTCACAATAATGTGCAACTTACTTTTTGAAGTTTCTCGTAAATTACGTAACATGATTCGATATACAGCCATTATCAGATAAACACTGAAGACATTCGATCACAAACGAGTTCAAATCAAATGGTTCAAACGGCTCTCAGCATTATGGGACTTAACATCTGAGGTCATCAGTCCCCTAGAACTCAGAAATACTTAAACCTAACCTAACCTAAGGACATTGCACACAGCCATACCCGAGGCAGGATTCGAACCCGCGACCGTAGCGGTCGCGCGGTTCCAGACTGAAACGCCTAGAACCACTCGACCACACCGGCCGGCCACAAACGAGTGATAAGTCAGTGCGCAATATTCGAAACTGTTGTTCTCGTCCGTGCAAAACATCCGAAAAGTACTCCATTTTACTCTAATTCTGAGTTATAGGGCTACGTCAACGCGTATCTCTTGAATTTGACAATTTTGGAAGAAAATAGAAATTACTGAAGTTCCTTTACGCATTATACATATGTGGCACACGCGTCTCCAACCGGATCTAAGTACGTGCATAGTTTTAGTACACGCGTTTTCGGCGTTCGCCTCACGGAACTACCACAACTTTACCTTAGGGTGAGTTCTTCTTACCTTTCCAGACTCCAGCGGATACTGCGCTTCGTCCCCAGAAACTGCAGCGATCTTCTAAGACTATGGCTGTTAGTATGGAAAACTTCAAGGATCTCGCTTCAATCTGCTATGCCCGCCAGAAACATTAGGGACTCAAGCCGTAACTAGGCAACGAACCCAACTGTGTAATGTGGCGTCGTACATTGCGCATTGTCTCCGATATGGTCCAAAGCACGCCATAAATTGTGACAATCCAATAACACGAAGAAAAAAAGCTATGTCCGATGTACTCCATATTATTATTTCTTTTATTTTTACTTTCTGGTTTCATACTAAACATAATTATACTTACTGGAATTTCTATGATTTCTCTGTCTGAGATATGAACTAAAGGCGATGAAAATATACTGTTTGTTGAATAATTAATACCACAAGAAATTTCATTCTTGCATTAGTGAGGACGTTCTCCACTTATGTGATACATGATCAGAAAACAATCCAAATACAAACAAATCTTTTTAAGTGTCCTTAATATGCAAGGAACTACGAAATTTTCAGAGAAATTTCCATGCCATGTTCATGGTCACAAAATTACAAAACGATTGGAAAGTGGAAAAAAGCCTGTGATTACATCATACTCGGCAGGAGAACCGATCTATATCTGTCTTTGCGTTGACATTTTCACTTTCTTGCCAGATCAGCGTCCTTTAGCAAGAAAGCGATACTGATCGATTAAATACAGTCGTCAGTCCCCATCTCTTCTGTGAAAAACGTCATTCGGTTTTGTGCAGCCACAGGTCTAATAAATGAATGTAAGGCATAAAGGTGATTCAGACTGAACCACATACACTGATGGGAAAAAGTCGCTACACCAAAAAATAATTGATGTAGAATAATGAAATTTCTGGAATACATTTGTCTAGGTCACATATTTAAGTGATTAACACTGGAACATCAGAGATTAATGTAAGCACGGGATAACCCATTGCAAATGTCAAATGCAAATTCCGATACATTAATAATAGGTGTAACCGCCAGGCTGTTCAATGCAAGCATGCAGAAGTACATGCATCGTGTTGTGCACGTGCCGGATGTCGGTTTTCGGGATGAAGTTTCATGCCTGTCGCACTTGCCCGGTCAATACAGGGACGGTTAATGGCGTTTGTAGATGACGCTGGGATTGGCGTCCGATGATATCACGTATGTGCTCGAGGCAGATTTAGTGACCTAAGAGGCCAAGACAACATGTCGACACTCTGTGGAGCATGTTCGGCTACAACAGTCGAATGTAGGTGAGCGTTATGCTGTTGGAAAACACCCCCTGGAATGCTGTTCATGGACAGCAGCAAAAAAGGTCGAATCACCAGACTGACGTAGAAATATGGGGCCAGGGAGCGAGAGATAACCAAGAGAGTGCTCCTGCTTTCATACGAAATCGCACCCCATACCATAACTCCAGGTGTGAGTCCATTGTGTCTAGACCGCTGACGGGTTGCTTGCAGGCGCTCAGTTGGCCTTCTTCTAACTCACACACGTCCGTCACTGACGCAGAAGCAGCTTTCATCAGCAGACGCAGCAGACCTCCATCATACCCTCTAATGAGCTCTCGCTTGACACCACTGAAGTCGCAAATGGTGGTGGTTTCGGTCAATGGGTTGCACGTTGCAGGGTGTCTGGCTAGGATCTGCCCTTGAAGTAACCGATTTTTATGTTCGCAGTGTCACTGCAGTGGCAGCGGCTGCTCAAGTTGCTGCTGTAGATGCAGTACGATGCGCCACAACCTTAAGCCGAACAAGATGGTCTACACTCTCGGTAGCACGAAGTGGCCGTCCTGAACCCGGTCTTCTTGCGACCGAATATTCTCGCGACCACTGCGGCCACCAAACATGTATAGTGGCTGTCAAGTCTTTCTGCTGGTATCGCAGAAGGAACATCCGGTATCTCGTACCCCTATTGTATAACCTCGTTCAAATTCAATGAGGTGTTAATAATGTGGTCTTCGTCACATTAAGGCATTCTTGACTAACTTCAACTCACCACGTCCAATCTCAAAGATAACTAAGGCTCACAACCGTTACAGCGTCTATTTAAAGCAAACTGACTTACATAATCATAGCCGTGCCCCTAGCGCCATTCTTATGCAACTTGCGTGAAAGATGAACAGAGATCGTCTTTCAGACGTAGAAACACACCTACCAACTTTCGTTTATGTCGCACAACTCCTTGGTGTTGCAAGTCTGTTTCCGTCAGTGCGTATAAATCATTGATCGTCGCTGAGGCTGTTGATACAGGTCAAAACCTAGTTGCAAATTATTACAGCTACATGAACCATTCATCAACGAAACTTCGAGTTGTCATTACAGATCAAAGGGGATGCCTACCCCTTTAGCCATCCCACCTTGTGAAGTGGCGCAGCGGTCTGATGCTGGACATGCAGTCGGGAGAACGTCTGTACAGATTCCAGCCCAATCATTCAAATTTAGCTTCCTCGTTGATTCCCTAAGTTGCTTTAGGAAAGTTCCACGGGACTGGAAGAAGGCCCAGGTCATAGCAATCTATAAAAAGGGTAGAAAATCGGATGCACATAATTACCGGCCTATTTCACTGACATCGATTTGTTGTAGAATCAAGGAACATATTTTGTGTTAAGACATAATGACCTTTCTAGACTCTGTGAAGCTCATCTGCAGAAAACAGCATGGTTTTAGGAAACAGTGGTCATGCGAGACACAGGTGTCCCTCTTTGTGCATGAGATACCTGTACAACAGGCTCTAGATACCGGCTCCCAGGCTGATGCCGTATTTTTCCATTTTCGAAAGGCGTTCGACTCAGTTCCGCACTGTCGCTTGCGCCAAAAAGTGTGCGCTTACGGTCTATCCGATGACATATGCTGTTGAATAGAAACTTTTCTAACAGACAGAGAGCATTATGTCGTCCTGAATGGGGTGACTTCAACAGAAACAAGCGTAACTTCAGATGTGCCCAACGGCAGCGTAATAGGTCTGCTACTTTTTACGATTTACATAAACGATCTGGTTGATGGTATTGACAGCGGCATTAGACTGTTAGCCGATGATGCTGTAGTGTACAGGAGAGTAGTATCACACGGAAGTTGTGAACAAATGAATGAGGATTTGCAGAAAATAAATGCGTAGTGTAATGACTGACAGTTATCTCTCAGTATTAGTAAGTGTAACCTACTGCGTATAACAAGGCGAAAATCCGCATTAATGTATGAGTACGAAATAAATGCCCAGTCTTTGGAAGCGGTAACTTCCGTCAAGTATCTGGGTGTGACTGTTGGAAATGATCTCAAGCGGAATTATCAGGTTACACAAGTAACGGGTAAGGCAAGCTCTAGATTACGGTTTATTGGTAGAATCCTGAAGCGATGCAGTTCTTCAACAAAGCAAATAGCTTACAATACGTTAGTTCGTCCAGTCTTAGAGTATTGTTCGTCTGTATGGGACCTTTACCATTTGGGTCTCATTCAAGAGATTGAAAATGTCCAAAGAAGAGTGGCAAGATTCGTGACTGGTACATTTAGCCATCGCGAGAACGTTACAAATCTCATAGAAAGTTGGAAGTGGGATACACTTGCAGGTAGACGACGCGCTAAACGAAAGGGCCTGCTCACTAAATTCCGAAATCAGATCTTAGCCGAGGATGTAGAGCATGTATTATTACCACGAACTTTCAAATCACGCAATGATCACCATTCAAAGATAAGATAGTCGTTTCTCCCTCGTGCGATCCGCGAGTGGAACAGAGTGGCCGGGGGGGGGGGGGGGGAATATGAGTTTGGCACTAATTGTGCTCTCGGCCACATACCGCTTGGTAGCTAGCGGAGTATATATGTAGATGTAGATACCAAGTGGTTCATTTGCTAGGACACGGTCAGCATTCCCCATCTTTACCCAATCTGATCTTGTGTCCAGTCTGTAATGAAACTGTCGTCGGTGGGACGTTAAACGCTAATCTTTATTCGTTCCCTGCACCCATCGTAGACTGAATGATTTTGTGCGCCGTCGCTAATGAAATCATCGTCGACGGAAGTTTAGTAACTCTAATCCTTATTCCTTCCCTGTACTCCTCGTAGACTGAATGGTATTTCCTCCGCCTCATATGTCATAGAGTAGAAAAGCGAGCGCCTGACAACGGTACTATGTAGCCCCAATCTTTTTACATCTATACTCTACGTATCATTATGAAATACACTGTAAGACAGACAAAGTAAAATGAAATGAAGAATTATCCGAATGGGACGGAAATCGGTAGACGTGATGTACATCTACAGACAAACGATGATTTATTCAAAATAAAGGGCTTCACAAACTAAGCAAGACTATAACCCATTGGTCGACTTCTGGCCATTATGCAAGCAGTTATTCGTCTTGTCATTGATTGACAGAGTTGCTAGGTATCCTCCTGTAGGACATCGTGCCAATTTCTGTCCAACTGGTGCATTACATCGTCAAAATCCTGAGCTGGATGGAGGGCCCTGCACATAATGCTTCAAACTTTCTCAGTTGGGGAGAGATCCGGCGACCTTGCTGGCCAAGGTAGGCTTTGGTATGCACGAAGACAAACAGTAGAAACTCTCGTCTTGAGCGGGTGGGTTTATCTTGCTAAAATGCAAGCACAGGATGTCTTGCCATGAAGAGCAACAAAACGGGGCTTAGAATATCATCGACGTACCGGTCTGCTGTAAGAGTGTCTCGGATGCCAACCAAAGAGGTCCTGCTATGAAATGAAATGGCATCCCAGACGACCACACCTGGCTGTCGCGCTGTATGGCGGACAACATTCTGGTTGGTATCCCACTGCTGTGCGTGGTGTCTCCAGACACGTCTTTGTTGGTCACTGGGACTCAGTTCGAAGCAGTTCTCAAAACTGAAGACAATTCTACACCAGCCAATGCGATTCCTGGCCGAAGATGTGTCTGGAGACAACCGGCACAGTTGTGGGATACCAGCATGACTGTCGCCCGACAAAAGGCCCGACATACAGGAGCGACAGTATCATCAAAGACACCTTTATAGCTCAGCTGTACGTCGACGATATTTTGTCAATCAATGCCAAGCCGAATAACTGCTAGCATAACGACCAGAGGTAGACCAATACGTTATTGACTTACTTAAATTCTGAAACACCTTCTCTCGCATGAACCATTCAATTTTTGTGAACTGTAATCATTTATCTAACAATTTACGTTCCATTGAGATAATTCCTTCGTGGTGCGCCTTCTTCTCTTCTTTTCCCTTTGAGTGTATTTGTGGCAGAGTGCTTTTTACTGTATCATGTATCTCGGTTTCCCCCTTCCATTCACGGATATAGTTAGGAAGAATGACTGCTTGTCCGCCTCTTTGTGAGTTATTAGGCATAATCGCCTATCTTTTTTCTGAAGAATATGAAGATATACGTAGAAGGGGCAGGCGTGAGGATGAGGCGGAACATTCTTAGTTGCCACGCGGGCTAGCCACGTGGTCTAGGGCGCCTTGTCACGGTTCGCGCGGCTTTCCCCGTCGGGGGTTCGAGCCCTCCCTCCGGCATCCGTGTGTGTGCTGTCCTTAGTGTAAGTTAGTTTAAGATAGATTAAGTAGTGTGTAAGCCTAGGGACCGATGACATCAGCAGTTTGGTCCCAAAGGAACTTACCACCACCACCATTCTTACCATTCTTAGATTCTGCCCTCTAGCCTGGTCCTTGCAGACTTATAACCAGTTTATCTCGAGCTGTACAACCTATTTCTTCCGAGCGTCAGCCTGTCAATATTTTTTAATATTTTTGATAAACCGGCGTATAAATTTCTTTCACGCTACATGGATCCCATACATCTGAGGAGTATTAAAGTATGGACAGTACAAATGTTCTGTATGCAATACACACTGCCTCACAAAAAAAGTGAAGCACACAGAATACACGGTCGGATCTGAACGTAACTTCGCACACGTTCACTTCATCAACGACTATGTAAATCATTACAGTTACAATTCTCTGTGACAGGTAGAATGACAACAGAGTGTATTAGTGTTTTCCAGTTTAGTGTTGTTATCAGGCCTGTTAGGGCACATAGTAGGTGCGAACGGTGTCATGTATTGATCGATCGACGTCAAGCACAGGAGATGCCGCGTACTCGTATGGCACAGCGTTATCAGCACTTGACAGAGTTTTAAAGGGGCCTCGTTCTGCTATTCAATTTGGCGGGCTGGTCGAGTCGTGCAATATCCAGATTTGTGAGGCGCTCGGATTTGACAGTATTTTTATACTGAACTGTGTGGGAACGTGAGGGAAGCATATTCAAGTTTCCAGTCGACCACGTCACACCACCACAAGAGAGGATCGTGGCAAGTACATTTTGTAGCCCCTCACATCTTCGCCTGCTATCAGAGAACAAGTAACGGACTAGCCTCAACATTCTGTATCGTCCCACACAACTTGTCGGAGGCAAGCCGCAGCGCACTAGGGATCACATAAGCTACCGTTAACAGCACAAAACAAACGGCTATATTTTGAGTGGTGCCGCTAGCGGGATGCATGGACTGCTGATGAGTACCACCGCATTGTGCTCAGCGATGACTCGTGGTTCTGAATCATAGTTCTGCGCTGTCTTGGATAACCGTCGTCAGCTAGTACAGCGGCGACTTGATAGAAAGTCCCAGTCTTCCAATATTTTGGACATGCACAGCGTTGTTTCTTCTGGCATAATGGTAAAGGAAGGAAGGAAGATTGCGTTTAACGTCCCGTAGACATCGAAGTCATTGGAGACGGGCCGCCAACTGTGATTGTGTCAAGGATGGGGACGGAAATCGGCCGTGCCGTTTCACGAGGAACTGCCCGGCATTTGCCTGGAGCGACTTAAGGAAATTATGGAATCTAAATCTGGATGACTGGAAACGGGTTTGAACCGTCGTCCTCCCAAATGCGAGTCCCATGTGCTAACTACTGTGCCACCTCTCTCAGTCATGGCGTAGTGGCGTGAGGATGTCGTAGTACTTCTCATAAGACAGTGGTGTGGTGCCATTTTTCAACAGGTCAACATAACGCTGTTCGTCCACATATGACATTTGATTTTATGAACTGTCTGTTTCATACTAAGGCAGTTCTGTGACCAACGAGTTCACCAGACCTGTCACCAATACAACATAGATGGAACCAGCTCAGACTCCAATTCCGTCCCACGGGCAGTATCTAGGATGTCAAAGACCAGCTTGCCTCATGGGAAGACAGTACGGCTTTATGACACCCTTCCCAACCGAATCAGTGCTTTTAAACATGCCATAGAGAGTGCTGTGTGTTACACTGGTAAATGAAAAGTTCTTTGTAAATTTCAATCTAATCACCGAAATTGCAGGCGATACATCCAAAAACTACAAATTTTCATTTAGTTTCCTCCTTCTAGGTGCTTCGTTTTTTTGAAAGGTTGTGTGTCTTGTAGAAAACTGCATTTGTAGTATCGTACCAACGAAACGAAGCCTCCATTCGGATCCTCTTTGGTCGTCCTCTTCAAACAAATTTATATCTCTCGTTATTTGTGGGACGGGATTGCTTCCAGTTCTGGTTCATCGATCACGTAACCAACTTCCACATTGATTATATATTTCGTGGACTTTCCAGCCCCGCATTTATCTTGTTACTATCATGATCTATACTATACAAGTATGTACATGAAGCCGTTATAGAAGCAGTGAACTTTTAGTAACCGTAAAATAGTCGGAGGTCTTACTTCTTCAGACCGAGCGAGGTGGCGCAGTGGTTAGCACACTGGACTCGCATTCGGGAGGACGACGGTTCAATCCCGTCTCCGGCCATCCTGATTTAGGTTTTCCGTGATTTCCCTAAATCGTTTCAGGCAAATGCCGGGATGGTTCCTTTGAAAGGGCACGGCCGATTTCCTTCCCAATCCTTTCCTAACCCGAGCTTGCGCTCCGTCTCTAATGACCTCGTTGTCGACGGGACGTTAAACACTAACCACCACCACCATCTTACTTTTTCAGGATTTTCTAACGCCCGTCGCTTTAAAGAATGCGATTTTCAACAAATCTTTTAACAACAGAGCGCAAAATTAAGGGAACAGGAGAATTTCTTAAAAGATTTTTAATATGTCCCCCAGGAGAATGTCAAAAAAGTTAAAAATCATGCGCCACGCGGGGTAGCCGAGCGGTCTACGGGGCCTTGCCACAGTTCGCGCGGCTCCCCCCGTCGGAGGTTTCAGTCCTCCCTCGGGCATGGGTGTGTGAGTGTTGTCCTTAGCATAATTTAGTTTAAGTTAGATTAAGTAGTGTGTAAGCATAGGGACAGATGACCACAGCAGTTTGGTCCCATAGGAATTCAGCACCAAAAAATCATGCTGTAACAGTAGCGAACAGTGTGTTCTTGCATTGGAGCGCACTCAAAGGCAGGAAAGTACTGCGCCGTATCCTAAGAGTAGAAATTTTTAATTATCCTGTAAGGCGTTTTTGGATGCTTACCTGTGTTGTTTATTAGTCTTTACTACATAATGAGAAACTTGTGCATAATAAACGAATAATAAAGTTGAGAAGTACAGATGTCGCTACAGACAAAGTTTTTGTTACACCAACGGCCTAAAGCCAGCCAACCTTTCCCCTCTCCTAAAATAAAAAAAGCCATTAGGGGAAAACACCAGAAAAATATCGGTGTCGAGATAGTAGAAAAGAAAGAAGTGAGGCGAGAAATGTAACGCACAACGACCGTGGAGATAAACTTCTACAAATCGATATTTGTAGTTGAATACAAGAATAGGTAAAAAGAGACGTTTCATTGGAAAATCTCCAAAGACAATATTTAATCATTGGACGTAGAGCAGACTGTCAGTCCAGTTTGATGGGAACGAAGTGGATGATGATGGTGCAAGGTTAATAGGCACCATTATAATCTGTTTTGTGCTCCTGTATACCTCGTTACGTAGGTTCATCGTTATGGTAATTAGGGAAGCTGTAATAATTACAAGCTGTGATACCGCAATTACTAGAAGCTTCGATTTAGATCCTGATTAACGCACATGGTGTCGAATATCTTGTAACGTTGTTACTTTAATTTGCTATGAAAGCGGTACTGATAGACAATAAAAGCAGGTTAAAGCTGTGAGCTGTCTGGGGAAGTTAACCTTGCATTACTGAACAACTGTTTCACCAGGCATCCAGTCTAGCTTACCGAATTCCCAACCAGACTAACATTAATTACAATCTTTTAATAGTCATACGACAACCGGTGATATATACACTGCTAGAAATTGAAATAAGAACACCGTGAATTCATTGTCCCAGGAAGGGGAAACTTTATTGACAAATTCCTGGGGTCAGATACATCACATGATCACACTGACAGAACCACAGGCACATAGACACAGGCAACAGAGCATGCACAATGTCGGCACTAGTACAGTGTATATCCACCTTTCGCAGCAATGCAGGCTGCTATTCTCCCATGGAGACGATCGTAGAGATGCTGGATGTAGTCCTGTGGAACGGCTTGCCATGCCATTTCCACCTGGCGCCTCAGTTGGACCAGCGTTCGTGCTGGACGTGCAGACCGCGTGAGACGACGCTTCATCCAGTCCCAACATGCTCAATGGGGGATAGATCCGGAGATCTTGGTGGCCAGGGTAGTTGACTTACACCTTCTAGAGCACGTTGGGTGGCACGGGATACATGCGGATGTGCATTGTCCTGTTGGAACAGCAAGTTCCCTTGCCGGTCTAGGAATGGTAGAACGATGGGTTCGATGACGGTTTGGATGTACCGTGCACTATTCAGTGTCCCCTCGACGATCACCAGTGGTGTACGGCCAGTGTAGGAGATCGCTCCCCACACCATGATGCCGGGTGTTGGCCCTGTGTGCCTCGGTCGTATGCAGTCCTGATTGTGGCGCTCACCTGCACGGCGCCAAACACGCATACGACCATCATTGGCACCAAGGCAGAAGCGACTCTCATCGCTGAAGACGACACGTCTCCCTTCGTCCCTCCATTCACGCCTGTCGCGACACCACTGGAGGCGGGCTGCACGATGTTGGGGCGTGAGCGGAAGACGGCCTAACGGTGTGCGGGACCGTAGCCCAGCTTCATGGAGACGGTTGCGAATGGTCCTCGCCGATACCCCAGGAGCAACAGTGTCCCTAATTTGCTGGGAAGTGGCGGTGCGGTCCCCTACGGCACTGCGTAGGATCCTACGGTCTTGGCGTGCATCCGTGCGTCGCTGCGGTCCGGTCCCAGGTCGACGGGCACGTGCACCTTCCGCCGACCACTGGCGACAACATCGATGTACTGTGGAGACCTCACGCCCCACGTGTTGAGCAATTCGGCGGTACGTCCACCCGGCCTCCCGCATGCCCACTATACGCCCTCGCTCAAAGTCCGTCAACTGCACATACGGTTCACGTCCACGCTGTCGCGGCATGCTACCAGTGTTAAAGACTGCGATGGAGCTCCGTATGCCACGGCAAACTGGCTGACACTGACGGCGGCGGTGCACAAATGCTGCGCAGCTAGCGCCTTTCGACGGCCAACACCGCGGTTCCTGGTGTGTCCGCTGTGCCGTGCGTGTGATCATTGCTTGTACAGCCCTCTCGCAGTGTCCGGAGCAAGTATGGTGGGTCTGACACACCGGTGTCAATGTGTTCTTTTTTCCATTTCCAGGAGTGTATATATATATAAAAGAGAATTTAAATAAAAAGAAATAAATCAGTTTATACACTCCTGGAAATTGAAATAAGAACACCGTGAATTCATTGTCCCAGGAAGGGGAAACTTTATTGACACATTCCTGGGGTCAGATACATCACATGATCACACTGACAGAACCACAGGCACATAGACACAGGCAACAGAGCATGCACAATGTCGGCACTAGTACAGTGTATATCCACCTTTCGCAGCAATGCAGGCTGCTATTCTCCCATGGAGACGATCGTAGAGATGCTGGATTTAGTCCTGTGGAACGGCTTGCCATGCCATTTCCACCTGGCGCCTCAGTTGGACCAGCGTTCGTGCTGGACGTGCAGACCGCGTGAGACGACGCTTCATCCAGTCCCAAACATGCTCAATGGGGGACAGATCCGGAGATCTTGCTGGCCAGGGTAGTTGACTTACACCTTCTAGAGCACGTTGGGTGGCACGGGATGCATGCGGACGTGCATTGTCCTGTTGGAACAGCAAGTTCCCTTGCCGGTCTAGGAATGGTAGAACGATGGGTTCGATGACGGTTTGGATGTACCGTGCACTATTCAGTGTCCCCTCGACGATCACCATTGGTGTACGGCCAGTGTAGGAGATCGCTCCCCACACCATGATGCCGGGTGTTGGCCCTGTGTGCCTCGGTCGTATGCAGTCCTGATTGTGGCGCTCACCTGCACGGCGCCAAACACGCATACGACCATCATTGGCACCAAGGCAGAAGCGACTCTCATCGCTGAAGACGACACGTCTCCATTCGTCCCTCCATTCACGCCTGTCGCGACACCACTGGAGGCGGGCTGCACGATGTTGGGGCGTGAGCGGAAGACGGCCTAACGGTGTGCGGGACCGTAGCCCAGCTTCATGGAGACGGTTGCGAATGGTCCTCGCCGATACCCCAGGAGCAACAGTGTCCCTAATTTGCTGGGAAGTGGCGGTGCGGTCCCCTACGGCACTGCGTAGGATCCTACGGTCTTGGCGTGCATCCGTGCGTCGCTGCGGTCCGGTCCCAGGTCGACGGGCACGTGCACCTTCCGCCGACCACTGGCGACAACATCGATGTACTGTGGAGACCTCACGCCCCACGTGTTGAGCAATTCGGCGGTACGTCCACCCGGCCTCCCGCATGCCCACTATACGCCCTCGCTCAAAGTCCGTCAACTGCACATACGGTTCACGTCCACGCTGTCGCGGCATGCTACCAGTGATAAAGACTGCGATGGAGCTCCGTATGCCACGGCAAACTGGCTGAGACTGACGGCGGCGGTGCACAAATGCTGCGCAGCTAGCGCCATTCGACGGCCAACACCGCGGTTCGTGGTGTGTCCGCTGTGCCGTGCGTGTGATCATTGCTTGTACAGCCCTCTCGCAGTGTCCGGAGCAAGTATGGTGGGTCTGACACACCGGTGTCAATGTGTTCTTTTTTCCATTTCCAGGAGTGTATTTGGAAATTTATTTTAACATTGATCATTGAAATTTCAGCATATTAAACGTGAGTCATAACTAAGGTGGTGCCTTATTTAGGACTGCGAAAATGTGAGTTTGTAATCTTACGGAACGCATCAAATAGGGAGCCAAGATTGGGAGACTACATACAACACTGCATACATAAAATAACACACAAAGAACGTTGAAATATATGCAAGAGGAAATTAACCACAACCAACCGATTCAATTTTCACCCAAAGAAGTTACGTTCGTAGCGCAATCCTGTCCGTCATGTAATTACCACACACTGGTATACTAAATTCATACTAACTCTCTGTGAAATGTTCCCGAAAAGAATAGCTGAGGGCTACGTTGCTGCTATTACCACATGCTTCACGTGGTCAACTTGGTTTACACAAAGAGTGTAACTCCACAATAATTTTGATAATTAAAATAAATTACATCGAAACGCAATTTACAAAAGAAAAACCTCGAACTGGTTAATATCGTCTTACTATTAACCTGATGGGTCAAACAATTGTATAAGCACGTGGTACTGGTCTCACAAAGTACACCCCACGTGGGTTGAACATAAAGAAAAGTTGCTATATTGAAGAATATTGTTAAGACAAGACGTTATAATCTCACGCACATTCGCAATTAAGATTGATGATGCCAGTTAGAGTTAATGATCAACACGTGGTTCCACTTTACTCATAAAGTAGTGACAAAGCAACTACTGGAAGATATTCTGAACTTCACACTCGAAATACACTGCGTTGCAATTTAAGATAACATTACATATTTTAGAGCTAAACCTGAAATAAACGTGATTAAATTTTCAATCTTGCAGGTGCACTGTTAGACGACTGTGACGCAAGCATAGTTAAAAGGTCACGTAACGTAACAGTTGTATCGACACTTATTTTTTCATATTAAACAGTGGGAAGCTCAAGTATTGTCTAATTATTTAAAACGTTTTTCTTCGGAATAACTAATTGATTTCTCTCGATAGTATCATGTCTGCAAGCAAGAGATATCTCTGAATTACAGAGAAAACGCTGCCAGGAAGAACCTGAGCAGTTTCGTTCTGGTATTCTGCTTAATCTGTTGCCTCACACCGGGGTGACAGAAGTCATGGGACAGTGATATGCACGTATACAGAAAGCGGCAGTATCGCGCACAATATGTGTAAAAGGACAGTGCACTGGCGGAGCTCTCATATGTACTCAGGTGGTTCATATGAAAAGGTTTGCGACGTAATAGCGGCTGTATGGCAGGAACTAAGAAGCTCAAATTCAATATGGTAGTTGGAGTTAGACGCGTCACACATTCCAATTCGGTAATCGCTAGGGAATTCCATATTCCGAGATCAACAGTGTCAAGAGTGTGCCCACAGTAACAAATCTCTGTCATTACGTCTCACCACAGACAGAACAGTGACCGACGGCCTTCACTTAACTACCGAGAGCAACGGCGTTGTCGTAGACTTCTCAGTTCTAATAGACAAGCAACACTGCGTGAAATAACCACAGTGATCAATGTGGGACGTACAGCGAACTTATCCGGTAGGACAGTGCAGTGATTTTGACTTTATGGGGTGTGGCAGCAGACGACCGCCGCGTGTGCTTTGCTAACGACACGGCATCGTCTGTAGCGCCTATCCTGGACAGGTGACCATATCGACTGGATCTTCTATGATCCAGTCCTAGAGGACTGGAAAATCTTGGCCTGGGCAGATGAATCTCGATTTCAGTTGCTAAGAACTGATGGTAGGGTTCGAGTATGGTGCAGATCCCCCGAAGCCATGTACCTAAGTTGTCAACAAGCCATTGTGCAAGCTGGTGGTGGCGCCAGAACGGTGTGGGCTGTGTTTACATGGCATGGTCTGGGTCCTCTGGTCCAACTGAACGGATCATTGTCTAGAAATGGTTATGTTCAGCTACTTGGAAACAATTTTCAGCCATTCATGGACTCATGTTCCCAAACAACAATCGTATTTTTATGTATGACGATGCGCCATTTCACCGGGTACAGTTGTTCTCTACTGGTCTGAAGAACATTCTGAACAATTCGAGGGAATGATTTGGCTACCCAGATGGCCTGCCATGAATCCCATCGAAATCGAGAGGTCAGTTGATGCACAAAATCCTGCCCCGGCAAAACTTTCGCTGTTATGGACGGCAACTCAATGTTTCTACAGGGCACTTCCAATGGCATGTTGGGTCCATGCCATGTGGAGTTGCTGCACTTCGCCGGTATATGCGAGGACCGATATGATATTGGGAGGCATCCCATGACTTTTGTTGCCTCAGTGTACATATATGACTGTTTCTTTAAAGGAGTTGTTCAAAATCTCCTTCTTAACCGCAACGTACTGAACTGTCACACATAACTCACTCCAGAATCCTAGAACGTTGGCGAGCACTTTCAGCTTATTCCTGTTCCTCGCCTTATCCTATATCTTCACGACATGTTATTCTGGATTTGGCAGTGTTAATGGTAGAGGATGGCCAGAGCCCTGCCTATCGCCCCTGTCACGAAATTTGTGTACCCCACCCGTCTGCGTCTAGTGTTATACCATATGAAAGTGCATGACAATTCTTTTAAACATTTTTGAATAGCGTAGCTAATGCAGGAGGTGGTGCCAGCCCGGCATTCACCTTGTTGAATGTGGGAAACGGCCTCAAAACCACGACTATACCATATGAAAGTGCATGACAATTCTTTTAAAAAAATGGTTCAAATGGCTCTGAGCACTATGGGACTCAACTGCTGAGGTCATTAGTCCCCTAGAACTTAGAACTAGTTAAACCTAACTAACCTAAGGACAACACAAACATCCATGCCCGAGGCAGGATTCGAACCTGCGACCGTAGCGGTCTTGCGGTTCCAGACTGCAGCGCCTTTAACCGCACGGCCACTTCGGCCGGCAATTCTTTTAAACATTTTTTGAATGGCGTAGCTAATGCGGGAGGTGGTGCCAGCCCGGCATTTACCTTGTTGAATGTGGGAAACTGCCTCAAAACCACGACCAAGCCGGTCGGCACGTCAGCTCTCTTCGTTAATTCGCTGGGTGGATTCTGTCCGAGGCCGGCGCGCCTCCCTAAATCCTTGAAGTGGTGGGCTACCTTGCGCAGCTGTTTGGGGTGGGCTGCCAAGCACCTTCAGTCACTGCAAATACTTCTGTGATCTGGTCCATGATGCTTCTTACTGGAGTCAATTACACGCGGTCTTTATGGGACCGAGGAACAGGGTCGTCAAGGTGAATCCACTTTCGGTGAAACGGTACATCATATCGCTACCTAATACGGATATAAAGTATACTGGTGCCCCCTTCACGTCAAGGGAAGCAAGTAAGGCAAGGAAGAAGACCGACGGTGGGGTTATTAAAGTTAGATCACACGCTCTTCATCGACACGAATCGGCTGTGTCATTTTTGAATGAACCATCCACGCATCTGGCTACAAACTGGTTAGGAAAATTGCGTTAGAAATTGTATTCCCAGTAACACTGATGTAAACAATAACTCGTCATATGAGTTTCTACTCAGCATTATTAATCTATTGGTTGTTATGAAATTACTAACTATGCAAGCGCTACCGAGCGAGGTGGCGCAGTGGTTAGCACACAGGACTCGTATTCGGGAGGACACCGGCTCAAACCGCTTCCGGCCATCCTGATTTAGGTTCTCTTTGACTTCCCTAAATCGCTTCAGGCAAATGCCGGGATGGTTTCTACGAGAGGGCATGGTCGACTTCCTTCCCCATCCTTCGCTAATTCGATGGGACCTATGACCTCTGTTCGGTCCCCTCCCCCAAATCACCCAACCAAGGCAAGCAATTATTTCAAAATTTGCAGTGCTTAGTTATTTTATACACGTGTTGTCACCCACTGTTCTCCAAAAAGTGTTGAGATACTCCGTGTAAGGTTCTGTTAGTGTGCAAATTACAGAAGGCTACAGGCATGACATAGCGGAACCGTATTTCATTGCTTACCAGCCGCATAAATGTTGACAGTTTAGCTGTTGCCTCCTTGACAGTACCGTTAAACCCCGCAACAGCGCGTAACTGCTCTCATGTTAAGGAGGCCATCTGTCATGTTGTTTTGTTTCTCTCTGTCTGCGAAGTTCCTCGCAGACATTAACAAGAAATTCGTCTCCTGTTTGCCAGTTGCTCGACCCTGCAGGCTGTGTCGTAACGGGCTACATAATTCACTACTCGCTGAAACACATTGCAACATAAATTATGTAATCAGTTGTGACTTATCTTACAAGATACGTTGAGAAAAGGCAAACCTACGTTTATAACATTTGTAGATTTAGCGAAAACTTTTGACAATGTTGACTGGAATACAGTGTTTGTAATTCTTATCTTATCAAGGATGAAACGGAGGGAACAAATGGTTATCCACAACTTGTACAGAGCCCAGACAGCAGTGGGTTGATACACCTTCTCGTCCCACCCTTCGGCCCGCGGCAGCACTCGGCTACTTCAGAACCTAACAATGCCACGTCATTCGTTGCAGCATTCCTGTAGGGGCAGCATTCTGCTGACCGATGTGTTCCTTGATGGAATATTTTTTCACATGCGCTACCAGTGTTTGCCAACTTACACAAATACACACATAAATATTTTCTTTAATTGTGTTGCAGCCATCTGACTGCAACAATTTTTATTTTATTGTTATTCCGTTCAGATTTCGCTGTATTTCATATCAGTCTGATACCTGTGACATATAATTAAGTTACTGTACTTGAAAATGGCCTATGGCCGAACTCTGGATCGTGTAACAATAAAATAAAAATTATTACCGTCAGACGGCGTAACATCATTAAAAAAATTACCATGACTGGGGTTCCAGCCAAACTTAAAATTACACACAATCAGGTTTTCAACAAAACGAAGTAAATGTAACAAATGTTACATGCAAAATATTGAATAAGGACGTTGCCTCCATTTTTCGTGCGGAAGAACGGAAACACCAAGATCATCGTCATCTGATCGGTCATCTCTCGTCGTGACAATATAGTCTTCGGTACCTTCGCTGCTGCTGTCCTCATCATATGATAAAGAAGTTACAATATTATGAACGGATTATTCTCCTACACCACCCATGTTTGACCTTGTGGTTCACGACGTTCTTACAATTTTCTGGCGTTATTCGTGAGACAGCCTCATTTACCAGCCTCTCTGTGTCTTGCAACGTAAAGGTTTTGTTTCGCTCGCCAACATGTGCTTTTATTTGAGACCAAATGAGTTTAATTGCCTTGCAATGGCAGTGGTAAGGTGAAAGACGCATAACTTTGTGGTCTTGGTTCTCTGCTAATGTATCAATCACATAATGCGTCTTCTGTGGCTTGTATCATTTCACTAATTCCAGAAGTTCTGCTTTCCGCATATTCTGTTCAAAGCCTATTTTACTATCTTTCAACCAGCTGACTATTTCGTCTCTCCTTGCAGCAGCTGTTGGTGCCTTGTTTAATTGTACAGAATGGTACGGCGCACTGTCCATTGCAAAAACACTACCAGAACGAGTAACGAACCAGTCTTTGAATGTAACTGCATTCATCTCCCCTGCACTAGAAGCAGCCAATTTGCACTTATAAACACTTATACACACTTGTACACATTTTTTTCACTTATATACACAGCATGAAACTGACAGAAGTAGCGGAATGCACACGTATACACACAAACCCGAACATGGCCCATGGAGCAACTGACTGAAAGCAGCAGTCGCCCAGCACTACAGCAACACTGCGACGTTGCCATGGTAATGTGAACAAAACCCCACGATCTGATTGGCCGTCGTGGATGCACAAAACATGTGCACCAAGGCCGCATCAGCTGTCAGAGCTCTTCTCTCACGGTATGGAGTATGGGCAAGTATGCCATCTTTTGGCAGACAACGTTGAAACCAAGATTAGCACATCCGCTATCCGCCAGGTGACATATTCCGTCATCGGAACAAACTCGACGTCGTCTTTCCAGCACTATTTTTTTCGTCAGTTTTTGTTCTGGAATCAATTATAAGTCTTAACTAGGATATTAATGCATTTATTTGTTGCACTGATTGGTGAAGGTAATAAAAAAGATATTTGTACTAAATTTCGTTAGATACTAGGGTAGTAGAAAGAAGTGACTGAAATGAAACTGCAAGCAAGAAAGCAAGCTTCATACTTAAGTTCAAAATAAATGTAGAAACAAATCAGTTTGGTAGGTATTTGTGTGAAAAGGTAGTGATATACGGCGAATCTGGAAATCCCTATCATGTATGCAATTGAGATTGGCCTGATAATGCTACTGGGGTGGAATGTAATCTTCTGGGTAACAAATCACTGTAATTGTATAATTAGTTTATTCAGTTTACGATTGCCTTTAGTTAAATTACACGTCTGTCATTTTCATTCATCTGTCAAGTGACTACTAAAAATTTGCCAAAAAGGATTTTATTTATCACGCCTAAATTTCATTATCCTCTATAACACTCCTCAGTGTTTCGTACGAGATGGTAAAGCTGCTAAAAAATTGGGATGCACAGCTACTTAGAATCACTGACCACGATTGTCTTGATCCACTGAGAGCAAATGCCGAGATGCTTACTTAAATATGTCACACGCAACAGGCTCTTTTACCGTCGTTCTCCAACTTAACTAAACCTCCGTCTCAAATGTCCTGTAAAGATCGAGGTTGCTAAACTATTACCTTCCATCTTCTGGCATAGAACTTCTCTCTTTTCAATGAGATTCTAGATGACAGTTCCGCTAAAAGGCACTTATAAAATCTATAATAAATTTTATAAGTGTTATGTACCAATAAGACATATGTAATTGCTCGCAATAGATGTGAAATTTCAGTCATTTAAAAAAAATCCGGCTCCTTTATTTGTCCACAGATCAGTTAAAACGGCCGCCAAAAGAGACACCGTTTTTCCCTTCCGCTCTTCGGGAAAATGGGCGTGTCTTATGAACCAGTTACCCATTTTCACATATGAGACGAAAATGAAAATCGTTGAATCTATTACCTACAATCATTATAAATTCAGCTACTTAGACCAGTTACTTCCTATGGTACGGCAACAACAGAAGTTCTGAAACTTACTGGCAGATAAAAACTATTTGCAGGGCCGTGTCTCGAATCCAGAAACTTCGCACGTCGTGCGCAAATGATCTACTAACTCCACTACTCAGGCACAACTCATGACCCTCGCTCACAACTTTACTTCCATCGGTGTTTCCCCTGCCTTCTATAGTTCACGTCGGCGGAGCACACGTCCGCTAAAGGCAAAGCTTCAGGGCTCGAGTCACAGTCTAGCACATAGTTTTAATCTAACAGGAAGTTTTAAATCAGCGCACACTCCGATTCAGAGTGCAGAATATTCCGGAAATTTTCCGCGAACCCTCTGCCGAGCACTTAAGTGTGATTTGCAGTGTATCCATGTAGATGTAGATGGAAAAAGAAGAACTGTTTAAAATTTGCATTGTTCTACGAGAAAAAGCTTAAATGGCACAAGTATAACCAGATATGCCAGAAAAGTTTTTAAATACGCACCCTACCTTATATTGTTCAGTGGGGCATGCTCTACGTCCTGTTACACTTTCGCACGCTCTTACGGAAACTCCCTGTATATGTAGAAAACAAAAAAAAGAATGATTTCGTCGTCATTGCGTTATATGTGAACAATTTCATTCGAGTACTTTGGGATATACATATTTTTGGTCTATCTGCCTTGTGCAAAAACTGGACAAAGTTTCAACTCAATCGGATAAACTAATTATTTTGGTTAGATATGAAAATTATTTCATAGGCTACTCACTTTTGTTAAACAAACTGTTACACAGAACTACCAACATGTGGGTGCTTACTGAAACGTACCATACGGAACTAGAAATGTAAAAAGTTTCTCGCAGTCTGTTTTAACGGAAAATCAGTACATTGTTGGAAAAGCTATATGGCTACAGATTTTCTCTACAAAATACGAATCATTTTGCAAAAAAAAGCGCCTGAATTGGTCATTACATTTTAAGATCATATTTTGCGAATAGAAAAATGGTTCAAATGGCTCTATGCACTATGGGACTTAACATCTGAGGTCATCAGTCCCCTACACTTAAACTACTTAAACCTAACTAACCTAAGGACATCACACACATCCATGCCCGTGGCAGGATTCGAACCTGCGACCGTAGCAGGCGCGCGGTTCCGGACTGAAGCGCCTAGAACCGCTCGGCTTTTTGCAAACAGACTACACACATTTATTTTATATAGATACGGTATGTTGTTCAACGGCATTCAAAATGCAATAACAGCGCAGTGGCGCCACATAATGTGATAACCTCTACGACAGGGGGAAGGACAGCACATATAACGACAAGGAGCTTTTGAAAGGAAGTGTACGTAATTCAGGTTTCGTTGCACTGAGCATTACTCACTCTTTTCCATGCATATTATAGTCCATAAAACGCGAAACGATTCAAAAACAACTGTCTGCAAGTTCTGCAATATTACTTTGGCTACCAAATTTCCTGTTCTTTGTGGTGAGAAAGATAGGAACGGCTCATTTGTCACATTATATGTGACACAATTTATTAGAGTTGTAGATAAAAAAAGATTCATTGCTTTTCTTACAGATACCATAGTGTAGAATTTGTGCCAAGTTCCTTGACTTCAATAAAGCCTACGGTTCAGTCAAGAACTGTCCTCTAACAAACGAATTATACACGGTATACATAACAAAACTGACCCGGAAATTACAGTATTTCATGCATCCTATGATAGATAAGTCAACATATGTCATGTGCCACAGTTGCAGATGTTGTAAGTTGGGTTGCCTATCTTACGGTGCATGAAATATCGTAAATTTCGGCAACATTTATCATGTCCAACCTATATTTTCTTTCGGAAGATCAAAACAGCTTCAAATCGTTCTAAATATTCCAAAGTGGTGGTGACTGCAAAAGTGGTCCTCATCCTGTAAAAATAAATAACTTACTGTTAATTACATGCGTCGTGTAAGAAACAGTAATGTAGCCAAATGGAGATCGGTATAACTGCCTGAAATTAATTATGACTTAAATAATAAAATGTTAATTAAGTAGTGGGTGTTTGCAGTTCATTTAAATCGCGATTATCGGTAGAAATTATTTAAAAGGATGCTGATAAAGTTAATGGTTATAGATGGTAAATTAACATAATGTTAACTATCCACAGCTTATAGTAACGCGAGAGACAGGGTGTGATTAGGTAGGTAGACTTCAGATTACTAATAACCTCTAATCATTCACCGGACACAAGTTACGACACTTGTCTGACCCTCCATGAAACCTTGTCTAGCTTTGACATAGCAGGTTGCACATCCCTTGGTAATTAGAGATCCTCCCTACATTCGTACGCAGCACCACCAGGCTGCAAACAATCATATCCAAAGATGATGGCACAGTCATTCGCCGCGTGCCAAGTACAGTTTACTTTTTTGAGATACTACTGCTTAAGCGGCTGGTGTATCGATTCTGATGTTATCGATGGATTAGGAGAATTTTACATATTCATCTAACAACGTAAGCTCCGAGAAGAAAAAAAAAAGTGGGACTTGTAACAGTGACAAGTGGAATTCAAACCTTCGGAAAGATAATCACGGACTTCAAAGTAATATTACCATGTATGAAAGTGATAACCATCAACAGAATATTAAAAAAGTAAATACATTAAGGCTGGCTTCTTGCTTTTCGTAGACAGTCAGTGGATACAGAAACAGATCATATCAGACTACTGTAATGCACTTCAGAGACAACCGATGATCATTTATTTTGTGAGGAAACTTTTTATAACAAGCGACTTATCATGGCCAAAAACCTTTCAGTCAACAACAAGAAAAATTTACCCCTGAAGATCTATAAAAGGACTTTACAAAAAAAAAAAAATTACGGAAACTGAATGTGGAATGTACTTATGGTTTGTCGTTCCATGGTTCCATGGTTACGGACGCCACATTTTTACAGTTTACACTGATGTATTATTAAGAAAAAGGAAAACAAAAGAAGGGCAAATAACATGAATATGACGATTATACAGCGAAGATCTGATGATGCGTGCTGAGTTGATTTGCCACCAGACAAAGGAACAGTAAGTGTTTAAGAAGTAATAAAAGCTTCCTTTTCATGGAATGATCTTTGGTTTAGTTGTTATACCAACGTCCTTCTTAGTTGAGCACTGTTTTGGTGTAAGCGTGGTTGTAAATAGAAGGAAATAGACAAAGCTGGCGGGAAGTAATTGCAAATAAAGCCGTTGCGCTTTTGTAGAACTGCTAAAAGTAGATCTACTACGTGTTACTAGTTCAGACTGTGAAAATTGATGAATATAATTATTTCTAAGTTCGGAAACTTTATTTCATTCAAAAATCGTTCGAAGCCATTTGAATGTCACAATCCTTTCGTTAGTTAATGTGTCTTCTGGCGAGAACAGGATGCGCATCCGGCCTGGCGCTCTACAGAAGATATTAACGAGATAAACAACTAAGTAATAACTTAGAGGCCGGCCGGTGTGGCCGTGCGGTTAAAGGCGCTTCAGTCTGGAACCGCGTGACCGCTACGGTCGCAGGTTCGAATCCTGCCTCGGGCATGGATGTGTGTGATGTCCTTAGGTTAGTTAGGTTTAATTAGTTCTAAGTTCTAGGCGACTAATGACCTCAGAAGTTAAGTCGCATAGTGCTCAGAGCCATTTTTGAATAACTTAGAATTTTAGATGTAGATTTGCGATTCGACGCAACTTGCTACATAATAAGTATGAACGACTAATAAGTTTCCTGTGCTGGCCACTTTCGCTTTAGCTGAATATAAATTACAGTGGTTCAAAAGAAAACGGCTCTTGCATGCTGCACGTTAAGAGTTTTTATTTATGACTTTTCATCATCCACTAGTGCGAAGACAGATCTCTGAATGCTAAAAATGTATACGCTTCCATACCCAACTGCCAAAATCTGCTGACAGAGAACGTCGTATTCTAATGGAGATCAGCGCAGGGTTCCACGACTTGCCCAGAGGATAGCAGTTGTCCCGGTTTATAAGATTAACAGCGAGCATAAATTCTTTCGCGACTCAGTTCCTGTAACGAGAAGCAGCAGCAACCACTTGCGTCACATTATATTTCATTGTGTGTCCCTCGGCTAAGCAATGCTTCGCGACCGCCGAGTTTCCGGGCTGTTGTGACCGTGTGTGGCGACGGAATTCCGCACACACATCTCCTCAACAGAACGAATAGTTTCAGCAATGTATGCTTTACCGCAGCAGTATGGAATCTTATGAACATCTGGTTTCCTTATCCCCTGATAATCACTTACAGAGACGCGTTTATTGAAAGTGACAGGTCGATGATTGATGAAAGGCACGTTGGCCAAAGTACATCCGAGATTATGGGACAACTGCCGTTTCAAAGATCAATAGTGTCTTGGGATGGGTCTTAAGTATCACAGACACAACGGTTTGAGGCTCATGAACCAGAGCACGGGATGACCCCAAGTGTTTGATAGCCCTCAGTGAGATATTGCAGCAACTGGAACGGTACCGTTTCTAAATGTCCGAATTCTCGCTATTGATGTTGAGCTGAAGCCAGTTTACTGCTAGATGCAAACAGTATTGTGGTCGGGAATCTTAGTGAGCGACGTCAGAACAATGGCTGATGTCGCTTCTTCGTAATCCCTTTCGATCTGCCAGGTTTTGCTTTCTTTAAAAGAGAGTCAGTTTCACGAAATTTCACGAAAAGTTTCGCCAGCACACTGTGGATAATGCGTAGTCTGTCCAGGTAGTGCTGACTAAAATCCACTGCGATAACACAGGTTCTCCTCTCTCCTGATAACACAACGCTCTCGACGCGTTGACCTTGCGTTGACGCCGTCAGCTTTCACGTCAGCTTCAAGGAAGAAACGGCAATCAGATGTCGAGAATGAAGGGCATCATTGTTTCACCCGTACAATTATCTATTTAGCATGTCACATGAACCGTTTTCCACTTGAAACTCACGACTTCTGGCGTCATCGAATGCAGTATAGAGAGGATCTGGCTTCAGCGCACCTCCCTCGCGGCCGTTGCTAGTTTTCGTGACCTGGAACTGCTACTACTTGATCAAGAAGCTCCTCAGTTGGCAATACGGTACGGAGTGGAGCGATTACCACTACTCCCACCAATGAAAAATCACTGGCAGTTCCGGGAATCGAATCAGGGTTTTCCACGTGGCAGTTAGCCGCGCTGAACAATCAGCTACGCAGGCAGACCCTCTTCATGTTTCTTGACTTTAAATTCTGTTTATCCCCCTGTTTTTGCTATACAAGGGCTATTTCACACCTCTGTACCCCACTGTAGTGATCGCTAGTGGATGTAAGCGCCTCAGGTACGAGCTGCCGTGCTCTCGGCGCGGCACTGAGTTGAGCGCCCGCGACCGCTTTCAGCGCCGTTATCTGGAGACTAGGCAGCGCCGGCCACCGCTATCTCGGCTGGCCACACCACGCCTGCACTTCAAAGTGCGCCAGCTATTCCTGACGGCCCAGGCGCTGCCGCCTATCTTCAGACTGTGCTGCGCTTCCTCCGGCGTCAGCGTCCACTCCACCTCGGCAACATCGAGCAACAGCACGGTATCCGCCGTTATGTACCAGGCGTGGCTCACAGTTAGCGTCTCTGATGCAGGTGTGCCGCAAACGATAAGAATACATTTTTGATAACGTATGACATAATTTAAATAATTCATGGATAAATAATTTGAGCAAGGGTAATATCACCCAATAAGAAAAACAAAGATAATCATTTCACACAGATCCATAGATTAATAAACCAGAGATGCATCCATAGTACAGAAGTAAACCAGCAAACAATGCAAAGATGATAATACCACATTAATCCATAGATTAATAAACCAGAGATACAACCACAGTTCACCGTTATGAAGCGGTCAACAGAGTCCTTCAATTCAAAAACGTTCACACATCTCAAAAATAGTGCTCAGCAAATGAGATTAATAAAACTCCACAAACTTATTAACATATAATAAATTTCGATGGCAAAAGCGGTAACGATGTGCTGACGACGTAACTGCTTCAAAATTGTATCGTAAAACTTGTAATGTAATTTCTAAATAATGAAAATGTACAAAAATTGTGTATCAACATCTTATAGCTTTTGCAGATACCATGAAAATGATCATGGTGTCGAAAATAACTCATATCTATAAGAACAGCTGAGTAAAATTACAGGATCGGTATTGGTTAGGATTATTTATCTTCACAAAAAAATATTTGGAAGCATTTCTAACATTTTTCACAGAGATTTAAATCATAAAAGTCAATGATTTTTGTACTGTTAATATCGAGTGATGTTCTCAAACAGGTAATAGTGTTAAGGATGTGCCTCGATATGCCGGTTAAGGACACGTAACTTCGGTATGGAGGTGTAGCTTCTATGGAATAAAACTCTTAAAAAATAGGCTCCAGAAACTTCAAAAGTCATATTCTAATAAGTCGCACCAACCTCGACATAATTTCCATATTCCAATGCTTGCAATGAAGGGAACTCAACAGAGTGGCTACACTCTCACTCTCAAATCCCTGTTTCTGTATTTCTTCATTGTGTTTTGACGTGGTATCTTTAATTGATTTTTAATATTAATGTTTTGATAGTATTAGATACACACTTCTTGTTTCTGTGGTAGAGTCCCGCCAAATTTGTAAACGTTAAGTGAAAATGTACTAGAATACATTAACGTATGTGTCACCGCCTAATAAGACATTTCACGAATAATTAGCTGAAGTAAGGGCGTGAAATACTGTGCCGTTATTTTTATTTGCTAACGAATTTCTCGCTTGCTTACGGCGATTTATTGATAAAGTGTGTTATTTTCTTATTGATTTGTTTTAGTTGAGGTGCATTTTGAAGGTTTCTGTAATGCGTGCTTTAGACAGAATTGCAGAAACTCTAATTTTGAAGAACAATTCAAGATGATAGTAAAACGATTTGTACCGTGGGCATTTTCCTTGGGTGTATCTAAACTCTGAAAGAACCACAGAAGAGCTGGTAGAAGGGATCTAACAGAGGATATTTCAACTCAGAACACAGAAACGGTGAGATTCAAACAAAAGATGTAAATTCTCGTTGTCGGAAAGCTACTGCTCTTAAGTTATAATCCTTGCACTTATGCAACATCCACGTTTTTCAATATGTCTGTTTTGTCAGAGAGTAGCTTATATGACTTGCAATTAGTGCGCCCGAAACTATTTTAACTACATTCTCCACTTCCATGGAGCCTTCTGAGCCAAGGCCGTATGGTCTTGAAATGAGCCAATACAAATATAGTTAACTGGACATATATTCTTTTAGAAATCAGAAAGAATGAAGGGAAAAGAAACAGAAAACCACGAGTATTATGATATCATTTTACTAGGTGATGTTAAACTACTACGAGAATGTGTAGAGTAAACTAGGGACACCGTAATGAAACAAGCATTTCAAATTAGAGAAACTGATGTTTAGGCTATAACTGTGTTGTAAGAGTATCGATATTATCATTGTCAGAAAAGTGTCCTCATCTGTGTCTACTTAACAATAATTAATAATGATAATTTTGAGTGACTCAAAGATCTGGTGCAAGTTGGACGACTATGCTTTAGCTTTTAGCATACCCCTGAGACACGAAAAAGGTCTGAACACGGTTAACTATTCAGTGAACAGCCCGATTTCCGTAAGATCATGTGAAAGATTAAGAAAAACATTCACAAAACGGAAATTAAAAAGCATCTGAATCTAAATAGCGATGTCCCAATTGAACATGAAACTATAACTCACGTAGATATAATGAGAAAGGAGTTTCATCGGGAAACGAAACCAAAGGTCACTATCAAATCTTATTAATTACTCAAGTCTATTAATTGGATTCCCACAGACAAAACTATTAACAATAGCTTGTGCAGAGGTTCAAATCAATTATTAGGGAAATACGTTGGCACAGGAAGGAGGAATTGCAAAGTAAATGATACCGTTTAGTAAATGATACCGTCTCTTATGTGAACGTAAACCCCCCACTGATTGCATAGTTAGTTAGAAGATTAGCAAGTGAAGCCAGAAAAGTACATTAAATACCAATACCCTTGCTGAAGTGCATCCTGAGTTTAATTAGCAGACGACGTGAATTCATTTAGAAAACCATGGCTCTGACCTGCAACAAACAACTTCGCGGTGTCCTCGTCACTATTCGCACAAATGCGGCTTATTCTTACCGTCGCTGTAAGACTAAGCTGCGGAGAATGTCTGCAGTGATAGCTGAAAATTTTATGTTCGGGCCTGCATCCATGATCAAATCTAGGACGACGTCCTTCCTCTCTGCAGCCAAAAGGTGAAAGCACGTCTCCCTCTGACAGCCCAAGATAATGAACTGTTCTCCCTATGGCAGTCAGAGATTAAGTATTCATCTGCCATACTACCAAAATGTTGCTATATCTCCTTAGCCAATCGCTATAGAACATTCAAGTTCATGTCAATTAAAAGTTAATAACAACAGCAACAGTTTCCCTTCACCTCGAAATTCTGCTGCGACGAACCAGGAGTGCACCACTCTGTTTCAGAGTTAGACGGAAAGTAGAACTCCTGCCTCACCATGAGAGTGGTTTCACGCTTTACCCAATAACAAATTCTGCACATATGCAATCGCGAGTCTTCCTCCTCTCCAAAAAAATTACACTCCTGGAAATGGAAAAAAGAACACATTGACACCGGTGTGTCAGACCCACCATACTTGCTCCGGACACTGCGAGAGGGCTGTACAAGCAATGATCACACGCACGGCACAGCGGACACACCAGGAACCGCGTTGTTGGCCGTCGAATGGCGCTAGCTGCGCAGCATTTGTGCACAGCCGCCGTCAGTGTCAGCCAGTTTGCCGTGGCATACGGAGCTCCATCGCAGTCTTTAACACTGGTAGCATGCCGCGACAGCGTGGACGTGAACCGTATGTGCAGTTGACGGACTTTGAGCGAGGGCGTATAGTGGGCATGCGGGAGGCCGGGTGGACGTACCGCCGAATTGCTCAACTCAACACGTGGGGCGTGAGGTCTCCACAGTACATCGATGTTGTCGCCAGTGGTCGGCGGAAGGTGCACGTGCCCGTCGACCTGGGACCGGACCGCAGCGACGCACGGATGCACGCCAAGACCGTAGGATCCTACGCAGTGCCGTAGGGGACCGCACCGCCACTTCCCAGCAAATTAGGGACACTGTTGCTCCTGGGGTATCGGCGAGGACCATTCGCAACCGTCTCCATGAAGCTGGGCTACGGCCCCGCACACCGTTAGGCCGTCTTCCGCTCACGCCCCAACATCGTGCACCCCGCCTCCAGTGGTGTCGCGACAGGCGTGAATGGAGGGACGAATGGAGACGTGTCGTCTTCAGCGATGAGAGTCGCTTCTGCCTTGGTGCCAATGATGGTCGTATGCGTGTTTGGCGCCGTGCAGGTGAGCGCCACAATCAGGACTGCATACGACCGAGGCACACAGGGCCAACACCCGGCATCATGGTGTGGGGAGCGATCTCCTACACTGGCCGTACACCACTGGTGATCGTCGAGGGGACACTGAATAGTGTACGGTACATCCAAACCGTCATCGAACCCATCGTTCTACCATTCCTAGACCGGCAAGGGAACTTGCTGTTCCAACAGGACAATGCACGTCCGCATGTATCCCGTGCCACCCAACGTGCTCTAGAAGGTGTAAGTCAACTACCCTGGCCAGCAAGATCTCCGGATCTGTCCCCCATTGAGCATGTTTGGGACTGGATGAAGCGTCGTCTCACGCGGTCTGCACGTCCAGCACGAACGCTGGTCCAACTGAGGCGCCAGGTGGAAATGGCATGGCAAGCCGTTCCACAGGACTACATCCAGCATCTCTACGATCGTCTCCATGGGAGAATAGCAGCCTGCATTGCTGCGAAAGGTGGATATACACTGTACTAGTGCCGACATTGTGCATGCTCTGTTGCCTGTGTCTATGTGCCTGTGGTTCTGTCAGTGTGATCATGTGATGTATCTGACCCCAGGAATGTGTCAATAAAGTTTCCCCTTCCTGGGACAATGAATTCACGGTGTTCTTATTTCAATTTCCAGGAGTGTATTTTGATGAACCAATGCTGGCATGCCTTACGAAATTAAACAACTCCTGCTGACCTCCCTCGAGTCCAGCTGATACTGTTTGATCGGAGTGCAGATTTTCAAAATCTTTCTTTCCTTCACTTCTCACAATGTCAGTTTAAGACCTGGCGAAAGTCGCCTTCAGGGCTCTGTGAGCATTTTATCTGCATATGGGGCTGCATATGCACACGCGTGTGTGCCCACAATATTTACGAAAATAACCGTCTTTTCAGACAGAAACATTTTTACGACGCACCAGCCATTGGACAACTGTGCCCCTCATTTCTCACCGTCTGCATTGGGCCCCACTTCCAAGGAAACACTACCGACTTTCAACGAATAGGAATGAAACAAAGAAGTACTTTTCGGATTTGCAATCGTTGGTGTTAGTTTCATTGACATTCGCCTTTTCATGGATCGTTAGTAATTTGAATTAAATTTGGTAGTTTAATACGGGTTAATTAGGTTACAGAGTAGTTATGTAAAAATTGTCACGTAGCAAAATCTTTCAGTCAGAAGTAACTCACATCGTTGAGACGTGAAATCTAGATTAAAGGCAGAATGGAAAAATCCGTGGACTAACCAGGATTCCATCACCTGACCTTTCGGCTTCGACATAAATGGTTCACCAACAGAACACTTATTTTGTTTGTTGTGTTAATCGCCAGGCCCGACTTTCTGTCTACAGCTAAACCATAAATCTAAGAATTTATTCGTAGATTATGTCCAGAATATCACAAGAAATTGAACATTTGGCAGCGCCCCACTCACTTATGACCTGATCATTTCACTGCACAAGAAATAAAAATCTCATCAATAGGTTTCGAAGGTTTTGTGTGCATACGCTTACTGTCGAAAAACTGATAGTATAGCAATATGATCATTATTTGTTGCCGCATACCGAGGAAACTACGGAATCATTCGATTATCAAGCTATTATTGAGAATTTCTTTTTAAAAAAGAAACAGCGAAAAATAGGTGACACGTTGATGCAGAACCGTTGCTGTAAGTCACGAGGTCGAATCCGGCAACGCGCAGCTGGAAAGAGACGTGCATAAAATGAACAAGACATCTGCACAGATGGCAGTGATCATAATGCATGAAGAAAAGTGGGGTCATGTCAGCCCCTGCGGTAATTAACCCTGTGGCTGTGTGGGGCCGCTACACAGTTTTTTTAATAGAGACGGATGCGTCAAATGACTAGCAGACACAGCCATTATCCTGCCGCGTCATTCTCGCACGAGCAGTCTGTGTGGGTAACTACGGAATGAGCCACGCTTGGACTATGTAGCACAAATCCGCGAGTGTATTCTCTTTCGGTATATAGTAAAAAATCTCGATAATTTCTTGACCATTTTACTTCAGATGTTATTGTCACACATTACTCTAATAAACATTCGTGTAGAGATGTCCTGCGTATTTTTTTAAACAAGCATGTACAAGTGTACGGTTAAAGACGACTGCGAGACAAAAAATACCGTGCAGTGAAAAATTACGTTTCGATTTCTTTCTCACAGTCGGCTTTAACTACAGTAGAAGGACATTCGAACTACTGGTATTAGACAAACTCTCACATATATAATTGTTACTTCATATATATATAATTTTTAACAAATATAGTAAACACGAGAATTTTTGTGTTATTATCTTCTTCGCTGTAGATGTTAACAAAAAACATGTATATTAGTAAAGCTGTATTTGCTGCTTATGTGGCCTGTGATTAGAATACTACTAAGCAAACTGAATCTTCCATTCGTTTTGGTAGGAAATTTAATGTAATTAAATTTTGTGCTGGGATACGTTTTCACTGGAGGTCACGTTTTTCGATTTATTCAAGAAAAATGTGTCTAAGGTCACTTTTGTAGGTTTCTCTCAAATAATTCGAAAACTATAGTCTCTATCCTAAACATATCCCTGTACAAAATTTAGTTACATTAAATCTCCAAAAAAAAGATGTTGTTCATTTTTTTTCTCTAGGACTAATAGTTTGCGTGTAGTGAGGGAGAGAATATGAAACTCTTGTGTGTGGTACCTGAAGGTGTTGCAGGTTGCTTAAAATCAACGGTGCCACGCGGAGTGTCGGCGTGGTTAAAGGCGCCATGTCACGGATGCGCGGCACCTCCCGCCGGAGGTTCGAGCCCTACCTCAGGCATGGGTGTGTGCGTCAGCTGAATGGCCTTGTATATGTAATAGTACAATGTCATGTGAAAATGTACGGTTTTGTGTTCTTCATATAAATACGTTTTAACTACGATAGCAGAGCATTAAAACAGACCAAATTGTTCCCCCCGTCCCCTCTTAAGATTGCAGAAAAGGGAAACAACTTCTTCCAGTCTTTTATTCTTGCTGGCGAATTTCAGCAAACTTTGGCAGTTGTACCTAAATGGACAAGGGGTGATACTTTACCAAAACCTGTGCTTAGTCATTCCCTGTAAGAGCATCTACTAGTGATTTTAATTTACTACTATACCTTGAAAGTGCTCATATCAATTCCTATTACAATTACTCACAAGGGGAGGCCGCCAAGCCGGCCGAAGTGGCCGTGCGGTTACAGGCGCTGCAGTCTGGAACCGCAAGACCACTACGGTCGCAGGTTCGAATCCTGCCTCGGGCATGGATGTTTGTGATGTCCTTAGGTTAGTTAGGTTTAACTAGTTCTAAGTTCTAGGGGACTAATGACCTCAGCAGTTGAGTCCCATAGTGCTCAGAGCCATTTTTTGGAGGCCGCCAATTGTGAAATTCTGATTCGATTCATACTGCGCATAATAAAAGCTCATGGCCAGAGGTGTAATGTGGCAAAGTACCAAGATGCACTTCTCAGCCGTTGTCGAGAAAATCGACAGTTAAAAGAAACCATTTCGGTGAAATACTCTGTACGATTAATAATTTTCTACAGCGTCGTGGCGCAGCGGTAAGCACTCCGGTTCGTAATCCGAAGGTCGCCGGATCGAATCTCGCGCCTTGCAATTTTTTTATTATTATTAGTTTTTTGTAATTCATATATATATATATATATATATATATATATATATATATATATATATATATATATATATAAACTATTAATGAATTGCTTATGCATGTTGGTGAAGGCGGATCGCTCTCCAATTGTACCGCCTCCATTTTTCCGTTTTTTTAACAGGGTGTACCAAAGCTCTCCCGTCCGCACTGATTTTCGACTATGTTATAAGTGGCGCTAGGGACCGCATCTACCTTCTTTCTAAGTTAGCAGGCAACTACGCTGTTATGCGGCGGCTCGTTTCGGCCCATTCAACATCTGTCCTTCAAGTGTAACGAGCGAGTAACGGAGTTTATATTTCATACCTGCCACAGCAAATTTATGTTCGTGGGGTCTCTATTCTAATAAGAACGTTTGACTTACGCTATACGTATTCGTTTCGGAATACCGTTTCTACGTCTTCCGTTAACTATACGTGGTTAACATTATGAAGACAATTAATAACATTTGTGGAATACAACTTTGTTTGCGGAAAACATAATGATGTTCGAAGTCGCCAGTTTTTCCACGACAAACGACTTTCAACAACTTATTATATGCATAATTGTTGCAACTGATTGCCGGGAATTATATATATATATATATATATATATATATATATATATATATATATATATATATATATATATATTGAATAACAAAAAAACAAATACTAAAAAAAAGGGTTGCATGGTGCGAGATTCGATCCGGCGACCTTCGGATTACGAACCCGAGGGCTTACCGCTACGCCACGACGCTGTAGAAAGTCATTAATCGTAGAGAGTATTTCACCGCAACGGTTTCTTTTAACTGTCGATTTTCTCGACAACGGCTGAGAAGTGCATCTTGGTGCTTTGCCACATTACACCTCTGGCCATGAGCGTTTATTATGCGCAGTATGAATCGAATCTGAATTTCACAATTGGCGGCCTCCCCTTGTCAGTGGCGAAAATGGGACAGTACCACATGAACAACGTTATAATAGGCTGTTTGCCTGCCAAGTGGCACAAGCCAAAAAATTAAAAAATGGATTAACATCACCTAACATTAGTAGAAAGGCAGATCTTTGTATGCCAGAAGTGGCATGGGTCCTAATTCAACTGTTCGCTCATAGAAGTTGGATTTCAGGAGCCTGATCTGAGAAAAGTGTGCGTCTGGAAGTAGGGTTTGGGAGGGTGTCAGTGAGCTTTGCCGACATCAGTCTCACATAGCTTTCCGTCATGGTAGATTCATCACATAAACAGAGGAAAAAATATCTTGGACCTACTGAAATTTTTATATGCCTTTGCCAGCAAAATTTGTTTCCAGGTTTACAACATAGTCGTGGCAGTTTTTCGATCAGGGACGAACAATTTGACGAAATCATGGCAACATCACAATAATGATACTCTCTGAATTTTTATTCTGTTTCTCAATTTTAATTTTTCTTTGTATCTCTTGACAATTGTAACAATTTTGTTTTCTAATAAACTGTCAACTTTTATTTAAGCTCATTCTCCTCCCCAATCACTTTCTGTAAATTCATGATTTTGAAACGTTTAATTTTTAGCTAGTTACAATGCTTCAGTAACAAATTTATACATTGTGACAGGAAGTTTACATTTATCAGTTACTGATTGCTGTGTCTGAATTTAGTCAAGAGATATACAACTATTAGCTCGCAGTGAGCTACAAACTTTAAATTTGCTCTCCTGAGAAAGTTCAGTTTTGAACGTACACTACTTGGCAGCCAACCTACCGATGAAAAACTTGGTAACATTATTCCAACAACTGCTTCTCCAATTTCTTAAGTTTATTCTAATTTCAATGATCTTTTCGGGAATCCATACTGTTAGTTTTGTGAAACGGCAACCTGTACACCTCTTAAAATTCCTATAACTGAAGTAAACAATACTATTTTGGAGAAAGTAATAGGAGAACATAAGGAATACCAATCAATCGGTACTGTAATCACCACTGAAAATGCGTTTCACTATCCACAAGAATTTCTAAATTCACTGAATCCAGCTGACTTTTCACGACATAGCTTAAGTCTTAAAGTCGGCGTTCCTGTGATATTGCTACGCAGTTTCAGTTCTCAGAAACGTCGTAAAGGTACCCGTTTGCAAGTGAAAAATATTTGAAGTAATGTCACTGAAGCCACTATGCTCACAGGTTTAGGCGCAGGAGAAGTAGATTTCATATCCCTCCTGCCAATGATCTCAACCGCTCGACCTATTCATTTTAAGCGAGTTCAATTCCCTACGGAGTTTTCCTTTGCAATAACAATAAACAAGGCTCAAGGTCAGATATTCAAATACGTTGGAATTTATTTACGATCAGTGTGTTTCTCGTATGGTGAATTGTATGTTTACCTTCCACGAACTGGTAGTTCAGAATACTTGTTCATGCTCTTAATATATAGTATCCAAAACAACGAAAACTCTGTATATTATGAAGTATTCTAGCTGCAGTGTGTACAGAAAAATAAAAACCACCTTAAAACAATAGAAACGAAAACGAAGGAGTATTTTTAATTCAAAGTCTATATTATTTATTTTAATTCCGTGTTCCATAGCTTCAAACTGAGCGAAATTCAACTACGAACAAAAATTTTTGTTCTGGCGCATTCCCCAGGGATTAGGACCTGTAGCCAACTCCCACACATGTTCGCAATCGCCAAAAAATATCGTATTCGATAGTATACAAGGCAGTAGCTTTCTTTGTTCATGTTACACACTTTTTCCTTACATTACAGGCCCAGTAGTCTTGAAAACTCTGACGTAGCATATCTGAACTAAAACAGATCCCAGTACGATGAAAAAGAAGAGAGGTTTAGTAAAATATGAGCAGCACTCAAGGTGGTTTTCAGTTCATAACAGAACAATTCCGAAAGAATGTACATGTGTACGTGATTGTTCTGCTCTCTAAATCTGGAATCATGAAGTCTTCTCAGCATCCCTACCAATGAGATGAATAACGTGTAGATGCGAACGCCAGTAAATTTCACTTAATCGAAGTTGCATTCTGTCTCTAATGACCTCGCCTTCAACGTGACGTTAAACCCTACTCTGCATTCATTTTTCTTCCAGCTCCTAGTATAATACAACGGTAAGGAACACTTTGTGTTCCTGCTCATTAGTATCAACTATAAAATTTAAATACATGGAGTGGTCTCGTCTGTGTAACACAGGATTTTTCAAGAGGGTGCATCCAATTTCACAAGCCGATGTCTTTTAGTGGTTCAAATGGCTCTGAGCACTATGGGACTTAACATCTGAGGTCATCAGTCCCCTAGAACAGAGCTACTTAAACCTAACTAACCTAAGGACATCACACACATCCATGCCTGAGGCAGGATTCGAACCTGCGACCATAACGGTCTCGCGGTTCCAGACTGAAGCGCCTAGAACCGCTCGGTCACACCGGCCGACCTGTCTTACAGTGAATGAAGATACTAATTTGGGATGAATTTTAACAAACGCATGGTACTGCAAAGTTTTTACTTTCAAAATAACTGTTAGATTTTAGAAGATGGAGCCATCCACAACTCCCCCCCTCCCCCCCCCCCTAAAAAAAAACCAGCACTGTCAGGCCAGACGCCATTGAGACTAATGGTGCCATCGTCAACAAACGCTTGGAGCTACATGAGATGCAGAGCTCTCCTTTCCACGAAAATGATTCCACAAAGTTGTAACTGAATTGCATCTATTGAAACGGGTACTGGAAAAAGTCTGCAATAGCTGCGTTATCAGTATCTATATTCGACACACGGTGAATAATAAACAAGCAAGCGAGCGAGTTTAGCAGCAGCAGGGAGACTACGTGTTCCAGCAGCTAACATTTGGCATCAAGATAAACTTTTAGTTCCGATGTGTAAGTTAAAATTCGCCCGAAGCCCCTATGTTCATTCATGTACAGGATATAATTTTGTGAAATTGGATGAATCTCTTTAAAACACTCTGTACTTTCCTAGAAACGAGCAGCTCTGTCCGATATCTTCAGTGGTTTGCCCTTGGACTGGAGTGTGCAGCCTGTGTGACGGGTGAACTCCAACAAGTGGGAGCCTGACCTCCGCCGCGTAATCCGGGCCGGCTTTGGAGGCCGTGGGGTTGGCAGCAGTGGGAGACAACGGCGTCCGCGGAGCGCCGGTAGAGCCTCTCCGCGCGGACGTCGTCTAAGGAACCCTGGCACTGCTGCTGCACTTGGCACCACTTGGAAGGTACTTCCGAAACCGCATCACGTCTCTAGTAGGAAACTGGAGGCTAATGCCCCAGCCGCCTGCTCTTCATTCGGCTGCAGAGCGAGAGAGAAGAGTGGGAAGGAGGGGGGTAAATTAACTTAGAGTAGTTCGATGGTAGTTTCCACGGATGTGCGATAAAACCTCGCCTTATGACATGGCCACTTTCTCGGCGCTTACTCGGATCTGTTTGCTTGCGCAAGGGTTGCGAACTCGCAGAGTGCGCAGGTGTGATGCGCCACATGCTACACTCGCCATTGCTCCTCCTGCTCCCTGTGACGTAGCTGACTACCACGTTTCCTTGGTCGGACGGTCATACAACGAATCAAAATGAAGATGCACATGAGATGGGGGAACGAATGGAGAAGAAGAACAACTGCATCCAGTGATCTAGAAAATTCATTGGTATATGAAGAAAACGGGGTCTAAAGGATTTTATAAAATCACTTCACGAATGAAATCAAATTATGGTCGTTTTAAAAGCCGCTTACATCGTCTAGGACTGGTGGATAACCTTCTTTGTGCTTGTGAAGGCAAAGAAGACAAAAACTACATAATTTCAAACTACTCTCTGGTCAGGGCATAAGCAGCTATGGTACATTTTGTACTTTGAACTCCGTGAAGAGCTGTATTTTGGAGCGATTTTGTTAAGTCACTGCCTATATTCTCAGACATGTTGTTTATCATGTTTTAATCCCTATAAGTAGATATTTTCCCTCTCCCAACTTTGCATTCATTGGCTACCCACTGTACAGATATTATGGAATTAACTGCGAAGAATGGGTCTTCCATATTCTTCGTCATGTTTTTTGCTATCTATAATGTTTATATGCACTCCATGATGCGGTTAACAAGTCACTAAACAGGAAGTGGCTTATAAAAAGTGGTTTAAAATACAACTGTTTGTGGTGTTCTTGCTACAAAATGAAGCGTATAGGATGCACCGAAAAGACAAAGAACTTATCAGACACCGAAACAACATTGCCCCCTATACTGTTTCACTCTTTCGGGAACAAGATATGCTAAGGTGTATAAATTCATATACGCAGCTCCCAAGGAATTAGGAGTGTCCACATAATCAGCCAGTGAAAACATCAGACCCTGTAGTACGGTAAGATCTACTTACACTACTCTGTAGGAATCAGCATGGGTTTCGAAAAAGACGATCGTGTGAAACCTACCTTGCGCTATTCGTCCACGAGACTCAGAGGGCCATCCATATACACGGGTTCCCAGGTGGATGCCGTGTTTCTTTACTTCCGTAAGGCTTTTCATACAGCTCCCCACAGTAGTTTAATGATCAAAGTAAGAGCATATGGACTATCAGACCAATTGTGTGATTCGATTGACGAGTGCCTAGATAACAGAACGCAGCATGTCATGCTCAATGGGAAGAAGTCTTCCGACGTAAGAGTGATTTCAGGTGTGCCGCAGGGGAGTGTTGTAGGACCGTTGCTGTTTACAGTATATATAAATGACCTTGTAGATAACATCGGAAGTTCACTGAGGCTTTTGCGGATGATGCTGTAGTATATCGAGAGGTTGTAACAATTGAAAATTGTACTGAAATGCAGGAGGATCTGCAACGAATTGGTTGGTTGGTTTTTGGGGAAGGAGACCAGACAGCGTGGTCATCGGTCTCATCGGATTAGGGAAGGATGGGGAAGGAAGTCGGCCGTGCCCTTTCAGAGGAACCATCCCGGCATTCGCCTGGAGTGATTTAGGGAAATCACGGAAAACCTAAATCAGGATGGCCGGACGCGGGATTGAACCGTCGTCCTCCCGAATGCGAGTCCAGTGTCTAACCACTGCGCCACCTCGCTCGGTGCAACGAATTGACGCATGGTGCAAGGAATGGCAATTCAGTCTCAATGTAGACATGTGTAATGTGCTGCGAATACACAGAAAGAAAGATCCTTTATCATTTAGCTACAACATAGCAGGTCAGCAACTGGAAGCAGTTAGTTCCATAAATTATCTGGGAGTAGGCATTAGGAGTGACTTAAAATGGAATGACCATATGAAATTAATCGTCGGTAAAGCAGGTGCCAGACTGAGATTCATTGGAAGAATCCTAAGGAAATGCAGTCCGAAAACAAAGGAAGTAGGTTAGAGTAAACTTGTTCGCCCATTGCTTGAATACTGCTCAGCAGTGTGCGATCCGTACCAGATAGGATTGATAGAAGAGATAGAGAAGATCCAAAGTAGAGCAGCGAGTTCCTTTACAGGATCATTTAGTAATCACGAAAGCGTTACGGAGATGATAGGTAGCCTCCAGTGGAAGACTCTGCAAGAGAGACGCTCAGTAGCTCGGAACGGGCTTTTGTTGAAGTTTCGAGAACATAACTTCATCGAGGAGTCAAGAAGTATATTGCTACCTCCCACGTATATCTCGCGAAGAGACCATGAGGATAAAATCAGAGAGATTAGAGCCCACACGGAGGCATACCGACAATCTTTCTTTCCACGAACAATACGAGACTGGAATTGAAGGGAGAATCGATAGGGGTACTTAAGGTACCCTCCGCCACACACCATGAGGGGGCTTGCGGAGTATAGATGTAGATGCAGAAAAAAGCTAGTACAGCTGAAAAACGACGTCTAGTTTGATCCGATGACGGCGTATTCCACCTGGGGGATAGTAGATGTACTGATAATGGTTTCAGCGTCATTCGCTAGCAGACTGCATAATGGCATAGCTACCAGAGCGCCAATTCTGTCTTCCTTTTAATAGGCAGTGCTGACAGCCAGGAGGATCAATGTGGTGCAAACGTGTGAAGGAAAGCAGGCAACGATGCTATGGAGACGCACTCGTGCTTCCTATAGCCAACCAAGCGAGTTTGAAAGTTGCCAAATTGTGGCTTTCCCAGTGGCGGGATGGGCCTTTCGAAGAACTAACACACAAGTTGGTCGTGCTCCGCCAGCTGCCCAGCGATGCTGGTATCAGTGGTCACGTGAACATTCCTACACCGGTTGACAAGGTTCTGAACATCCACGCAGCACAAACGCCCGCCAGGATCGTCGTCTGTAAGAGCAGCAGTGGCAGATCGTACAGCCACCACAGCACAGATAGGGGGACTTGTGAGCCCAGACGTGTCAACACGAACTGCTGCGAACCGTTTATTAGCAGTTGGACAACGGGCACGCACACCTCTAGCCCGTCTTCCATTCGTGCCTCGTGCACAGCTCGACTGTACCGTTAGAGGATCACTTGGAAGATGGAATGGCGCGCTACTGTTTCCAGCGATGAAAGCAGATTCTGCCTGCATGCAAGTGATGCTCGCTTGCACATACGACGTAGATCTGGTGACTGCTGTCTCGTAGAGCGCATTCGTCCAAGACACATGGCCCCCAGGCGGAGGTTCGAGTCCTCCCTCGGGCATGGATGTGTGTGTTTGTCCTTAGTATAATTTAGGTTAAGTAGTGTGTAAGCTTAGGGACTGACGGCGTTAGCAGTAAAGTCCCATAGTATTTCACACACATTTGAACATGGGCCCCACACCAGGCCTTATTGTCTGGGATGCTACACTGCTGGCCACCGTAAATGCAACACCAAGAAAGACAAGAGGTAGCACAACAAAATTTATTTTGGAGATAACATGTTGACCAAGTATCAAATGATTACGTTTACAGACGTCTGTGACATGTGGTTCCTGCCAGAATCAGTAGCCAGAGTAGCCGCCATTGTTGGAGATCACCGCTGCCACACGTCTCGGCATTGAGTCAAAGAGACGTTGGATGTGTTCCTGGGGTACAACAGCCCAAGCAGCTTCCACACGTTGCCAAAGATCATCTGGTGTGGCAGCTGGGGATGTAATCTGGGTCACTCGTTGAGCAACCATGGACCACATGTTTTCTATCGGCGAAAGATCCGGAGAGCGAGCCGGCCAGGGAAGCAATTCAATCTGATAATTGACGAAGAACCTTTGGACAATGCGTGCCACGTGTGGTCGCGCATTATCCTGTTGAAATATGGCTGTGGCCGAGCCCTGAAGGTAAGGAAGGACAACTGGCTCCAGCACCTCGGATATATAGCGCCGGCTATTTAAAGTACCGGCAATGCGTACTAGAGGCGTGCGATAGTAATATCCAATACCGCCCCATACCATAATACCCGGTGCAAGACCAGTGTGGCGGTGCATAATGCAGCTGTCCAGCATCCTCTCTCCACGGTGTCTCCACACTCGAATCCGACCATCGTGGTGCTGCAGACAGAAGCGTGCCTCGTCAGTAAAGACAACGTCATTCCATTCTGCCGTCCACATCCGTCTGTCATCACACCATTGGCGACGGAGACGTCTGTGGTTCTGCGCCAATGGTAGACGAAGCAATGGACGTCTTGCGGACAGACCACTCTGCTGTAAACGGCGTCGAATGGTACGCGCAAACACTGGATGATGCGTTACAGACGCAATGTGCTGTGCTATGGTTCGGGATGTCACTGAGCGATCCGTCACTGCCATGCGCACAATTTGCCTATCAGCACGTGCAGTGGTGCACCGAGGTGAATGCGATCGACCACGTCGGTCCGTCGTACCCTCCTGCATCCAACGGTCACATATCCGCATTACAGTTGTTTGGTTTCGTCCAACACGACTAGCGATTTTTCTGTATGATAATCCACAATCTCGGTAAGCCACTATCCTTCCTCTGTCGAACTCGGATACTTGATCAAACGATGTTCGCTGTTGTCTACGAGGCATAACTGATCGTCTTGTGAAACAACCACAAGGTAATCACACGTGCTGAACGTACACTCGTCGAAATCGCCAAGCCTTAAATGGCGCTATGAGGTGGCGCCACAGGCGCGCGTGATGTGCGTCTGCGCTGAAATTCTAATCAGTTGCATATCTCATCGCTGCAAACCCATGGTGTAAATTTCACTTGATTCGGATGCTTCCTTCAGGGTGTTGCATTTACGGTGGCCTGCAGTGTATAAGGTACAGCTCTCGTTCGCCTTTGGCGTTTGTGGAGGACACGCTAACGAGCACTCGGTACAGTTGTTAGATCTCCTCTTTTGCCCTTATTGCAGCAGGAAGGTGATGTGATGTTCCAAAAGGATAATACTTGCCCACTACTGCCCGTCAAATTCAAAGTGCTTTGCACAGCGTGCACCAACTTCCCTGACCAGCACAATCTCCTGACTTGTCTCGAACCGAGCCCGTTTGGGATATGATAGGACGAGAAATGACTTGTGCGACTCGTCAGCCATCAACTCTTACAGAACTACGCGAACAGGTCGAGCAGGCCTGGCATACGGTATCGCAAGTACAATATTCGCCATTTCTACGAACGACTGGATGCCGGAGTCACCCCCTGCACTGCCACCCGTGGAAGCGACACCTTGTGTGTCAGCATGGGTCGGTACCTGGTACCACAGAACCGCTTGTAATATTGACCTGCCAATGAAATTATTTCATGTACTCCATATGATAATAAATCTCGAGTGAAATGGAAACCTCTAAAAGGGTGTATTATTTTTTTGACAGTGTATTTATTTGGCTAGGTAACACCGGAAACACTAGACCGGGTGGGAGAGCGTCCTCTCTGAGAGAGCAGAGTCCGAGCGAAGAATTGCACTGCATGGAGTACGGACGCCAACGATCAATACATCAGCAGACAAATCTGACACAAAAAGTGAAGAGTGTTTGTTCAAGCTTTTTTAGCTGAAAGTAATAGTCTTATTATTGTAACTGAACTAAGTTTAAATTTTGTACATCGATAAAAGTAGTGTATATATACCAACTTTATAATGACTGTTACTCCTTTTGCTATAAATGGATTCAACGTTGTGCATAAAATATTAGCCAAAAGAGTTGCTACTAGTATATATATAAATTGTGTTTGGTTCCGTCATCATGAAACCAAAAGCCACAAATTAAAGTGGAAAGTCAGGATCACGCGCCTGTCAGTTGGCGCTTGGCGAGCGTCCGCCACGTTTAGGACAGAAGCAAGGGAGACGCGCCGGTCGGAGTGGCCGAGCGGTTCTAGGCGCTACAGTCTGGAACCGCGTTGCTGCTATGGTCGCAGGTTCGAATCCTGCCTCGGGTATGGATGTGTGTCATGTTCTTAGGTTAGTTAGGTTTAAGTAGTTCTAAGTTCTAGGGGACTGATGACCTAAGTAGTTACGTCCCATAGTGGTCAGAGCCATTTGAACCATTTTTTTAAGGGAGACGCTTCCGGCCGAGTGAGGTCAAGCCGTGCGAAAAGCGAGTGACGTCGTACGACGGCACGAGGACAGCTCGCATGACTTCGGCATACGGATGCAGTGCTCTGGTCTGGTCTGTAGAGCCTAGTTTTTTGCTGTTCTGCATTCAGCACGCACTGATGCGGAGGCAGTACTTACGGTGGTCAGTCACTCACAAACATACAAGAGGGTTTCATGATACCCTAACACTTCCAGAGTCCACAAGTTGTCGATTTAATGATGGAAACAGATATTTTTACAAACCACGAAAAGTGACGAGAAAAGGTCCTTAATGACAATCTCGATAGTGAATGCATCAAATTTTTCACGTGTTTTTCTAGTGTTTTTCTCGTACGCGGTAACTGTGACAGACCCGTAAAAATGTTCAGCTTTTTCTCCCGTATTTAGCAATTACATCTATAGAGTGTAAAATACTTTTCCAACGGAACAGCATAAAAGATTTTATGCGAAGCGCATGGAGCAGGGTATTTGATGCACAATTGTTATTTAAAACAGAGGCTGAAGTGATAGTAAAGTAAAACATAAATATAATACATTAAAATACAATACCATTGACATACCGAAACCGTTTGGCACTCAAGACTGTCACAAATCTTTGTCCTATGTTACAACTTAAGAGAAACAATTTTTTGAAAAACAGATGTTGCGTGTGTGTGAATTTCAGCGTGATGAGGGATGCGCAGCACTTGTGTGCAGTTATGCAAAAATATGCTATCCTATTACACCAGCATCCAAATTCCAAAATTTTTATTCCTCGTTGTTTCATTTGCAGAGAGAACATAAAAAGATGACTGCTGGAAAAGAAATACGGAGTAGCAGACGTGGAGACATCATGTCCAATGCACAGAAAATAAAAATATGATCAGTTTTCTGAAACGCTTCGTGGAACAATGAAAAAATATTATTGCTGCAGTACTTAATTATTTAAATCACTACTGACACAGTCGTTCCGTCTAGCACGAGGCACTGTCTGAAACTTCCCCAGATGTATTGACAACAATCGTGACTTCTTACCTGGAACTTATGCAAAAAAATCACTGTCAGAACAACCGCTTGAAGGGACGAAGGGCAGTATTAGGGACTCTGACCCTTCTCACTTGAACCCAGACAATTTTTCTTTCTTCTGCGACCACACCTATAATCGAGAAGCCACCCTGGGGTGTGTAGCAGTACAGCCATCATTTCATCCCACTGCTGTCCAATTCTCGAGTGGCTCACGCGAAGAAAAAATGGCACTAACCCTCCGTGTGAGCTCGAATTTCTTTGACTTTACCTTCGTGGTCATTTTGTGAGATATTTGTGGGAGGAAGTAATAACTGCCTCGCTCTCCGTGAAACGCATGCTCTCAGTATTTTAACAGACGACCTCACCATGAGGCACAGAGCTTCTCACAAAGTGTATGCCAATTGAGTTTCATGAGCCTCTCCACAATCCTCTTGGATTTATAGACGACCCGAGGCGAAAAGATCATCTTCTTCTCTTCCTGCAATGAATCTGAATCTGACACTCTACTCATATAAATAGTATGATCTGCTTCGCTTTAGATTGCTGCAAATGTGTAGTTCTAGATATATTACGAATGATACTGAAAACTGATCCTCCATCTTGTAATTGAAAAACAAGGCTACCATCGGCAGTGTCAAGTGCTCTTGTTATGTTGCTGTGCAGAAAGATTGGAATATGTCGGACAGCTGTTCATGATAACATCCAAACACATGAGCTATGTTCAAGAATAGACAGCACCAAGGACCTGTGCGAATTGTCCTTCGCAATCTTACTTCATTTCCCCTGGAGTCTCAAGTTAAATATAATCCTTGGATTTTGAATACCCGAGAACTACCAAGATTTCCCTATGGATGAAAAACCTAAAATGGAATCTACTGATACTGCTTGGAAGACTCCCCTAGTACTATGACCTAATTATAGTCCTTGGATATTATTCTGCACAACGCGACTGGATTTTATTTGCTCACTTCATGCTACCTCGTAACAATAAAACAAGGAATTTAATTGTAACTGGACCAGATGACGGGCACCTTGTCAAGCCACACCCTCAATAGATGACGATAATACTTCAGAATTAATTAGTTTAAAGAGAATCGAGCACTTGGTGCAGAAAAATAATTTACAAAATTCAGTACTTAGTGAGTGGGAAAATTTGCGTATCAGTTTTATGTGTGAAGTGCGGATGGCCGATATAAATATATGATGGTGAGACGTAGGTATAGAGAGAGGTAATTTGCCCTGATGTTTGCGTGTCAATAACTAGTCGTAATAAAAAGAAGTTAGTAACAGAGACCGAGATGACGATTTCCGTCAAAGCCAACTCTTTGTAGGGACTTAAAACACTCACATGCAGCGATTAAGATGAAGTAGATTGTTAGGAAGGTGCCTGTGTCAACTTAACGTTCCAGCGTGCTCCTTCATGAACTGTTGCAAAATAATATCACTTTTTTCTGTCGATTGTTTGCTTTATGAGTCGACATTTCGAATAGCCCCCAAAGCCACGAGCGGTGCTAATCTTCTCACTTCTTTGCATTTTCGTGAAGAAGTCAACACGCTTTTCCGTGGTCGCGATAGATACATTCAGCAGAGTTCCTGTGTGCTTACACATCAGAAGTTTAGAGAAGGCTGCCGGTGTTTAATGAGCAAACTGTTTACGCATCTTGTTACTCATTAGTCAGTCGCGACAACTTGATTAGTAAATACTAGGATGATAGATCAAAGTACGTCGGCATCCGAGCCTCAGAGTTATCTTCGCTGCCGCTCTGTAACGTTGAAACTTCTTCTGCCACCGAAGTATTATTCGACAATCTCTTTCTCGGTTGCCTTCCTTTTCTCGAATATTTCGTCATTTATTGGGTGTAAGTTTCTTCTGTTGACCAATATGTGGATGCCATCCCTGTTCCCTTTATACGTTGAACAGCTTAAAAAAGCTTCACCACTCACTCAGTGCTATCACATTAGTGTATTATGTGAGCTTCTTCAATCTGTACATGAGAGTTTTAGACCAACAGAGCCGCGCGGGGCAGCCGTGCGGCCTAGGGCGCCTTGCCACGGTCCGCGCGGCTCCCCCCGACGGAGGTTGGAGTCCTCCCTCCGGCATGGGTGTGTCTGTTGTCCTTAGCGTAAGTTAGTTTAAGTTACATTAAGTTGTGTGTAAGCCTAGATACCGATGGCCTCAGAAGTTTGGTCCCATAGAAACTTACCACAAATTTCCAGACCAATATATCTGTTTCTTTTAGTGTGCCTACAATTCTCATTTACATAGCTTTGCATTACCCCAACCTCGCCTTAATTTCTATTAGAGTTGCTTCATAATCGCAGCGATTAAGCTAGAAGCCAACAGCAATTATACATTCAAGTACGTGAGCAAGCTGATGCCTAGGTCACTGTCAGGAAACTAGCTGTTAGGCATGTACCCAATTCAGCAACAGAATACAACACGAAGAGAAAAGTGTTACAAGCTAATCAGCTCTGCGTTCAGTACCAAATGACTATTACGTCATTCTCCACGAATGACGTTGTTCGGGTGAGTTATGTAAAGGCTGGCAATTTCCGAGATGCTGCAGCCGCTACCTCCCACTGGAGTAGCTCCTACATTGGTATCACGAGTGGAAGTGCACCTCCCTCCAGTTCACCCACTAGTACAGGGGATCCAAACCGTAACCTCGATATACTCTATCTGATCAAAAGTATTGGGGCATTGTTACACAATGCGGAAGTGACTAATAGAATATGACGAGAGGTGGAAAAGACAGTATAAAAGGAGGTAAAGAGTATTATGTTGTCAGTAGAGAAATAGTAACAGCATAATGGATCATTCAGGAGATGTCGGTGGCTTCAAACATGGACTAGCCATTGGATCCGAGTAACAAATCAAATCCACGACGGACATTTCAGCTCTTCTGAACCTCCCCAAGTCGATTATTGGTGCCGAGATTGTGAAACGGAAACGCGGAGGTGCCCCCCATCTAAACCGAGATCAGGGAAACCTTATGTACTGACGAATATGAGATAGGCGGAAGGGAAGTGCTACGAGCAGTCCAGCTATTATGTGCGTAGGAATTTAAAAGGAATGGTCGAGCAGTTTCTAATAAACCATTTCTGTAGTAAGGCGCTTGAGGTAGCGTAAAGAGTGACACGACTGTCCAGTGGATGACTGGAATAGTATGATTTGGAACGATGAATCATGCTATACCCTGTATCAGTCTGATGGCAGGAGGGGTTTGGCGAAAGCTTGTAGAACGTTTCTTGCCATCATGTATAGTGCCAACATTGAAGTACGGACAAGGTGGTGTTACGATAAGGATGTGTTTTCGTAGTTAGATTGTCTCCTTGTTACCCTTAAGGAAAAGCTAAATGTTTTACGGTGTGAACACATTTTATAGCATTGTATGCTGCCTACAGCAGCAGAACCGTTCGGAGACGATGATTTATGTATCTCGCAATGTTATGCATCTCGTATTCGCATTAGAACGGAACCACGACTATGTCCGCAGAAAGCTCAGAACACCTACTGTAACCTCCCAACAGTTTTAAATCCCGTAACCTCGGAATAAAAATGTGACTAACCTCTCAAAAAAATTGTGACTCATATATAACCTTTCAATAATTAACTGACTGTGAATCTAAACTGGAAAATCTAGACGTCAGCAATGCTGCGTCATGGCACTGAAAAGTCATTCTGAATAAACTGAAAATCCTGACCTGAATTAAGTCGCCGGATAACGCGTATACATCTGCTCCTATAAGAAATTTTTCTGGCACAGCCCAGTGCAATGCTGGCCACTAGATTTTGTTATGTATGAAAAACAACTGATTTTATTTACGATAATTGGCATGACTATGGATAGGAGAAATTAGTAAAATCTTTAAATTGAAATGAATGATTACCAAAAGTTATCTTTATAAGAAAGATTATTATTGAAAAATTATTGAAAAATATTTACACGTGACTTGATATCACAATAGTACAAAATGAGTTTTGCAAATTACATATGCGCACGGCAATATATAATAATTATTTTGCTTTTACCTTATACTACATCGCTCAGGCACCGCCATCGTTCTCCACGACCGGCCTTGGTAATTCCATACAGGACACGTGTGCTTTCTGTCAGCTGTACAACTAGACAACTGCTCTCTAAGAGCGACCTGACCCAACCGCCAGACTGCGAGCTACTACTGCTACTGCTGCCGACACTGCTCTCTGGTCTGCGATTCTATTGTAGCTTACATATCGCAGGCAGCGCGTGAGCAATCCATCGAAGTTACGTCTGCACGAGCGCTCTAGCAATAAATTCCTTAGTCATGGACCTCTTACACAGTGGTTTACGGACAATAACGCTCCTGAAAAGGATTGGTCTGCCCGTAGTACAGACCGCGTCGTCTTCGCTCCAGACGCTAGCGTCCGGTTTCACTACGTTTTCTAGTTTCGGCTCTTGATTTAGAATGCGCTGCCATTCCTCCACAGGCTTTCAGGCACCTCACTGGAAGTGTCACCAGCGGAGTTCAAGCCGTATAGAAATAGATATTCCTGATCAGATAGTGTAGCGGACACGCCGACCACTGAGCTACGAAGGCGGACAGCTACCTACACATTATTGCTTTAGAACGCTGCGAACATTTTTTTGAGTTACAACTGTCACCTAGGGAGGCAGCTGTGTAGTGACCCGCCACAGCTTTCTCGGACAGTGTGCCCCACTGCGCTATCCGCGCACAATTGACAAGCCGACTCTAAATTTCGTCCTGTCGCTTTATTACCGCTGATAGCAACACGCGGTGATCCAGGCAGGCAGCCGCCCGCGTTTATGCAGCAGTAGTAGAGGCTCGACGGTGCCGGTCCGTATTAACGTTTCAGGAGGCGACGCGAGCTGAGTTATCGCCGGCCGCGTCACGCGCCGGCTGAGTTACGAGCGCCGATATAGACGCGCCGTGTCCGCCGCGGACGCCGCCGTGACTGCCCTCGCAAGCAGCCATGATTGCCGCCGCAAACGGCCGCGGCTTCCGTGCCACGTACCGCCCGGATGTGAGCGCAGATCTTCCCGGCCGCGACAGGTGTTGCTGCGTCGTCTCGGCGCAACGCACTTCCACTCACAAAACGCATTTCCTTGCTGTAGAAAGCTACAAGTAAACGACAACAACACGTGAGCAGCCGTCGTCCTACTGCTTATATACACAAATAACAGTAACCATCCACCTTTAGTCATGTTCCCATTACATATTTCGTAGTATTTTTCCTCCAGCACCGAGAAGATTTATTTACATTACCTACTCTATAACTCACTAACTGTACCTCCAGTAGTAAGTCCTTTCTCACATCAGTGTATTACATCCTCCTCTGTACATTGGAAGGTCTCTGTTGGATTCCTTTCATGTTAATTTCTTAAATATGTTGTCATTTACGGCATAAATTCCACTTCTAAATTTACTGTGGTGTTTCTGACTATCTGGGAGGAGACTGAGCAGTGGAACGTGTTACTTTTACACATAAACAAGAACGATCTGTCACACTACTACACTTTGAAACACAGTTTATATGTAATTCATGTCATACAGTCTCATATGGAACCTACATGCGCTTTCTTTTATGTACTGTATATGATAAGATACTGTCATCCCCCTTCCCTCCTTCCCTTCGGTGTGAAAGGATGAATGAGCAGTTGTATTTCTAGCTGCATGCATGATGGTAGCAGCAAGCCTGTCTGCTAGAGAACAGTAGGACCAACGTCGGAACAGGTAGCTACGCTTTGTAAAGCAAAGAGGTTTCTATTCTTGGTATGGTCATTTCCGTCCCTTGTCATGTTGGTATAGGAAGCTGCCTCTCTGGTCACTTGCGTTTGTATCTGTGAGGCACCCTCGGTAGGGGCCCATGCCAGTCTGTCTGCGGCGAGCGTCTGAAGTGGTAAGATCTCCGGCTAAGAGCGTCACTGCTAAGTCTGTAGGACAATGGATTTCTTAAGTTCAGCCTAACTGAAAATTTAATCACCTTTGTTTCAGGTTTAGATCTAAAATATCTTATGTTATCTCAAATTGCAACGCAGTGTAATTCGAGCGTGAAGTTCAGAATATCTTCCGGTAGTTGCTTTGTCACTACTTTGTAAGTAAAGTGGAACCACGTGTTGATCAGTAACTCTAAGATCATCAATCTTAAATGCGAGTGTGCGTGAGATTATAACGTCTCGTCTTGATAATATTTTTCAATATAGCAACTTTTCTTTATGTTCAACCCACGTGGGGTGTACTTTGTGAGACCAGTACCATGTGCTTACATAATTTTTTGACTCATCAGATTAATAGTGTGACGATAGTAACCAGTTCGAGGCTTTTCTTTTGTAAATTGCATATCGATGTAATTTATTTTAATTATCAAAATTATTGTCGAGTTACACTCTTTGTGGAGACCAAGTTGACCACGTGAAGTATGTGGCGTAATCATCAAAGTAGCCCTCAGCTATTCATTTCGGGAAGATTTCACAGAGGGTTAGTATGAATTTAGTATACCAGTGTGTGGTAATTTCATGACGGACAGGATTCCGCTAAGACCGTAACTTCTTTGGGTGAAAATTGAATCGGTTGGTTGTGGATAATTTCCTCTTGCATATGTTTCAACGTTCTTCGTGTGTTATTTTATGAATGCAGTGTTGTATGCAGTCTCTCAATCTTGGCTCCATATTTGATCTGTTCCGTAAGATTACAAACTCATATTTTCACAATCCGAAATAAGGCACCAGTTTAGTTATGAATCGAGTTTAATATGCTGAAATTTTGACGGAACAGTGATCAATGTTAAAATAAATGTCAAAATATAAACTGATTAATTTATTTTTATTTAAATTCTCTTTATATATATATCACAGGTTGTCGTAAGATGACTATTAAAAGATTATAATTAATGTTAGCCTGGTTGGCAATTTGGTAAACTAGACTGGGTACCTGGTGAAACAGTTGCTCAGTAATGCAAGGATAACTTGAAACGTCCCCTTAGAAAAATTATACATGACTGTGCTGACACACAATATTTTTTAGCGCAACGCAATCTGACTTTCAATAATCCCTACAAAAGAATGGACCTGACTAACATTAACCTATACCTTTCACAAATCACTTACCTCACAAAAATCTTCGTTACTCGAACTACTGCAATACAGCGAGCGCCACTATTGCCAGCTAAATAAAAGATTCAAACTACGGAAGGCACTAACTACTGATAGGCATAGTTAGCAAATGAAAAATTTTAATAGAGAACAAACAATGTATTTACCTTAATAGTGTTGAAAACTGATAATATACATAGCAGTTCACGACATCCAGTCTTACAAATTTCAAAACTCCGCCATTTCTCTCCCCACATCCACCACTGCTGGCGGCTCACCTCCAACTGCGCAATGCTACGCGCTGTTAACAGCCAACTGCCCAACGCTACAATGGCAGACAACAATGCAAAGTAGCCACAGACTGCACACAGCACAGCCAGTGATTTTCATACAGAGCGCTACGTAACGTTGCCAATAAGAAAACATAAACAGCCTACTTACAAACTTCCCCAGATAGCTCACAGCTTTTAACCCGCTTTTATTATCTTGAATATCAGCACCGCTTTCAGAACAACTTAATGCATCAACGTTACAACATTTCGTGAAAAGACCACGAAGGAAATATTACAGAGATTCGAGCTAGCACACTATTATCGACTGGAGCTGTTACTGATACACAAAACATCCTCCACCACACATCATGAAGCGCTTCCAGGGTAAGGATGTACAGTCCCCACAGACTGAACTGCATAAGTATTTTAAGTCTGCCGCATACACCGAATAGTCAAAACATTATGACCATCTACTTCATAGCGTGTTTGTCCATCTTTGGAACAAAATACATCACTGATTCTGTTTATCAGGGATTCGGCAGTTTGTTGGTAGCTTTCTGGTGGTATGTGACATTAGACAGATGTCTATTCACAGGTCATTAGATTGGCGTAAATGATGACCCGTTTGTTTCCGTACGCAGTGACGGCACCCAATAGCGGCCTACATGGGTCCCATAGGATTTACATCAGGCGAATTTGGACGCCGAATCGTCAGTGTGAGTTCACTGCAAGGCTCCTCAAACTATTGTAACACGGGTCTGGTTTCGAGACACTGAAAGATGACATCAGCGTCGGGGAAGATGTCAAGCATGAAGGGATGCAGGTGGTTCGCAGCTGTCAGCGTATCTTCGATTACTACTACAGGTCCCATGCAAGCGCAGGAGAATGTCTCCTATAGCATACTACTCTTCCCACCAGCATGCGTCCGTGGCGTGCTGCACGTTTGGAGCCGCCGTTTACTTCTATGACGGCCTTAGTGGAAACGACCAACGAGCTAGTGTAGCAAAAGTGTGATTCACGAGGAAGAGTCGACACGTTTCCATTGATCGACGATCAAATCCCGATGGTCCCGTGCTCACTGCAATCGTAATTGACGCTGTCGTTGGGTCAACATGTCAACAGCTAGGGGTAGTCTGCTGCGGAACTCCATGTTCAACAACTAACGATGAACGATGGTGCTCTGAAACACTTGTGGGTGCACCAGCATTATGCTCTTTCGGCTGGCATTCCGTAGATCACCTCTACCCTACTTTACACGTCAGACAAGCCTCCGAACCCCACGTTCTCTGAAGAATCGTGCACGTCCAACTATTTAGCGCCTAGTGGTTGTTTCACTGTTCTTGTACCTCTTTCCGTAGATGGTCACGACAATAGCACGTGAATATTCTCTCAGCTTTGCCGTTTCGAGATACTCCTTCGCAGGCTCTGAGTAATAATAATCTGTCCTTTGTCAGAGTCCCTTGTCTAAATGGATTTCCCCATTTACAGCCCATATCTTCGCTAGGGTGATCCCCTGACCGTGTCTGCAGCACTCACATAATTTTGTTACCGCGTCAAGTGCCCACAACACAACCAGACGGCATTCAATGTCGTGGTGGGCAGTGGTCATAATGTTTTGGCTGATCGGTGCAAAAGGGTGATTCGGTTGCCCCTCCTGCTGGGTTTCACGCTGCCCGCCACATCTTCAAATACTACATGCAAGATTGTCATATTTTCTCGCTCCCTTCACCCTAACTGTAAGTATAACAGAAAAAAATTAACAGGACCTTTTTGTAGGAGATTTCATTTAGTTAGATTTCTACTGGGATACGTTTTCGATGGAGTCCACGGTTTTGGATTTATTCAACAAAATCGCTTTGAAGGTCTCTTTGGTATGCATTTCTTGAATAATTGGAAAACTACGGCCTCTAACGTAAACGCGTCCCTGTTCAAAATTTAACTACACTACATTTACTACAAAAAGGTCCCGTTCATATTTCGTGTAGGACTAATCGTTTGCATGTAGCAGGTAAGAGAATATGAAAATATTGCATGAGTTGCAATTTTGTCATATGATGACATGATGGAGACCATGGCTGTTATCTGAAGACAAATGTTGATGCTGTTGAGACAGCAACCAACCACAAATTTACTTTCAGTTCCTTTATTCAAAGGGTACCGTTACCGGTTTCGAATCGTTGTGATTCATCTTCAGACGGTTTATACGCTTTCCTTATAACATGTGGTCTGTTTTTTACAGATTAATTGTCCTAAAATATAAATAATACATAATTATAAGCACGTCATACTCAGATGGCTGCTTTACAGATTTCCGTTGCAAGTGACTTACGTGAAATGTCGGTTTGTAGTGTTTGTTTTCATAACATTCGTCCAAACAGCCATATTGCTGAAGAAACCCATTCAGTGGCAAACATTGAGAACAACTTCAAAATTTTACGTCTAGCAGAAAAAGAAGCCACTATGAATATATTAGAAAAAATAGAAATACACGCACACTAAAACAGCACCCCTTAATGAACAAACAGAGTTAGCTAACACCCCTTTCCTGAAGAATTTCCAAAAATTATTTTCCAACCTCCAAAGCAAATAATATTAGTACGCCTATCTGCAGATCAAGTAGCAAATTCTCATGATGCTAAATGTAATTAAATAATGTACTATTTTAACTACACAGTACTAAAAAAAACTTTATAATTAATGTAACAGTATCAACTCAAAAAATTTCTGTACTAGTGTAAAAGGCATTTCAGTTGCGTAAGTGAATATATGATCCTTTCCAAACATAGGACATCTTCAAATGCTACGATGTATCATAGCATCTTTGATACCCATATGTTTGTAAGCTCTTTGTATGTATCAAAACATGTGGTGCGTGGTTGAAATCTTCTCATAGACAAATCTAAAGTGTTCATTGAGAAAAAATTACATGTGCAACAATAAGAATGCAGTGGGAATGTATTCACATCTTCGGGAGGACGACGGTTCAATCCCGTCTCCGGCCATCCTGATTTAGGTTTTCCGTGATTTCCCTAAATCGCTTCAGGCAAATGCCGGGATGGTTCCTTTGAAAGGGCACGGCCGATTTCCTTCCCCATCCTTCCCTCACCCGAGCTTGCGCTCCGTCTCTAATGACCTCGTTGTCGACGGGACGTTAAACACTAATCTCCTCCTCCTCCTATTCACATCTGTTGCACGAATGTCATGAAAACAAACACCCCAAACCGGCATTTCACGTCACATGCAACAAAATCTGTAAAGCAACCATCTGTGTATGGCGTGCTTCTAATTATGTATTATTTATATTTTAGGACAATTAACCTGTAAAAAACACACCACATGTCATAAGGTAAGCGTGTAAACCATCTGAAGATTCGAAACCGGTAACGGTAACCTTGGAATAAAGGAACTGGAAGTAAATTGTGGCTGGTTGCTGTCCCAACACCATCAACATTGCATGAGTTATTTGAAGGCGTTGCGGGTTGCACAAAACCGAGCGGTAGATGCACTTGAATCATCCTATATACAACAAAAAAGTACACTATCTGATCAGAAGTAACCAGACACCCATACGTAATGGGAAAAGACCACTGGACTTCACGAGAAGTGGACCCAGTAGTATAAAAGGAGATAGGGAATATTGTTCTGTCGTTATAGAAACAGCTACAGTAGAACGTATCGGTGAGGACTGCTCAGTGACTTCTCATATAGATTATTCACTGGATGCCACGAGAGGAACATATCCATCAGGGACATTTCAATCATTCTAAGGCTGCTGTTGGTGGTGTGGTTGTGAAGTGGTAACGCGGAGGAACAACCACACCTAAACTGCGACCAGGCAGACCTCGTGTACTAACGGACAGGACCCGTCGAGTATTGTGGAAAGTGGACGTGAAACATCGCATGAAATCACTCGTGAATTCCAGTGCCACCAGCAGTCCAGTCAGTAGAGTGACTGTGCACGTGGAGTTAAAAACAATGTGGTACAATGATGAAGCAACTCCTCATGAGCATCAAATTTCTGTAATCAGTGCAAAGAGACGCTTCAGGTTGAGTAAATAGCTATGCCACTGAAGGATGGATGGCGAGAAACAGGTGATTTGGAATTATAAATCGCGCTATACCCTTTCCCAATCCGATGGATGGCTTTTTCAGTTTGGAGGATGCCTGGAAAACTTAACTTGTCCTTACGTGTAGTCCCAAATAGCAAAATTACGGAGGTGGTGGGGTTACGGTATGGGCGTGTTGTCATGCTTAGCTAGTTTTCCCCTTATTGCACTTGTGCAAACGCTGAATGCAGAAGGATATGAAGACTTACAGCACTGTGCGCTGCGTATTATAGAAGAACAGTTCGGAGACGATAAGCGTTTATATTGGCTTCAACGTGCACCCTGTCATATAACAGCATGAATGAGGCAATGGTTTATGCAGAACAGCATTTCTAAAATGGTCTGAACTGATTAGCTGGACTTCTGGTGAGACTATGGAATTGACGAGTGGTTTCATGTGCTTTTTCACACCCACCTTCCACACCACTCGACGGGTCCTGTCTGTTACCACCCGAGGTCTACCTGGTTGCAGTTTAGGTGTGAATGTTCCTCCGCACTACCACTTCACAACCACATCACCAATAGCAGCCTTAGAATAACTGAATTTCCCTGATGGATATATTACTCTGGTGGCATCCAGTGACTAAACTGACCGGAACCCAATGTAACACCTTTAGGATGAGTTAGAACGTCGGAGCCGCTCCGCACCCCAGCGTCCAACGTCACTACCTTCTCTGCCTTTGCCTCTTATAGAAGAATGGATTACCATTTCTCCATAAACATTCAGACACGTTTTCGAAAGTGTCGCCAGTAGAGTTCAATTGTTATGAAGGTGAAGTGTGAATACACCGCACAAGAATGTAAACTAGTAGCTGCTTAGACACTTTTAATGAGATAGCTTACGTCTGAGGAAGTAATATGTTGCTCAACTATTTTTGAAGCGTGAGCAATCGGATTTTTTTTAACCTTGTGCAGTGGCGAAGAAGGCCTCTTCTGTAGCACTGACACTGTTATGGAGTGAGCATTTCCGTGCCTACGGAATGAATTCGTGAGTAATCGTGCTGACCCTCTTTGGACCTCTTCCATCTCCGATGTAGTGTACTTAATTTTATTTCTGTAAATATTGTCAGTTATAGAGAAGTTATTGAATATTCGTCTGACTCTGTGGGAGGAGTTATGACTGGGAACATTGGGGCGGTCTTCATATTTTAACTGTTATTTTTTACGTCGAATTTAATGATTTTGAAGCCAGTAGCGTCTCGTAAAATATAGGGTGTTTATAAAGAATGTTGAAATTTAAAAAATTAATAATAAATCGATTTACTGCTTTATATAGGCAAACCTTCCAGCATAAGAGCAACAATCGTCCAAGTTTTTGACACGTTTATCACAATCCTTCACTATGTGCACCATTGGTCATACGACACACACTTCCACGGTAAGCAAATTCTTCCCAGGTTCGGTGTAGTATGTCCTTCGCGATGGTTTGTACTGCATGCTTTATCCGATCACACACTTCCTCAAGAGACACAGGCAATGGCGGAGCATAAACTGGGTCTTTCACAAAACACCGCAGAAAGAAATCGCGTGGCATTAAATCCAGAGAACAGGGTGGCCAGGGAGAAGGTTGTTCTTGTCTGCTTTTGCAGCACGTCCAATCCAACTATTAAGAAGCTCTCGCGCATTCCTGTGAAAATGGGACGTAGAACCGTCCTGTTGCGAAATGTAATCATCATTACTGGCGCTCACCTTGTGCGACAATAGATTTCCAACATGTCTCGAAATGGATTATTCATCATTGTTTGTTGTTTGAAGTAAACGGGCCATGCAATTTCTCGTACAACAGCGCCCAGAAAAAGTTCACTTTTGGAGACTCATGCTGTTGCTCTATCAGCGTAAGTGGTTTCTTAATTCTCGAGACACCGACATTGTATGTGTTCATCTTGTCACATGAATGGAAAGTGTCATTATGGCAGCAGATGATTCTTTCTAAAAAAAAAAAAAAACGACCGTTCTTCATTTTTAATTGCAACTCTTCATAAAAATAACCCTTTCTCACTTTCTCTACTGGTGTCAGAGCCTGCACTAATCCAACTTTGTACTGTTCAAAACATAGCCGCTTTTGCATCACGTTCCAATCCGTCATCTTTGGTATGAACAATTCAATACTTGCTTTAATAAGCGACATGCGAGGGCTTTGGTGAAAGGCCTCACGCCCTCTTTAGACGTTTGCTTCAGACACACCAGGTCGACCAGGACTCTTCCCTTTACAAAGACATCCGGTTTTTACAACTGTGGGTACCATCTACCTATGTTATCAAACAAATTACGGGAAATCAGCCAGGTAATATTTACAGCGACCGCCGATATTCCGTTGGGAGTACACCCCGCCATTTTCACTGAGCGAAGTGGCGCAGTGGTTACCACACTGGACTCGCATTCGGGAGGACGACGGTTCAATCCCACCTCCGGCCATCCTGATTAAGGTTCTACGTGATTTCCCTAAATCGATTCAGGCAAATGCCGGGTTGGTTCCTTCGAAAGGGCACGGCCGACTTCCTTCCCCATCCTTCCCTAATCCGATGAATCAATCCCCCCCCCTCCCCCCGCCATTTTCGAACTTGTGCCTTGAAAATGGCGGCGTGTACTCCCGCCGATATATCGGCGGTCGCTGTAAATATTACCTAGCTGAATTCCCGTAAGTTGTTTGAAAGTTGTATACTCCAGGAGAAAGTCATACCTACGTCAAACTTGTGTGGTGAATCTCTCCTAAACTCTGCACTGCACTGTAGCAACTGCTATGTCTGCACAGTAAGCGCGACATACGAACAGCGGGTACTGCTATAAAAACGTTGACAGTTGCCGAACGGAGTGGCCGCGCGGTTAGAGGCGCCATGTCACGGATTGTGCTGCCCCTCCCGCCGGAGGTCGAAGTTCTCCCTCGAGCATGGGTGTGTGTGTGTTGTTCTTAGCCTAAGTTAGTTTAAGTAGTGCGTAATTCTAGGGAGCGATGACCTCAGCAGTTTGGTCCCTTAGGAATTCACACATACTTGAACATTTTTGAACTTTGACAGTTGACGCTGCTTTTGTTACGAGGCCTGTCCAGAAAGTAAGTTCCGATTGATCGCGAAATTGAAACTGCAGTGAATATCAGAAACGTTTTATTTGTGACAGTTAGCTACACCTTCCAGTTACTTCCCTACGTAGTCACCGTTCTGACTTAGGCATTTGTCGAAGCGTTGTTCCAACTTTTCAATACCGTAATCATAGAAGGCAGCCGCCAGTGCTTTCCGCCAATTCTCCACGCTGGCCTACACCTCGTTGTCTGTGCCAAAATGATATCTTCATAGACAGCGCTTCACGCGACCAGCGATGAAACTCAGAGGGAGACAATTACGGGCCGTATTGTGGGTAATCAAACATTTCCAATTGAAAACGATGCAGGAGCATCTTCATTGCCCCTGCAGAATGCGTCTGAGAATTATCTTGAAGAAGAAACACCACGACAGTTATATAATGTTGGCTGCATAGCTTCAGGCGAAATTTCTCACTGGGCCCTTTTACTTGGCGGGAGACACTATTTTCTAGACATGTTTACGCGCTCACTGTGAGCTCAGAAATGAGAAGAGCGACGTGATGTTATCTCGGGTCATACTAGAGACACTGCCCAACACATCTGTGCAAAGATTTATCGGATTTTCATAGTCGTTTCCATTTCGCGACCAATCGGAACTTACTTTCTGGACGCCCCTCGTATAAGGTTGCCGATATAAAATAATAATCGATTTATTATAAATTTTTAAAACCGCACCATTCATTTGTGAACACCCTGTATTAGTGCTAACAACCGTAAAATTAAATACCGTTTTCACATACAACCATGATCAACTTCATCGAGGAATACAACCAACGACGTGATTTCCATCATGGTAATATGAACGGTTAGAGCGCAACAAAATGTTGAATGTGACGGAAGGATAAAGTCAACTTCGAAAATTATGTGCAGATGTAGTAGGTAAGGAGCACTTCTCCCTACCATGGTTTCTCAGAGACTTTCTTTGAAGTTAAGTCGTACGTTCTAAAATTTTAAAGAGTCGGGACGTGCAGAAGAATAAGTGTGAAGCGGTAGGAGCGTGTTGTTTTTAAGTAATGAAAGCGTTCCTGGTGCCAGCTGCCAAGTGAGAAACTGCGCGCTGTGGAAAAATGGGAAGAGGGAGGATGGAGGGGAAAAAAGAGGGGAGGGGGACCCAGAGAGGGGGGGAAGGCGCCTCTGTTGTGGCAGTACCGCCGCTGCCTGATGAAGAGTAACGTTTATTGTAAAATATTTAAAGACCGCGCGCGTGTGTTAATTTCCAGGTGCGAGGAAGCGCTGGAGCCGTGCGGTGTTTGAGGACGGCCGGCAGGGTGCGGGAGGGGGCGGGAAACCGCCGGGGCAGCAGCGTTCAGCGAGGCAGGCGGCGGTGGCGCCCCGCGGACAGCTCTAAGCCCGAGATGCTAACAAGAATCGCCTGCGAACGCCAGGTTGCACCAGCCACTCAGAGCCTTAACTGCACTATTATGCGTCACCTCTAGGATTCTGGCGTTATTTTCGAGTTCGTGATGAGCAACATCACTGCGAGATGTTGCACCGTCGACATTCGTGATAACCATGCTACCTCATATTCTACACTTTTAATCATAAAAACTGCAGCACCATGAAGGCGGCGTCTAACGAAAGTCAAACTGACAGGAGCTGTACTATCAGGTTGGAGCGCAAGTTAGTAACGTTTTTGTTTCGCATGTTGGTATACCGGTTGCTATTGGTTTATTTCAATTCTCATCTTTTTTATTTGTAGTTCACCGTTGCTGTTTGTTTTCATATTATCATTTAGCCATTTGGAGGTAGTGAATAAGGCTGTGAACGCTAGAAAATGGAGTGCCAAGTAGAGAAACTGGAACAATTTCGACTTGTTCTTCTGTTTCAGTCCAGTAGAGGGGTGGCAGCAGTGGAGGCAGCCTGAAACATTTGCGCCGTGTATGGGGATAATGCCATTAAATAGGGCAAGACGAGAAAATGGTTTTCTAGTTTTAGGGAGGATAGTTTTGTGAGTAGTGACTCACCACGACCAGGAAGACGTTCGGGGTTTGATTACACACGTTTAAATGTAGTAATCCACGTCAGTGTACTCGAGAACTGGCAAATGTGATGAATTATGATACTTCTACCACCGTGCAACATTTGCATGCACTGGGAAAGGCTAAAAATCCGGTGCATGGGTACCGCATCACAAAAATCAACGGGTGGCCATATGAGCATCTCCACTTGCTCGTCGTCAATTGGTCCTTCAACAACACCGACCATTCCCATCCTCTGTCGTTATTGTTGACGAGAAACGGTGTCTATATGCTAACGTAATGCAGAGAAAGGAATGGTTGAGCCTAAACAAAGCAGCAACTCCCCATACAAATACCACCCGCATCCACAAAAGATAATGTTACGCATGTGATGGAACAGCGACAGTGTGGTGTGCTACGAATTCCTTCCCCGAGGTGTAACCATCACTGCTGACATTTATCGTCAACAACTGTGACGTATTGCAGTCGCAGTCGAAGAACGACCAGGAAGACTGCGTGAAATGACGCTCTCCACGATAACGCTCTGTTAGACTGACAAAAGCGCCCTACTGGAATTACGTTGGTAAGTCATTCGCACCCACCTTATTCGCCTCATTCGGTGTCCTCGGATTTTTACCTTTCCCGCTCTCTATCGAACGACCTTCGACAAACGTTCCTTTACGGATGGAAATGCGCTCCGAACACGGATCGACGATTTCTTCGCCTCAAAACCATGTAGTTTCTACAGTCGCGGAACAGAAAAACTACGCGGAATAGAAAAATTACCCCAGTGCTGGCAGACTGCTGTAAATAGTGAATGAGAAAATATTTTTGATGACTAATGTTTCTGACGTGTGTATCTGTTGCGTTTATTAAACTTATGAAAAACGCTAAAAGCTTATGCTCCAACCCAACACGTTCTGGGATATGCAAATGATTACCATTTCAACGCAGCTGCAAAAACACGAGAGAATAGTTCCATGTCTTGTATAAGTAAAAATAACGCTGCAGTTTTTTTCATTCATTAATGGATTTTTATGTTATTTGCTTATGAGAAGACTGTGTTATTCCTCGTGCAAGAAGGAGAAACGTCACTAGAATATATCAGATTTCGATCCCCTACGAGTGACCGGGTATTGAACCAAGGACTTTAGAATTCGTAATCTGGAACTTTACCACTTAATTAAAGAGCCACGCATAGAGTCCTTCTTAAAGGGATTCCGTGCAGCGACCCTGCAACTTCGTTGTGAATTTCTCCTGTGTCACAGTACACAGACGGATGATTCACTTTTACTATACTTTTGTAATCCGAGCAAGAAGTCTGGAAATTTTTGACTTTTCCTCTGTTAAATATTTAATCAGCCTCCAGACCACTCAGGATGTCGGCGGAGATGACGAGCATCACAGCAGAATTTTATGTCACCTATTCCAGCACACAATTACTCGCAGGTGGTGCATCGTCAAACAAGGTAATTTTGCCTGGTAAACGTGTGAACTTCTATCCGACCCGCTTTTCTTGTGAAGAATTCTGGTAATCATTTAGCGAGAGAGTGGCCAAAAATAATGGAAACTGCATGGGCGCTTCTGTTCCTGAAAAGCAGTCTCATCTTCTCTAATAAGTGCTTTATGACCGCTGCAAAATTGCGCTGCGAGAAAGCTGCGTACTTTATTTTCCAGTTGTCAGGTATGAGCGAACTTGCGCTGGAAGTAACTGTCACGTTGGGTCCTCTGCAGTGAATGAATAATGAAATTACATAGAAATATAAAAGGCAGAAAGAAAATAACTCGTTTGTAGAATATGTATCGCAGCGAAACTACGTGTTATTATTGTCACCTCTCAGTGTTTTATAAACTGCAGGAGTCAATTAATTCATTTGATCCAGACTGTTTTATCTGTGTGTCTCTAACTCATATTACGAATAATACATTTACTAGAATTTTGTTGAATTTATCTTATTTTGAATAAGGCAATTATTAAAAATAATTGCTTTGTGATGTTAAGTGTTGGACCCAGCAAAGTATTCACTTTGCAATGTTTCCGATTGCGTAATATTTGAGCTTTTTGCCTAATAAATAAAATGAGGAAATAAAGCGACTGAGACTCTGCAGACATGTAAGGCCATAACTTGTGACACAGGATAAAATAACAAACGGCATACTTCAGCGACCAAGAAACTTGCCATAAAATCTGTACATCGATCACCAAAGCCTAAAACGGTCACAGGTAATGCTGCTTTAAGCTACTTCAGGTATGGTTCAGATATTACAAACTCCGATTAGCTCGTCATATTCAGCCGTGTAATCTATGACTGCCTTGTGATTGTTAGTGACTGGGGTAATTGTCTTGTTTTCATTTTACGATGTTTTGACGTCACGCAATACACCCAAAAGCGTAAATTGAAAGGGATGAAATTAATAACTGTCAAAAATTGATAACTAATAGACAATTCACTGACAGTCGAAATACGTTAGTTTTTACATGTCTCGCTAGTCACTATTTCATGTGCATTCATCAAGTGGGTACTATTCTTATAGCGTAACTATAGTCATAAGTGTTTTGACGTCGCAGAACTTATTATTTTCTTTGGAAGAGGGTCGTATTACATGAAGTTAACATTTGCATCTTTTCTGCTGATTACTACTATACCAGCCTGTAACACGTGATGTTGAGTTTGTATTGGTGCAGACGAAAACAGTTTGAAAGTAAAGAGGAAATGGAAACCAGTATCGTCACATAACCTCTCTCTCCGAAAACTCCAAAAGGAAATGACTTCGAAGACATTCAGTACATACACTACGTGGAGAAAATTACCTGGAGACATAATAGTGACATTATCATCGCCGGCCGGTGTGGCCGAGCGGTTCTAGGCGCTACAGTCTGGAGCCGCGCGATCGCTAGGTCGCAGGTTCGAATCCTGCCTCGGGCATGGATGTGTGTGATGTCCTTAGGTTAGTTAGGTTTAAGTAGTTCTAAGTTCTAGGGGACTGATGACCTCAGCAGTTAAGTCCCATAGTGCTCAGAGCCTTTTCTTTGAAATTATCATCGGGATAAATCACCCTTAAACATTATGACAGTTTGAACTCTGCCGAGGATGCTTTCAGTGAGGTACCTGGATGTCTGCTGAGAAATAGCAGCCTATTCTTTCTCAAGAGACGAAACCAGAGAAATGATATTGGACGCTGTCTGGAGAGAGGTCGACGTTCTAACCTAATCCAAAGGTGTTCCATTGTGTTCAGTCAGAGAATCTGGACAGACCAATCCATTTCAGGAATATTACTGTCTACAAACTACTGACTCATAGATGCTGCTTTGCGACAGAGTACGTAGTCATGCTGATACCATAAACGGCTGCGAACAGTACACGGTAATCAATGCTGTAAAATGCTTTCATGCTTCCGCATTTAGTTTCCTTAAGAGTAGTAACGGGGCCACATTCTAACCACGAAAAACACTCACGAACAGTAAGATCACGTCTTTCGTGTTTAACTGTAAATGTAAATGTCGTGTGACTAGGACCTCCCGTCGGGTAGACCGTTCACCGGGTGCAAGTCTTTCAGTTTGACAGCACTTCGGCGACTTGCGCTTCGATGGGGATGAAATGATGATGATTAGGACAACACAACACCCAGTCCCTGAGCGGAGAAAATCTCCGACCCATCCGGGAATCGAACCCGGGCCCTTAGGATTGACATTCTGTCGCGCTGGCCACACAGCTATCGGAGGCGGACGTGTTTCACTGTTGGCCCTATAGATGATGGCAGGTAACGCTCTCCAAGTATTTGCCAAAAACCTAACCCATTTCGTCGAATTGCCTCGCGGTACAGCGCGATTCAGCATTCTAAATCACTCGTTTCCAGTCTTTCTTTTTATTTTTTTAATTCACTGGCTTTCGCAACATACAGCCACCTAAACACTGGAAATATTATACTACAGTTTGTTTTACAGTTCAGTTAGTTTAAATCATACCCTGGTACGAAGTTACGTAGGCTTAACGAAAAACAGTTGAGCGGATACCTTCCCAGTTCTTGTCTTTTTTCTTTCTCTCCCCATCTATGTTAGAGCTTGCCGGTTGTGTGTGTGATAAGGCATCTCATATACACGCCGCTTGCCCGTTTGGTTCAATGCTCGGAAGGATTCATTGAAAGTGGACCGGCCCCAAGTTAGTATTTGTTCCATTAAGTGACTGCCACACTAAGATTTCGCGACGGATAACGCAGGGGAGGGTCCAAGCAACCAAGAGGGCAAGTAACTAATTACCACGCTCTAACATGATCTATATTCTGTATCCTTGTTAATTTTCATTCCCGCCAGATTAACATGACTTCAATTTAATATTAGCATTGTTCTCTACACAGGATGGGGGTGTTATGATCAGTCACTGGATCCATGAAATTAAATTCATAAGACATTTTTATTATTTACCCAGAAACTTTACAAATGTTATGACTAATTCTTTTACTCGCTACTTATGCGATCTCATAATTGCAATTAACAAAGCAAAGATGAATAAATTCTATGTTATCTAGCACTGAAGGTGCCCACATTATCAGAAATCTATTCAACACTCTCTCGCAGTGAAGGTCCTTACACTAATAAGAAAGCTGTTCTCGTTTATAATATTCTGCGCTGACAAAAGGGAGGGATCTACGTTGCTGCATCTGTAGTCCGTCTACTTGGACAGCGATAGAAATTCGCACCCCGTGTTGTCACTTGGACCGAATCGTTATGAATTAATGAATCTCGCAATATTCCTCAATGGTCACTCTCCCCATTACTTCTCAGCACCGTTCCCTTGGTCAAAATTATAGCAAAGATTCTTGGAGGGAAAAGGGGGGAAAAGTAGACACAAATATCTCTTCTATGCACAAAAAAGCAATTTATTCTAAAATAAAACATCCTATAAAATTTGGCACACGCAGATTAACAATTTACGGCACACACAAGCACCTCGCCTGAATTATCTTCAAGAACCAACTGGTAGCTCGCTGGGGGTGAATTTGACATCAAGTGGGTGATCGACATCAACGGATAATTTTCTTTGTACTCATTCCACTGTTCATTCTTGTTTTCAATCTATACAATTATTCACATGCACCATCTATCGTTTACCAGTTAGTTATGACGTGGAGTATCGTGTAGGTTGCTGCTTGCAAATGGGGTAGTCATGAATCAAAAGATCCGTGCACAAAAATTATGAATTTGCCAAAAAAAATTAAGTCACACGCTTAGAGCCTTATGTAACTCACACAAAACACATGCATATCCTAGCAGGTTTCACACGGAATCATCGTCTAAATTTTTCATCAGCTATTACGACCGAGCTAACTAGGCAGGGTGAGGACCCCTATTACTTTAGCGAGACCAGTAAGAAATCAAAAATTCTGAAACTCTACTGCTAAAGGTGTAGCTATATTGTTTTTGATACTTTTGCTGCTCTCGTGTGCCGAAGGTACTAACTGATTGCATTACTACAAACGGATAACGTGTGCCCCCATGCTCACCTCTGGAAAAGAAACCCTAATTGAAAATTTTAATTTCACAGGAAAAAATTCTCAAAAAAAATGAATGGTCGTAAGGACATGCTAACCAATTCCATCTTGAAAAAGAGCGGAAAAATAACAATATAATACATGTGGTGTCACCGCCAGACACCATACTTGCTAGGTGGTAGCCTTTAAATTGGCCGCGGTCCATTAGTATACGTCGGACCCGCGTGTCGCCACTGTCAGTGATCGCAGACCGAGCGCCGCCACACGGCAGGTCTAGAGAGACTTACTAGCACTCGCCCCAGTTGTACAGCCGACGTTTATAGCAGTGGTTCACTGACAAATTACGCTCTCATTTGCCGAGACGATAGCATAGCCTTCAGCTACGTCATTTGCTACGACCTAGCAAGGCGCCATTACCAGTTATATTGAATTTATTATACTTTTGTATCATCAAGAGCGATGTACTCCAATTATGGATTAAAGTTAAGTATTACATCATCTACGTACTTTATTTGCAATTCTCAAGACATTGTCCTGTTCCAGACCCCACGCCAGTCTGCGTGTAATTAAACGTGTGCATTTCGGCCTCCTCTAGCAACACGGTGTTGGCACTTCTGCCAACACTTCAATACACACATCAAAAAAAAGTTTTGCATCACCTCGGTTCCGAGAGTTCTGGAACCTATACGGAAAATTGGAATAGAGATCAACATAAACATCATTTCCGCCCGTTTCATTGCTCATGAAAACCACACATAGCACGTTGTAACACCATAGAGCAAGATCTTCAGAGGTGGTGGTTCAGATTGCTGTACACACCGATACCTCTAATACCCAGTAGCATTGATGCTTTCTTATATTCGTCGTGACACTCTATCCACAAGTTCATCAAGGCACTGTAGGTCCAGATTGTCCCACTCCTCAACGGCGACTCGGCGTAGATCCCTCAGAGTGGTTGCTGGGTCACGTCGTCCATAAACAGCCCTTCTCAAACTATCCCAGGCACGTTCGATAGGGTTCATGTCTGGAGAACAAGCTGGCCACTCTAGTCGAGCGATGTAGTTATCCTGAAGGAAATCATTCACAAGATGTGAACGATGGGGGCGCCAATTGTCGTCCATGAACACGAATGCCTCGCCTATATGCTGCCGATATGGTTGCACTATCTGTTGGAGGATGGCATTTACGTATCGTACAGCCGTTATGGCGCCTTCCATAAACACCAGCGGCGTACGTCGGCCCCACATAATGCCACCGCAAAACATCAGGGAACATCCACCTTGCTGCACTCGATATTGTGTCTAAGGCGTTCAGCCTAACCGGGTTGCCTCCAAACAAGCCTCCGACAATTGTCTGGTTGAAGGCATATGCGACACTCATCGGTGAAGAGAACTTGATGCTAATCCTGAGTGGTCTATTCGGCATGTTGTTGGGCCCATCTGTACCGCGTCGCATGGTGTCGTGGCTGCAAAGATGGACCTCGCCATGGACGTCGGGAATGAAGTTGCGCATCGTGCAGCCTATTGCGTGCAGTTTGAGTCGTAACAAGAACGAAAAGCACTATTCAACATGGCGGCTTTGCTGTCAGGGTCCCTCCTAGCCATAATCCGTAGATAGCGGTCATCGGCTGCAATATTAGCCTTTCGGCAGCCTGAGCGAGGCATGTCATCGACAGTTCCTGTCTCTCTGTATCTCCTCCATGTCCGAACAACATCGCTTTGGTTCACTCCCAGACGATTGAACACTTCTCTTGTTGAGAGCCGTTCCTGACACAAAGTAACAATGCGCACGCGATCGAACCGCGGTATTGACCGTCTAGGCATGGGTGAACTACAGACAACACGAGCCGTGTACCTGCTTCCTGGTGGAATGGCTGGGACAGATCGGGTGTCGGTCCGTCTAATAGGCACTGCTCATGCATGGTTGTTTACATCTTTGGGCTGGTTTAGTGACATGTGTGTGTGATACAATATCCACAGTCAACGTCTATCTTGAGGAGTTCTGGTAACTGGGATGATGCAAAACTTTTTTTGATGTGTGTAAATTATACCTCATCCCACGAAGAATTTTGCGGCAAAGACGGAGATCGCCCTCGATTCCGTCCGCTCACTTCAACAGCTCTGTCACGGCGGCCCTCACAGGTCGTTCTCCTCCACTCTGGTGGCGAAGGGAACCTGTCACCAATCCTAAACTACCCCTGGAAAACAGGTGCATCATCGCTGCCTTTACACCAAGTTAATGTTGGCACTAACCAACCTACATAGTGCTAGCATTTATGCCTTGCCACTACCAGCAGACGAACTCGTAATGCAAAATCAAAGTTACTTATCCGAAGGCAACGTAGAGGGATTAAGGAAAGGAAGTGTATTTATGTAATTATGAATTAAATAAACAGGTAGTCCATTTATTCACTCGAGTTATAATACACTCCTGGAAATTGAAATAAGAACACCGTGAATTCATTGTCCCAGGAAGGGGAAACTTTATTGACACATTCCTGGGGTCAGATACATCACATGATCACACTGACAGAACCACAGGCACATAGACACAGGCAACAGAGCATGCACAATGTCGGCAATAGTACAGTGTATATCCACCTTTCGCAGCAATGCAGGCTGCTATTCTCCCATGGAGACGATCGTAGAGATGCTGGATGTAGTCCTGTGGAACGGCTTGCCATGCCATTTCCACCTGGCGCCTCAGTTGGACCAGCGTTCGTGCTAGACGTGCTGACCGCGTGAGACGACGCTTCATCCAGTCCCAAACATGCTCAATGGGGGACAGATCCGAAGATCTTGCTGGCCAGGGTAGTTGACTTACACCTTCTAGAGCACGTTGGGTGGCACGGGACACATGCGGACGTGCATTGTCCTGTTGGAACAGCAAGTTCCCTTGCCGGTCTAGGAATGGTAGAACGATGGGTTCGATGACGGTTTGGATGTACCGTGCACTATTCCGTGTCCCCTCGACGATCACCAGTGGTGTACGGCTAGTGTAGGAGATCGCTCCCCACACCATGATGCCGGGTGTTGGCCCTGCGTGCCTCGGTCGTATGCAGTCCCGATTGTGGCGCTCACCTGCACGGCGCCAAACACGCATACGACCATCATTGGCACCAAGGCAGAAGCGACTCTCATCGCTGAAGACGACACGTCTCCACTCGTCCCTCCATTCACGCCTGTCGCGACACCACTGGAGGCGGGCTGCACGATGTTGGGGCGTGAGCGGAAGACGGCCTAACGGTGTGCGGGACCGTAGCCCAGCTTCATGGAGACGGTTGCGAATGGTCCTCGCCGATACCCCAGGAGCAACAGTGTCCCTAATTTGCTGGGAAGTGGCGGTGCGGTCCCCTACGGCACTGCGTAGGATCCTACGGTCTTGGCGTGCATCCGTGCGTCGCTGCGGTCCGGTCCCAGGTCGACGGGCACGTGCACCTTCCGCCGACCACTGGCGACAACATCGATGTACTGTGGAGACCTCACGCCCCACGTGTTGAGCAATTCGGCGGTACGTCCACCCGGCCTCCCGCATGCCCACTATACGCCCTCGCTCAAAGTCCGTCAACTGCACATACGGTTCACGTCCACGCTGTCGCGGCATGCTACCAGTGTTAAAGACTGCGATGGAGCTCCGTATGCCACGGCAAACTGGCTGACACTGACGGCGGCGGTGCACAAATGCTGCGCAGCTAGCGCCATTCGACGGCCAACACCGCGGTTCCTGGTGTGTCCGCTGTGCCGTGCGTGTGATCATTGCTTGTACAGCCCTCTCGCAGTGTCCGGAGCAAGTATGGTGGGTCTGACACACCGGTGTCAATGTGTTCTTTTTTCCATTTCCAGGAGTGTATTTGTTAAATTCGGAAAAACGATGAAAATATCTCAAACATCTATAGTATTCAGTATAATGCGACGGAATAAGCTAATTATAGTGAGATGGAACAAGCTGTTCCCTCTGACAATATCCGACATAAAACAAATTTGACGTCGGCACTAGCTTCCAATCTTACGCTGTATGGTGCCATCGCTCCCTACTCTACACTGAGCGTCGCTTAGCATTGTGTAATGAAATATATTGCTTCTGAGGAGCAGCTCAAGCATTGTACCCCATTCGTTTTTTAACTTCCCACTCACAGTAGCCGGTAGCGCTATTGAACTCACGAGCGATTCCTTTCTTTGGTTCACGTGATTTTTGGCAGCCACCTTCCACAATGATCTACAGTCCCTGTTAGTCAGTTTACGGGGTCTGTCGGTTTTGATTTAGTTTTGGTTGCTGTTTCGCGTTTCCACTTCATAATCACGACACCAACAGTCGGGTTGGTGAGCTTCAGAAGAACTGAAGTGTTACTGACGGATTTGTTAAACAGGTGACATCCAGTGAGCAGTCCACGTTCGAAGATACTGAACTCTCCACTTTGAGCCACTCTGCTGCTTCTCTGCGGACAACACTATACTCCTTGCCTTTTTTAACACTGGCGAGTCGGTCTCTCGCGACATCTGGTGGTCAGTTCCGCTTTACATAAGGGTGTCCGGATACTTTTGATTAGATAGTGTACTATCTCTACCCCTTTTAGAGGTATTTATTCTTATTTCCTTTCTCTTTTGCAGGTGTGGGAGTTGACAGCGCGAGAAGGGGTAGGGGTGTCTCGAGGAGCGCACAGAATTATCTCTAACCAGCAAATGGTATTTTGTAATGTTGTGTTTAGGAGAGTGGAGTAGGGCAAGTAAGCCCCTAAAAACATTTTTTTTTTTACTTCGAGGAAACGTCGATTAGTCGATTTGAAACTCGCCTGTGGAAAGTGAGATTTCTTTTCTACCGGAGTACTGAAACAGGGCACTACAAAACTACCGATTACATTCAATAGTAACACCAGAAGGCTGTCAGAGTTCCAGAAAATTATTTTTCAAAAGACGTCGTTTTCGCAGTTTAATGTAAAAGTGTAATAGATTAGTGGTTTCCAGATTTGTGTCAAGGATTTTGATATTATAAAAAGACTCTGATACGACAATAGCATGTGTACGTATCGGAAGGTTTCTAAACTGTAGCATGTGCTGAAGCACAATTTTTTTGCTACGTTTAACATGTGATGCCGCACAATTTTTTTGCTATATACCTTTTGAAAGGCCTTAAGGCCAAAACTGCAGTAGTGAAAGTAAATAATTTATACAGTCAGTGATAAAAAGTGATTTAAAAGTTCTGCATGACTATGAACCCCAACCAGGAGAAGTTAAGCAGAAAATTATTTACCCGGATAGGCTCACAGTACTCGTACGCGTACTTCCGATCTAGAGAGCCCAAAGCTAAAGATAAATTGAACAACAGGTCGTATAGGAACCAAACACAGTGGGACCTTCTTTTTAGAACACTGTGACAGATGCCATTGAGGGTCATGTAAGTATAATGATAAACTGTACAAGGAGCGAGGTCAGTCAATTTTTAGACGCTGTGTATGAAAATCTCTCGCAACGTACTGATCACAGGTGCAGATCTACCGGCTTTAATGTTTTCGCTCTATAACTGGCCATTCGGCAATAGGAGAGGCAGGTATGGTAGGAAGGCTGTGGTTAATATACTATTAACTTGTGGTGATGTACTCGCTAGTGCATGAAAGTCTTGACTTCCACGTCCACAGCATCTAGAGTTGTGTAAATACGGCGTTTTAGAAACAGCGCACAGTAAGCAGAAAAGCCTCTGTGAATATGTATCTCGATATATGTATTTTCCAAGTTATTTATAGCTGCAATTTTTTTCAGTCCGTGGTAACCTGAAATGAATAAAAAATCGATATTCAGATATCGGGACAGACAAGAGCTGGAGCAACACGGAACAGATCATAAACGAGGTGTTCGGCAAAAGCCAGTGAAATTTACTGGTCTACAAGCTTGTCTGCCTTCTCCCTGTGATTTTCACTCGTGTAGCGCGCTGGAAGCGTCAGCGACAGTCAGTAATTATCACACAGTGGAAGAGCTACAGAAGCAGAACACTGAAAATGATACTTCTGCCATTCATAAGGTGTGTCTCACGCCAGTCTGATAAGTCACACCAGCCATGTGTCGACGACAACAGTGGACATTCCCAACATCTTCTGTAAAGAGTAGATCTCCTAGTCATTCACCTCGTACTTACAAAACTGCCAAATCACCAAGCAGAGTAGAAACGGAAGGGTATCTTGGTGGAACGGTAACTCCTAATGCAACGGAGGCAGGAAGAAAAGGACAGTGAGCAAAATACAGGGAGGCCCTTGCCAATCGTAACCTTGCGATTAAGCAAGCGAAACCGTCATCCTGGAAGGTATCCTGTGAGGAAGTGTAAGGTAAAACTAACTGCACCAGACTTCACAAAATCCGCACCAGAATACCAACTAGACCCGGAGGATGGTTTGTATACGAGGACAGAGAATGAGAAGTTGGATGTGCTCCTCAGTACTCACTTTCCGTAATGCATAGACCAAGATTCAATTCCTCAGAGGCCATGGTTTACAGCGAATCAAAGGGAGAACTGGGAATCTGACAGAAAATACGTTAAAGAAAACTCCAGTGAGCGGTGGTGTGAACGTTTGAACAGCCCAAGTCACCAGGCTCAGATGGAATCTTCCCTACAACAAGCTGGAGAGAGTTTAATTAGATTCCTATGTAGCCTGTTCATGGTTAGGCTAGCAGCAGCAGTCATTCGTAATGTTTGTAGTGTGGTGAGGGTCGTTTTCATTCAGAAGCCAGGGGACTTGACCATACCAAAGCTGAGGATATGAGACCAGTCGGTCTCTTCTCCTTTCTTTTAAAGACGTTAGAAAAACTGGTTAATGTGCACGTTAGGGGAAGGAGGCTAACTAACATCCCTCTACATCCAAACCAACAGGCATATCAACCAGGAAAATCATATGAAACACCTCTTCACGAATTTGCTGGGATGGTGGAGAAAGCACTACACTTTCATGAAATTGCTCTCTGCATCTTACTGGATCTCGAGGGGGCTTTTAGCAATACGACCTTTGAATCCAAGTTTACAGTTGCAGAAGAGTGTGGCACTGAGGCCGCCATACGTAGGTAGATTAAGGAAGAATACGAGAGAAGGGTAAAAGGCGAGATTATGAATGAAAAAATGATGATCGACACCACCAGAGGATGCCCGCAAGGAGGGATTTTGTCTTCACTGCTCTGGAACCTAGTGGTGAATGAACTCATTGAGGAGCTAAATACCAGAGGTTTCTTTTGCCGAGGATACGCAGACGACTTATTCCTAGGAACACTTGGCAAATTTGCTAGTTCTGCGAGAACTATGGCACAATTTGCATTGAACACTGTGCAGAAGTGTTGCAGGAAAAAGTTTCTAAGGGTCAGCCCCAAGAAAACTATCGTATTATGGTTTACGAGGAATGATTTCCAGTTCACATAATGGAACCTTAAGGTTTTCGATGAAACTCTACATGTCGAGGAGACAGTGAAGTATCTAGGGACAAACCTGAATGCGAAATTATTATGGATCCCTCACATAAATAATTTATGTTCCAAGACGAAAGGTACTCTTCCGAGCACTAGAACATTCCGTGTAAATAAAAGGTGTCTAAATCACAAGAGTGTGTACAGGACATACACCATTGTAGTAAGACCTATGATACTTTATGGGGCTACCGTATGGTGGTGGAAAGAAAACAGAAGATGCTTGGCAAGATGCAGAGACAGGCCTGCTTAGCCATAACAGCCAGAATTAGCAGCACACCCACTGTTGAGATGTAGACCATGCTGTACATGCCCCCAATAGAACTGTGAGTTAAAATGGAGGCAGCGCCAAGGGCATACAGGCTAAAATCTGGGAATAACTGGATACCTTAAGAATATCGTGAATCTCGCACCAATGTAGGGAATGTTGTAAATATAGGAATGGTCGGGGAAATGCCGGCTGACTGTACAATAACTTCCATCTGTTTACACCTTTGAGTATAACTACTGGATGTAGGGGACAGTGGAAGAACGGACGAAGACATTGTGCAGAAGAAACAATCTGATTTACTGACCGGTCGAAAACAGACGAAGGAGCTCTAGCTGGGGTACACAGGGTATAGCCCAGACTAGAGGCCACATCCCCTCTAGGGAAGCTGGCCATGGTATTTCAGGCAGTAATATCCGCTATCGTTCTGAGAGCGGAGGAGAGTTTGCGTAGGCACTACGAAGATCGTAGCATCCACATTTATTGAGACAGCCAAGCAGCTTTGAAATCTCTTTCAGCCCCTGCAACGAGATCAAATATCGTTCCAGAATACCATAAAACCATTGGGAGATTAGGGAAAGTGGCAATGAACAAGCTGATAGGTTTGCCAGGACAGGCGCGACGACTCCATTTATTGTCCAGGAACCGGTCCTATCCACCACTAAAGCGATAGTAAAATCAAAACTACGAAACTGGAGCAGAAGTCAATATGTAGAATATTGAACTATGACTCAAAAACAAAAGCATGGCAAGTAAAAGATGCCAAAAGTATATTTTAAGAGAAGTTCTGTAACCCCGAGCTTGAACTGGAAACAAATGACAGATAGGACTAATGACAAGGACAGACTATAGAAAAAGTAGCCCCTCTGGTTAGGCTCTGTGCTGAGGACGGAGAAACAGTACCACACCTGATCTTACAGTGCTAGCCGTTGGAGATGAAAAGACGTAAAATATTCGGGTCATCATGTACTGAAGAAACTGTGTCTAATGAAAAACTAGTAAAGAGCCTCCAACTACTCTTTAACGGTACTGGTTGGCTTTGCAAGAACCACCGCGCAATAAACCGTGTTCCGGTGCAGGCAGTAGTGGGCTAGGACCGCTGTTGTTATCATCTTCCTGTCCAAATCAAATCAAATTCACAAGGGTAACGTAGACCCGATCACGAGAAACATTTTCAGGGTCAGTACTATCTCATCAGAAAGTGTCTATAAAATGATTGTTGGTGAAGAACATATATTATTACCATTCCTCCCTTTTGCACAATCAGCTCCTACTTCCCAAATCATTAATCACCCAAGAAAATCACTTCTTATGACGTTTATGTATAAACGCTTAATAGGTTAATTTGCTTTTTTGTGCTACTAGTAGCTATACGAAGGGCAGGTTTTTCTTCCTTCAAGCACACATGGCGCCCTTCCTACACGAAGTATAACAGCTGTCCGTGCGTTTATCATCTGAGTACAGGTGTCAGTGATGGATGTCTGTTTAATGTGGTGTCATGTTCCTGTTGTACTATGACGAGAGGAAGGGGAGGGTGCATCTCAGTATGGCCACCTAGTTAACTTCTCTCGGTTAGCACTAGTGAGGCCGCCAGGATAAAAGTCCCCACCCGACAGACGACCAACTCCTAAGGATGGGAAGCCCTCACTCCATCAGACAATGTTCAGAGTTTTGAAATGTAATCCAGAACACTGTAGTGAAGTCTTCTCATATGGAACTTTACGCCACCACTTCTTCCACAGGCGGCTACACACTAGCGACTAAAATTTTTTCCACTACCGCCAAGATTCGAACCGACTTACCTCCGTATCCAGAGCCAGCAAAAAGACGTGTGTTAGCCAACTCGTGAGGCGGATTGTGTGAGGTACTGTGAACTGCTAGTAAAATACACCATATGGTAGACGTCAAAAAAATAAAATTTTTACAATTGTGATAGCAGTCACAAAAAAAAAAAAATACCTTCGTGCTGTGTGCATTCTATAAGGAGCAGAAAAATGAAAACTAGAGAGATGGAAAATAAATTGGCCAGGTGCGAATAAGACTTCTACACTGACGGTTCCGAACAAACTTAATTACGTACACAAACAGTTCGTTCTTTCCGGAAATAGAGAATCTCTCTGTTAACTACATTGATAGTGGCAAGATATAGGTCCAGGGACTCCAAGACTTTCGAGAATGCTTTAATTTCAAGTTTCCACAGATGACAATCCAGGCGCTGACTTCCAGTCGATCGTACAGATGGCGAATACTGTCCTGGGCTACCTTATTCCAATTCTTCTCGATCTGTTCAAATAATTGTGTGAGAGTTGTTGGTTGACGAGTCGCACGAGTCACTCCTCGTCCCATCACATCCCATATGTGCTTGACTGGAGGCAGGGAAGTGGCTGCACGTCTTGCAGAGAAAGTGGAGTTTCGCGGGAACTATGTGGACGAGCATTATTCTGTTAGTAAAACACAACACCTGTTCGAAGAAGGGCAAAAGAATATGTCTAACAATTTTCGAGGTGAACCGAGCGCTAATTAGCGTACCCGCCAGAAACAGCAAAGGTAAACGAAAGTTGTAGCTTCTCACACCCCATTGTGCACGAATGCACGCTACGAGACAGTGCTCCACAGGTCTACGTCGTACGCGGAAAAGACAATCACTTCCGTGCAGGCAGTATCTGCTTCCATCGTTGAAGACCACAGCACGCCATTCCACCTTCCAAGTGATCCTCCGACGGGACCAGTCGGGCCGTGGACGTCGGTGCTCTGGCGTCAGTGGAAGATGGGCTAGAGGTGAGCATGCCCGTAGTCCCATGCCTAATAACCGGTTAGCAACAGTCGATGCTGACATGTCTGGGGTCACAAGCTGTCTTACCTGTGCTGTGATAGCTATACGATCTGCAACTGTTGCCCTTACAATAAGAAGATCCTGGAGGCCGTCTGTGCTGCGTGGACATCCAGAACTTCGTCTACGGGTGTGGCGATGTTCACGCGGCCACTGACATCGTTGCTCAACTGACGCAACACGTCCAACTTGTGTGGATGTTCTACGAAAGGACCGTCGCGCCACTCGGAAGGCTACAATTTGACCCCTTTCAAAATAGTTGACTTGGCTACAGACAGCCCGAGTGCGTCTCCGTGGCGCGGTTGCCTGCTTGCTTCTGACGTTTGCACCGCACTGAGTCTTCTGGCTGTAAACATTCCCTATTAAAGCGTGGACACAGATGGCGCACTGGTAGCTAGGCCACTACGCCATTTATTGGGAGACGACGTTGCCCTGTTATCCCCAAGTGACGTATGCTGTCATCGGATAAAAATCGACTTTGTCTTTCCACGGGTACTCCTTTTTTCCGACAGTGTATTTCTACCTCAGCTTTTCGTCAGTCGACCATTCAGCTATATATTATATTATTATTCCAATTTCGCTCTGAACTCCGAGATTTACGACCGGCGCAGTGGTTAGATACTGGACTCGCATTCGGCAGGACGACGGTTCAATCCCGCGTCCGGCCATCCTGATTTAGGTTTTCCGTGATTTCCCTAAATCGCTCCAGGCAAATGCCGGGATGGTTCCTTTGAAAGGGCACGGCCGACTTCCTTCCCCGTCCTTCCCTAATCCGATGAGACCGATGACCTCGCTGTCTGGTCTCCTTCCCCAACAACCAACCAACCAACCATTTACGACCGCAAATATGTCGTAAAACCATGATTGGGGAGGGTATATCAGTGAATTAAATACGCGAATGGTGTTACAATAAAATAATAATAAATGCTCTAAAAATGTAACTACATAAGCTTAACGAACATAATATTATTCACGCCGTTGGAAAGGCACACTCGCCCGTTTGCAGTGCTACGCGTTCTGTACGTAGACACCAGCCTCAGTAAAAACGGGTAGCTGCAACGGAAAACACTGTGCGAACTCCCGTGAAGTTTCTCGCAAGGTAGTGGCAAGTTCCCACAGAGTTCCTCTTCCCAAAGAGCCTCAAGCGGAAGCAATTAGTGACGTAAGGAACTTACAGTTGGCTGATGCGGGCCTCTGCTGCCACGGTGCCAGACACTTACCTGCAACACAAAACAAAAACACATTTCAGTCACTAGTTGCTTGCTTTTCTCGGTGCAGTATGCAGCTGCAAACACCCAACACCAAAGTTTCGTAACAGGAAAGCTTCTGTAGCGTGTTTATAACACCAGAACAAAGAAAAAAAAGAAAGAAAGAAAGCGAAGTCGCACCATTAACAGAGCGCAGTAGTTTCTTTGAAACACTGTAGGTAGTGTAACACAGGTACCTGCCATAGCACTGAAGCGGTGTGTTTCTGCCAGTCGAGAGTATGAAAGCAGCGCGATAGGACTGGTCGACGCGGGGATATGACAGAATAGCACAATGGAGCTATCGTGTTCGGATGTGGCCATGACCACACCCTAAATGAAATTACCCCATTTGTTGGTGTATTAACGCCAACTGTACAATGCTGTCTGAAACGAATGGTGTACAAGTCACAGCCACGTAACGACATGCATGGACAGTGGGCGTAGTAAGATTGTAATTATAATTATTTGCTTTGGGGAGTTTTCTTCATGTATTTACTTCAACCCACCCATAGAAGTGGAAATGGGTCAGTCAGGTTTGGACAGATACGTTTCATATATCATTACTGTTACTTCACTTTATTTAAATACGTATAATGGTTGTACCAATTGGTAGATGTATGACAAGGGAACATTCCCAACGGTAAACATAGTATTTTGACGAAACTTGGCGGCTGCGTAGAGGGGGGAAAACAACGCAACACCTATTTTTCTTAAGTCTGTGCATAATTTAACTTTTAAGGAGCACAGCACATCCCGAAAGATAATTTGGAGTATTAGGTTTAGAGGAAATATCTTCCAAACAATGATATATATATAACTTCTGTCATATAGAAGCTGACAGGTAATTGACGTTATTGAAAACTGCATAAACTTATTTTGTAATAATTTGAAATTTTGCAAAATACCCCACCACCGTTAGTTAATTCTGAAAAATGGAACCTTTCTTTACAACATAAATAAAAGAAGCTTTCGAGCCTTATACATCGATGTGTAATAAAGTTGGTTCCTGAAATAATATTTTGGAAAATAAGCTGTAGGAGTATTTTCAACATACCTAAATAAAATATTTAAACATTCATTATTATACTAATTACTTGTTTATATTTGTTTTGAGTTTTAAACTGATGTTTTGAGTTTCACACTGATGTTTTTTTAGTTTACCATTTCACATAATAATAAGTAGCTTACAATTATGATACAAAATCATTACAATGATGACAGTCTGTGAAGAAACGCTTATAACATAACGTTTTATTAGAATATGCACATAAAATGAACGAAATTTCTTCACATGATGGACACCAAGAAGAACACAGTGTTCGGTGTTGGAAGAACTTTTTGAGATCTATTTTTGCTGACTGTTTATGATGTCAATCTGCACTTGAGAAACAATATATCGAGCTGCAGTCACTAGTGCATAACGAACTCTATTCGCCAAGGCTTACCAAGGTATAGAAATATATCTGATCCAAATCAGGGTATTCAGAGAAACACCCGTAATAATTTGAAATCCTGCAGAATTTTGTTTTATATTGTGTTCACCGTCGTGCATGTTACGTGAAGAAATTTTGTTTATGTCCATGGTGTAAAGAAAGTTATTTTTATCATTTCTTTACGGATTACCATTATTGTGATGTTTTTGTACTGTAATAACAAGATACTTATCATTTTCAATTAAGAAAATACACGTATGTGAAACTTACACTAAAAGATAAACATGAGCGTAAAACTTAAAATAACAATTTAAAACTTAAAAGAAATATATACAAATTATTAGAATAATAACAGAAGTTTAGATATTTCAATTAGGTGTGTTGCACATTGTGTATAGCTCATTTTCCAAAAATGGTGTTTCAGAAACCAGCGTTATTGCGCATCGATGTGTGTGACTTCAAAGCTTATTTAATTTATGTTGTAACGAAAGTTTCATTTTTTGAAAATTAATTAATGGTGGTGGTATATTTCGCAAAATTTCAAATTATTACACATTCGATTGCACAGATTTCGAGAACGTTAATTACATATCAACTTTTATACGAAAATCATTTTTAATGTATCATCGTTGGGACGATACTTCCTCTAAACCTGATATGCTATATTATTTTTTTAAGTGTGTTTTATCTCTTAAAAATCAAATTCAGCAAAAAGTAAAAAATGTGTATTGCACTAATTTGTTGCTTTTACACACCCGCCAAGAGTCATCAAGATCATTTATTTACACTTGGAATGTTCTCTTATGAGTTGATACAGTGGAGTTCTTTCATGAATGCAATACCGAGTCGCTAACAAGCATCTCAGTTTACTTTTCGTTCTGCACGTTTAGTTGCATGTCCTCGATTCAAAGAGTTGCACGACTTCGCGAAGTCGTGGATGGGTTACGTCAGACAGGAGGGAAAGCAGGTCGAGGGGGCAGCCAGACGCGAGTATGCGAAATTGTCCAAAACAGTCTGCAGTCGTGGACTCCTCCTAAAAATTATCGGTCTGACGGACAATGAGACGCGTCTGAGATGATGCAAAATGTATTCTCTGCTCAAATTTGTTCTCTGCTCAAAGAACATCCTGCTACCGTGCTATTCACTGACCAGCCTTGTGAGGAAATTGAAGGAAGGCAGACTGGCGGAAAGATAGCCATCTTGTTGCCTTCACGTAAAAAGCTATGCAGCAACCATTCTCAAAACAAATAAATAAATAAAAAATAAAAATAATAAAAAATAATCTACTTGTGGGGAGGTTTGGCTACATCCGGATGCCATTCTACGTGGACTGCAAAGTTCTCTCTCTTGGTTGATCATTGGCTGAACCATTCTCATTGTTGGAAGCTAATTTGGGCAAATGTTGTGTGTAGCAGAGAGCAAGTTCAGAATTTTTAGGAGGCTCTGGGCCGGGACGTGGAATAGGACACTCTGACTCGAGGCACGCAGCCTCAGGATAGAGATGCAGAAGAAGGCGGACTTGGATAGGAGGTGTGCCGAGAGGAGCGGTCTGCTATCTCGTGATTCAGCTGAGCATACCATGACTCGTGAGTTGCTGCCGCCGGCAGGCCGCAGCAGGTGCATGTTGTGTTTCCTTCAGTTGCTGATTCTGTTGAAAGTACACTCATCTTCATTAAAAAAAAACAGAGTACCTTAAACGACCAGAGGTAGGACGTTCATACTGACAGGACATGAACATTAGTACGTTCTGTAGAAATGATTAGCATTTGACGCATGTCCGCCCTCGAGTTCAGCGTCAACAGAGATATCACGGCGCAAAACCACCTACCGATAAAATGTGCCAGTAGCTCTCGTTGTCGCTATAAACCGAAGGCAATGGTTCAGTGTGACTTGATCAGACGTACATGATGCCTATCAGACGTTTGCACAATCCCTACTGTCAAACCAGTGGGTTTGAAATGGGGTGCATTATTGTCCTGGGAGAGTCCGCAGCTCGTGGTCGTGCGGTAGCGTTCTCGCTTCCCGCGCACGGGTTCCCGGGTTCGATTCCCGGCGGGTTCAGGGATTTTCTCTGCCTCGAGATGACTGGGTGTTGTGTAATGTCGTCAGGTTAGTTAGGCTTAAGTAGTTCTAAGTTCTAGGGGACTGATGACCATAGATGTTAAGTCCCATTGTGCTCAGAGCCATTTGAACCATTTTTGTCCTGTGAGACTGTGATGCATCAATCCGGAAATTTGCTGTTCATGGGGGACGGACGTGTGCAGAATGGTTCACGGAACGCCGAAAAACAAGACTAGATGGGTCAGGTCGCACCATCCACCCTCTCTCCCGAGAAGATCAAACCTCATCCGAATGGCATTGCAGGACAAGAGTGTAACGCATCGTACACTATCAGGGGTGACAGTCGATAGTCTATTGCTGTTTGTTGTGGCATGGGTTACGTGTGCGTCGTCCACTTCTCCGCCTACCTTCGACGAATGTGCAGAAACATGCTAGGCCGCAACGGTGTAGGGAACGCCGTCACTGAAGACAGGTATGGAGGTATGGCATGAGACAGTGTTTTCTGACGAATCCAGGTTCTGTTCGTTTAAGAAAAGGTTGCCGCGTTTTGGTTCGCCGCAGACAGGGGGAGCGGCATCACAGTAACTGCATGCGCACAGGACATACAGCGCCAATCCGAGGCCTTATCGTGCGGGTTGCTGTTGGGAACAACCACAAATCACTGGTGCGTGTCCAGATCACTGTGACCAGTGTGCCCTACTGAATGACATCGTGCGACCCACAGCCACACCCTCTCTGTACAGCACCCCAGACGCCATTTTTCAGCAAGACAATGGACAACCACATGTTGCTGCACGAACACGTGCCTTCTTGGTGACACAGGATGTTAGCCTTTCACCCTGGCCCGCCGGATCACCAGGCTTCTCGCCAATCGAAAATGTGTGGGATATGGTGTAACGACGGGCGCGGCGCTGTGACCCAATGCCAACCACCACACATGAACTTTGGAACCACGTGGATGCAGCATGGATGGATATAAAACAGGACGCCGTTCGCGTCTTATATGTACCGATGCAATCACGCATGGAACAAGTTATCAGGGCCGTGGCGGGCCCTGTGCCTACAAGGCAACTGGACACATGCTGAACCGAGGAGACTGAAATGACAATCATTTCTGCAGAACATATTAATGTACATGTCCTGTGAATATTAATGTCCTCTCTAGAGCCGTTCACGGTGTTCCTCTTTTTCTGAATATGAGTGTAGCTTTCAGCGTGGGTTTGACACGGGCATTCATGGCTAGGTGCTATCGATTCGTTCTGCACCAGACAAAGCTAGGCAGCGCCCTTCAATCTAGTCTCGTATCCGTGAGCTCCCCTATGACCGAGCGGGCTTAGGTATTTCTGTATGGAATTTACATCTTGTTTCCTGGTTTTAATAGAGTAATCATTGCGCACATAGCTGTGATTATGAATTTTAGAGAGCGACCGACTCGGAAAATGGTCACTGCATCCTACTTACCCCTTGCGGGTCTCTACAAGCAAAACTAATGTTCAGTTACATCGTGGCAATGTTCAATGTTTGTCAGCCAGTATGTCTCTTTTGTGTCCTTATTAATGTGCAGTCTTTCCTATTTCTTTAATATATGCTCGCGAAGAACGAATAAAAGGTGGGTTAATTTGGGCCAAGACTACAAATTCAGTAGATGGTTAACCTCTCCAACTAATAATCATCCTTAAAGATTTTGTGAAAACAGACACCCACAATTCATCTATGTGGGTTAAATCTTTCTCATTATTCATTCCTTTGCGCAATAAATCCTTTTCCTTATCTGAGTTCATGGGGAGTAATATGACCGCGCGTAGTGGCAGCGTGGTTTAAGGCGCCATGTCACGGATTGCGCGGCCACTCCCGCCGGAGGTCCGAGTCCTCCCTCGGGCATGGGTGTGTGTGTGTGTGTGTGTGTGTGTGTGTGTGTGTGTGTGTGTGTGTGTGTGTGTGTGTGTGTGTGCGTGTTGTTCTTAGCGTAAGTTAGTTTAAGTAGTGTGTAAGTCTAGGGACCGATGACCTCAGCAGTTTAGTCCCTTAGGAATTCACACACATTTGAACACTTGAGTAATATGTCTCTCGGCCAATCCACCTCAAGCAAATTAGTAGATCAACTGAAAGATTGGTTAGTTCGTGTCGGCGTGTTGCAATGTTACCGTGTTACCGTTAAATTGAACATTAAAGTGTATTTCAGAGTTCTCCCTGACCAACAGCTGCCCTTTCCCTTACCAACGAGCAATTTCAGATAGAGAAAGACAATTACGTCTACACGACTACCGGCTTGCCAAGGACAAATATAAACTTGAGCTGAATAAGAACAGGAAAGACCATTGGAACAGCCATGTAGCAGCACAAACACAACTAAACATTTGGGGGGAACCATACAAAATAGTGACAGAGAAAATTAAGAGCCCACTGGTTCTGGGAACGCTGCGACAGGAAGATGGTGAGATGACAAAGGGCTGGAGACGCACAGCGGAGTTCCTGCTGAGCAAACTCCTGCCCGACGACATCGCAGACACAGACACACTGCAACATGCAGCACTGAGACGCGAAGTAGACACAGTATACACCACACCAACCGTCACCTGTCCATTTGCGCTGGAAGAAGTGGCGACAGCGATCTCAGAACTCAAAAACAAAAAGCCGCCTGGACCGGATGGTATCCACTCTGAGGTACTGAAACAAATTGCACCGCAGATCACCCCGTTTCTCACAACGTTGTTAAACTATGCATTAAGGCTGGGCCGTGTGCCAGCAGTGTGGAAGACCTCGAAGGCGGTTATCATCAAAAAGGCTCCAGACAAAGACCCATCAGACCCCAAGTCATACAGACCAATTTGCCTTATCAATACACTCGGTAAAGTACAAGAAAAACTACTCTGCAAAAGACTACAAGCACACCGAACACTACGGGGACTGACACCACACCAATACGGCTTCAGGGAAGGGAAATATATAGACGACGCAATTAACAGAGCACTCCAAATAGTACACGACACACCCTCCAAATACACACTTGCAATTATGATAGACATCTCAGGTGCCTTCGGCAACCTCTGGTGGCCGGCCTTGTTCAAGAGGCTCAGACACCTGCAGGTACCGGAGTCTCCGTACAATAGTTTCATGGACTACTGCAGAGACAGAACGGTCGTTTGGCAAATGGACAACCAGAAAGTGATTAAACGAATTACAAAAGGCTGTGCACAAGGTTCGATCTGCGGCCCCATCTTCTGGGACATAGTTATAGAACCGCTCCTACAGTTACTAGAGGAGCACATCTTGACAGATGGAGCTGATGATCTACTCGTCGTAGTTTCAGCAAACAACCGTGCCCAGCTAGAAGAAAGAGCCAATGGAACACTTAGGACAATAACCCAATGGTGCACAGATAATAAATTAAAGATAGCAGGAAACAAAACAACTTATACATTGCTAAAGGGTATCCTGCGCAGGAACCCAATAGTCAAAATCGGGGACACAAACATAAAAAGACTAGCAGTCACACGCTATCTAGGAGTATACATTGATGAACGATTGAACTTCCACGAACACATGCGATTATGCACAAACAAAGCAGAAAAGATACTACACAAACTGGCTAGGCTAAATTCGGAACAATTCAGACTACCCCTGTCAGTGACACGAACATACCATTGCGTTCTCTTCGAGTCAGTACTATGCTTTGCTGCCAGTACGTGGGTCCACAGGTTAAATCTCTCAACCAACAGAACCATTGTACGTCGAGGCCAAAGAAGTGTTCTACTTCGACTAACAGGGGAATTCAACACAACATCAAATGACGCGCTATGTGTCGTCATGGGAATCTTCCCCATAGATATCACCATCAGGTACCGCGCAGCAATGTACTGGCTTAGGATGGGTAGAACAGACCAGGTTCGGCAGATCACTGGTGTACCGATTGAGACAACACGCCAACTCAGAGTATGGGGAGTGGATACCTGGCAGAGCGAGTGGGTCAATAGCGATAAGGGCCGCCGTGTATACAACTTCTTCCCTGACATCCGGGAGGGACTAAAACTAAAACATATTGGTCCCAGCCGCGGTATGGTACATTTCATCACAGGACATGGCCCTTATCCCACGCACCTGTAGCGCGTGAGTCTGCAGCAGACTAATAGATGCACATGCGGGGAAGAAGGTTCCTCTGAACATACTGTCTTCTTCTGCGGACAACGCACGAACATAAGACACAGAGTACACATAAAACGCCTGAACACACAGAACGAACTACATGCCATAATACGCGACCCGGAAAGGTGGACTGAACTCAACAAACTAACGGACGAAATCTCGAAGATCCAACAAATAGAATACTTGCGCAACAGACCCTACCGAAGGCAAGTCGATCCAAACAGACGTCACGATGCCCAGGGTGACACAGATATGATTAGCACCACGAGTGATGAAGAAGAAACAGATACAGACCAGGGCACCAACACAGATATTGAAGCATCCAGCGCGGATGATCCATAGTGTCAACCAAGTCAACATCAAAGAACAGAGTGGAACAACCGACAAGAGGTTCACAAGTCACACACAATCCTAAAAACAGATTGCACCTTATATGTAAATAGTTAACAGCATCTCCATGTCTAATAAGAGCTTAAAGCTAGGTACCTCTTCAAAGGACCTACGCCTTCCGTTAAGAGGCAGCGCACAGTCTGGATGGAAGGATCTTAATTGTGGTCCCTTTCTTTTGAGCCCAACCCGACGGTACCTATGGTAGATCGGGGAAAACCACCACTCAGGCTGTGTTGCTGGCGGGGCCGGAAGGTGCTAACTGCCACACCACGTATCATTGTAAGTCTCATTGGCTCAGCGTGAACTGTTTGTACAACCAACCTACACAGCCTATACCTCAACCTCCACTACACTAACAACTTCTGATCTGAAACTTAAAGTTAGGCACCTCTTCAAGGGACCTACGCTCCCCTGGTAAGAGGCGGCGCACGTCCTGGATGGAAGGATCTTAATTGTGGTCCCTTTCTTTTGAGCCCAACCCGACGGATACCTATGGTAGATCGGGGAAAACCACCGTTCAGGTCGTGTTGTCGGCGGGGCCGGGAGGTGCTTGCGCCTGATGTACTCTACTAGGAGCCTTGTAGGCTCAACACAAACCGTTAGCGTCATTACCTTATTACTTTTACCACAAGTACCCTTTCATTAGCAACTTTGAGCCAAGCACAAAATCAGTTACCTCTCTATTGTATATCGTAAATAGTTTAGCAGGCTGGACATGGAGGTCTTAGTCTTAGTTTCTAGCTTTAACGTACGCTAATCTCTTCTAGTTAAGGTAGTTTTTAGGATGGTAGATGTTAAAGGCATGGTGAGCAACGGCCAGCGTCTTGAGGGTCATTCCAAGATCCGGGCCGCCGCCCGCAACCAGGTGACGGGCAATATTATACCTATAGCTTCTCTATTCAGTTCTCTTCCTTCCTTCTTTCTAAATATTTAATTTCGTTTTGTTTACTAATATCTTACTTGATTTTGTATTAGTTATAAGTTTTTCTAAGGCTGCACTAAAAAAGATATCAAATGGATCTAAACAGAGCCCGCCTCCAAGTGGCGGGACACGGGCAACGGTGTGAGTGGGGACGGGAGCCGGTGTGGTGTTACTTTCAGTCCCTCCGGACCCCGGACCCAGTCACAGCGGCTAAGTGGCAACATACGACCCACCGTAAGAAATCAGACGGTGGTTCATAAAATATAAGCAGTTAGTGAAAAAAAAGTGTACATCTTCATGACCAGCATGCTGTCGACACTTCCCCAAGATGAAAAGAGAGGTGTTCACAGGGCTGTACGCTTACGTTTCTGAGTCCGTGAACAGGCAGGTATCCTGACGAAAGTCCTCTGGCCTACTAAATCACCTAATCGTAACCCCGTAGGAAATATCTGGGACTGTTTGTAACAGTAGATGAAACTTAGCAACCAACTTCCACTCATTTTGGTACTTCAATGGGGCCTAATCATCGATGACTGGTGGCTTCAGCTGGATCTGACATACCTGAAGAAACCTGTGACGTCACCAGACTGAGGCCATTAACGAGGTCAGAGGCGACGTTAGACTGTATCAGTGTGATGTCTCCTGGGAGTGACATATTTTTTGTCCGATGTGCTTCTATATAGATTATACTAGAAATGTTGCGACAAACTTCTAGGCACTTCAGTCTGGAACAGTGCGACCACTACCTTCGCAGGTTCGAATCATGCCTCGGGCATGGATGTGTGTGATGTCCTTAGGTTAGTTAGGTTTAAGTAGTTCTAAGTTATAGGGAACTGGTGACCTCAGATGTTAAGTCCCATAGTGCTCAGAGCCATTTGAACCATTTTTTGACAAACATCTAGGTGAGGAGGAAGGTTATAAGGATTGAGGGGAGCATAGCAACCCACGGCCGCGAACGTCAGGGGTAAATGGTAGCAGAGATCGAAGATCGGAAACGATACAAGAGCGTGATTCATTTGCAACACTTGTTCTCCATAACGAGAACACATGGTGTGCGACATGAATACAACTTTGATGTGACAACACATGCTCAAAGGTTGCTCCATCGGATGCCACGCATGCCTGATAGGGATGGAGCATTGACTGCCTGATACTTTCGAACACACCAGAAGCTTCTCTGATCGTAGCGGCTGCGCAGGCTATTCTTGGGACGACATCCATGTTACACTCTCCAGAATCGTGTTACGTGAGAGATTTCATGGCTCCCCACAGAAAGATGACAACGCTCGGTAAATCCGGTGGGAGAGGGCACCAGGCAATCTGTCCGCCAGACATAGTCCATCGATGCGGTAAGAACGTATTCAAACATCTGCTAACAGCAGTCCAAACATGAGCAGGCGTCTCATCATGTTGCTACCAATTGTTGCGCCTGACATTTGCCAGAACATCTTCAAGCGAGCCGGGAAGAATCTGTTCCAGAAAGATCCGACGATTCGCGTCGGTCGATCGGAATAGCAAAAGTAAGGCCCGACTAAGCGGTCGCCGTCCAAATCCGTCCACACATTGACTGTGAAGTAATATTGTTCTGCATGGTGCTGCACACCGTGGGGGTTACCTGGTCCCACAAATGCTCGTTGTGGTGATTCAATATGCCATCTCTAGTGAATGTGGCCTCATCAGTGAACAACACATAAGCTGGGTAGTACACATCACACACGCTTCGTTGAACAAACCAGTGCGTGAAACGCAAACGTTGCGGCGCGGTAACTGCACTCCTTGAAGATGAAAGGAGTGTAAGGACTCGGCGTGCAAAACCAATGGACACTGCAACGGGACATTCTTAAATCCGCGGAAACGGGTTGCTGGTGCTTGATTTAGTCTCCACGGCATCCAACACACTTTCTTCACTAAGGACCAAACGCGCCAGTCGTGGCCTGTCCTCACGAGCCCTGCCATTTCTTAGTGACTTGTACTCGCACAAATTTCACAGCAGGAGTGCAAACAAACTGTGGTGCGGTTGATGTCTATCTGGGAAGCGTTCTCGATAAATGCGTCCAGGGGCTCGTCAAATGCACTCAACTGTTCCATATATTAAGTGCATCACCGGAAGCTCACCGTTCGTATATTGTTACGTGCTCCTCGTATGCTGGCTAGCGCTCGAATGAGGAAACCCCCACCTCCTCCTCGAGTTCTCTCGCGTACAGCACCACGTAGCGGCATTCCCGTCGAGTGTTTTCATGTGCAACACCACTTAGGGGCGTACAACGTCGTTCGCGGCCGTGGGTTCCTGTGAAATTCTTAATCCTTATGATGTGCTCCACCTCCCATAGAAGATTGTCGCAGCATTTTGGACACATTGTATATCATTAGAGCACCTAACGCTTCGTAGAGGAGCGTGCAAGATTTCTGTGGGTGAACATCACAAATTACTGTCGGAGCTTACTCTTCTGCTGTTAATACCTCTTTCTTACTTGTACGTTACTATAGAATATCACACCATAATAACACATTAACGAGTAGAAATGTGTAAAATATTATGCCATGATGCATTATTTATTTCCAGTACTCGCAATTATGCGAGGAAGGAAACCTTTTTAACGTTTCTGTTTAACCCTAGAACAATGGGCAGGGGAAATGTTACATAGCTACTAAACCATTGTAAATATTACTAATCCACATTATTTTGAAAAGTGGACTTCATCTATAAGTTACGCATGAGTTAATTACAATTATTAGATCTCAATGGTATGTTTCATACCAAATTAAGTTAAAAATGACGTGTTTTGTAGCTTGCAGCAATTACAAATACTGCGACGGCGAATCTAAACAAATATTTACACGGAATGTGGTGCCTGCAACCCATTCACTTTGCGAGATGTTTTGAACCGCTTAGTGCATGAAAGACCTCAACAAATCTAAGTTTTTACAAATTTGGTGTGCATCACGAAATTAAAATTATATCGTGCTTTTGTTTTTGGCTTGCTATGAACCGCTTCACTCCAGTTTTCTTTTTCGATTTGCTCTGGAGACAGATATCCAAAATCTTTCTAAACGTACATCTGATCAGAAATTTCATATTTTCAATCTTTATTTGTTCAGATCTCTTCCTGTTTCTTCGAGCCAACTCCACCACTCACATTTTTTTCCCTCTTTAACGTGTTCAGATCTTCTTTAACATACCTTGTTTTCATTCATCCGAATCCGATGGCAGTAAAACATCATATTTCGTTATGTCATCGTTTCATTTGTTTGCTGAATTTTCTTGTACAGATCATCACTCTTGAATTCACAATTGTCTTTCATTGGCTCCAATATTTATCTGAGAATTTTTCTTTCTTTCAGGCGTGCTTTCTATTTCTGCTATCTTGTGAGTATTTAAGTAGTAATTAAAATTAGATAGTATGCGTGTCGAACTTCAGTTCATCGTCAGGAAACCTATCAGAATAAATATTACATTGTCATGCCAAGCTTAACGTTAATTTAGGGCGTCAGTCCTGCAGTGTTCTGTGAGACGTTACTGATGTCTCTCTCACAAGTCGTTTAAAAAGCGATGAGGTTTTTTCTATGAAACAGGACTCTGCGCGATGTTCCAATAAAGTTGTTTTCACAAAATAATGGTACCTGCTCTCAACACGGCACACCATTATTATCAGCACTGGAAGAACGACAGGCCAAATACTGTACAAAAGCGTAGTGAGGTTTTGTACACTGCGGCTCCTGTTCCCTTTGAAAGCTAAACAAGATTTCCGTGCCCCCTTAACAATGTACGAGTTTGTTGTTTTCACTCGTTCCGAGGCACCGACAGCTAGTATGTCGGGAACACACAATACGGTGACTCGTGGGTCGGCCCTAGTTAGCGACTTCATAATTAGAGCGGAGCGCGAGCTACAGGTATCGCTTGCAGCAGATCCCGCATTAGCTGCGGCGCACCAATCAGCAATCGTAAAATAATACGCCGGTGGCAGCCGGCGGCAGTGCAAATTACAGTGCCGGGCCAAGAAGCAAATTAATAGCCCAAACTTGGGCGGTAAATAGCTTAGTTAGTGCCAGTTTCACCGCGGGCCACCACGAGCTCCTCCCCAACTTGCCTGGCGCGCCGAAAAGTCCGGGTGCGCTCGTGAATATTCGCGGGGCGGGGGAGAGAAGAGGAGGGGAAAAGAAATGGCACGCGGTACGGCGAGAATGGAATTAAAAGAGCGCGGCAGGCAAGCGAATTCCCTCAAGTAGTAATTAGACATCTCGGCGTAAAATTTTGCCCGAAGTTGGGCCACTCAGACAGCGACGTTTGATTATCAGAGCACGCCAGCCGCGGGGGTTGGTGTATAATGAGCAAACACTTTGTCTGACAGAGCCGCGGCGGCGTGCGGTTGTCACGCTTAAGAGCTTGAAGCGACGATTGAGGCAGACGCCTGTAATTGGGTGAAGCGCGCGGGATCCGCCTCTGCAGAAATAGGACAGCGAGGAAGTGTGAGCGAGGAGGTGCGGATTAGAGAGGGTCCTCGCGACAAATTCAAACACCACAGGCGGAACCACGGGAACAGCTGTTGATGGCACAGAGTGCCAATAAATGACACTCTACTTCTTTAACTTTTTTCTTCACATCGACCAACTAGGATCACGTATCAACTCCAATTCCTCTTTGCTGTTTTCTCTTTCTCCAGTAGATCCTTCATCTTTTCCCCGTGAGATCTCCCTACTTCTTTACTATTTCTTTCTTGTTTCTGTTTATTAACTCAGTCACGTAGTAGTAACATAATGAAACCGGTTCGGATGACAAATTAACTTCTATTTCTGACAAAAAAAGTGAGGCACATAGAAGAAATGCTTGGACTGTCAATGCAACTTCATTCCCGTACACACTATCGGTACGAATGTAAATTATTATAGTTGAAATTCTCTGTGACAGGTAGATCCGCCGCCAGGGTGCGTTAGAGTTGTTCGTGGTTAGTATTGTTACCAGGTCCAGTAGGGTAAACAAAAGGCATTAGAATGGTCAGATGTTAAGTACTATGAAGGACACGTAGGAGTTTAGTAATGGTGTGAGACAGCGTTATCAGCAGCTAAAGAGAGTGAAAGTGCCATTTTTATGGGTCTCCATTTCCCCAGCTAGTCGCATCGCACAATATCCAGATTTGTGGGGCATTTGCATACGTGACAGTGGACTGTTGCCTAACTACGTGGGAACATGGACGTAGGTGTAACCATCGTCAGGGTTTCTGGTAGACCACATCTGCTCATTACAGGGGCCGGGGGGTGGGGTGGGGGATCTGGGTGGAGGGACCGTATTGTGCAAGTAAAACATCATAACCTCTTAACATCTGCGCGTGCCATCCGAGGACAAGGAATGGTCTCTCTGCAACATCGGTGACACCCCACGCAATTGGTCGGAGAACACTGGTAGCCAAACTAAAGCGAATTACTGTCCCATGCGTAGGCTGCCGTTAACTGCGGTATCTGCAGTACTCGAAAGTGCCTTTCATTAACTGATACTGCTGTTCCAACTTCATACGCATTATTCTGGCAACCTCATCGTGCGCTTTTAAATATTCTATGAGTGCCAGAGTTTTACATCCTGATTTAATATGTGATATGGTCTCCAAATCCCCGCACTTACTGCACATATAAACTATTCCTTGCTCCTTCAAGATGTACTCCCGATAGGTCGCGTTTCTAAATGCAAACCTGGATGTATCAATCAGTTGCAAGTTATTACCCCGGATGACATCATTCTCATGTTTCACATGCAATTCTTTTCGAAGCAAGTCTATTTCTCATACAATTTATTTCTGCCGTAGACATTGGGATTGTTCTGGAAGTTCCTGCAAGACTGAGTGGTGCGTAAATAATGCGTGCTACTGGTTTAAGGACTGAAGAATTGTTATTGAATTTATTATTGCTATTATTAGTAAGATTTTGATATACATTCTACGCGTCAAGTTTCGCGTACCCTTTACCTATGGGAATATTTTTGAGACCTTTATTCATTAGGGTGGAGCGCACTAGACCCACACCTGCGATCTTTATTGTATTAAGGGAAACATTCCGCTGCTACTGAAAATATTTATTTCGAAATCGGCGTCGGAGCTTTACAGCTCCATTTTAAATAAGAAAATATCAGTAGCGGATTTACAGGTAGCGTATAAACAGCCGATCAAAACATTGCCCCATCGCCAATCGTTAAAATGAGGACTCACTCCATGGAAGAATATAAACAGACAATTCTCTGATGCCCAATTCCAAAATTCTGGGGATACAGACTCATCACACGAGCACATATAAACAACAGATGACATCCAATTATCCTGTTGACCGTGACAACAGCAAGTGGTTTCGTATAATTTAGTTGCTGTACATAAGCTACTATGGTAAGTACTTTGAGTAGAAGAATTAATAGTCGAAAATTAATGTTTCGCTTTCTTGTTGGCATAAACTCTTCACTGCTTGAAAGGATAATTTAGGCTCATAACAACCGTTCAAAGCGAGCATCACCAGTATCAATCCATGCCTTACAATTCCACATAAAATTTTCCGGTACAACGGAGAGGCAGTTGTAACCCTGTCAGTGAATGAAATAAAATCATTAGAAAAGTCCCTGGTCAGTTCTGCACCGGACAGTGTAACACACCGTCTTAATCGATTTTTTACTATAGAAACTTTACAATTTTATGGCTTTCAGGTTTAAGCCATTTTCAGAACCTGGGAGATTAATAAAACACAAATGAGGAGCAATTATCTTACACAGATTTAATAAGCAAAACGCACCACATCAAGCGGAAATCGATTCAAACTATCTCATCAAAAACTGCAGTGTACAGGAGTACAATGAACTAATGCTACTTTTTCGTAACACAGACTGTCTTACGAAACGAACTGTGGTCATTAGGTGCGTTAGTACACATATGCTTCCGACTAGAGCACCTAATAGTTTCTGTAGTAAGCATACAGACATTTTCTATAAAATATATAAGCAAAATAAAATGTACCATGGAGTAGAGTTAGTGTTTTCACTATCATCCATCCAACGGCGCTGATTCCGTAGAATCACACCACTTCACAGGCATGAGAAAATCATCAGTGTCCGGTGATATGGCCCTCTAGTATCGGTTCCGCATAGTCCACAACTTTCCAAAGTAGGCAGTATGCCCTTATTAGGAGCTGATTAATATTTAGGTCTTAAAACTCAATTAATTTCTTTGTTTGAGTACCCATTCTTTTCGAAGGCCTGTTTCAGATGATTCAGTTCCGTATCCAGATGTTCCGGGGTACAAATCCGTTTTGCCCTGTCCACTAAACTTTTGATTACACCTCTTTTTTGTTGTGGGTGATGATTGGAGTTCTTATGTAAGTATCTATCAGTATGTGTGCTCTTCCGAAACACTTTATGTTTTAGACTGCCATCGGTCTGTCTCATGACTAACACACCGAGAAACGAAATAGCCTGGTCTTTTTCCACTTCAATGGTAAACTGAATTTTAGGGTTTATGCTATTAAGATCATTAAAAAATTCGTCTAAGGCTTTTTTACCGTGTGTCCAAACCACGAATGTGTCGTCTACATAACGATACCAACAACATGGTTTCTTATTTGCTTTATTCAACGCTAATTGTTCAAATTTCTCCATGTAAAAATTGGCAATCGCAGGGCTCAACGGGTTACCCATGGCAACACCATCCACTTGCTCATAAAACTCCTCATCCCACTGAAACCGGCTAGACGTGAGGCAGTGTCTAAACAGAGCGGTCAAATCTTCAGGAAAAACTTCCGTTATGTAAACCATAACTTCATTGACCGGAATCATAGTAAACAGAGATACAATATCAAAACTGACCAGGATATCTTCAGGAGCCAAGGTTAGACCTTCAATTTTCTGAATAAAATGACATGAATCCCTCACATAAGAATCAGTCTTACCAATGTATAGTTGTAGAAGAGTAGCTAGATACCTAGATATTTGATAAGTAGGGGAATCAATCGCACTAACAATGGGTCTCAGAGGAAGATTTATTTTGTGAACTTTAGGTAAACCATAAAGTCTGGGACACTTAGCTTCACTCCCTAGCAAAACTTTTTTATCCTTCCGTGGAATGGAAGTAGAAGACTTTATCAACGTATTAGTTTTCCTCAAAATAACAGCCGTCGGGTCTCTTCTAAGTTTATTGTAATGTCCCGCCACTTATAGATCCAAAATCTTACTTCTGTAGTCCTCTTTGTTCATCACCAGTGGCATTGCCTTTATCAGATGGAAGAACCACTATCCCTTCGTTCGCATTTAAATCCCTGAGGGCCTTTCTCTCCCCCTTAGTGGCATTACACAATCGATAAGTGATTTTTATCTGTGACGGACTATTATCGATAGTTACATTTTATCTTTGATTAGTTTTCTCTCTGCTGCTATGTGCAAGCTAGACCACGCCCACTTTCCTCGGTATTTAGGCCGCTCTCCGACGCCCGACTCGTCAGTCGGCAGGACTCAGCGCGACCAGCCATACCTCTGAGGATGTCCAACGTAGTATTGGAGCCGGCCGCGGTGGTCTAGCGGTTCTGGCGCTGCAGTCCGGAACCACGGGACTGCTACGGTCGCAGGTTCGAATCCTGCCTCGGGCATGGGTGTGTGTGATGTCCTTAGGTTAGTTAGGTTTAAGTAGTTCTAAGTTCTAGGGGACTTATGACCTAAGATGTTGAGTCCCATAGTGCTCAGAGCCATTTGAACCATTTTTAGTATTGGACGAAACGTTAGGAATAGAAGAATTCCATGGACCACGGCCATATAACTCGGAAGAATTATCAACAACAGAAACTCCATTACAACACGCTGTTTCTCATGCACCGACATATTTACCTTACACACCGCCATTTACACACTACAGTTCGGAGCCTTCTATAGAAAGAGGGCTGCAAATACGTACACATAAAAAATAAACATGTCTAATGATACTAACATTTGTTTTATCTAAGAAGCTTTAACTGTTATCGCATAAAAAATGCGGAGGGAGCACGCTATCATATGCTAACGCTTTATAGTGTCGGCCTGGAGGCATAATACTTGAATCGTATATCAAATTATGAATATGAGTCACAGGTTGATTTAGATGAACTAGCTCGACCAAATATATGGTCTGGTGGAAGTGCGCGGGTTTACTGCTGGACGTTCATTCTGCTTTTCAGTTAGCTTACGTGTTGTAGCAGTATAACTTAAAATAAAATGTCATTTTACACAGACGTATACATCAGAACTGGAGTTACCGGCGAGCTTAATAGAATTGTCACAAAATGTTATCGATATGGGTTTTATTCCAAAGTAAATTAGTTGCGCATTTCATTGCACGACGAACATCTTTTATTGCGGTTGGGAATTTGTTTCACAAGCGTAATTAATTTAACATTTTAAACGAATGTAAAATATTGTAACGAATTACGTTCTAAATTTGTTTCAAACACGAGTATAATTAAACTCTACTGTGTTAGCAATTATTCTGTATAATTAAATGCAGAAACAAGTGATTGAAAGTAAGCCGCGAATGACTGTGTCTCCTTCTGTGCTTTCCACGTAACTGAATTTCACCGCTAAAATTGAAGCGTGCTAAATAACAGTTCCGATCTCACAATTCTACGAGGGCGTACTGAAAATTAATGCCTCCGAACATTTTGTGTGAAAATTCTTAAAGATTTTTCAATAAAACAACCGTCATTAACTTTCTACGGCTTTATTCTTCATGTCTACATCTTTATTTTTCAACTGTGTCATCCTGGTGACGAAGATATTTCTCCCAAAGAGACACAAGTTTCTCGATACCGTCACTGTAGAATTTTGTAATTTGTTGACGGAGCAGCAACCTCACCTCTGCTTGCACTGCTTCATGACTATCAAAGTGAAGTCCTCGAAGGCGTTCTTTGAGATATATAAGCAAATGAAAATCGGAAGGGGTCAAGTCGGGACTTTATGATGGATGATGGATGGCAGTGAACCCAAGGCATCTAACTGTAGCAGACGTCGCAACGCTCGTGTGTTGTCACGCATCGTGATGTAGAAGAAGGGAATGCTCCATTTCAGGGCGAACCCTTCCAATTGTAAACTCGATTTCAGTACTCTGTTTCTCACTCACCGATATATACTGAGAAGCCGAAGAAACTGGTACACATGCCTAATATCGTGTAGGACCCCCGCGAGCGCGCGGAAGTGCCGCAACACAACGTGGCATGTACTCGACTAATGGCTGTAGTAGTGCTGAAGAGAACTGACACCATGAATCCTGCAGGGCTGTCCATAAATGTATAACAGCACGTTGCAAGGCATCCCGGATATGCTCAGTAATGTTCATGTCTGGGGTGTTTGGAGGCCAGCGGAAGTGTTTAAATTCAGAAGCAACTCTGTAGCAATTCTGGACGTTTGGGGTGTCGCATTGTCCTCTGGAAATGCCCGAGTCCGTTGGAAAGCACAATGGACATGAATGGATGTAGGTGATCAGACAGGATGCTTACGTACGTATCTAGACGTTTCAGGGATCCCATATTACTCCAACTGCACACGCCCCACACCGTTACAGACCCTTCATCAGCTTGAACAGTCCCCTTCTGATATGCAGGGTCCCTGGATTTATGAGGTTGTCTCCATACACGTACACGCCCATCCGCTCGACACCATTTGAAACAAGACACGTCCGACCAGGCAACGAGTTTCCAGTCATCAACAGTCCAATGTCGGTGTCGATGGGCCCAGGTGAGGCGTAAAGCTTTGTGTCGTGCAATCATCAAAATACACGAGTGGGCTTTCGGCTCCGAAAGCCCGTGTCGATGATGTTTCGTTGAACTGTTTGCATGCTGACACTTGTTGATAGTCCAGCACTGAAATCTGCAGCAATTTTCGGAAGAGTTGCACTTACGTCACCTCGAACGATTCTCTTCAATCGTCGTTGCAGGATGTTTTTCCGGCCGTAGCGATGTCAGAGATGTGATGTTTTACTGGATTCCTGACATTCACGGTACACTCATGAAATGGACGTATTGGAAACTCCCCACTTCATCTCTACCTCAGAGATGCTGTGTCCCATCCTTCGTTCGCTAACACCACGTTCAAACTTACTTAAATCTTGATAATCTACCATTGTAACAGTAGCAACCGATCTGACAACTGCGCGAGGGTTTTTAAGTTTTGTGATGTGTCTGGACTCTGGCCTAAACTTTTAGGCTGGAGGTTTTAGTGTATTGCAGAGTGGCTGACTCCTCCCTTTTTTTCCTTGCGGTCAGCCAGCCACTTCCATCTGCTACATTGTTTTAGCTCCCTCTCTCATTTTCTTCCTGTGTTGTCCATGTTTTACTGCTGACGCCCTGCTTCATCCCACGCTTCGGTGTGGGTGAGCACATATTTTCCAATGATTGTTCCCCGTGTTTTATGTTCCGTTTTATGTAAATTTTATTTCTTGACACCCGTCTCACTAGGATACTGAACGGGTGCTGAAGACCTTGCTGTCGTGCGCCCACAAAACCCCTCTACTACTACTACTACTGACAACTGCGACAAGACACTTGTTCTTTTATATAGGCGTTTCCTACCGCAGAGCCGTATTTTGGCTGTTTACATATCTCTGTATTTGAATACATGTGGCTACACCGGTTTCTTCGGCGCTTCAGTGTAATTACGTTACACATCACTGTGTTACACTCTACAACGTTCTAGCGGCAAATGGCTGCAAGTATGTGTACGTCAAGAATCAAGATGTAGAATGTTGATAACGTTTGCTTTATTTAAAAAGCGTTAAAAAGTTTCACAGAAAAAAATTTCGTATGTGTTACTTTTCAGTACGCCCTCGTAATACGCGTAAAAGATGAGCAGATCCTGAATATCACTACTTATTTCGTTTCTTTCAAATACCGAACAAGGTGGGCAGAATCGCATTCGGAATGACCAGAATTCAAATCTTCATCCGCCGATCAAGTTTTTGGTTCTCCGTGGTTCTCCCAAAACACTTAATGCAAATGTCGGGATGGTTCATTTGTAGAGGATACATTCTTCCTCAGCCTTCCCCACTCCCAGTTAGTGATCTGTCTCTAATGATGTTAGAAACGTGTCTTCCTTTCCTTGTTTCCTTTGAAGAAAGTAGTATTCAGTATATTACAGCATAATGCAGCCATGGATGTTCTGTAGTGGGCGAATTTACGCAAGAAAACAATGAAATGAATAACCATTTGTCAAAGATATAAATGTTTTGAAAACTGTTTGACTAATTTATAAACTAAGGGTGGACTAATAGCGACGTTTTCTGTATCAGTATCGATCAGGTGAGAATAGGGGAAACGTTGGAATTAGAAAAGGAGTCGGGCAAGCAGATTCCATATCACTAAAACTATTATTCTCATTAGATAAGAATAAAATGTTCCGATGCCTACACTGGGAGAATGACGAATAAATGTGTGCTCATGAAACACATCCGAGCTACCTTCGTTCATAGCTGACACTGTACTGCTTAGCGCTAGTGTAAAAGAACTGCAACAGCTGATGGGAAAAGTTTGGAAGTAGGCCTGAAAGTCAATGACAAAGAGACAAAATAACACTCGATTAACAGACCGAAGAAAACTAAGTGATATATTTTCATATGAAGAAAATCTCTAAACTCTTCACTTAGGACTGGTTCTTGAAACGCTATAAGTAAACTTCCACGGGATAATTGTCGTCTATCTTCAACTGTATACAAATTCAGGTTTCTCATCATGTCCCCGACACCTTCCCGTGAGTCAAATACACCTTTGAACGTTTGTCATGACCTTATTTGTCCCCTGTTGGTCTTCCTTCGTATCAGCGTCAGCGCATTTGAACAGTATTCTAAGATGGAACGAACAAGTGATTTGTAAGCTGTGTGTCATGTAGACAGACTACATTTTCCCAGTATCCTGCCAGTGGGTCGAAGCCTGCCACCTGCCTCACACACGACCGACAAAGGGAGCACGCCTACTCATGATCACCATTTTCGTCCTAATTTGTGGTAGGTTACATGCAGGGCTTGGCCATGAAAGTGATATAACTGGAAGCTCTAGAAGAAAATGCCAGTTTTGGCGCTGGTTGGGCCACCTATGAGCCATTTATGTACGCGTGGTTGCCAGGCAACGGTTTGATAAGCGGGAAAGAGTTCAAAACGTTAATCCGAGACGCGCGTGGTCGAGTCACCATGTGGAAACATTTTTAGTTTCAGTTTTTACGTTACTCACACTGCAAATAAACCTAATTATGCTTAGTATACCGTATTTATTAATATTTTCATAAAAAGCATGCAAAGTGATTGCGTCCAACAAGAGGACTCTGCAAGTAACTTTCCAAGAACGATTTGCAATTAAAGTGTACGGGACTACGTCTTCCGGTACTTTAATTTTTAACTTCAAACAGACCTCAGCAGCTAATGCAAGCCTGCGACGTCTATTTCAATCGTCATCTAAGAACTCCGGCCAAAAATGTTCTAATTCAAAGAGCGAAAAACAAAAACCGCGAAAATACCGCATCAAAATACACTCCATTATACATCACCAGCTACCATCGCCTATCTTTGGCGATATGATGCGCTACCCGTGGTTTACCGCCAAACTATGCGCTGAGGGAGCTGCATTAATAAATATAAACAAATTTCCGTTTTCTACAGAAACTTTAAAACAACCACGAAACTGTAAAAATGCGCCGTTTATAACTTGTGGAAGATGCTGAGAAAACTAATGCACCCACTGTGTTTACGATGAGTATCACCTCATCACGTGTAAAACATCAACCGTAATATAATGAATGTGTCTAATTTTCCGTAGGAAGTTTGCGTGTATGCCTTACGATCCATTCCTGCAAATTTATTCGCAATCCCAAACATTCCTTTGGCTTTCCTTTTCATGCCTTTTTATCAAAATGTTAAATACAATATGTTGAGCAGTATTTCGGTTTATGTGCAGCGTAAGTAAAGTAAAAATTAAAAAAAAAAATTTCAGAAGGAGACTCGACGACACTGCCTTTGAAATATCGAACTGTTCTCTTTCCCGTGTACGAACAGATGCCAAGATACTATGCAAACAAATATGGCTCATCCCTCGCCAGACCCGCATCAAAAGGGTCGTTTTTTCCAATCGGTTATTTATGGCCAAATCCTGTATATATCATAAATTTGAAATAAATCGATGATGAGACGCGGTGGACTTGTGGGCCGATGTGATAATTCCATTTTGAGCCCCTATAAAAGTGTTATCCAAGGTATTTTGTGAGAGTCTCCCGATTCCAGTTGTGACTTAATGGTGTTCGTGTAGGATACTACGTTGTCTCGTTTTGTAAAGTGCACCATTTTACGATTCTAAAGACGTAAAACAAACAGCCAATATTAGCAGGTCATTGAAATACACACATCAAAAAAAAGTTTTGCGTCACCTCGGTTCCGAGGGTTCCGGAACCTGCACAGAAAATTGGAGTCTATATGAACATAAACATCATTTCCGCCCTTTTCATTGCTAATGAAAACGACGCATCGTATGTTGTACCACAATAAGAGAGACCTTCAGAGGTGATGATCCAGATTGCTGTACACACCGGTACCTCTAATACCCAGCAGCACGTCCTCTTGCATTGAGGCATGCCTGTATTCGTCGTGGAATACTATCCACAAGTTCATCAAGGCACTGTTGCTCCAGATTGTACCACTCCTCAACGGCGATTTGGCGCAGATCCATCACAGTGGCTGGCCCTTTTTAATATATCCCAGGCATGTTCGATACGGTTCATGTCTGGAGAACATGCTGGCCACTCGAGCGATGTCGTTATTCTGAAGGAAGGTATTCACAAGATGTGCACGATGGGGGCGCGAATTATCGTCCATGAAGATCAATGGCTCGCCAATATGCTGTCGGTATGGTTGCACTACCGGTCGGAGGGTGGCATTCACGTATCGTACAGCCGTTACGGCGCCTTCCATGACCACCAGCAGCGTACGTCGGCCCCACATAATGCTACCCCAAAACAGCAGAGAACCTACACCTTGCTGCACTCGCTGGGCAGTGTGTCTAAGGCGTTCAGCCTGACCGGGTTGCCTCCAAGCACGTCTCCGAAGATTGTCTAGCTGAAGGCATAAGCGACACTAATTGGTGGAGAGTACGTGATGCCAATCCTGAGAGGTCCATTCCGCTTGTTGTTGGGCCCATCTGTACCGCGTTGCATGGTGTAGTCGTTGCAAAGATGGACCTCGCCATGGACGTCGGGAATGAAGTTGGGCATCGTGCAGCCTATTGCGTGCAGTCTGAGTCGTAACACGAGGTCTTGTGGCTGCACGAAAAGCATTATTCAACATGGTGGCTTTGCTGTCAGGGTCCCTCCGAGCCATAATCCGTAGATAGCGGTCATCGGCTGCAATATTAGCCTTTGGGCAGACTGACCGAGGCATGTCATCGACAGTTCCTGTCTCTCTGTATCCCCTCCATGTCCGAACAACATCGCTTTGGTTCACTCCCAGACGACTGAACACTTCCCTTGTTGAGAGGCATTCCTGACACAAAGTAACAATGTGCACGCGATCGAACCGTGGTATTGACCGTCTAGGCATGGGTGAACTACAGACAACACGAGCCGTGTGCCTCCTTCCTGATGGAATGACTGGAACTGATCGGCTGTCGAACCCCCTCCGTCTAATAGGCGCTGCTCATGCTTGGTTGTTTACTTCTTTCGGCGGGCTTAGTGGCATCTCTGAACAGTCAAAGGGTGTTCTGGGAACCGGAGTGATGCAAACCTTTTTTTGATGTGTATGTTACCAAGACTTGCCTGGATATTTGTGCAGCCTGTTTTCAGTTTGTACTTGATCATAGATAAATGCGTTAACTTCAAAAGGTCTAACAAGGAGTCGGCACGACCGTGGGGTCCGGGATTTGTCCGAAATTTTATGTGGTGAAAGATGACCCGCAACACCTCCCGTGGTTAAAATATTAGGACGCACTACTCGGAAAATCCCGAGAAAAATCGATCCAAAGTTTCTTAGGTGCCTTATGAGTATAAAATGTTAGTCCAATGCAGAGCCGCCGTCTGGCCTACATCCCCCTTACGCCAGAGGTCTCGGGTTCGATTCCTCCTCTGGCACTTTTTTTTTTTTTTTCTTCTGTTGCTTGCAAAATTGCAGCGCATTGTTACAGGAGAATCGTGAAATTAATTCCCAGGAAGACTGCATAAAAATTCATTCTATAACTCACCATCAGTTATCGTCACCAATATTCCGAGACATGATTCAATATACCTGGTTTTCCTCGAAATTATCAGAAACTCAAAACATTTTCGTAAATGTTAATGGGGCATATTTTTGTACAGACGTATTGCAAACGCCCTGTGATTGTAAAAAATCTGCTTTTATATGGTGCGCAAGATGTCGCAAAAATTATTGGTTTATCAGTTTTTACGATAATTACCACTGCAGTTCTTGTTTATAATTATTATATGTATAAAAATTGAATGTCTCCCAATCGAATTTGTTATTCTGATTAAAAATCCAATGATTCTCCTTATATACTTTACAATTAAAAAGGGAAAACCCACCGCCATGAATTGTGTTGTTGGACAAAAAGAAAATAATTTTTATTCAATAATGTAACTAATTTTTTAAAGATAATGTAGGTTTGGGAAACTTTCTGAATAATTGGTGGAATAACAAAAGAAAATGAAACAGAAGAAAAAAAAGTGCCAGAGGAGGAATAGAACCCGAGCCCTAAATATCAAGGCCAGACGACTGCTCGGCAATGGACTAACATTTTATACTCATACGGCACCTAAGAAACTTTGGATCGATTTTTCCCGTGATTTTCCGGGTAATGCGTCCTCATATTTTAACCACGTGAGATGTTAGAGGAGTCCTCTTTCACCACACAAAATGTCGGACAAATCCCCGACCCCACGCTCGTGCCGTCTCCTTGTAAGTTTGTTATTAATGTTGTCCGTTAGGTCGCTAATATACAACATGAATAACATGGGTCCCAGCACATTTTGGTAGAGTTACTGATGTTTTTGTAGATGACTCTCCACCTAAGATAACATGTTACGCTGTTCCTACTGAGATATCCTAAACTGCTTCACAAATCTCTTTGCTGTCACTAGGAGGGCATAAAGTATTAGAGAATCTAATCAGAGCCATAGCGTTCACCTATAGTATTTTACAGCCAGCGGCTTGCGCCGTCAGCGTATAGATACGCAGCAGGAGCGTTGTGTCATCAACTTGCCTCGGCGACCTCTGAGCCGCTAGCGCGACCTCTGGCTTGGCGAGGTAGCGGTGACGTCACCAGAGGTGAACAGCAGCCTGCACAGCCCGGCCTTCACGCACATTCCGCGGCTATCCGCCAGGATGAGAGAGTTGGTAAATTCCTCTCCGCTTTCGCCACGCTAATCATCGATTAGACCTTGAAGACTACAACTCGAACGCAACGTGAAAAGTGGGCAACTGTCGAATACATGTCGTCATAACATGTTGTTGCTAGCAGTAACATCCTCGAAGTTAATTTTATATCAGACTATTCTGCACCCTCACGAACGAAATGATGAACTGTAACTTCCTGGAAATCCTAAAACTCGTTGCAAACTTGGTATGAAATTTTTTTCCAATAAGAGTCTCGTAAATAGCAAGTCATTCTACATAACACAAGCTATGATTGAGACAAGATACTTCACAGCTGATGCGTGGTGGCGTGTCTACGTGGATAGGGTTACAAGCTGACCGCCTGCAGGGAGTGTTCCAGCCAGGAAAAGGCGCACGTTCACTGGCTGGCGTGCTTGCTGACAACAAGGAATGGGACATGGTTCGTTAGTCCGTAGTTATAACCAGCGAACTACAGCGAGATGGGTAAGGCAAGACGGAAAGGGGAACCATATTCAGGAGGAAAAAATAACAGCGACTGACTAACAGAACGTTAGGAAAGCACTTAAAGAAGCAGTAATACCCTCATTCACATGCTGACAAAGCCGTAGTCTGCATACCTGTGTTACGTTGTAGTGTTGAGTCAAATACTGAATACGCGTGAGGCCAATCTTCGATTTTATATCGTTTAAATTATCACGACAAACTTGTGCGTTTTGTTGCTATTACAGCTCTTAAATCCATTACATGACGCTCGTACTTCAAAACTATTTGGACGAGTGCTTTTTAAATGCCTTACTATTCTGCGTTGCAACGTCTTGGAAGTAACGCCGAGATGATGTACCAAGCACTGCTGTAAACATACTATTTTTATTATATTAGAATATTTTATGTGTTCCAGAATGAATTTTCGCTGTACAGCGGAGTGTGCGCTGATTTCAAATTTCCAGGTGGATTAAAGCTCTGTGCCGGCAGTGGACTCGAAAATGATGCTTTAGAGTTTCGCAATTCAGCTAGCCAAGCGCAGTGTTATTTCTGCCAGCACCTATTCTCCTACTATCCAAGTTTTCGTCCTAGAGCGCTCCAAGCGATCACATTTGGCGTTTTTCTACTCTGACCCTGAACGCTGGACAAAGCCAAATAGAGGTCACCAACAGAGAATATAACTTGTATTCGACCATTACTGTAGGATACGGTGAAGCATGTCTCGTCCGAAAAATAAAATATAATTTCCCGCTCCACAAACCAGAGACAGCGTTGAAGTACTCATACGAAGCCGAAGTCATGGCCCTTCATCAAAAGGACACAAGTTCAGCAACGTCTTCAGTTTCCCACAATTTAAAACCCTATTACAGACGTGAGACTTCTCGTTCAAAGAAACTGCAGACCCGCTCGAAAATTCCGAGACTTCGATTTGAGGTTCTACCTTCGATGCTCGTCATATTTTAGAGGATGGGACGACACGACCAGAACGCAACGATCCACAACCGCTGCCGTACAGAGGACTACCGACAAGATCCACCGGTCGTCCCTCCTTGTGGTTCATGTCAGACGTCCAGATTCTACATGTAGTGCTTGCATGCCTTTCTGTATCCGTTGCACCCAACAGCGGGTAATGATGGCTTTCATACGATTGGAGCGGCGTCCAGTGCGACTATAGGACCATCCAGCCTCCCACAGCTCCACGATACGCCCCTTCTCGTACTCAGATAGCTGGGTAACCTGCTGTTCAAAATGAAATCTTATGGGACTTAACTGCTAAGGTCATCAGTCCCTAAGCTTACACACTACTTAACCAAAATTATCCTAAGGACAAACACACACGCCCATGCCCGAGGGAGGACTCGAACCTGCGCCGAGACCAGCCGCACAGTCGATGATTACAGCGCAATAGACCACTCGGCTAATCCCGCGGAGCATAACCTGCTGTTGAAAGTGTCACTTCCGGCCGGTGTGGCCGAGCGGTTCTAGGCGCTACAGTCTGGAACCGCGCTACTGCTACGGTCGCAGGTTCGAATCCTGCCTCGCGCATGGGTGTGTGTGTGATGTCCTTAGGTTAGTTTAAGTAATTCTAAGTTCTTGGGGACTGATGACCTCAGCAGTTAAGTCCCATAGTGCTCAGAGCCAATTAAACCATTTTGAAAGTGTCACCCGGGCGCATAGTGCATGTTCAGGTGCCGCTCTGGTGGCGCTGCCAACTGTCATACTCGCAAGCAAGGCCGTTTGTGGCCCTCTTATGCCAACTGATGGCCACGATGTCACGGCCCCACCCACACTCCCGGAGTGTGCGACCGACCGTGGAAAAGTAATCAGTGTCGTAGCTGATGGTGGAGACATTTGCAATGGATCTGTCGGGTTCGTCAGGATTCAGCTCCTTTTATGGCGATCCGTGTATGTGAACAGTGAAGCGAAAGTGCACCAACATAAATTTTGGAACTGACTGACCACTAACAGTAAACTGCTTTAGCGCTGGACACTAGTTAGCCGTTGAAAATAATGTCACTCACCCGCACGTAAGCACCGAACTACCATTTATTTTGCGGAAGACAGGAAGGAGAGACTCGCTTTGAAAAAAGAAAGACGGAAGGGGGGAGGTGCAAAAACACAATGGTTAGCGGAGTATTTACAGTTTGTTTGAAAGCCGCTGGCAGGTGCAGGGGTCGGCTCGCTCCGCCGAGCACGGTGAAGCGGCCTGTTATTTTTTTCCTTTTTGCTCCGGTGGGCGCGACGTTGCGGCAGGTTTGGTCTGCCGCCTTGGTGCCCAGACGCACAATGCAAACACAAACAGGAGCGCACAAAGCCAGCCACCTAATAGCGGCATTATGCGGGTGTATCCACGGCGGAGCCGCCGCACAATGGGCCTGTAAAAACGTTAGCGCAGCCCACGTGCCGGCTGGCCTGCTTGTTGCCGTCCGCTCGGCGTGTAGCGTGTGGCGTGCAGCGTGTACACAGCAGGCTACTGTGCGTGGCCAACGAGGCGGGCGCAAATGCCGCGTCCTGCCTGCCTGCCTGCCGTACGGACTGCGAGCCCCTCCCCCCTGGGCTATAGGTGCACAGCAAATGACAAATGGCTAGCATGCTATTTTATAAATAAGTGTTCTTTCCAACCAAGTCTTTCCACGGAACACACTTGCATCTGAATTCCAGTGCACGGACATACAAAAGATCAGCAGAACAGCCATAACTTGGAGTAGTGATCGTCAAAGTATTTCGCTCAAGAGCCAATAGTTCCCTTGTTGGTCAGCATCTTGGGTCACATACGCACCCTACTTGTTATTTAATGTTAACCTACATAAATCAATATATAATGAACCCACAACAGACTTCCTATAGCAAGGGCGCGATAAGGTAACCGTCAGCCCCATAATACTGATCATTAGCCCTTAGCTTCTATGGATGCTGACAGGAACACATTTGCTATAGGGGGGGTCTCTCAGACCGCCTTTTTATTTTTTATGTATGAAGCCTCTGTTTTGGTGAGTACGTATTTCATGACTTCCTGTTGCTCGTTACTCTTCTTGGAAACAAACTATGGAAACTTGCAATTCTTAAACAATGCAGAATTTAAAACATTTTGAAAACTGAAACACAGCAAAATTTGCAGTTTATTTTTATTTTATGTATTACTAGAATAACAGAACTAGTTGCCTCTCTACTCACTCACAGTTTATCATTAGCGAGATAGATTACAGATTCGCAACATGACTGTATGGAAAAGCAAATTTCAGTTATGACTACTTGTATTTGGAATCAGCTCAGAGTTTACAACTCATCGTTTCAGCCTTAGAGCGAATATTCCACCCCATAATTTTCTCAAGGGACAAATTTTGCTAAACTTTTAGTTTAAAAATCAAGAAGAAAGTAATTACCTTAGTATTCTTCTGAAGCCCTGAATCAAATTTTACTCGCTCTAATGCATGGCCGGCCGTAGTCGCCGAGTGGTTCTAGGAGCTACAGTCTGGAACCGCGCGACCGCTACGGTCGCAGGTTCGAATCCTGCCTCGGGCATGGATGTGTGTGACGTCCTTAGGTTAGTTAGGTTTAAGTAGTTCTAAGTTCTAGGGGACTGATGACCTCAGAAGTTAAGACCCATAGTACTCAGAGCCACTTTTTTTTCCTCATGCATGCATGTATTTCACCGAAGATTCCCCTACAATTCTCCAACCAAATGGGGACAGCACAATGTTCACACGGATACCTTGTATCCCACTTCAAACAAATACAACAAAAAGCTGACGCTTTCGATTTCCAAAAATTTATTTCTGTATTTCAAACTCTTATCTCTAAGACAGAAAATTTTCTCAGAGACTTTTCGGAATCTGTTGCAGTCCAGGCAGCTGCAAGACAATTTTGAGTTGTCTTGTTCTTACGTTAGTTAGCGGCTTGTGTTTTCTCCAACAAAAACTTCTGTCTGTTCTTACCGACGACGTAAGTTTTCCATCGTTATCAGATGTCACATCTTCATCACTTTCAGTTTCCTTCTCGAAATTAGTATCGTGATCGCTAAATACTGGAAATCAGAGTCATTATCACTGTCATAAGTCTTCCTCAGACTATTCATTGAGGCGCTGTTAAATCCCCATACACGTAGTGCATAGAAAACGCTGCATAGGCGGTCTAGCTTTCCTCCACAACAACGTTCAACAAAAACACGACATGCAGACACTATGGTTGGTCTATGAGACTTCTAAAGGCCCAAAAATAAGAAACAACTTGCAACATCAATGCCAGATTTCTGGCACATGTAGCCTGACATCCAATAGCAAGGTACACGAAAGAGTCTACTTCACATCACATGGGTGTGTGAAATGTCACGAGACAAAAACTGTAGCGGTCTGAGAGACCATCCACGGTAGTTAAGGGTTAAAAGTTGGTGCCATTCGGAACACTTCATGTCGATTGTTTTGTGTTTCATATTATTGTCACCCTCAGCGACTCCTGACGAAGGGTTGTTATGCTGTCTCTGTACGATGGCGATTAGTTAATTAATAACAATGACTGCACCATGTTTAAATGGTTTGTGCAATATCAGACACTATCGCAATGTTACATTGTACTACAGAAGCCTTAATTTAATTTAATATTCCTTGCTACAAATATGAAGAACATTTGAAGGCGATCGTATCTAGAAAACGCATTCACGAATACTTGTCACTTCCATGTCAAAATGTACAAGGCAGCAGCTGCTTGGAGCATTAGCGCAGGCCTCTGAGTTGTCAGTACTGGAAGAGAAACAACAAAACTTTCCCTTTCTCACACCTTCCTAACCCCTCAGGTGCTGCACTAGCAGCTACCCTGGAGGAAGCGGCCAACTTCACTCACTCAGCTCACGGCCAAATGAACCAACGCCAATTAAAACAGAGCACATCTTGAAATATTAATGTCTGTGTAAGTACTTTTGTTTCTTACTGAGCATGCAAACTACACTCTTAAGATGCTGTTAACGCTGGTTGACGTTTTTACGTTCGGCTGTTGGTTACTATATGCACATTATTGTAAAATACGCCTGAGAACGCCCCGTCGCACGAATACTTGACTCGGGTCACATGTGACTTGTGGGCCATAGTTTGACGACCACTGGCTTGGAAAAATGATTTAAAAAAGTAGGATGCTATGTTTCCACAAGTGAATGGGAAGAAGAGTTACAAGAGCAGTCTAATGAGTACAGAATATGGACTGAGAGTAAAGCGAAGAAAGACGAATGTAATTGGCAATGGTTCAAATGAGATTAATGTTGATGATGTGAGGACAACAACCAGCCACAAAAAAAAAATGGTTCAAATGGTTCTGAGCACTATGGGACTTAACATCTGTGGTCATCAGTCCCCTAGAACTTAGAACTACTTAAACCTAACTAACCTAAGGACATCACACACATCCATGCCAGTGGCAGGATTCGAACCTGCGACCGTAGCAGTCGCGCGGTTCCGGACTGCGCGCCTAGAACCGCTAGACCACCGCGGCCGGCAAAACCAGCCACAAATTTACTTTCAGTTCCTTTATTCAAAGGGTGCCATTACCGGTTTCGAATCGATATGATTCATCTTCAGACGGTTTACATGCTTTTCTTACAACATGTGGTGCGTTTTTTTTACAGATTAATTGTCCTGAAATATAAATAATACATAATTATAAGCACGCCACACAGATGGTTGCTGTCCCAACACCATGAGCATTTTTCTTCAAATAACAGCCACGGTCTCCAACCATGTCATCATATGACAAAATTGCATCAAATGAATTTAGCTAGAAGCTTAACGTTAAAATTTGTCACTGCTATGTTGCGGTAGGTAGGCCACCAGCATGGCAGTACTGTACCGAGAATAGCCTACGATCTAGAGAGTTGGGGCTACGACAACTAGAGCAAAACAAAACGCATCAGTACGTCAGTGACAAAAAGAAGCCACTTTGTGAAGAACAACTCGGTACAGCACTGCTGCGACTCCAGGCGCTTGCCCCGCTGGCGCACAGCAGTCGCACTGTTTGTGGGAGACGCACATAGCACGGACTTATTTGCCTCTGCCTCGTCACATGGCTGCGCGCGCAATCAGTGACGCAGTGCCTCTAACAGCGGGGCCACTCCGCACGGATGGAGACAGTTGTCTCATCAAGTGGTTCTTAATTGTTTAGTGAGACAGAGACTTCGACTTATAATCTATTCTTGGTGCTCTTGTCAGCTTATACTCCAAGATGGACGTCAGTGTATTTACATTATTAGCAACGAATCTGTTCATCATTGTCTACCAGAGTGCTAGTTTTTTTGCATCAACCCGGTATGGGCAACTTCATTTAACATGAAGTAGACGAACATAAATTCTGCTATCTTGGAAAGAAAATAACATTTGACAGACGAACCAAGGAGACATGAAAAGTAGACTAGTCGTCCTGGCTAGAAGTCTGCTGGCTTCAACTTTGGTCTTTATATGAGGAAGACATTTCTGAGAACGCACATTTCGAATATCTTGATCTAAATCTACACGCACTACCTGATCAACTGTATCCGAACACCCCCAAAAACGTACGTTTTTCATATCAGGTGCATTGTGCTGCCACCTACTGCCACGTACTCCATATCAGCTACCTCAGTAGTCATTAGACATCGTGAGAGAACAGAATGGGGCGCTCTGCGGAACTCACAGACTTCGAACGTGGTCAGGTGATTGAATGTCACTTGTGTCATACGTCTATACGCGAAATTTCCACACTCCTAAACATCCTTAGCTCCACTGTTTCCGATATGATAGTGAAGTGGAAACGTGAAGGTACACGTACAGCACAAAAGCATACAGGCCGACCTCGTCTGTTGACTGACAGAAACCGCCGACAGTTGAAAACGGTCGTAATGAGTAATAGAGAGACATCTATCCGGACCATCACAGAGGAATTCCGAACTACATCAGGATCCACGGCAAGTACTGTGATAGGTAGGCGGGACGTGAGAAAACTTGGATTTCGTAGTCAAGTGGCTGCTCATCAACCACACATCACGTCAGTAAATGCCAAACGACGCATCGCTTGGTGTAAGGAGCGTGAACACTGGACGATTGAAGAGTGGAAAAACGTTGTGTGGAGTGACAAATCACGGTACACAATGTGGCGATCAATGGCAGAGTATGGATATGGCGAATAACCGGTAAACTTGTTCTGCCCACGTGTGTAGTACCAACAGCAAAATTCGGAGACTGTAGTGTTATGGTGTGGTCGTGTTTTTCATCGAAGGGGCTTGCACCTCTTGTTTTTTTGCGTGCCACTATCACATCACAGGCCTACATTTATGTTTTAAGCACCTTCTTGCTTCCCACTGTTGAAGAGCAATTCGGTGATGGCGATTGCATCTTTCAACACGATCGAGCACTTGTTCACATTACACGGCCTGTGGCCGAGTGGTTACACGACAATAACATACCTGTAATGGACCCACCTGCACAGAGTCCTGACCTGCATCCTATGGAACACCTTTGGGATGTTTTGGAACGCCGAGTTCGTGCCAGGCCTCACTGACCGACATCCTCTCCTCAGTGCAGCACTCCGTGAAGAAGGGCTGCCATTCCCGAAGAAACCATCCAGCACCTGATTGAACGTCTGCGAGCGAGAGTGGAAGCTATCGTCAAGGCTAAGGGTGGGCCAACACCATACTGAATTCCCGCATTACCGATGGAGGGCGCCATGAACTTGTAAGTCATTTTCAGCTATGTGTCCGGATACTTTTGATCACACAGTGTACAGACTCTGCAACCCATCGTAGAGTGCTTGGTAGACTGTGTCTTGTACCACTACTAGTCATTTCCTTTCGTGTTCCACACCCAAACCGAGCGAGGGAAAAACAACTGCCTGTATGACTCCGTACAAGCCCTAATTTCTCTTATCTTTTCATCGGGGTCTTTACGCGAAATTTATATTGGCAGCAGTAGAATCGTTCTTTAGTCAGCTTAAAATGCCGGTTCTCTAATATTTCTCATTAATGTTTAGCGTAAAGAACATCGTTTTCCCTCCATTGATTTCCATGTGACTTCACGAAGCATCTTCATAATACTTGGGCGTTAACTGAACCTACCCGTAACAAATCTGTTGTTTCGATGTCTTCCTTTAATCCGACCTGGTGGGATCCGAAAGACTCTACCACTACTCAAGGATGGGTGTCACTAATGTTCTGTAAGCGGTCTCCTTTACATCATGGTCTATGGGAAAACCGGAGAAAAAGAGAATCCAAGAGTTTGAAATCTGGTACTACGGATACTGCTAACTCTGTGATCAGACCACCGAGACCATACGAAGTTAACTGACCATCGTGTCATCTTCTGCCATGAGGTGTCATGCGGATGGGATATGAAGTCAGAACGCCACACTCCCGGGCGTCGCCGACTTTACAGACCTTCTGCTTCTCATATGTGCAGATCATGGGTTGTCATTGAGAGGTTCAGTGTACCCCATTCCATTCCTCTACCAAGGACAAGTCCCTGGCATGACTGGGACTTGAGGACAAGTTCTTCGCACGAAAGTCAGACACGCTGACCACTCGTCTAAGGAGGCGGAGGGTGCTAAAAAAGAATGTTGAAAAGAGTATGGACTGATAAGATAAGAAATGAAGAGGTTCTTCACTGAATCGGCGAAGAAAGGTACATAAATAAAACACTGAAAAGAACAAGGGACAGGACGGAAAAGCATGTGTTAAGACATCAGGGAATAACAGGCAAGGCACTAGACTGAAGTGTAAACGTTATTAACTGATGGGAAGACCGAGATTGGAATTCATCCAACAAATAATTGAGGACACAAATTGCAGCGGCTACGCTGAAATGAAGAGGTTCGCATTGAGAAGAATGTCTGATGGATCGCATCAAACCGATCAGAAGACTAATGAATGGAAAATAAAAAAATTAAAACGTGCATACATATGAGACTTTCTGGTGCACTTAATAGACAAGATGAGTTCACTGTCATCTCGTTTCGACCCAGGACTAACAACCACAAGGCACCTATGAGGATGAATTGAATAAGTCACAATTGGTATGGTCAATTCATACGAATACCTGGATGTAATAATTTGTAGCGATATAAAATGGAATGACCTCATTGCCTCAGTTGTAGGTAATATAGATAGACTTATAAAGACATAGGCCAATTAGCTAGCGAAAATCCTAATTATAGAGTTTTAAAACCGGTATTAACTGAAGAATGTAGAGATGTCCTTCAGCTATACGCTTATTGCTGACAACCTGTACAGAGGTATTTTAACAGTCATCGCCCCGTGAACCATAGGCGAATGGAACGAGAAGAAACCCGAACATTCGAAATTAGTTAGAAAACAGTCTAGATCGCGAGGCACATTTATTAAAAGTTGACCGGTTTCGATCATCACATGACCATCTTCAGACTGCCTGTGCATGGAGCAGGAACCGCTGAAAGACGATAGTCAACTGCTGAGCAGTCACTCAACGACTTCTTTTCCAAGCGCAGCCATGGCCCATCAATATGGCTGAAGGTATGAAGACGATCATGTGGTGACTGAAACAGGTTACCATTTAACAGACGTGTCTCGCAATCTAGACTATTTCATAATTAATTTCAAATACTGCATTGCGACCGCTGACTTTCTCCAACGATGTTTTCAAAAATAACTAACCAGAATATCTACCTACATGCTAAGTGCCCTCTGTCGGACACTTTATCGTGGTTTTTGGAATATGTATAGAGGTTGGTCAAAAATACTGAAATACCGCGAGAAGTGCAAGCTTGAACGTAAATGCAGATGCTAGCCAAGCGTGCACGTTGCGCTGTTGTATTTGACCACGAATCACACCTATTCAATGTCCTCAGTCAGAACCACAATACGTTGGTCAAAACAATGGTCTGGCAACCTACGTGAATTATAATGTGGTCAAACTGTAGCTGCTCATAAGATGGGTCCTATCGTGAACAAGGGAGCTGGAGAGTTGATGTTTCAAGAGGCACCGTATCGAATATTTATATTTCATACAGGGAAAGCGGACAAACAGCATCTACTAAACCACATAGCAGACAAGAGTGTGTGTTGAGTGATCATGACAGATGGTCATTGAAGAGGACTCGGACGAAAAATAACGAGGGCGATAACTGCAAAAGTCACTGCACGACTGAATGTCGCACTCACCACCCTATCGGCTCCACAACAACACTAAGGGGGACTCCATCAGCAGGGAATTGTAGGGCAGACTGCTGTTCGAAAAACCACTCATCGGAGATGCAAATGACAGTAACAGGAAAATGTGGTGTCCAAATCATAAAACCTTGACTATGTTGCGATGCAGAGTCTGTTTCGTGGGATGAGTCTTGGTTCACACTTTTTCCAGCTTTATGTCTCAGAAGTGAAATGTGACGAGCTTCCGGTGATCATTTGGGCAGCCATAGCGTGTAATTCCATGGGCCCCATGGATAGTTTGCAAGGTCCCACTACTATCAAGGATTACGTGACCACTTCGGTAGATCGGGTCCATCCCATAGTACAATGTTTGTTTCCCAGTGATGATGCTGTGTTGCAAGAAAACGAAGCCCGAGTTCACACAGTTCGCATCGTCCAGGACTCGTTTTATGAATACCAAATCGAAGTATTATTAAGCCTTCATGGTCTGCTTTGGAGAGAAGGATGTCTGATCGTTATCCATCTGCATCATTTACTATTTCGCAGGAGTAATGGTATAAAATCTCCTTGAAAATCGTACAGGGCCTAAATTTATCCATTCTGAGACGACTGGAAGCTGTTTCGTATGCCAACGGGTTTCCTAAACCGTATTAGCCATGGTAATGTGTTGTGTTTTTTATGTTTTAATGCTTTTGTCCACCCCCTGCATATTGATTTGGATGAAGATGTTACACATGCCACTGAAGTACTCCAATGCATTGGCTGTAGCTTGATAGACTAAAGTTAGGTCAGGCACGTTTCAGTGCCCGTGGTACTATCCCTCCTTGGGGTAAATCCACATGAGATATTTCGGATAGGAGAATACTTGGCAATATTTGGTGATGAATGAGTAAGCATCTTTCGAAAAAAGTCACAGAAAAGATACTTTGTGGAATATGAATGTAGCTGATGTGGATCGGGAGTCGACATCAGCCACTTTCTGGCCTTACCAGCTGAACAGTTGTGTCTTATCACAGGCTCGAATCAAAACTATAACAGCATTAAATAGGTATATCGCTACTAGCCCCCTCCTCGCCCTCTTTCTAAAATAGATATTACTGAAAATTTCTATGGCTTCTGTTAGTTACTTTTAGAATGAATTAATTCTAGACCAGGGTGCAGTAAGGTGAATAAGGTATATCCTGCGAAAAAATATTTTCAAAGTAGAAAACTGTACATTTTGCAAGGATCTCTTCTAAAGACTTTGAGTTGTATCACTCACTTCCCGATGGACTTCTTGATATTAGTCACCTTAAAACGAGCTGATATTCACACAACTACAATACAGGACACGAAAATAATTTCTTTAGAGATCAGCTGTTTACGTTAAAGAGAGAGGTTAGATAGTTTAGTACAAAGATCTTAAGCTAGAGGCAGCAGATACACAGTAAGAAGTTCATAACTCATGTAAATAAAATAGGAAATGAAAACCATATCTTACTAGCCGCACCTAAAAGTCTTATTATTATTTGGATTGATTGACCAAAAACTCCTATTAGCACCGTGAAAAGAAACAATGCTACTACAGCATTTAGATATGTGCTGTACTCTGCCAACGATCAGTTTACTCGTGTATATATTGTGTATTAACTACACATTAAAACAGCAGTCTTTTGGTAACAGCTATTCTACTAATTTTGATATATTTTATTTTCAAACGACGAAAGCACAAATACAATAGGGGAGCTTGCTAATAATTGTTTCTTTCTGCTACTCCTCCCAATATGTATCTTGACTCTTTCCATGTCCCTGAAATTTCTGCTTTTCGATTAGATGTACGAAATACTTCAAATAAGGAAGGAAATAACATTCATATCTCAACAAAGGAAACGGAACAACAGTACTTTCTAGATTACTTTATTGGGCTTGTCGATGCTTCTCGAGATCCTAATACGTGGATTCTCTGGATGTCCTCGACGTTTCAATGAGCGCACTCTCTTCCCAATCTTCTGGCTAAATAACACGGTAACTAAGAGTAACGAGTGGGAAAAACAAAAGGATAATGGTTTAAAATATATTTAAACAATGACAAAGCAATCATAAAAATACAAAAATGTAAAGATAGCTCTACAAACATAATAAAAATTTAAATCAAAATTTTAAAACTACAATTTATAGATCAACCATGTGTTGCGCCGACAGTAAAACTGTATAAGACGCCACGAACATCTGCCGACTATCGCTCAAATTAGTCGCAAAAAAGTGAGCGTACGCAACAGAAGGAACGATAAGTTTTAGAGAAAGCTGTCCGTCTGAGCGAGGTGTCTCGTTACTGCCTTTCTCAAGGCACATCCCTTGTACTTAAGATGTTAAGTGCATAATTAACCATTTAAATAGCTGGCAATATAGCGTCTCAGATCTGATTCAACACGTCTCCGACCGAGGAAAATGAGACATTTTATAGCTGGCGGAAACCAGGAAAAGCGGATAAAAAAGCCATTAACCTCAGCTTTTGCGATCTTCATCGCACTAAAGGAAGTCTAATTTAGCTATAACCCGCACAGTAATAAAATATTCGGCGTTCGTTTAATATCAATAAAAGGAGCTATGCTCTCCCGTCGGGTCTCTTAATGTATTCATTACTCGGTCTTTGGTCCATTTAGTGCAGACAACCCGAGCAGTCACTGCCTGGCAAGAAAAGTCGAAGCTGTTAGCACTTACTTGTATTTCCATTTCCTACAATGTTACAGAACATTTTCTCATTTAATCCGAGCCTCCAGTGTCCAGTGCCGTTTATTTTTTGGGTCTTTGTACTATATTTTCAAATCTGTGAAAATACGTGTATTATGGCCACCTTTAGTCCTCAAGTCGGGAATGAGTAGTTTCTGGTGTACTTTACTTGATGTATGCTACAAAAGAAAGCGTGCATACGAACTGGCAAGTTGCTTCTTTACATTTCTGTCATGAGTAAGGGAAGTTATGTTTTTCCACTTAGGCACAACAATCATAATTTTCACAAAGATTCGAAACTAAGCATGTCATTTTTTTGATAAGATATGTCGTCTGACTAAGATTAATAAAACTCCCGGAAAGTATAGTTCAGAATGTGCAGTAAACTGTTCAGTTAAATTTACATAACATATTCTTACTTCATTCGAAAGCTAACAGCTGTACTTCAACCAATTATCGAGGTACGTCACGTACGAGGACACGGTCACAAAATTATCATCACTTGATGTACGAGGGCTGTCCATAAAGTAAGTTCCGATTGATGGCGAAATGGAAACCACTGTGATAATCAGAAATATTTTATATGCGACAGTTAGCTATAGCTTTCAGCCACTGCTCTACATAGTCACCACTCCGACTTAGACATTTGTCGTAGTGTTGTACCAACTTTCCAATACCCTAGTCATAGAAGGCAGCCGCCTGTGCTTCCCGCCAATTCTCTACGCTCATCAATACCTCCTTGTCTGTGCGAAAATGTTGTCTTCATAGCCAGTAGTAACGTGAGCAGAGATGAAACACAGAGGGAGCCAATTACGGGCTGTAGTGCGGGCAATCAAACTCTTCCCACCGAAAACGTTGCAGGAGCATTTTCTTTGCCCCTGCAGATTGCGACCGAGAATTGTCATGAAGTAGGAACCATATGACAGTTTTGTAATGTGGGCCGCATAATATCAGGCGAAATCTCTCACCAGGACCTCATACTTGGCGGGAGCCACTATTTTCTACGCATCTTTATGTGCTCACCATGCGCTCAGAACTGAAAAGAGTGAAGTGATGCAACCGACAGGTGTACTAGAGACACTGTCGAAAACATCGATGCAAAGCTTCATCGGGTTTTCGTAGTCGTTCCCATTTCGCGACCGATCGGAACTTACTTTCTGGACACCCCTCGTATTTCCGCTGTTAACATCCCACCTCTAATGTCCGATCACCGAAGGCTTGGTTGAGAAATAGATGGGGAGGGGAGGGAGTACACAGGTGTTCTGTGGAGATATATCCAGCAAAAGTTTTCGACAACATGCCTCGGTATAAAATTGCAGTGAGTAGTCAGTGAAAGCACAAAAATTTTTAAATTTGGACAGCTAGACAAGTGTTAGAACTGTATTGTTGTAACCGCTGATCCACATCATTAAGTCGGAAAATTGGCCTTTAATAATGCGCCGACTACTAGGTGTAGGTGCAGGTGGAGCTTTAACTCTTCGAGATAAGGATGGGGAACAAAGTCGGCATACGTAAAAATAATTTTGGAGTACCACGAAGGCCGTTCCCCTTAGAGCATGTATATATGATACAGTGGATAATTGCGGCAGCTCCGTGAGACAGTTTGTCGACAGTGCTGTTGTCTAAAGAAAGACTGCAACGCCAAGAGATTCTAACGAAATCCAGAAAGACGTGCAGAAGATAGAAGATAGGGCAAAAGACTAGCAGATGATACTTAACGTAAATAAATGTAACGTATTACAGATAAACAAGAGAAGAGGTCCGTATTTTTCGACTACACTATTGGTGAGAAATCACTGAAACAACAGCAACCATAAGACATCTCGTCTCCCTACGGAGAGACTTAAGTAGAATGACTACCTGAAACTAATTGTAGAAAAGTAAACATTAGGCTGAGTTTCGATGGTAGAATGTTAAGGAAATCTTATTCTGCTACAAAAAAAGAATGTACGTTACAAAATACTTGTAAAACCGATGTTTTAGTACTGCTCATCAGTCTGGGGACTTTATCGAGCAAGGTCAATAAAATAGATGGAGAAGATCCAAAGAAGAGCGACGCGTTTCGTCACCTGTTCATTTAGTGAGAGGGAGAATGTTAGTAAACCGTTCATAATTTCCAGTGGCACAGAAAAAGAAAAAATAAGCGTAGTGCATCACGGAGAATTTATTGTTAAAATTCCGAGAGTGCACGTTTTAGTCATGATCAGCCATTAGAGCTCATACATAGATTTATAGACAGCCGTTGTATCTACCCATCGCTCGCGAATGCAATAAACAATGGGGATGGGGAAATGTTAGTGTTACCAAATATATCCCCCACACACACTGTATGGCGGCATGCGATGTGTAGATATAGCATTACATGTACGTCAGCTGTTTCCAAAGCGATCACGCCGATATTTGAAGTGAAATTTGAAGAATCCCAGAAATGTTTCTCTCAGTACAGTCCTGTGTAACATTGGTATTCCTTACTGTAACACTTAAACTGACTGGGGGAACCCGACAGAGATCACTCTCTGATACAGTCTAAACTTGGCAGGGTGAAAGAAGCGTGCAGGGTGAAAATAAACGGACTCCTATTTTGGACTGGTTGCAAACAATCAATAGTTTATGAGCAAATTATGGTCAACATTTCGACACTATTTCATCAGTCCGTTTATGCACGTGTATCCACACTGGCTGGATGAACCCGTGATCAAAGGTTTGGACCTTGCCACTGATTACATTTTGGGATATTGGAGACCATTTAAGTAAAAAATGGCCAGGAATCACCTTCGAATTTTTGTACGCCGTGTTCAAATCCAGTCATCAGTTATTTTTTCTCTCTATTTCTTGTCCTGGAAGTATGTGACATCAATACTTTTTGTGAGATCTTGGAATACAATGGAATTACAGACAAAAGAAATGAACATTTCAAATCTTATTAAAAACTCATTTTATCATCACAAATCTTGTTCAGTCTCATATAATCAACAGTAATCCAAATTAAAAGCATATACACTCTAGCATATCATTTTTTTCTTTAATTTTTACTTTTATACTTCAAGAAAACCAGGGCGTTCCCATGGATGATGTCCACTACGAAAACATTCAAAGCATAAAAATTCGGAACACTGCGAACAACCCACTAAATTACATCTGATATGGTCACATTTTTAGCGTGAATGTAATACAAGAACATCCTCGTGGAAAACTACGCTACTCGAAGTTCTTTCTCTAAAGCTGGAGCCTACAATGATTAAGGTTCAAGACGTTTATTTGGGTTTCATCACTGTTATATGCGATTTCCCTTTGCTGTTCGATGAAAACGCGGCACTTCTGCAATCGGCAAATAGCATTCTTCATCTGTCAGTATTCCTACACGTCGCAGGGTTAATATAATAGCATACAGGTTGGCGGAATTGCCTTTAATCAACATGTGGATATTTCGATTTCATCGACAAGCATCCTACCGTATTAGGAGTGATCGCTTTGGTTCAAATGGCTCTGAGCACTATGGGACTCAACTGCTGAGGTCATTAGTCCCCTAGAACTTAGAACTAGTTAAACCTACCTAACCTGAGGACATCACAAACATCCATGCCCGAGGCAGGATTCGAACCTGCGACCGTAGCGGTCTTGCGGTTCCAGACTGCAGCGCCTTTAACCGCACGGCCACTTCGGCCGGCAGTGATCGCTTTGCCCGCATCACGAGTCAGTAATGTAATCTGTCACTGACTTATTACAGACAAACAAACACTGTCACTAACAGTTTTCTGGAATGTGTCAACCCCTGTCAACTGTGATGATAAAATCCATTTTCAATAATATTTAATATGCTTCATTTTTTTGTCAATAATTTCATTGTATTTCGTGACGTCACAAAAAGTACTGATGTCACGTACTTCTGCGATAACAAAAGAGAGAAAACAGAACTTAAGCGAAGGTTTGAACATGGGTCTCAACAACTGGAGACTGTACTCATAGCCGCTGCGCTACGAACTGACTTGGATACACAATGTGCGCGAGAATTCATGACGTTGCACCAAAACTTTTACCGTCATTTTATCGTAATCAATTAAGTGTTGGCACTTAAGCAAAAATAGATGTCCCTTTGTTTACACCCTTCTTTCATCCTGTCAAGTTTCGATTACACCAGCGAAAACAAAGGCGAATCTATGTTGGAGCTCTTAGAAGACCAAGAAAAGGAACACAAGATATAATAGTGACCATGAGAAACTCCAAGGCTGTTACTCATGATGGAAGAGCAGGTTTCCATCATGTTGGTGAAGGCCATTCGGAGGGACCACTTTTTAGCCACGTAGTTAGTGCGGCGAGTGCTAAAAAGTGGGTCGCTAATACCCAGCATTTGGCGGGCATCGTCCCTGAGGGATCGCACTAGATCGACGTATTATGCTCTCGTCTGAGATCTTCTGATTCGCATGATACCACCGAGCTAATTCAGATATGTGAGGTAAAAATTAGCTGATTCGTACAGATTAACTAAAAGGAAAGAGGAGGCTATTGAGCGTACAGCAGAAATTGGTATTTCGTGTAAGACCTGAGTCGAAGTGGGAAGAAAAAGCAAAAATCGTCTTCGCTGTCTGTTGGTCTGTTTTAGCGTAAATGCTGAATAATAAGTAATACGTTTCTCAAAAACTGCTCAGAGAATTCTTAAAAAATTTCCTTATTTGACATATATTAGGAAATAATGTGCAGTCGCGAGCAGGCATGGAAGGAAATACAATTCTGCTGCAGTTATTTTAGGAAATGAATTTTTTGTCGTGGTCTTCAGTCGAGACTGGTTTGGTGAAGCCCTCCAAGCTAGTTTATCCTGTGCAAGCCTCTTCATTTCCAAATAACTACTTCAATCTACATTATCCTTCTGAACCTACTTCACACTGACCTCCCCCCCCCCCCCCCCCAAATCCCCTCAAAACGTACACATGCGCGCACACACACTGATCCGTTCATTGTCAAAGCGACGATTCCTTTATGCCTCAGGGTGTGTCCTGCCATCTGATCCCTTCTTTTAGTCAAGTTGTACCGTAACTTTTCTTTTCCCCAGTTCGATACAGTATCTCAACATTAGTTACGCTATTTAATCATCCAATTGCTGGCTTTTCTACACCACCAGATTTCAAAACCTTCTGTTCTATTCTTGTAGGAACTGCTTATTGTCCACGAGTCACTTCGGTGCAAGGATGCACACCAGACAAATACCTCCTGAAAAAACTGCATAACAGTTCAGTTTACACGAGACGTTTAGGAATATCTCTTTTTCAGATGTGGTAGTCTTGCTATTGCCACTCTGCATTTAATATCCTTCGTACTTCGGGCATCATTAACTATTTTCCTCTCCGTAGACTACTTTTAGTGTCTCATCTCCTAATCCAGTTCTATCAACATCACCTAATTCAATTCGACTACATTCCATTACCCTTGCATTACTTTTGTTGCTGTTCATTTTATAATCTCTTATCAAGACACTATCCAGTCCCCTCAACAGCTCTTTCAAGTTCTTTGCCGTCTTTGGCAGACTCATTCACAGATCTTAAAGTTTTATTTTTTGTACATCATATTTCGCATTCCAAATATCTGCCTGGTTTCCTTTATTGCTTGGTCATTGTACAGACTGAATAACATCAGGGTTATGTTACAGCCCCATTTCACTCTCTTCTGAACCACTGCCTTCCCTTCATCTCCTTCGATTCTATTAATGCTGTCTTGTTTCTATAGACTTTGTATATATTGTTTCGTCCACCGTATTTAACAATCAGCAAACAGGAAGCTGTTCTCCAGCACTAAAACTCGTTTAAAAATTGAGTCGGAAGAGGAAGAAAAAAATACATATAATCTAGAATTTCTATATTTTTGTCTTGCAGTAATCGCAGAGCAGTAAAAATAGGTCTCCCAAGAGCTTTTTCCAGTCTCTTTGAGTAATTCATTGAAGTTTTTTGAGTTTCCGGGTACAGCTAATATCAAATAATATGGAATCAAAAGTAGTCCCTGAAAAAAGTTCGTACATGCAGTAACAATTTTAGGAAATGGAGTACATCATGAACGTGAAAACGGAGTTCAGTAGGGACTTATGCTAAAATCTCCCAGCACGACACGGCAAGAATGAATTCAGAGGCATGGAAAATTTCACAGTAGTTTACACTACTTAGACCACAGTTATTGTCACGAAAAGTTTCTATGGACCGTTCTTTTTTTGACAGTACTACCCCAAAATTCTCAAGAGCTTTCTCTAGAAATTCGCATGGCATGCGTGCCGGAAATGTTGGGCGGCCTAGTACATCCAGTGTGGCAGAACACATCTGTATTGCTATAGCGATTTAAAGGCCAAATTAGAAAGTACACTAACGTAGAAATGGACTGGACGAAGAGGTACTGTTGAGTGTCCTGCTCGTTCACCGAATTACGAGAGCTAACCATAGTGAAAGTCTCATCATCACTAGCGCCCCTGATTGCAAGCCGTCCCTAAGCTTTCGACGATGAGAACGTAAGTACTACTCCTCTTCCTGAGACGGAGATAATTACGTTCTTGAAGATAAAATAATAATAATAGAGGAAAGCATTTGCTGACTCGCCTGAACAACGAAATCCGCGGTTGGAATGACGTAATAAAACTTCATGTGGTATCTATAGTGGGAATCATTAAACATCGTATGTCTTCGGCCATTATAGTGAAATCATAGATTCTCATATGTTTTTCAAATACTAAATAGATCGCCTAGCGCCTGCCAATCATAGCTCCGTATCGTATGGGCTTTCCATGCACAGTTCCACACCATCTGAAGATTCGGGGGTGCAAAAGAGAGGAAACACCTCCTGGTGCTGAAGTACGATACTTCGTCTACTTGGTTCACGACGTTAAAAGTGCTCCTCACAGGGAGTTGTTGATCAGATGCCAGAACGAGCGTACTAATGTGATTTTCCGTCTCAATTCAGCTCTGGAGCATGCAGGAGAGATTAATTCATCAGTGCTTGAGTATGGACAACATTCTAAATTGTCGTGGAGAAGTAGAAAAGGAAGCACTGTAGCTACGGTGGAATGATGGTGACATAATTTTCACAATGGACTAATAGCAGTTCACAGAAGCTATAAATCGACTGTTGAGCTCTAGAGGACACGAATTTTACGTGGCCGTTGGAGAAGAGCTCTATGTTAATCTGAGAATTGGAATGTTGGTCCAGAAAGTTGGCTAACATAAATCATCTGATCAAAAGCATCCGGACATATATTAGTATACAGGGTGATCCATTGATAGTGACCGGGCCAAATATCTCACGAAATAAGTATCAAACGAAAAGACTACAAAGAACGAAACTTGTCTCGCTTGAAGGGGAAAACCAGATGGCGCTTTGGTTGACCCGCTAGATGGCGCTGCCATATGTCAGACGGATGTCAACTGTTTTTTTTTAAATAGGAGCCCCCATTTTTTATTACATATTCGTGTAGTGCGTAAAGAAATATGAATGTTTTAGTTGGAGCACTTTTTTCGCTTTGTGATAGATGGCACTGTAATAGTCACAAAAGTATAAGTATGTGGTATGACGTAACATTCCGCCAGTGCGGACGGTATTTGTTTCGTGATACATTACCCATGTTAAATGGACCTTTTACCAATTGCGGAAAAGGTCGATATCGTGTTGATGTGTGGGTATCGTGATCAAAATGCCCAATGGGCGTGTGATATGTATGCTGCTCGGTATGCTAGACGACATCATCCAAGGGTCCGGACCGTTCGCCGGATAGTTACGTTGTTTCAGGAAATAGGAAGTATTTAGCCACATGTGAAACGTCATCCACGACCTGCAATAAACGATGATGCCCAAGTAGGTGTTTTAGCTGCTGTCGCGGCTAATCCGCACATCAGTAGCAGACAAATTGCGCGAGAATCGGGAATCTCAAAAACGTCGGTGTTGAGAATCCTACATCAGCATCGATTGCACCCGTACCATATTTCTATGCACCAGGAATTGCATGGCGACGACTTTGAACGTCGTTTACAGTTCTGCCACTGGGCACAAGAGAAATTACGGGACGATGACAGATTTTTTGCATGCGTTCTATTTAGCGACGAAGCGTCATTCACCAACAGCGGTAACATAGCCGGAATAATATGCGCTACTGCGCAAGGGAAAATCCACGATGGTTGCGACAAGTGGAACATCAGCGATCTTGGCGGGTTAATGTATGGTGCCGCATTATGAGAGGAAGGATAATTGGCCCCCATTTTATCGATGGCAATCTAAATGGTAAAATGTATGCTGATTTCCTACGTAATGTTCTGCCAATGTTAGTACAAGATGTTTTACTGCATGACAGAATGGCGATGTACTTCCAACATGATGGATGCCCGGCACATATCTCGCGTGCTGTTGAAGCGGTATTGAATGGCATATTTCATGACAGGTGGATTGGTCGTCGAAGCACCGTGCCATGGCCCTCACTTTCACCGGATCTAACGTCCCCGGATTTCTTTCTGTGGGGAAAGTTGAAGGATATTTGCTATCGTGATCCACCGACAACGCCTGACAACATGCGTCAACGCATTGTCAATGCATGTGTGAACATTACGGAAGGCGAACTACTCGCTGTTGAGAGGAATGTCGTTACACGTATTGCCAAACGCACTGAGGTTGACTGACAGCATTTTGAGCACTTATTGCATTAATGTGGTATTTACAGGTAGTCATACTGTAACAGCATGCGTTCTAAGAAAGGTTCACAAAGGTACATGTATGACAGTGGAACAACCGAAATAAAATGTTCAAACGTACCTACGTTCTGTATTTTAATTTAAAAAACTTACCTGTTATCAACTGTTCGTCTAAAATTGTGAGCCATATGTTTGTGACTATTACAGCGCCATCTATCACAAAGCGAAAAAAGTGCACCAACTAAAACATTCATATTTCTTTACGTACTACACAAATATGTAACAAAAATGGGGGTTCTTATTAAAAAAAAAACGCAGTTGATATCCGGTTTACTATGGCAGCGCCATCTAGCGGGCCAGCCATAACGCCATCTGGTTTTCCCCTTCAAACGAGACAAGATTCTTTCTTTGTAGTTTTTTCGTTTGACGCTCATTTCGTGAGATATTTGGCCCGGTCACGATCAATGGACCACCCTGTATATTATAATAAGGGGCGTGTCCACCCTTCGCCTTTATGACGGCTTAAACTCTGCAGGAGTCACTTTCCGTGAGATTCGTGAAAGTCTGTGAAGAAATAACAGCACATTCTTCCTAAAGAGTCGAAACCCTCAGAAGGCAGTGATTAGACGCTGGAGTCTGGAGCGAAGTGGACATTCTAATTTATACCAGAGGTGTTCCACAGGTTACGGACCGAGCGAGGTGGCGCAGTGGTTAGCACACTGGACTCGCATTCGGTAGGACGACGGTTCAATCCCGCGTCCGACCATCCTGATTTAGGTTTTCCGTGATTTCCCTAAATCACTCCAGGCAAATGCCGGGATGGTTCCTTTGAAAGGGCATGGCCGACTTCCTTCCCAATCCTTCCCTAACCCTATGAGACCGATAACCTCGCTGTTTGGTCTCTTCCCCCAAACAACCAACCAACCAACCACAGGTTACGGGTCGGGATTTTGGGCAGGTTAGTCCGTTTCAGGAATGTTGCTGTCCACAGACTACGGCAAGAGAGAGAGAGAGAGAGAGAGAGAGAGAGAGAGATAGCAAGAGCGATATATAGGTGAAAGATAAATCCCTTTTCTGCAAAATCTCCTCCCTTCATACCTCCTCCGTGTTAACACAGATGACGTGTTACTGATCTCGTTTGTGCTAAGACTGCAGTACACACGAGGTGCCTAGTTGTTTCCACCGCACCGCCCTCAGTGGAATGCGTAAGTTCCGAATACCGTTCACCAACCTTCAACACTTGTTGTCCCCTAAGCAGAAAACAGCACATAGATCACGAGGCCGTTTTCTTGAGGTTGTGATAATCTGCTAGCGACGAAGTGGTATTGTGTAAATAATGAAATTTTTATTTCGTTTGTTTAAGCAGAATGCCACTCGCCTTTTATTAGCAGAATACGAGAAACTGCACAATTACATTCCACTTCATCAATCACAAATAATTTCCCTTCTTCACCCTTTCACAAAAAATAAACAAGATAATTACATGCGTGTAATTACTATCATAACGGTTGTCACTTAAATGTCCAAAAAACCAGAGGTTGCTAATTAAGTTGTTAAACAGTATCTACCGACAACACGTCTGTCCTTCCAGTCTGCCGGTCCAGCCCTTACATTTACAAACAAGATGTTGTTAATTAAATCTTAACTGATAGCGACCGCGGCAGACAACACGTCTCTCCGGCGGGACTGCCGGTCCAGCTCTGATCTGGCAGTCGAACCACTTCGCCAGCCATCCAAGTTAGACGTGAGTTGTTTGTTATTTTAGTGATAATTAAATAATGGAATGATAGCCTGCCACTGAGAGATGCTTTTATATGAAATGCAATTAAATTCACTGTCTAGTTTTTCTAATATTAATAACAAAAATTTATCATTTTGGCGCACTACTTCCGAACGCAGCAGCCATTGGCGGAGGAGGATCACAATTTAGGCGGTCTTCCTCACGATACCCGTACTGAACAAACCATCTGTCATCGGTACCTCACACCACATTACGTCATCTTCCCACTGCTGACTTCTTAGCTGCTCTGAGAAGCGCTTCTTGTAACTGAATATGATGGCTATAAACCTAGGAATACTACAAGACCACTGCCTCACAGATGCTATATCTCTCTTCTCGCTCGCCCCTGTAGAATTTGTGTCGTCAAGAGCTTAACAGTCGATTTGTACCTATTGTGAGCTGCTAGTAGTCCACTGCGAAAACTATGTGACTATAATTCCACCGTAGCTACATTGCTTCTTTTTCTACATGTCCCGACGGTTTCGAATCTGGTCCACTCTCAAGCATCGATTACGCAGTCTCTCCTTCTGGCAACAACGTTGCTTCAAACCTGATTCGAGACGTATAATCACGCAGTCTCTAGTACGCTCGTTGTGGCATTTGATCAACAGCTGCTGTGTGGCACTTTTAACGTCGGGAACCACGCAGACGAAGTATCGTACTTATGCACTAGGAGATGTTCTCCCGCCTTTTGCGCAACCGTGTGTGGGAAGGAATCCCATACAGCCCTGGGCGATCTCTTTACCATTTCGAAAAGATATGAGAATCGATAATTTCACTGTAGTGACCGAAGTCATGTGATGTTTAGACACTGGGTGCGTTAAAATGCTGATACAATCATCGTCTCTAAACTGTTTCTCTACTGTAAGCGGTCATCCACTGCCTTAAGACCACCTCCTCCGTACGTCACTTTTGACACTCCACATGAGGCCAGGTAAGGCCTCACTTCTCGAAAAGTGCTACGGAGGTCGCCGAGCATGACATTATCATCCGGTGGAAAGATCGTCACCAACTGTATGACATGCCCTAAATCCATTACGGAGCTGGAATTAGTTAACGCAGGATAATGACTGAAAGCCTGGTGGTGAATAACTGTGCGCCACTACCTCGGCTTTCCTCGGTGAGCAAATAATGGCGCTAAGAATTTATTCCTCGTAACGCACGTTATTAACTTAGTCAATGGAAGCTGAGCTAGTGCTTTATTTTCGAAGTTCACATCGTCTACGGTGCGTCAGATTCGAACGTTCGAAACTTCCTCTCTTTTGACTCGCAAGATAAATGTCAGTTCAGCCCATAAATCCGCTAGTCCTTTGTTTTCGTTAACGTCCTCGCGTTTCCGAAGTTTTTCCAGTCTTGCCTACGTTTACCCTAAAACTACATTTACGACTTAGCTTCTACATTTCAGAGTTAAGGTAATGACGCTTTTTCACCTTTGTTTAACCTGGTTCGTAGCTTCATTAACGACAGCATGGAGCTTCCTTAGCGGACCATAAAATGCTTAATTGCCTGGCATGAAGGTCGTACGCTTTTTACGCTGATGAAGGAACATGGAGGAATGAAGATCTGAGTTAAGAGGCATTGCTGACAACGGCATCGTTATAGAGGTGCGTGATTACTATCGTAAGAAAATTCGGCTATGGAATAGCGAGCGTAATGTAGAAGCCATCACCTCATTATTCCCTTTAAGTAACAGCCAATTCAAGGCAGCGGAACGCAGCATTGAATGATGCACATCTCCATCCCTCCCTCTTTATTGTACGTAGCTCTACCTTTGACTTCTAAACGAATACTTCTTAAAGTTATCATCGTCAGCAACATCAACAAAATCTTCATCATCAGCCACTTGAGATAGACTACTGCATAATGGGATCCTATGCAGTGTCTCACGCTTTATGCTATTCATCTGTGGACAGCCATGTTGCACCTCCATTTTTTCTTAACCGAGCTACCCGTCGACCATCTAGTCTCCGTGACGGAATTTTATTATCTTTTAAGACGCCTCAAAATTAGTTTCAGTTTCGTTTTCATTTGCAGTTAAAATTATACCTTCCATTCCAGTCTGTTTCTTACTTTTCTGCGTTAACCACTGAGGAGCTCCAGAATTATGACTGGATTTTGAACTAAAATTCAATGTTTCACTGTCACATCAAACTGGACTGTCAACTCGGCCTTGCACTGTTTTACACATCAGACACAATTCAGTAACTACAATCCTGATACATATGGCAATGTAATGTTCAAATAGTGTGTAGATATAATAATGGACCTCGTATAATACTAAATGTATAATGTGGTTGAAGGCACCCAATTACTGTCGCAGGTCGCCTATCTAACGGCATCTATGGGTAACAAAAATTTGATTTTCGGTATTTCATGTAGTTAATCACCGAATATAAAGTTTTAAAATGTTGTCACAATCTACTCGTTAATAGTTATAATCTTTCGTTCAAGGTGTATATGTGATCAAGCAGTAATTCACTGGACGCAAGTATTCAAACTTTATTCACCCAGTATTTGAGAGTAGGAGCACTTAAAGAGCACAATGGGGCGCTCCGCCGAACTCACGGACTTCGAACGCGGTCTAGTGATTGCGTGTCACTTGTGTCATGCGTCTGTACGCGAGATTTCCACACTCTTAAACATCCCTAGGCCGACTGTTTCTGATGTGAAGTGAAGAGCAAACGTGAAGGGACACGTGCAGCACAAAAGCGTACAGGCCGAACGCGTCAGTTCACTGACAGAGACCGCCGACAGTTGGAGACGGTCCTCATGTCTAATAGGGAGACATCTATCCATACTGTCACACAAGAATTCAAAACTGCATCAGGATTCACTGCTAGTGCTATGATAGGTAGGCGGGAGATGATAAAACTTGGATGGTCGAGAGGCTGCTCATAAGGCACACATCACACCAGTAAATGCCAAACGACGCCTCGCTTGGTGTAAGGAGCGTAAACATTGGACGATTGAAGAGTGGAAAAACGTTGTGTGGAGTGACAAATCACGGTACACAACGTGGCGATGCGATCGCAGGGCGTGTGTATGGCGAATTCCCGGTGAACGTCGTCTGCCAGCGTGTGTAGTGCCAACAGTAAAATTCGGAGAGTGTGGTGTTATGGTGTCGGTCATGTTTTTCATGGAGGGGGGGGGGTTGCACATCTTGTTGTTTTGTGTGGGACTATCACAGCACAGGCCTTCATTGATGTTTTAAGCACCTTCTTGGTTCCCATTGTTGAAGAGCAATTCAGGGATGGCGATTGCGTCTTTCAGCACGATCCAGCACCTATTCATAATGCTCGGCCTGTGGCGGAGTGGTTACACGACAATAACATCCCTGTAATGTCCTATAGAACACCATCGGGATGTTTTGGAAAGCCGACTTCGTGCCAGGCCTCACCGACCGACATCGATACCTCTTCTCAGTGCAGCACTCCGTAAAGAAAGGCCGCCATTCCCCAATAAACCTTGCAGCACCTGATTGAACGTATGCTTACGAGAGTGGAAGCTGTCATCAAGGCTAAGGTTGGGCCAGAACCATACTGAATTCAAGCATTACCGATGGAGGGCGCCACGAACTTGTAAGTCATTTTCAGCCAGGTGTATATGACTTCACAAACAGTGAGATGCGTGAAATGGAAGTTTGATGCATGCAAGGTCGATTGTTCAAAGAATCGCAGGTTGTGAGAGGTGGCACGCTATACGTTTAATACCTGATTATTGGAACAAGATTTACGATGTACGAAAGAAGAAATACACACTAAAAATGCAAACCGTCAATCAACAGGCAATGCGACAGGTAGTTCATCATTTTATGACTATATGATAACAAATTCAGACCAAATGAAACAGATATGTCGCAGTAGAGTGTGAACTAACAAACTCATCAATACACAGGGTACCTTCCTCTTGCGACAACGCAGGCGTGTATTCTCGCATGCGAACGATCGTGCAGATTCCAAGCACCTTGCACCTTCTGTTGCGAATCGGCAACGGTTCCTGGAGGCTCTGAAGAACGAGTAAGTTGCCACATCAACACGATTCGTCTGTTTCCAACTGGCGTGAGATCTGGTGGTCTTACTGGCCAAGGCAGCTATCGTACACCATGATCAGCACGTTGCTTCGCAGCAGCCCTTGTTCACGTGCATTGTCCTGCCGTTAAAGCACATAAACTGCCTGTCGAAGTAATGGCAGTGGCACTGGGGGACAAACCAGCGCAGTGCAGCGGCCACTGGTTACTTTACGCTACAGAAACACTAAATGTGAAATCACTTAACACTTTCAGGCTGAGATACCGCAGTTCATACATAAAACTCTCCCCTAACGTTTCGCCTTCGACTGCGGGAGGCATCCTCCGAGGAGAAGAGGCGAACTGCAACAAGAGCGCGAGTGAGCGTCCTATATATAAGCCATCCAAAGGGCGCCGCTGTCAATCACGTGACGTCGGCTGTGCTATAATCTCTGATATTGCCAACTTTCTCAATTGAAATTAATCGATTGTCACGCTGCTGTTGCAATGTTGACATCCATATCTTATCCAGCTTAATGCCTTCATCTTTTCTATTAAAATTATTGCAGTGTTTGTACATTCGCGCATAATAATGCGACGTCTTTGCTATGAAGGTCGTCTCACTAAACTTTATTTCATGATCATCTTCCTGCAACACATGATCCGGTACAGCTGATTTATCAATATGTCCGAGGCTGCAGTTCGTTTTCTGTTCACCCAGGCGGGCGTTGACGCTTCTTTTTGTTGTACCTATATAGACCTTTCCACAACTGCACGGAATTTTATAGACACCTGGTGTAGCTAGAGGATGTCGTTTATCTTTTGCGGATCTTAAACATTCTTTTATTTTCGTTGTAGGTCTGAAAACAGTTTCCACATCGTACTTGCTTAAAATTTTTCCAATGCGCTAATGTACAAGAGAGGCTATTGACATTGCCAAACACTGCAATAATTTTAAAAGAAAAGATGAAGGCATTAAGCTGGACAAGATATGGATGTCAACATTGCAGCAACAGCGTGACAATCGATTAATTTCAATTGAGAAAGTTGGCAATATCAGAGATTATAGCAAAGCCGATGTCACGTGATTGGCAGCGGCGCCCTCTGGATGGCTTATATATTGGGCCCTCACTCGCGCTCTTGTTGCAGTTCGCCTTTTCTCCTCGGAGGATGCCTTCCGCAGTCGAAGGCGAAACGTCAGGGGAGAGTTTTATGTATGGACCACGGCATCTCAGTCCGGAAGTGTTATGTGATGACAACACCTGCCGTGAAAGGAGGAGGAGGAGGATATTAGTGGTTAACGTCCCGTCGACAACGAGGTCATTAGAGACGGAGCGCAAGCTCTGGTGAGGGAATGATGGGGAAGGAAATCGGCCGTGCCCTTTGAAAGGAACCATCCCGGCATTTGCCTGAAGCGATTTAGGGAAATCACGGAAAACCTAAATCAGGATGGCCGGAGACGGGATTGAACCGTCGTCCTCCCGAATGCGAGTCCAGTGTGCTAACCACTGCGCCACCTCGCTCGGTGCCGTGAAAGCCTTCATTCTATGACTAAATGTGACAGTTAGTTGTAACTGAAGGCCATTCATATCTTTCAGCCTCGGATTCGACCTGTGTGTCGTGTCTGAATACACTCCGAAATAACGCTCACCAGGTCTGCTCCACAGACGCGTAAGTCCATCACTCGCATACAGGCAGAACCTACTCTCATCACTGAACACAACAGAGCGGCATTCCACTCCCTTGTCGACTGTTTCGCGATACCAGAGCCATGCTTTGCGCTGTCAGTGTCCCAGTGGTGGCCTGATAAGAGGAACACGTGATCTTAGGCCCGCTGCCGGCAGATGCTTCACAGTTATGATGCAGAGGATGCATCGTGTGCCCGAATTTCGCCTCTGGCTCCGGATGACGTTCGGTCGGCCACTGCTGCTGTCGCAATGCGTCGTCTTGACGCGCGTCTGTATTACGTGCATGTCGAAAATCTGGTCTGTGAGTGTGTGAAAGTTCCATAGTCCACTGCTGAAAGCAGCGTCACATCGCGAATGCATTGTGCCCAACATGTGTACCGATGCGTCGATACGTCCACCCATCTTCCGGCAAGCCCACAACGCAACCGCATTCAAATGTCTGAAGCCGTTCAACAGGAGTACGTATTCGTCGGCGTGGCATGGCTGAACCTTAGAATGAATGTTGCAAACGCTGTTCACCTCTAAACTCAGCCCGGTTACTGCTTGCATAGTCAAAACACAGGGCGCACAGACAGGCCTCCAGAGGTACATTCATAGCCGACGATCGTTAAAGAGAAATCGCTACAACACAACCCCCCTATGACCAAACAACACACAGGGTGATCAAAAAGTCAGTATAAATATGAAAACTTAATAAACCACGGAATAATGTAGATAGAGAGGTAAAAATTGACACACATGCTTGGAATGACATGGGGTTTTATTAGAACCAAAAAAAAAAACAAAGTTCACAAAATGTCCGAGAGATGGCGCTGGACAGCAAAACGTGAGTAACTGCTACCGTGACGGGTGAGTGGTACACCGATATGTTACAGAATCGCATCATCCCCAGCCTGCTGGAACGTACGATGTTTATGCAGAATGGCGCTCCACCCCATATTGCTAAACGCGTGAAAGATCTCTTGCGCGCGTCGTTTGGTCATGATCGTGTGCTCAGCCGTCACTTTCGTCATGTTTGGCCTCCCAGGTCCCCTGACCTCAGTCCGTGCGATTATTGGCTTTGGGGTTACCTGAATTCGCAAGTGTATCGTGATCGACCGACATCTCTAGGGATGCTGAAACACAACATCCGACGCCAATGCCTCACCATAACTCCTGACATGCTTTACAGTGCTGTTCACAACATTATTCCTCGACTACAGCTATTGTTGAGGAATGATGGTGGACATATTGAGCATTTCCTGTAAAGAACATCATCTTTGCTTTGTCTTACTTTGTTATGCTAATTATTGCTATTCTGATCAGATGAAGCGCCATCTGTCCGACATTTTTTGAACTTTTGTATTTTTTCGGTTCTAATAAAACCCCATGTGATTCCAAGCATGTGTGTCAATTTGTACCTCTCTATCTACATTATTCCGTGATTTATTCAGTTTTCAAATTTATACTGACTTTTTGATCGCCCGGTATTACGTACCCTGATGCCACATAACACAGTCGTTAAGGATGATGCGCTTTTTTCCTGCAGTGTGTTAAAATTAAGCGTGCCGTTGACGATGAGATCATTAGAGGCGGGGTACAAGTGCGGGTTGTGGAAGAATTGGGTTGGTAAACAGCAGTGTCCTTTCCAAAACAACCGTGCTTACAGTTCCTGATCTACGGAAAACTTAAACCTGGGTTGCCTACAGAGACTTAAACCGCCACTCTCCCGAATACGTGTCTACGTCTTAACCACTACACCACCTCGCTCTGTTTCTGCCCTCTATATCTACATTTACATTTACATGGGTACTCTGCAAATCACATTTAAGTGCGTGGCGGAGGATTCATCGAACCACCTTCACAGTAATTCTCTATTATTCCAGTCTCGTACAGGGCGCGGAATCAACGAGCACCTAATCTTTCTGTGCGAGCTGTGATTTCACTTATTTTACTATGATGATCGTTTTCCGGGTGGGAAGGAGCGCTTGGTCCCGGCACGAATCCGCCCGGCGGATTAGTGTCGAGGTCCGGTGAGCCGGCCAGTCTGTGGATGGTTTTTAGGCGGTTTTCCATCTTCCACGGCGAAAGCGGGCTGGTTCCCCTTATTCCGCCTCAGCTACACTATGTCGGCGATTGCTGTGCAAACAAGTTCTCCACGTACGCGTACACCACCATTACTCTACCACGCAAACATAGGGATTGCACTCGTCTGGTGTGAGACGTTCCCTGGGAGGGGGTCCACCGGCGGACGAACCGCACAATAACCCTAGGTTCGGTGTGGGGCGGCGGAAGGATGAAGTGGACAGCGGTAGTCGTCGTGGGGTTGTGGACTACTGCGGCTGCGGCGGGGACGGAGCCTCTCCGTCGTTTCTAGGCTCCCGGTTAACGTACAATACAATACAATGATGATCGTTTCTGCCTGTGTAGGTCGCGTCAGCAAAATATTTTCGCATTCGGAGGAGAAAGCTGATGATTAAAATTTTGTGAGAAGATTCCCCCGCAACGAAAAATGCCTTTGTTTTAATGATGTCCACCTCAAATACTGTGTCATTTCAATGACACTCTCTCCCATATTTCGCTATAATACAAAACGTGCTGCCCTTCTTTGAACTTTCTCGATGTACCCTGTCAATCCTGTGCAGTTAGCATCCCATACCGCGCTGCAGTATTGTAAATGAGGACGGACAAGCGTAGTGTAGGAAGTCTCTCCAGCAGATCTGTTACATTTTCTAGTTGTTCTTCCAATAAAATGCAGTCTTTGGTTAGCCTTCCCCACAACAATTTCTATGTGTTCCTCCCAGTTTAAGTTGTTCTTAACTGTAATTCATAGGTATTCAGTTGAATTTACGGCATTTAGGTTTGACTAATTTATCGTGTAACCGAAGGTTAACTTACTAGCTATCGCCCTGTACCCTACCATCGTTAAGGCACCAAGGAACCCCATCTCTGTATTGATGTACAGTGGTGTTTGTAGTGTCCTGCGGTCGTCAGGAAAGAACTACGATCAAGTCTGAACACACTTTATTATAATTGAAACTACACCTCGGCGTGCGCTAATTTCCAAACGCAAGAAGAACAAAAAGCACACTTCTTGTGATGGCAAAATCCAGATAAGAGTACGGGACAATAGCCAAAATACCACTTCACACAATTACAAAGATAAAACTTTGTACTGAAGGCTCCGGCGAGTGTCTACTAAGCTAGAGCCGGCGTAGGTATTGCCCGGAACTATACTTGCTGTAAGTACACACTGCCTGTCTGACTCTGCTGGCGCGCTTATAACGCCGATTCGGCGCAGTGCTACACGTAATCGCAGGAGTTCCAATTGGAGGATCTCAGTCACATGGCTTTTCACGTAGTAGTGCCATGTTTTTGCGGAAAGTCTGTTGACGTTTACATCCACTGGCGATGTTTTGATCTGAGCTCTTGAAGGGAGATCGGCAGCCCACCTTACTTGTCTGTTGTGCGAGCCCTCTAACTAATAAGGGGCTGCTGCGGCAGTGTTTCCGGTGCAAGATGGTCTGAATGAAGCGTAAGTCATAGGCAACTGTGCTGTGAAATACAGTTGCTACGGAAACAGCTAACAAAAGTATAACATCGAGCTATTTGCCGCTACACGAAACACAATGGAATGATTTCATATCCGTAATGTAACGTCAAACTTTCCGATAGTTTAAAATTTGGATCTGCTTTGGGAACGAATCAGGATTCTTGCCTGTAGCAGCCGATGCTCGTATGAACTGAGCTATCCTGCCACAGAACTAGATTTTAAGTAGGTAATTGCTTATGAAACGCAAAGGTCCATGTTCGATCCCTGTTCTGGTGTCAAAATTTAACATCTCATTTGCTTTGGCTCCAGAGTAAAACATACTTTGACGTAACGTAGCGCGTTTAATGGGACATTTGTCAATGTGCAGTATAGCATCCTCAACAGGCAATCTAATCCCAATGCACAGTCTCTCTTGTCGCTATGTTCTCCGCTAAACTTTACAAACATCATCAAAGGGAATGGCTGGAACCACATATAGTAAATTCCTTAGGGAATCTGCTTAAAACTTGCAGTATGGTCTCTTTGTCGGTCATCGCTTTCTAGTAATAAGGAAAAATCAGTTAACTGTAATAAATCTTATTATTTGTTTGTACTTTCCGTGTAACTATGTTGTGATATTTTATTCACTGTCATGTGTATAAGAACTTTCATCAAAAATTACTGCTTCTACTGAAGGCAGTCTTGCCGAAAACGACCGAGATCGATACCTCTTCTCAGTGCAGCACTCCGTAAAGAAAGGCCGCCATTCCCCAATAAACCTTGCAGCACCTGATTGAACGTATGCCTGCGAGAGTGGAAGCTGTCAACAAGGCTAAGGGTGGGCCAGCACCGTAATGAATTCAAGCATTACCGATGGAGTGCGCCACGAACTTCTAAGTCATTTCCAGCCAGGTGTCCGCATTCTTTTGATCTCATAGTGTATATGACTTCAGAAACAGTGAGATGCGTGAAATGGAAGTTTGATGCATGCAAGGTCGATTGTTCAAAGAATCGCCGGTTGTGAGGAGTGACAAGCTATACGTTTAATACCTAATTATTGGAACAAGATTTACGATGTACGAACACCGGTGCAGATTTGTTAGCTCGTTGGCAAGCGTAAGATAACGATTTACAAATGTCCTGCGTTAGGTAATGTCATGCTCTTAAGATATTTTTCTTTCAGCTAGCATGACCTTTCGCACCCGACAGTGCCTCGTGCATGTGAAGAAGTCGTGCTACGTCATGGATGGGTTCCTGTGTCAAGACTCAAGTTACGTAAGCAGGTGGGTGAGCTAGTTCTCAAGCCAGGTGAGAGTGAGGGATTACCAACACCAACAGAGCGATAGCTTTACTCAAAGAAGACTTCCCAACGATGTTTTCTTTCCCAGTTTCTCTCTCTCTCTCTCTTGTCTATTTATGAACATCATAAACTGTTAGTAGATCAAACAACTGGTATTGTTCTAACTTTTATTCTTCTATTGTTCTTTTTATTTTCTCTCTTTTAATTTTAACTCGACGATATGATTTTATTTTCTTCAGTAGCAAATAAACAGTAAGGTTATGCGTTCCGCAGTAGCCAGAAATGCAAATATAAAACATAAAACTTACCGGAAATAATAACCGAAAAAATATAATGAAGTATGAATAAGGCAACCTATAACGTGAACATTTTCGGTTGTGACTTCCATAGTTTTCTGTGGCATTGGCTAGTAGCAGAGTACGAAAAGCAGTTTTAGCACCTACGTAAGTCTAATGGTTTAGAATAATACACCAACATGCATTTATAGTGACGCTTCTGGAAAAGTGCAACGCGTCTGTGAAAGAAACTGCATACATCTACATCTATACTCCGCGAGCCACCTTACGGTGTGTGGCGGAGGGTACTTATTGTACCACTATCTGATCCCCCCTTCCCTGTTCCATTCACGAATTGTGCGTGGGAAGAACGACTGCTTGTAAGTCTCCGTATTTGCTCTAATTTCTCGGATCTTTTCGTTGTGATCATTACGCGAGATATATGTGGGCGGTAGTAATATGTTGCCCATCTCTTCCCGGAATGTGCTCTCTCGTAATTTCGATAATAAACCTCTCCGTATTGCGTAACGCCTTTCTTGAAGTGTCCGCCACTGGAGCTTGTTCAGCATCTCCGTAACGCTCTCGCGCTGACTAAATGTCCCCATGACGAATCGCGCTCCTTTTCGCTGGATCATGTCTATCTCTTCTATTAATCCAACCTGGTAAGGGTCCCATACTGATGAGCAATACTCAAGAATCGGACGAACAAGCGTTTTGTAAGCTACTTCTTTCGTCGATGAGTCACATTTTCTTAGAATTCTTCCTATGAATCTCAACCTGGCGCCTGCTTTTCCCACTATTTGTTTTATGTGATCATTCCACTTCAGATCGCTCCGGATAGTAACTCCTAAGTATTTTACGGTCGTTACCGCTTCCAATGATTTACCACCTATGGCATAATCGTACTGGAATGGATTTCTGCCCCTATGTATGCGCATTATATTACATTTATCTACGTTTAGGGAAAGCTGCCAGCTGTCGCACCATTCATTAATCCTCTGCAGGTCTTCCTGGAGTACGTACGAGTCTTCTGATGTTGCTACTTTCTTGTAGACAACCGTGTCATCTGCAAATAGCCTCATGGAGCTACCGATGTTGTCAACTAAGTCATTTATGTATATTGTAAACAATAAAGGTCCTATCACGCTTCCTTGCGGTACTCCCGAAATTACCTCTACATCTGCAGATTTTGAACCGTTAAGAATGACATGTTGTGTTCTTTCTTCTAGGAAATCCTGAATCCAATCACAAACCTGGTCCGATATTCCGTAAGCTCGTATTTTTTTCACTAAACGTAAGTGCGGAACCGTATCAAATGCCTTCCTGAAGTCCAGGAATACGGCATCAATCTGCTCGCCAGTGTCTACGGCACTGTGAATTTCTTGGGCAAATAGGGCGAGCTGAGTTTCACATGATCTCTGTTTGCGGAATCCATGTTGGTTATGATGAAGGAGATTTGTATTATCTAAGAACGTCATAATACGAGAACACAAAACATGTTCCATTATTCTACAACAGATTGACGTAAGCGAAATAGGCCTATAATTATTCGCATCTGATTTATGACCCTTCTTGAAAATGGGAACGACCTGCGCTTCCTTCCAGTCGCTAGGTACTTTACGTTCTTCCAGAGATCTACGATAAATTGCTGATAGAAAGGGGGCAAGTTCTTTAGCATAATCACTGTAGAATCTTAAGGGTATCTCGTCTGGTCCGGATGCTTTTCCGCTACTAAGTGATAGCAGTTGTTTTTCAATTCCGATATCGTTTATTTCAATATTTTCCATTTTGGCGTCCGTGCGACGGCTGAAGTCAGGGACCGTGTTACGATTTTCCGCAGTGAAACAGTTTCGGAACACTGAATTCAGTATTTCTGCCTTTCTTCGGTCGTCCTCTGTTTCGGTGCCATCGTGGTCAACGAGTGACTGAATAGGGGATTTAGATCCGCTTACCGATTTTACATATGACCAAAACTTTTTAGGGTTCTTGTTTAGATTGTTTGCCAATGTTTTATGTTCGAATTCGTTGAATGCTTCTCTCATTGCTCTCTTTACGCTCTTTTTCGCTTCGTTCAGCTTTTCCTTATCAGCTATGATTCGACTACTCTTAAACCTATGATGAAGCTTTCTTTGTTTCCGTAGTACCTTTCGTACATGATTGTTATACCACGGTGGATCTTTCCCCTCGCTTTGGACCTTAGTCGGTACGAACTTATCTAAGGCGTACTGGACGATGTTTCTGAATTTTTTCCATTTTTGTTCCACATCCTCTTCCTCAGAAATGAACGTTTGATGGTGGTCACTCAGATATTCTGCGATTTGTGCCCTATCACTCTTGTTAAGCAAATATATTTTCCTTCCTTTCTTGGCATTTCTTATTACACTTGTAGTCATTGATGCAACCACTGACTTATGATCACTGATACCCTCTTCTACATTCACGGAGTCGAAAAGTTCCGGTCTATTTGTTGCTATGAGGTCTAAGACGTTTGTTCTGGCGCAGACTCAGCGTTCGGTTCTTGGGGGAGGGGGCCACACTCTCTTAATGTCTCCTTCCTTCCCCCCAATCAAATAATATAAATATAGTCGACACAATCGTCTTGAGAGATTCAGTAACTGTGTAGATAATTAAGATAATTCTCGTTTATTGTTCCGTCTCAGGTACACATCTTTAATTACAGTACATGTTTAGATCAGTCTCGATCATCTTCAGATCTAAAACAAAATAAAACTAAATATGTACCGTCTAATATTATACAAGAAGTAGAAAGACAATAATTGTACATAAACTTAGAAATTCCTAAATAGTTCTGGGTAGACAAGACAGGTTGCTGATGCAACTATTTAGGTAAACTCTATGTTATCTTAGATGATAAATATTTAGTTTTATTTTGTTTTGGATCGGAAGATGGTCCAGAGTGATCGAAACATGTAATATGATATAAAATGTGCAACTGAGACGGAACAATAAATGAGAATTATCTTCAATACAAATAATGTAACTTGCCCTCATCTTCACTTTTAATGTGCCACAGATGCGTAAGGCTTTAAAAATTATAATGAAATATATAATAGGTTTTTATATAACAAATTGTTAGTTTCAATAAAATACATAAAATTTTAATATAATAATATTTTATTGATACGTAATACACTGTGTTATCTTAATGTCGAAGAGTTGCAGTTGAAAAAAATATAGCATTCGAAAAATGTACCTTTGAAAATTTTAGAAGTGGCATGCAACTAATTAAAGAATTACGATAGCAACGAATTCACACAATTTTGACATCGTCATAAATTACGCGATATAATACCGAAGTGTGAACTCAGAAATATCAGTACTTCACTTAGCACTACGACTGTGCACACAGGTCTGAAGACAATGGCTGTGAGAGCGTGTAAGTAAGGGGAAATCCGCGTCTTTCAATCCTTTGCACCTATTTTCAGAAAGTCAGCCTTTTTACTGTGGAATTTTTTTTTCCTTTTTGCAATGCCTTAATCAAGAAATAGTGTTCCGTCATTTTTTTTTTCTGTGCACCTACAAACCGTGTCAGACTTCTTGGTGGCAGCAGGTACAGCTCGCCTATGAACGCGCACGTTTACCAGGCCGGAATGTTGCGAGTCAGCCAGCAAGCACATCCACGTGGGCAGGCCCTCGCGCACGCGACTGTAAAGTATTCTGTATTAAACGTAGCTTGTAGTTTCTGGAATCTCTTGCCTAGTTAATATGTGTTCTGTGAAAGTTAGCTGTGAAATCTTGATATTAGTAGAGGATGAATAAAAAAGAGCTTTACACTTTGAAAATTTGAAGTTTCATACAAACGAAACGGTGCAAATTATTCGCTTCAGCCCTTATCCTACAAACTGAGTATATTTGGAAGCGGTTTTTTTTTTCACAAGTTACAAGCACTCAATATGTGCTTCTCTAGTCCGAAGGCAACATGTCGGTGAAGATGGACTCTACGCAGCTGCGATTCGCTGTTGTAGCTGTGCTACAATTGTGGCAGAGGTGGGACGAGCCCTCTGCCTTTAATATAACCTAATAAAAAAACACATATTATTAAGTGTGGTGATGGGCATGGCCATCAGCACCGCACGTCATGGTGAGCACCTCTTCGGCCGAGCCACCCCGTACAGTCAAGTGGAAGTGAGGCAGTGAACAATCTCGATACAAGATGTAATTGTTAGAGTCTTCTTTCAGTTAAGGAAGAAGCGTCAAAGAAAATATGCCAGCATAGAAAATGCCTGTGACGGATTTCTCGGTGGAAAAAAAGGGGCACATAAATCTTCTTCCTCGAGAAGACACTGACCGTCGGCGAATCTCTTGTTCCATGGCTAATGGCCCGGGGGGAGGGGGTGGAGGGGAATGGAGGGGAGCTTTCCTTGTTCTCCAAAAACTAACACTGTGCTCAATAATTTTGCCATTAGCATGAAACGTTGCGCCGTCACTAAGAATGAACCACTTTGAACTGTCGTTGTCATTGTCCATCCTTGCAAACATCTCTGTGCAGAAGCTAGCTCGAGCAACATAATCTCCTAGAGTAAATGCCTCGACCAGTTGCACCGTGTTTGATTTCAAGCGCATGCGTTTATGAAGAAGTTTAGAGAATATTGTTTATTGGATCTGAAGCTCACGATTTCCTCAACGTTTTTGTGGGCTTCACTGGAATGCGGCTCGAACGCCGTCAACATTTTGCTTCGACGCAGGACGCAGACCAGGACCTCTCCATTCGAATATTCAGCGCTGCTCTTGAAATTGTTTGCACCAGGCATAAATGGAGACTTATCTGGGCGGCTCCTGATGAAACGACCTCGATGTCCACGCGACTTTAACCGCAATCTTCCTTCACACAAGGAAAACATCAAACTATTTCAGAGGCGCGCTTCCAGAGTGGCATAACCTACACGCAAATGTAACTGAGGCACTAAGGGAACTGTAATGGGGATTTTCGAGAAGAAGGTAACATTGTTCGCGAAACTGAGTTGGGCAGATTTAGGGAACTGATTATCTGTAAAAACTGTGCAACTGATTTGCTGCTTCCAATTCCGATGAATTTTTGGTATAGGGACCATGAGAATAAGATAAGAGAGATGACAACGAGTCTTGATGTTTACGCCATTCTTTGAGGAAAAAAGGAAAAATATCTTCGTAATTTCTTGTCAGACGTACAAAGCAGTCATGTCGTTGAATTTGTGTCCCACATGAAGCTCAACAGGGCCTGTAATGTTTTCATTATTCGTGAACGACTTATCAGACAGAATCAGCAACACTGCCGAAAATTGCTCGTTGATGCTGCATATGTGTGCAGGAAAGACTTGTAAGGAAGTGCAGAAAGACCAGGACAATTTTTTCCCTATTGCAGTGAATGGCAGCTTTCTTTATATGTGGATAAATGTAAGCCGCTAACTACAACAAAGAGGAAAAACTGGTAATATCTGATTACAAGGTTAGTTTTGAAAACCTTGAGCGCATTGCATTGTCCAGGAATTTTAGGGGTTCCACTAAGAAGTGATGAATTGCTACGATTACGGGAAGACAGCGTTATGAAAGACTCATGTGTCACACACATCTAGTAATAACATTAAAGGTGAATGGAAGAAGCCGTATAACTGGTACAATAGGGAGTATCATTTGCTCGAGACGAACGCTCGCAAATGACCAAACTAGGGATTTTCCAAAAAGTAAATAAAATGAAAATAATCTTATCTTTACCTGTTTTAAGGCTAACGCAAAGATGTTGCTTCTGTGCTACACAAAATTCTCTACATGAAACACATTATGTCACGTATGTCACTCACTGCTCGATTACGCAGCATAATTCTCACCCCCATCCTTGTCGCGCAGGCATGATATCGAACGACTACAGAGACGCATTGCTACGACTGTAACGGCTGTGTGAAGCCCATAGAAAAGTTTAACGGAAATGCTCGGGATTATGGAACGGGACAGAATAAATGCCCCTGTACTACTGTACTATTGCATGCTCGCTCAGTACTACACAGTTCACCAACATTCAGTAATCTGATATTCGATATTACGAGACGCGGAATTTTTTCCTTAGCTCGTCGGAATAAGAGTGAAAACGACAAAACTACTTTTCAAAAGCATTCAAGATTTCCGGAAACTCTGTTTGCACTTATTCTCATCTTTTTCCAAACAATCTGCTTCTTAAATTTTTAAACTGTTTATTGACAGTTTCAAAAGTCGCTTTTTTGCAGACTGCAGGTCGCGAGTCCTACACTTATGCCAGCCAGTACTGAGAGAGTGTACTGTGCACGAGAATATGACAGCGCCATCTATAGGCAAATAAGTGTTTCTACGTCAAGAACTGCGTCTTAGGGTGGATTTGGTAGAAGCTTGTGTGCTGTCGAAAGAAGGACGTAGCACAAACATTTTAGATCTTGTTTTCACTGGCCGGCCGGTGTGACCGAGCGGTTCTAGGCGCTTCAGTCTGGAACCGCACGACCACTATGGTCGCAGGTTCGAATCCTGCCTCCGGCATGGATGTGTGTGATGTCCTTAGGTTAGATAGGTTTAAGTAGTTCTAAGTTCTAGGGGACTGATGACCTCAGATGTTAAGTCCCATTGCTCAGAGCCATTTTCTTTTCCTTGTTTTATTTTCCGAACCCCAGTTTGACCTACGATTAGGAACTATCTTCACAGCAGGAATTATAACGTTTTATACACCCTGCTGAGACCTGTAGTGCAGCCCGTCTGTCTTTTAAACAGCTTTACCGGATGGGATTACATAATACGTCGCTTCACGGCAGGCCATGGTTGTGCAGAAACTCAAGGAGACAGTTAGATAATCCCCAACAGAAAGACGCATCCCGCGCCATCGCATCACTACCCCATCCGACCCAGGACTGTATTTCCCCGCAAGGTCATCAATCTTAAAGTTCTACTTCTAAGCTCTATTGTTTCTAAGACGCCACTGATTTATTCCGACTACTAAACACTATCCTCATACCACCATGAGCCCAACCCAGACCCCATTTCAGATACAAGGAAATCGACTAATTTGTTGGCCTTAGACTTACATTATCTGGTGAAAAGCATCTCGACATTTATTAATGGACACTAACATGGGGTGTGACAACCAAATTCAAAAAAATGGTTCAAATGGCTCTGAGCACTATAGGACTCAACTTATGAGGTCATCAGTCTCCTAGAACTGAGAACTACTTAAACCTAACTAACCTAAGGACATCACACACATCCATTTCCGAGGCAGGATTCGAACCTGTGACCGTAGCGGTCCCGCGGTTCCGGACTGTAGCGCCTAGAACCGCACGGCCACTCCGGGAGGCGTGTGACAAATTCCCTTCACGATGACGAGAACTCTGCTTGGGACACTTTCAGTGAGCTTTATGAACGTCTGTGGAGGAATGGCAGCACATTCTTACTCTAACAGCCGAAAACACAGAAGGCAGTTACGTTGGATATTGGGGTCTGGAGCGAAATCGGCTTTCTAACTCCTCCCAACGGTGTTGCTTTGGGCTCAGGTCTTACTGTGGGTGCCCCTGACTATTTCACAAATTGTCCACAAACCAAATCCTCACAGTTTATGCTTTACGGCAGGCTTCATTGTCATGCCAATACAAATAATCATCGTCTCCGAGCTGCTTCTCTATTGTAAGCAGCACGCTAGGCTGTGAAATGTGTTACTGCCCTTTCGCATTTATAGATTTCTTAAGCACAATAAGTGGACCACGCCATGGGTACCGAAAACACTTCTATACCGTAACACCACCACTTCCCTACTTCACTGTTGGCACCACCTCTGATGGCAGGTAACGTTCTTCACGCATTTGCCAAACCCAAACCCTCTCGTCGTATAGCGTCAATTCGTCATTCCAAATCACTCGTTTCCAGTCACCCACTCTCCAGTGGCACTGCTCTTTAACCACTTCAAGTGTCGCTTAGAACTGCCTACAGAAATGTGAGACTCATGTCGAGCTGCTCGACCACTGTTGCACATTCCTTCTGAACTTTCCTTCCTATGATTTTATGCATTTTGTCAGATAAAATCGTCTGCAAAGCTCGACCGTCCTTGGCCGTCAGTACACGTGGTCTGCCTGGTCTCGGTTTGGCTGTGCTTGCGTCCTTCGTGGACTTGTTTCTCAGGTGAGCAGTTTGCATTCGAAGTCACTGAGCTCTGCTGACCAACACATTTTCTTGTTACTCCTTCTCTACTGACAAGAGAATACGGAAGTTGGACAACGATATGGAAGCACCACGGGAAATGTAGGCTTCAACATAAATGCAGATGCCAGCCAGCAGGTTGCGCTGCTGTGTTGCCCAGGAACAACACTTGAGCAATGAGCTTAATACGTGGCAAGAGTCAGTCGTGGTAGGAACCTCAGTGTGGTTGTGAGTATATTATGTCGGAGCTAAGTAAATTCGAATGTGGGTAAATTGTTGATCCTCGTATGGTGTGTGCTTTCGCAGCCAAGGTAGCCGAAGTGTTTTGTGTTTCAAGAGGCATCTTATCGAAGATTTGTAGCGCATTCACGTAACGCTATGTCATAATTCGCATGAAAGTGTGTGACGAGTGATGGTGATGAACGGTCGTCAAAGAGGGTTATGACAAAAAACAAGAGTACGATAGTTGGAAAAGCCACTGCAGAACTGAAAGACGCATTCGCGAACCCTGTCAGTACTAAAACAACACGCAAGGAGTTCTGTAAGCAGGGAATTGCATGGCGAGCTGCTGTTTCAACGATGCAAATGTGCGCAACAGGAAAACGTAGTACCGAAGCCATAAAACCTAGACTATGGAGCAGTGGAAGAATGTCATTTGGTCGGATAATTCTTGTTTCACACTGGTTTCAACTTTCGATCGAGTTTACGTCACAACAGTGCAACATGGCGATGGTTCGGTGATGATTTAGGAAGCCCTACCGTGATATTACAGAGGCGATGTTGTGACTCTGCAAGGCCACTTCACTGACATGGACTATGTGACCATTTTGACAAAAAATGTTCAAATGTGTGTGAAATCTTACGGGACTTAACTGTTAAGGTCATCAGTCCCTAAGCTTACACACTACTTAACCTAAATTATCCTAAGGACAAACACACACCCATGCCCGAGGGAGGACTCGACCTTCCGCCGGTATCTGCCGCACAGTCTATGACTGCAGCGCCCTAGACCGCTCGGCTAATCCCGCGTGGCCCATTTTGACAGATCAGGTCCATCACATGGTACGAAGTTTGTTCCCCAATTCGTTGTGTTCCAAGACGGCAAGGCCCCTATTCACACTGCTCGCAGGAACTGTTTCGTGGGCGCGGAAATGAATTCTTGCATCTTTCCTGGCCACCACAGTCAACAGATCGCAATATTATTGCGCCTTTTCGATCTAATTTGGACGGAAAGTTCCACGAAAGCTACCCACCTCCTTCATCGTTACGTGAACTTCCTATTAATTTGCAGGCAGAAAGACGTAAGAGTGGCTTGAAAACCATTCCAAGTCGACTGGAAACTGTTTTTAATGCCAACGATTTTGTACGTCATATAGCCACGCTAACGTGTTGTGTTTTTGGTGTTTCCATATTTTAGTTCACACCTGCATGTCCGGCTTCCTTCCATACGAGAGGGTCCGCCTCTTGTTACATCTAGTGGTCAGTTCCACGTTACAGAGGGATGTCTTGATTAGACAGTGTATAGGGGTCTAGTACAAATCAAAATACCGGTACAGTATGTGGCCTAGGGTGTTCCGGCTATTCCGTGGGCGGGCAGTCGCCTGTGTTGCACGGTAGCTGGCGTGGTCGAGGTGGTGGCGTCATCGCCAGCAGTGTGGCGGAAGCCGCTCCTCTGCTCTCCACTCTACTCGCCCCGGTCCGGGATTAGCCTCGGGTTGCCTTCCAGGCCAGAGCACACCCGGCCTCGCGCGCTCCGTGTCAACGACACCGGAACCGCAGGCCCGCACGGCCGCGACGCAGGCGTCGGCATGCGGATATCGCCAAGTTGGCTCCCGGGCGTGACGGGGGTACAGCTGCTTCGAGGTTGCCTCAAGCAGTGGCGCCACCGCACAAGTAGCGATGGTAGGGACTGGAACACAGCTACAGTGATCTCTGAAGTATTGGTGTGGCAAGGCTGCATCCGCTGCAACTACTCAGTTAAGACAAATCTAGTAGGGAGTTTACTCGGACGTGTGAGTCGCAGTGTCTTACGGTACAACGATACCGATTAACAACTTGCGTGCCTACTAAACTAAATGAATAGATCAACAAAGACTCATCATCATCATTTAAGACTGATTATGCCTTTCAGCGTTTAGTCTGGAGCATAGCCCCCTTATAAAATTCCTCCATGATCCCCTATTCAGTGCTAACATTGGTACCTCTTCTGATGTTAAATCTGTTACTTCAAAATCATTCTTAATCGAATCCAGGTACCTTCTCCTTGGTCTGCCCCGACTCCTCCTACCCTCTACTGCTGAACCCACGAGTCTCTTGGGTAACCTTGCTTCTCCCATGCGTGTAACATGACCCCACCATCTAAGCCTGTTCATTCCAAGTTTTTCTTTGATTTCCTCGTTGTGGACACCCTCCTGGCATTGTTCTCATCTACTAGTACCTGCAATCATCCTAGCTACTTTCATATCCGTAACCTCAACCTTGTTGATAAGGTAACCTGAATCCACCCAGCTTTCGCTCCCATACAACAAAGTTGGTCGAAAGATTGAACAGTGCACAGATAGCTTAGTCTTGGTACTGACTTCCTTCTTGCAGAAGAGAGTAGATCGTAGCTGAGCGCTCACTGCATTAGCTTTGCTACACCTCGCTTCCAGTTCTTTCACTATGTTGCCATCCTGTGAGAATATGCATCCTAAGTACTTGAAACCGTCCACCTGTTCTAACTTTGTTCCTCCTATTTGGCACTCAATCCGTTTATATTTCTTTCCCACTGACATTACTTTCGTTTCGGAGAGGCTAATCTTCATACCATAGTCCTTACATTTCTGATCTAGCTCTGAAATATTAGTTTGCAAACTTTCAATCGAATCTGCCATCACAACTAAGTCATCCGCATATGCAAGACTGCTTATTTTGTGTTCACATATCTTAATCTCTCCCAGCCAGTATATTGTTTTCAACATATGATCCATAAATAATATGAACAACAGTGGAGACAGGTTGCAGCCTTGTCTTACCGCTGAAACTACTCTGAACCATGAACTCAATTTACCGTCAACTCTAACTGCTGCCTGACTATCCATGTAAAGACCTTTAATTGCTTGCAAAAATTTGCCTCCTATTCCATAATCTCGTAGAACAGACAATAACTTCCTCCTAGGAACCCGGTCATATGCCTTTTCTAGATCTATAAAGCATAGATACAATTCCCTGTTCCACTCATAACACTTCTCCATTATTTGCCACAAGCTAAAGATCTGGTCCTGACAACCTCTAAGAGGCCTAAACCCACACTGATTTTCATCCAACTGACCCTCAACTAATACTCGCACTTTCCTTTCAACAATACCTGAGAAGATTTTACCCACAACGCTGATTAAAGAGATACCTCTGTAGTTGTTACAATCTCTTCTGTTTCCATGTTTAAAGATTGGTGTGATTACTGCTTTTGTCCAGTCTGATGGAACCTGTCCCGACTCCCAGGCCATTTCAATTATCCTGTGTAGCCATTTAAGACCTGACATTCCACTGTATTTGATGAGTTCCGACTTAATTTCATCCACCCCAGCTGCTTTATTGCACTGCGGTCTATTGACCATTTTCTCCACTTCCTCAAATGTGATCCTATTTCCATCATCATTCCTATCCCATTCTACCTCGAAATCTGAAAAATTACTGATCGCATTTTCACCTACATTGAGCAACTCTTCAAAATATTCCCTCCATCTGCCCAAGGCATCCACAGGATTCACCAGCAGTTTTCCTGACCTGTCCAAAATACTTGTCATTTCCTTCTTACCTCCCTTTCGAAGACTGCTAATTACACTCCAGAATGGTTTTCCAGCAGCTTGACCCAAAGTCTCCAACCTGTTTCCAAAGTCTTCCCAAGATTTCTTCTTGGATACTGCAAATATCTGTTTGGCTTTGTTTCTTTCTTCGACATAACTTTCTCAGTCTACCTCAGTTCTAGTATGTAGCCATTTTTGATACGCCTTCTTTTTCCTTTTACAAGCTGCCTTGACTGTGTCATTCCACCAAGCTGTTTGCTTCATCCTACTTTTACACACTACTGTTCCAAGACAATCTTTAGCCACTTCTAGTACTGTGTCCCTGTACCTTGTCAATTCCTTTTCCAATGACTGTAATTAACTACATTCAACTAACTGGTACCTTTCTGAGATCGCTGTTATGTACTTGTGTCTGATTTCCTTATCCTGAAGTTTCTCCACTCTTATCCTCCTACATATGGACCTGACCTCCTGCACTTTCGGCCTCACAATCCCAATTTCTCTGCAGATTAAATAATGATCAGTGTCATCAAAGAATCCCCTGAATATACGTGTGTCCCTCACAGCCTTCCTGAATTCCTGATCTGTTATTATATAGTCAATGACAGATCTGGTTCCCCTGCCTTCCCAATTATACCGGTGAATGTTCTTATGTTTAAAAAAGGAGTTTGTGATTACTAAGCCCATACTGGCACAGAAATCCAAGAGTTGTTTCCCGTTCCTGTTGGCCTCCATATCCTCTCCAAATTTACCCATAACCTTTTCATACCCTTCTGTTCGATTTCCAATCCTGGCATTAAAATCACCCATGAGCAGAACACTGTCCTTGTCCTTTACTCTAACAACTACATCACTGAGTGCCTCATAAAAACTATCCATCTTATCTTGATCTGTCCCTTCACAATGCGAATATACTGACACAATCCTAATTTTCTTGCTAGACACTGTCAAATCTATCCACATCAGTCGTTCGTTTACATACATCAACAAAGACTGAAACAGATTTTTTTTTCCTGTAGTTTACGTGATACTTTGCTATCAACACCATCAATATTTGTACGTGGGGGTACATAAAAAAAAAGAAAGAAAGAAAAAGGATTAACATTGCCGTGGGTGGAGCTTGCATTTCTGCCGCTCGGCGCATTTAACGCAACTCATTGCCACTTCAATACCGCCTGTGCAGTCTACCTGGCATGTTCTAATCATCTGGAGTGATCGTTTTTCCTAGCGCTGTTTTGCTCTTGTTTCGCTTACTATGATGGCAAATTTAAGTGAACCAAGTGCAGTTGTGAAATGTTGATAGTATTCGGTAAAAATGCTGCTGAAACTATTTTAAGGCTGAAATCAGGTTACCAAGATTACACTATGGGTGTACGGGTGCCTTGCTCGATTTAAAAATGGCGACATGCCGATTTATGACAAATCTTGTTCGGGAAGTCCATCAACTACCCGAATCGACCAAAATATTAAAAAAAATTCGAAGGCTTTTTCTCACAGACCGTCGACAGACAACTGATGAACTGTCGGAGATCAGTACGTTATCTTGGAGCTTGGTTCAGCGAATTTTTTCGAAGATTTGGGAATGAAAAGGGTTACTGCCAAGTTTGTTCCTCGAGTTCTGACCGGAACTTCTTGTTGAAACCTGTCGTGTTTTGAAACAACAGCTTGGAACTGATCCAGATTTTCTGGTCATTAGTCATGGTGCTATGGCTACAATCCAGAAACGAAGCAACAGTCAAGCCATTGGAAGACGTGATCGTCATCAGTACAAAAAATGTCGTCAAGTCAAATCAAAGACGAAAACAATGCTGATTTTCTTTTTTGATACCAAACTCATTCAGAGTTTATTACCCCAGGTCAGACTGTCAATCAAACCTTTTATTCGGGAGTTTTAAGAAAATTTCACAACAGTGTTCGTCCAACAATCGTTAAACAAATTCAATATGGTGATATTAACAGGTATGCAACAATAATTGAAGACATCGATATTTATAAATGAAATTATCATTAATATACTGACATTATACATGTTACTCGTAATATAAGAGTTTTCTTACAAATTGAAAGTTTCTCTGTAAAACTGAAAGTCTTTTAATAGGAAACGCTTTAACGTTAAACTTTTCACGCTTTCGCACAATCAGCCAGTGCCCTCACCTGACTGTCGGATGATTTAACGCTTTCCTGCAGTTATTACAATTCTACGCTCATTTCTTGATCTCCAACAAACTGAGATTCTCAGAAATAATAGATTATGGGGTGCTTCAAATTACCGGAGTTCTGGAGTACTATTGTAAATCAGAGTATAATTTTTTTTCTCGTGTCCAATAATTTTGTGGACTTTTTGCGGGTCACTTGTGATCAGTTACATAACTTACAATGAAATGAATACCCCTAGCTGCATACTGGCGTTGATATAAGTCAACGGGGACAGTTGAAAATGTGTGCCCCGACCGGGTCTCGAACTCAGGATCTCCTGCTCTATCCTTCTGAGCCACCGAGGACACAGGAGAGTTCGAATGATCTCTGGCACGAGTCCCGTGAGACTCACATTCTCAACTTATTGTCCCGCACTACATTCATAGTGCCCCTACACATTATGCTCATTCCTCGCGGCTTTTTGCCGATTACCGTAAGAGTTCCGGCACTTTTTGTGCGTCCGCACAGAAGGAAATGGTCAAATGGCCGGTGAGCATTAACTATATATATATGATGATGGTATCTGTTCTTTCGGGCGTAATGGGCAGGGGCACTATGAATGTAGTGCGGGACAATAAGTTGAGAATGTGGGTCTCACAGGAGGCGTGCCAGAGATAAGTCCCTGCAGTCGCACTATCCTCTGTGTTCTTGGTGGCTCAGATGGATAGAGCGTTTGCCATGTAAAGGAAACCCCGGGATCGAGTCCCGGTCGGGGCACACATTTTCAACTGTCCCCGTCGACTTATATCAACACCTGTATGCCACTAGGGGTACTCATTTCATTGTAATTTCATTCTAACGAGCAGCATGGTCACCGATGGTAGCTGTTCTTTCGGACATGACCGAAAGAACAGATACTATATATCAAAACTATTGAAATCGATAGTGTATCGTTTGTAATGAAGGAAGTCGACGTTCTACCGATGAGTAACATAGTCAACATAATGTGGTTGGTTGATTTAAGTTTATAACTGTTGCTATTATCATGAAAAATAATGCCTGTGCCTTGCTGATGGATGGTGACACAGCAGCTGTACCCAGTAGAAGACGACTGAGTCTTGTCGTCATTTCACTCCTGCAGAAAACACGTTTCTCATTATTCGTTGTGATTTATTTTTTGACTTAGTTCCGAACGCTATCACTTTTCACAAGGACTGTTAAAACTTGAACGTGCTTATATCACACCAGGCACTCGCATGAAAAAACTACTAAAATTACAGTGTTGTTAAATGTTGAGTAATTACGCAGCTGTTTCCTCCCTCAAAGCTTATGGCTTAAGTTACGATGCGTGCTTGACACGACCAAAACTTCCAGATGATAGCTATTTGCTGTTTGTAATAGTAAAGGCAGACCAGAGTAAGGTGTTTGAAATTCTTAGCCGGCCGCGGTGGTCTCGCGGTTCTAGGCGCGCAGTCCGGAACCGTGCGACTGCTACGGTCGCAGGTTCGAATCCTGCCTCGGGCATGGATGTGTGTGATGTCCTTAGGTTAGTTAGGTTTAAGTAGTTCTAAGTTCTAGGGGACTGATGACCCCAGCAGTTGAGTCCCATAGTGCTCAGAGCCATTTGAACCATTTTTTTGAAATTCTTAAAACCATGTTAAAGAACGCTGTGAGACACTAGTAAACAAAATTGATGTGACAGAGAAGTATTAAATGAGTATGATTCATTCTTTCTCACCATTACCTTTCAGTAACAGAAAAATATCATCTGACTTCATGAAAGTCTCTGATGATTATACGTCGTTATTTTCATCATGGACTTGGCCTAGCTGTTTATGCTTAATTGGCTTTAGGATTAATAATGTGACTCCTTTTACCGTTCGCAGCTGAACCTGTGTCATACTCCTACAGAAGGAAATAATACAACGAAAATTCACATACTTGTAACTAATATTACAACCTGTACCATGCAAATGTGCAACATTTTCCTGTACTGTTAGTTACGAATATAAAATTTACTAAGTGTAGTTGAAGATGGACACCTAATCCGAGGACAGTTGTGCTTAATAATTTTTAGAAAGAAAAAAAACACTGGTTGTGAAAATATTTCAGCACCAGGTTTAGAAATTTAAGTCAATTACGGGTAAAGTATTAATTTTTTATGTTCAATCAAAGCTGTGCAACTAGTAATGAGATCCAGAAAGCCACTATTTCGCATTCATGGTTTAATCAGTGTTCAGAGAGAAGCAGTAAGTAACAGGCAGTAAAAACAGGGGATGGTAATCATGAAGCATGAATATTGTATACATAACATTACGATGTGGGGAGGCGCAGTGGGTATGCCCCTGAAACGCAGAGAAAGGCACATTTTGAACCAACTGTTGCTTTAATATTTGTTCAGATCATAAAGGCCGGCCGAAGTGGCCGTGCGGTTAAAGGCGCTGCAGTCTGGAACCGCAAGACCGCTACGGTCGCAGGTTCGAATCCTGCCTCGGGCATGGATGTTTGTGATGTCCTTAGGTTAGTTAGGTTTAACTAGTTCTAAGTTCTAGGGGACTAATGACCTCAGCAGTTGAGTCCCATAGTGCTCAGAGCCATTTGAACCATTTTGAACCATAAAGAAAGTACTTACCGGGTATATCATTTCTCCGTAGAAACAAATAGATTGGGAAGTGTGAAATAATGTACACATAAAGTCCACTTTACTTCCTTGGCAGTCAGACTTTCGGGTTCTCCTTAATCCTCCGTAATTACACTGAAGCGCCAAAGAAACTGCTACAGGCATGCGTATTCGAATACAGAGATACGTAAACAGGCGGAAGACGGCGCTGCGGTCGGGAACGCCTACATAGGACAAGTGTCTTGCGCAGTTGGTAGATCGGTTACTCTTGCTACAAGGGCAGATTATCAAGCATTAAGTAAATTTTAATTTGGTGTTATAGTCAGCGCACGAGCAATGGGACACACCATCTCCGAGGTAGTGATGAAGTGGGGGATTCCGTAAGACCATTTCACGAGTATACTGTGAATATCAGGAATCCAATAAAACACCAAATCTCCTACATCGCTGCGGCCGGAAAAATATCCTGCAAGTTCGAGGCCAACGGCGACTGAAGAGAATCGTTCAACGTGACAGAAGTGCAACCCTTCAGCAAACTTCTGCAAATTTCAACGCTGGGCCATCAACGAAACATCATCGATATGGCCCTCATGTGTACCCTTGATCACTTCACGACACAAAGCTTTACGTCGCGCCTGGGCCCGTCATCACCGACATTGGACTGTTGATGATTGGAAACATGTTCCTGGTCGCACTAGTCTCGTTTCAAATCGTATCAAGCGGAGGTGGATGTGTACGGGTATGGAGACATCATCACGAATCCATGGACCCAGAATGTCAGCAGGGGCTGTTCAAGATGGTGGAGGATCTGTATGGTGTGGGGCGTGTGCTGTTGGAGTGGTATGGGACCCTCTGATACGTATATATTCGACTCTGACATGTGACACGTACATAAGCATTCCGTCTGATCACCTGCATCCATTCATGTCCATTGTGCATTCTAGCAGGACAATGCGTCACATGTCCCGAATTGCTACAGAGTGGCTTCAGGAACGCTCTTCTGAGTTTAAACACTTCCGCTCGCCACCAAACTCCCCAGATATTAACATTACTGAGCATATCTGGGATGCCTTGCAACGTGCTGTTCAGAAGAGATCTCCACCCCCTCGTACTCTCACGTATTTATCGACAGACGTGCAGGATTAATGGTGTCAATTCCCTCCAGCACTACTTCAGACGTCAGTAGAGCCCATGCCACGTCGTGTTGCCGCACTTCTTTGTGCTCGCAGGGGGCCACACACGATATTAGGCAGGTGTACCTTGGCTTGTCAGTGTATCTTCCAAATCTTCGCGTCTTAATTTAAATACAGCAGAGATGTATTTCCGCTCTTTATCACATTTGACGATTGTATCACCCTGTCAGCGATACACTGGTTCTATCTGTTGGCATCTGTGCCCCTTCTATGTTATGTTAACTCAATTTGTAGGGCTGCCGGCCGGAGTGGCCGAGCGATTCCAGACGCTACAGTCTGGAACTGCGCGACCGCTACGGTCGCAGGTTCGAATCCTGCCTCGGTCATGGATGTGTGTGATGTCCTTAGGTTAGTTAGGTTTAAGTATTTCTAAGTTCTAGGGAACTGATGACCACAGCAGTTAAGTCCCATAGTGCTCAGAGCCATTTGAACCATTTTGAATCTGTAGGGCTAGCGAACTGGAGTGCTAGTCCCACAAAATATGCAGGAGAACTTCGGTGAGATTTGGAAGGTAGAATATGAGGTACTGGGAAAAACTAAAGCTATGAGGGCGGTCGAGAGTCGTGCTTGGATGGCTCAGTCGGTAAGGCATTTACAAGCGAAAGGTAAAGACCAAAGTTTCGAGTTCCGCTCCAGCACACAATTTTAATCTGCCATGAAGTTTCCAATCTCTCATATTGAGAGCACAGTATGTAGAGAAATAAGTATCATCACCAAGTTTCATGTTTGCAGCTTTATGTTTTCTAGGAGGTATCCGGTGGTTATAATCAAAGAGCAGGTACTCACAGAGGTCCAGTGTAGGCTGCAGTTATCGTACGGCCGCGAAACTTCGTAGGTATTCTAATGTGTTAATGCGGAACCAATTTACGGCAGAAAACGTTAGTTCCAGAATTGTCCACCAGGTGCAAATATAGAACTGTGGATGCAGGAAGACGTATCCATATGTAATGGATTAGGAACGGGACGTGGGCATAAAAGGCCAAACAAGTGAGAAAGGCGTAATGTTGATATTATTACTCACCGCCACTTACGGGGTTTGTTCATTATGAGCATCGCCGACGTTGACGGATTGCTGCATCCGTGAAATGGCGTGATCAACACGTGTTAGTGTGAACAGACCTTCTGATGAGGTAGAGACCAAATGTTTCCCTGGTAAAACGTTCTTCCATATGTCCCCAGAGCCAAAAGTCACACGGATTCAGACCAAGTGATCGTGCAGGCCCTCGACTGGAAAACCTCTGGAGATAACACGTACGTGGAAGATAGCATTAAGCAGATCTTCCACTGGGCTAGCGACATGAAGTGTTGCTCCATGGAGCATGGAAACAGTGGATTCCACACAACTGCGCTTTTCCACATCAGGAATAACATGCTGTGCAAGAACGTCTCGATAATGTGCATACGTCACGGTACACTTGACAGGCCCGCTGGATGTATTTTCTTCATAGAAGAACAGACTGAGAATGAAGGAGCTTGTGAATATACACCACACAGTCACATACAACGAGTGCCATGGCTCTTCGTGCCCAATACGCCGTTAAGTTGTGCACCAAATTTGGCAGTTCTATTTATTCACTGCACCCTGTAGTGTAAAATGTGCCTCGTCACTCCATAGAATGTTGCCTGGCCTCATGTTATCAGGGCAACGGCCTCGCCGCAGTGGATACACCGTTTCCCGTCAGATCACTGAAGTTAAGCGCTGTCGGGCGTGGCCGGCACTTGGATGGGTGACGATCCAGGCCGCCATGCGCTGTTGCCATTTTTCGGGGTGCGCTCAGCCTCGTGATGCCAACTGAGGAGCTACTCGAGGGAACAGTAGCGGCTCTGGTCAAAGAAAACCATCGCAACGACCGGGAGTGCGGTGTGCTGACCACACGCTCCTCCTATCCGCTTCCTCATCTGAGGATGACACGGCAGTCGGATGGTCCCGATGGGCCACTTGTGGCCTGAAGACGGAGTGCTTCATGTTATCAACTTCGATTCACGCCAGAAAGCGAAGGGTTTTCAGTTGCTGCACCGTCTGGCTCTTGTACGGGTACCAGTGTAAGATCTCAAGACGTTCTGTACTGTTGACCACCAGATGGATAATTCTCGTGACAGTGCGCGAACACAACCTGGGACACGTGCTGCATGGTCAGTTATAGCAACAGCAGCCTCGTAATAAGTTACATCGCGACAGGACGCCTTCCTCTTCCAGGTGCCACACCAATTTTATCCTGTTTCCGCCGCGGGGCATTAGCCGAGCGGTCTCAGGCGCTGCAGTCATGGACTGTGCGGCTTGTCCCGGCGGAGGTTCGAGTCCTCCCTCGGGCATGGGTGTGCGTGTTTTCAAAATGGTTCAAACGGCTCTGAGCACTATGGGACTTAACATCTATGGTCATCAGTCCCCTAGAACTTAGAACTGCTTAAACCTAACTAACCTAAGGACATCACACAACACCCAGTCATCACTGTGCGTGTTTGTCCTTAGGATAATTTAGGTTAAGTAGTGTGTAAGCTTAGGGACTGATGACTTTAGCAGTTAAGTCCAATAAGATTTCACACACATTTGAACATTTTTATCCTGTTTCCGAATGTCATTATCATCTTCTTTAGACCATTTAACGACATCGGGACTCACCTCAGACTTTTTAGTCGGCGATACTCTCTCAAAGCAGCACTTTAACTGCTACTATTCATATGAAATAGTTTCACTAACAGCGCACGGTCTTCCTCTTTTCGATAGTCATGGTATTCACTCACTTCACGGCTTGACCCATTACAGCGAGGGCGTCGTACCGTCATATAAAGAGCGTGCAGTGCCAGATATGCACCTGGTGGCCACAATTGGAAATAATTTCTTTTCCGGGTTAAATCAGTTCGGCATTAACAAATTAGCATATCTGACAGATTTCGCTGCCATTCGGTAATTAGACCCCTCACCGGATCTCTATGAGTAGCTGCCCCTTAATTTTGACCGCCCAATAGTCAATCGACTAACCCTCGTATAAACATCAGGAAAATAGCAGATGTACATCTTAGGAAAGAAGATGAAATCATGAAGAGGGATAATCGTGTGGATTTGGTGGACCCGCAGTTTTACGGGGCATTATGCCGTCTCGAAATAGAGTACTGGCTTGAGTTCAGCGGAGCCCGAGTTGTCTGGCGACATGTTGACTACGCACCAAGGGGACGCGGCGCGTTGCAGATGCCTGCGGCTGCGGGCGCAGACACTGGCGCGTCCGGCAGGCGGAAGGTCGCGCTCACCACGTGTCGCCGATTTGCGCGCCGCCGGCCGGGCACGTGGCGCTGACTGTGCAGCGCGCGGACGAAGCTGGCGCTGCATCTACGTCTGCATGTGTGTCTACACCCATGCCGGCCGGTGTGGCCGAGTCGTTCTAGGCACTTCAGTCTGGAACCGCGCGACCGCTACGGTCGCAGGTTCGAATCCTGCCTGGGGCATGGATGTGTGTAATGTCCTTAGGTTAGTTAGGTTTAAGCAGTTCTAAGTTCTAAGGGACTGATGACCTCAGATATTAAGTCCCATAGTGCTCAGAGCCATTTGAACCATTTTTCAACACCCATACTCCACAAGTCTCCATGCGGTGCACGGCGGAGGGTACCTCGTACCACAACTAGTCATTCTCTCATTTCTTGTTCCACTTGCAAATGGAGCAAGGTAAAACTATTGTCTGTATGCTTCAATAAGAGACCTGAGTTTTCTTAGCTCGTCTACGCGGTCCTTATGCGAGATCTATGTTGCTGGCGCTAGAATCATTCTACACCCAAACCCAAATCCTGGTCCTCTAAACTTTCTCAATAATGTTTCGCGAAAAGGCGTTACCAACTTCGGATTTCACGGAACATTTCTGTAGTACTCGCGTGCTGACCAAAGCTACTGGTAACATATTTAGACCGAGCGAGGTGGCGCAGTGGTTAGACACTGGACTCGCATTCGGGAGGACGACGGTTCAATCCCGCATGCGGCCATCCCGATTTAGGTTTTCCGTGATTTCCCTAAATCGCTCCAGGCAAATGCCGGGATGGTTCCTTTCAAAGAGCACGGCCGAATTCCTTCCCCGTCCTTCCCAAATCCGATGAGACCGATGACCTTGCTGTCTGATCTCCTTCCCCAAACAAACCAACCAACCAACATATTTAGAGCCATACCTCTGAACTGATTCGATGTCTTCCTTTAATTCGGCCTGGTGGGCATCCCAAACACTAGGGCAGTACACATGAATATTTCGCACAAGTTATCTGTACGCCGCCGGCCTCGGTGGCCGAGCGGTTCTAGGCGCTCAGTCCGGAACCGCGTGACTGCTACGGTCGCAGGTTCGAATCCTGCCTCGGGCATGGATGTGTGTGATATCCCTAGGTTAGTTAGGTTTAAGTAGTTCTAAGTTCTAGGGACTGATGAACATAGAAGTTAAGTCCCATAATGCTCAGAGCCATTTGAACCTTTTTTTTATCTGTACGCCGAATACACAGCAGTCGACACAATAGAGTTTAAGGAAATCGCTCGTTTTCCTCCATAATGCTAACGAGATAGTGAAATTCAGTTACCTCCTTGGGCTGCTTACAGCTTTTTTTCTTATGTCAGTCTCGCCTCCATCTCCTTTCTTGTCTATAACCACTTCTTTTGGCTTCTTGGTATATTTCTTTTGTCTTCTTGGTATATATTCCTAGTGTTAGTTTTTTCTGTCTTCATTTAAGGCCTTAATCATTTTATTTAGTTATTTCTCCAAGTCTGCGACTATCGCAGTGTTTTCTGCAAACTTGAAGTAGTGAATATGAACAACATTAATTTTAAGTTCAGAGTTGTTCCTGTCGTTGTTGTTATTGCCTCTTAGATGAATATATTAAATAAATAGGGTTACAGATAACACCCCTGTCTTATTCCACTTCGTAGTTTCGCGTTTTTCAAGTGGATGATTCTTTCAAATGATTTACGTCAAGTGGTTTTATGTGTGTTTATGGTAAAAGTCTTTGTTTTACCATTTTTGCATTATGATGGGGCTATACCGCCAAACATGTTGCAACACTGAATACACTGACGGGAAAAAACCACGACATCAAAAAGGAGTTGTGCGGCATAAATGAAAGTTGGTAGATGTCTTTCTACATCTGAAAGATAGTACCTATTAAAATTTCGAATCAGTCGCATATGAGTGGCGCTAGCAGCCCTAATATGAGGATGCGTATCAGGTTAGTTTTAAATATAAGTTGCAGTCGATCCCAGACATGTTCCATAGGGTTCATGTCTGGAGGACATGCTGGCCACTCTAGTCGAGCGATGTCGTTATCCTGAAGGAAGTCATTCACAAGATGTGCACGATGGGGGCGCGAATTGGCGTCCATGAAGACGAATGCCTCGCCAATATGCTACCGATATGGTTGCACTATCGGTCGAAGGATGGCATTCACGTATTTCAAAGCCGTTACGGCGCCTTCCATGACCACCAGCGGCGTACATCGGTCCCACACAATGCCACCCCAAAATATCGGGGAACCTCCACCTTGCTACACTCTCTGGACAGTCTGTCTAAGGCGTTCGTCCTGACCTTGTTGTCTCCAAACACGTCTCCGACGATTGTCTGGTTGAAGGCATATGCGACACTCATCGGTGAAGAGAACGTGATGCCAATCCTGAGCGTTCCATACCCATGTTGTTGGGCCCATCTGTACCGCGCTGCATTGTGTCGCCATTGCAAAGATGGATCTCGCCATGGACGTCGGGAGTGAAGTTGTGCGTCATGCAGTCTATTGAGCACAGTTTGAGTCGTCACGCGACATCCTGTGGCTGCACGAAAGCATTATTCAACATGGTGGCGTTGCTGTCAGGGTTCCTTCGAGCCATAGTCCGTAGGTAGCGGTCATCCGCTGCATCAGTAGCCCTTGGACGGTCTGAGGGATGCATGTCATCGACATTTCCTGTCTCTCTGTATCTCCTCCATGTCCGAACAACATTTCTTTGCTCCACTCCGAGAAGCCTGGACGCTTCCTTTGTTGACAGCCCTCCCTGGCACATAGTAACAAATGCGGCGCGATCGAACCGCGGTATTGACCGTCTAGGCATGGGTGAACTACAGACAACTCGAACCGTGTACCTCCTTCCTGGTGGAGTGACTGGAACTGATCGACTGTCGGACCCCCTCCGTCTAATAGGCACTGCTCATGCATGGTTGCTTACATCTTTGGGCGGGTTTGGTGACACAACTGAACAGTCAAACGGACTGTCATACAATATCCACAATCAACGTCTATCTTCAGGAGTTCTGGGAGCCGGGGTGTTGCAAAACATTTTTTTCATGTGTGTATAGTACCTAGACAAATGCATTCCAGAAATTTCATAACTCTACATTAATTATTTTGTGTTGCGATTTTTTTCCGTCAGTGTAATTGAAACAAGTTAACAAACCATTGTGACTGGTATCGGTCTCTGAAAAGCAAGTTCACAAATATTCGTGAATAATCAAAATCGAGTAACAACCAGTATGGCTTTGAATCGTTATAATGTTTTGCTAGATCAAATTTAGAATATGTGACATTTTGCACTAGATGCGTAGTAATGAAGGACTAACTCTTCATATTTAGTGTGGTGGAGAGGTGTGGAAAACGGGAGTTCTATTTCAGGCAGGATGGAATGGGCTAAAGATTTCAGCCGTCGCAGCAGGGCAGTGAGTTTTAATACGTTGTTGAACGTGGCTTTGTTTACTCTTAAGTGTGCGTAAAATTAGCGTAAATCTCGGCGTATACTCTATTAGACCAATGCCGACAGTACAGGAACCGGGTGCGAACACAGCTTGTGCTCGCAGACTGGGCTGGAAATTGTAGCCTGGCCGCTGAGAGCGCCTCTGACAAACGGGCCTTCCTACACCAGGCCCCTGGCGCTGCCCGCACGCTTTCATCTGCAGCACGCATCCCGCCCCCAGGCGCTGACGTCACTCTGCTGATACTTCGGGACCCACGTGCCGCCAAGTTTGCATCTGCCGTTAATTCTGCGCGCAACTTTACGGCGGAGTGCCTGCGTGCGACCCCTTTCCCAGGAGATTTGGCACGGGTGGCGAGCTTCTTACGAGTATAAAGAATAGATTGTAACCGCTGAGAATTTCTGTTTTGTGATGCAGAATACCGATGTGTTTCTTAGGCCGCGTATTTTCGTTTGCCGACAGGCAAATGTTACACGTGCCGTGCTGTTTATGACTCAGGACACACTTACTTGTTATTTGTGAAGGAAACTAAGCAGAACAGAGTAAAAAGAGGAATGGAGCTGTAGGGTGATACTCGTCTCGTAATGACAGGCGGAGATAATACCAGTGTGCTACAGTTCCTACTGAAATTTGTAACTTACTTAAATTTAGCATTTCTACATTTATTAAGGAATAAAATGATGAAAAACAGCTCAAAATCAATTCTTAACTCGAGCTTCATAAATCTGTCTTATTTTATACCATCCCATATATATTTATTTAGTTATAGAATGAAAGTCCGTTTCAGTTCCCAGTAATTTCATAATTTATTGCACGACCGGTTTCGAAGCATAAAACTTCGTCTTCTGGTGCCATCAAATAATTACAGGAGCATAAATGATTATTTGGTGGCACCTGAAGATGAAGCTTCATGCTTCGAAACCGATCGTGCTATAAATTAAGAAATAACTGACCACTGAAGTACATTTTTGTTTCATAAATAAATTAATTGCGAATGATCAAATATTTTATGTTTATTTAGGTAGGAATCTGCCCTATAAACATTTAGATTAAGAAGCGTGAAATTAGCTGTGAATTCCAGAGATAATTTTCGTCCCCTCGGCTGAAGGAACAGAGCGTCTGATTGCCATGGCGTGGGCCCGGATCGGAGATTTTCTCCGCTCTGGGACGGGTGTTGTGTTGCCCTCATCATCATTTCATCATCATCGACACGCAAGTCACCCAATGTGGTGTCAACTGAAAAGATTTGCAACTCGGCGGTCGAACTTACCCAGGTGGGGGACTCCCGGCCATTAATGCCATTCTATCACTACATTTCCGGAGGTAATAAATCGCTCGATTAAGTTCAGACCACTGGGACTGACCAAGTTTAACGAACATCAGCTCACAAAATTGCCAAACTAAACCAAAAGAAACTCAAGAATTTACCGTTTATTTTTTCAATTTCTTACAGAAGTTATCTAACATCCACAAACAATTTCTTAATTTATAACGAATAAAGAAAATGACAGCAGATACCACTGGAGTACATAATACTAGGTGCTATAAACATTTTTACCATCGTCATTTTTTGACGCGACACTTCGAAAAAGTTTTGGGCAAACTAATATTGAGTTCTATTTGGCTTGTCGCTTACAAGACATTTATGGAGCATCCCAAGCAATAGCCAAACAGTGGTCTGCCAAAATACCACGAAATCGCAAGGAGTACCGGTCAGAAGACGCTCTACACTATCCAGAAAGGAATTTGAGGTGGGAATTAAGGAAGCGTATTTTCGGAGATGCGTTACTGCCAAGTTTCAAGCACAAAACAGCTCCTCACAATTTCGTGTTCCCTTATTTTCTAAGAAAGTGAAATAAACATTTTTAAAACTTTATCAGGCAGCCTTCTATTGCTAAATAACATCTCATTAAATTTGTTGTCTGTGAAAAGCTATCTGACCTTTGGGCCGACGAAGATATCCTCTTTGACTTTAGATTTAATGAGTCGTGGGAACCTTCCCCTCAAGTGCTTATACCCCTTGTGGTTGTGGTTCATTTTCTGTACGATATTTTTTATAAGACCTAACTGTATATGTGTGTAAATACCGAATTAACTCCTTTATTGTTCGAACTAGTATCTCATGTAAGATATTTTTCTCGCCTGGCTGCAGTTAAATTCGTCTAGGCCAGTACTCTTCGGTACAGTGAGATGCACGACCCCTATGTCCCATTTACAAATGAAACAACAGTATTTAATGATACCTGACTTACATGTGAACAGCACACCCAATCATTACTAAGGATGATCGCTAATAATATGGAGAAGTACATACGTTGGCAATAAATATTTTGTATTTTCATTTATGAATGGATACAAGTGTGGAACAAAGAAAAAAACACAAAGGAATATACAAAAATTAGCTAGTTTCATGCAGTTTATATATTCGCTGTTGCATGGTGTAGTATACGTTTTATAAAAAATCAGATCCATTTCTGCGTTAGTGCGCCACAAAACATTGTGTGTTGTGTGGTGGAGGAAGCGTACCGCACAAAACATTGTGTGTTGTGTGGTGGAGGAAGCGTACCACACAAGTACCATTTTACTCCGGTTTGAAGAATAATAACCTTTTTGTAAGTCCAAATTTCTTCACTTTTTCTGTGATAGAGATTAAATGGCAAGTACTTGAGAGAAATTAATCTGTTCCTTGGCGCGTCCTGGTACCTACGATCTTGTAATTTTGGGAGTAATCCGTTATGTACGGTGTATTGTCCTTGCTGCAGTGCCTATTGCTGAAGATCGTTAAGAATTTCTATGACGTTCCCGTGAAGAACCTCACAGCTCTTCTTTGTATCTGCTGTATCTCTTTCACATAACCTATATGCTGAGCGTCTCACGGCAATAATCAAGAATCGGTGAGAAGAGTGGATAAACTCCTTCGGGCCCTTCCAGCGAATCTCAGTCCGGCATTTTACTTCCCAGCACCTCGATTTATATGGTCACTACACCTAGGATGGGATACTACAAGATAACTCCCAGACCTCTTGTTATTGTTGTTACTTACTGAATTCGTGTATTTCAGGTTGTTACTCGTCTAGCAACAGAAATGCAATGATCTGCAGTAACCTTAAGCATGATGCTTTAAGAAAACGTTTTTGCTTCATGAAGACATACCATACGACAGTAAAATGCGTCTCAACATCACATTGATATTTTACGATACTCTGTTATTGGAGAGCCGTTACTCCATATATTATTAAACTAGTTCTTAACTATCTAAATATCACCTTTTAATAAGTTTTTTCTGTGAATCTCGGTAAGATGAGCTGAGTTTACTTCGAGTGGGTAGATCCCTATAACACGCAGAAGTAAGGTGAAATATTAACGCTGAAACGTATTTGCTGTGTACGATGTCTATTGTGTTAGGAAAATTGGGTAGGTGATGACAGACTGACAGACGAAACGAAAATGACGTACTTTAAGTACACTTTTTGCTGTACTATTTGTTTACTTAATCGTAGTGATACAAGCTACACGACGAGCTCGTTTCGGCGATTTGACATTTGCGTCTGACTCGTTTTACTACGTGTAAACAGATAAATAGTGTGGGAAAAAATTTGTACTTAAACTAAAATATGTCGTTCTTCGTTGAGGGCCCATTGGAAACTGTTGAACGCAACGAAAATAATTGTGTCAAGTTAACGGAAAATGTGATATGTCAAGTAGTTACTTAATGGCAGTAGTAAACAAACAACCGCGATCAACTTCATCATCAAGCACTAGGACCCACTCGTTAGCCAGCTACCACTGTGTCACCCTTCGAATAAGAGATCAACCGACGTTAAAAAGTAAGCAGGGGCAAGTGGTAACCAACTGCTATCCCTGCGTTGGATTAACTTGTCCCTCAGACACCTAGTCACTTGTCTTCTGAGTAGAACTCAGACACGCTGACCATTCATCTTTCTTTCGTCTACATCCACTCCTCGAGCTTAAACTTTCGCTTGCCAATTTCGATAGCAACGGCACCAGTCATTTCTTGAAACGAAACTTCTTTACTCTTGCAAACAAAAACGGAAATGCTTATATCTTTCAAGTTAAAAATCTTTCTCTTTCAAATAGTTTTATCCTCTGGAGAAATTAAGTTCTTTCGCTCTTGAGAAATGAAAACTCTTCAGTCATTGAAACTCAGAATTTCGCTTTCTTGGACAAAACATTCTTCCTTCTAAAACTAATTTTTTCTTGACAACTTTCATCTTTAAAAGTTCATCTTTCATCTTTATTTTTTTAAATTTTTTTGTGGATGTGTGTGAGTGTGTGTAAGTGGTGTGTGTGTGTGTGCGCGCGCTTATCAGCGCCCTTGGAGTAGAATGCGGTTAAAAAGTCTACAATATTATAAGTAAAGGTCCATATTACATAAAACTGCACTCAGCTTCTCACAGTCACGCTCACTTTCACTCCCATTATTATACTATCTCGCATCTGTTAAGATACCATAAATTCGCCCAAATGTTCTAAAACTTTCAATTAACGCACGATCACTACAAGAAGAAAACTAAAATAATTACAAAGTCATATATAGCCATCTGATCACTCACCAAAAAAAAAAAAAAAAAAAAAAACAACCGAGCGAGGTGGCGCAGTGGTTAGACACTGGACTCGCATTCGGGAGGACGACGGTTCAATCCCGCGTCCGGCCATCCTGATTTAGGTTTTCCGTGATTTCCCTAAATCGCTCCAGGCAAATGCCGGGACGGTTCCTTTCAAAGGGCACGGCCGACTTCCTTCCCCATCCTTCCCTAATCCGATGAGACCGATGACCTCGCTGTCTGGTCTCCTTTTCCCAAACCAACCAACCACCCAACCAAACAAACATGGATGTGTCAGCTACCCTAATAACAGGTTAAAAACTTCTCCCTAAATTTTAGCGAAAAAGTCAGACATTTCATAGTATCTTAAAAATAGTACCTCATTCAACTAATCGTCAGTTTAAATAGGAAGCAAATCTGTAGCAAAAATAGCTATTGCTCCCTTGTCTGAAAATAAAATACAGTCAACTGAAATATGACGCTTTACGATCTGCACGCTACAAGAATCACTAATTGGAGGGCGTCTCGCTGAAGCAAAAAACCATGCTGCACAGGCCTGTGTCCTGTGCGCAGATGAGTGACAAGGGATGACTTTACTTGGTCCAGTATACTGTCTGTCACTCCTGGCCTCTCTTCTTCCCTTCCCATGCATAACAACTTGCCGCAACAGCGTGGTGGCAGCATGTAGAGGGACGGCAAACTGAACTAGCCTGTCACTGAACTATCCTATCACATGCCTCCCTGGCTCATCTGCAGGAGCTCTGGAAGAGAACGTAAGACTGTAGTACCGCTACCCAGTTTCTAGTGATTTAGTAAGAAGGGGTAAGAACGCCGCCACGAAGTTTGCAATAGCAGTCACGGGCCAGCAGCCGCATGAAGGCGTCATATGGATCATAATAAAGAGCACGTGGAAGTATTGTGGGATAGGATAGCAACACTCAGTGGGAAACAGTACTGTACAACGGTAATAGCCATAGTGGGGGATCAGTGTCACCACACCTGAGATTCTTATTATGGGCTATGGTGGCTGGATGGCAGGTTTTGGTGTAATCAATGTACGCCAGAGCCGTATAAACGGGTCAGTATTTTGAGACATGGGCTCTCTGTGGTCCGGTAGTACCGCCAAGGTACCAGGACCACTCGAGACGACGAGGCGACTCGGCGTCGTCAGCAGTAGCCATAGGTTCGAGACCGGGTTGAGTCAGCCGCCACCTGCACTGAGCTCCTTGCCGTCCGAGCCACCCACCGTCTGCCTCCTGCCGGTAGGCAGCAGGTCGGGTCCCTTGCGTAACTGTCACCACATGCCGTTGCAGTGAAGGTGTGCAGGACTAAGTCGAAAGGAGTGTATTTCCCAGAGGAAAGCTGTCGCAACACAGCGTGCAGCGCCACTAACGTCACGGCCGTGGCCTACTGAATCTGCTGGACCGTGTGCTGTGGCCGAGCGTTTCTAGGCGCTTCATTCCGGAACCGCGCCACTGCTACGGTCGCAAGGCCTCGGGCATGGATGTGTGTGATGTTCTTAGGTTAGTTAGGTTTAAGTAGTTCTAAGTTCTAGGGGACTGATGACCTTAGATGTTAACTCCCATAGTGCTCAGAGCCATTTGAACCATTTGAAGCTGCTGGTCGTCCCCCAGCCTGTTGTCAGCGTCGCATGGTGCCTACGCGAGCACTTCCTCATACGAACGAAGGAGACGGTCACGAATCAGTGCCGCCAGAGCCAACGGCGTGAGATGTGTTTGGCTCGCTGAGCTAACGACGCAGTATGTCATTAAAATTGAATAAATGCATTTCTTCTGGTCAGCAGTGTATCTGTTAGTCGTTGCAATCATCACTCCCCACTGAGTGCTACTGCACTCAACAGTAGCATTAAGACTTGTAATACATGGTGTTCCATGCAACTCCGAGAGAAATAGATCACGCAAAATGCATCAATTTTTTGACAATGAAATTATACTTTGAATTAGTCACTTTAGAGTTATGTGCATGAGCGAGAAAGTTGCATTGCTATGCTATGAATCGCATTGTAGCTAAATGGCAGTCCTGTTTATGAGCCGATGGTGAAACTACTAATCGTTTTATATGTGAAGTTTTAAATCGAGCATGAATCAGGAATTGTCTGAGCTCACTGACGTAGCTCAGAGAGAGAGAGGCCTCAGAGGCGCAGGGCTGGGGACAACTCAGTTTGAGCCCCGGAACATTTGAAGACAACTGTATCACGGCGAGTAGACATGCGGTGGCAGCAGAGCGCCGGCTGCCAAGCGCCTGGGCGATCGGGCAGCAGTCGACTGTCTGAGGACCAGTGACAGCCGTGATGTCATGACATACCTCAGGTGTCCGATGATGACAGGTTGGTCACAGTGTGTATAAATTCTGCTGTTTGGAGGCTGATCATGAGGAAGAAGTAGCACTGCCACATTCCTTCATCACATGGAACGTCCTCGAAACAGACGCTGCAGTCGGGCCTCCTGCGAGCTCAGTCACATTAGGCGTTTCCAGGACTTGGCGCAGAACTCGGTATGCGTTGCCACGGGCAAGGACGGCGCTGTAAGGACAATGCGCCGCCTTACGTTGTGGCGGCGTAGCTGCCACACTTGTCGAGGTCCCAGAAATCAACACATGAAGTCTGAATTATTGTAAATAGAGGGAACTTTGTACAACACAATTAAAGGATCTCATTTTCGAAAATCCATATTTCACACGCGGCCAGCTGGTTCTAATTCGGTGATACAGAGCCACTCAGGTCAGGAGTGTCGAAATGGTACTCTGCCTCACTGGCGCTTAGGAATGAATAACTGGCTCTATCTCTACAGGTGCATTTTTAAAATACTCAACAAACATCTACGGATGGCACCTAGGATGTTGCCGAACGGGATTTCTTTAGAGAGACACTTTGCAGTTTTATTCATGCATGTATCAATGTCGCAACTCAGTCCCCCCCCACCATTACACCACAGGAGGGCGCGAAATAGGATGGCTGAAAAAGCATAAGCACGCTTTGTTGCTTCGGATCACGTTCAAATTTCGTCGAACGGTTTTGAACGGTTCCTAGTGGTTTCGTCCTGTTCATCAGAGTAAAAATGCGGTCGCGCTACACTCCAAAAGGGTGCGATAGGATTGCAGCCCCATGATGTCCTTAGAGAAGAGCTGAAGCGTCCGGGGTGTGTCAAGAGTATTAAGGGGACCACACCCGGCCTATTTAACCGATGTTAACTTAGGCAAGTATTTGACCCATTTCTGAAAAAACTATTTGATGCAGGACCTTTATATTTTTACTGTATGTTACATGATGCTAATAGAGTCAACTGTACTAAAATCTACTTTACTCATTTTATAGTTTTTAAGAAATACTTTTTTAAATTTATTAACAAAAAAATTTATTTTTTTTCTGTAGAAAATATTTTTTTGTGATCTTCCTAATGGGGGCATATTAATGAATGTAGTACCAGAGGTGGATTTTTATGTTATCCAGAGTCTCTGAAAATTTCATTCATTTATCTATGATAGTTCTGATAAAATGGGGCATATGTACTGAAGATTTTGGTTTGCGGGAAATTGACTTTAAAGAAAAAACTTCTGAAATTTGTTACTTACAGTTAATTAAAACTGTCCTCCTGCATATGATGGCCCTTCTTTGGCCTCTAGCAGGTCTTCCAGCTTCTTCTTGTCTTGCTTTTTTGGCTATATTAGACGCAGACCCGTCTGCATCGGCTATCCTCATTTTATCACAATGTTGCAGCCCAGTGATCATATTTTCACCAGAATTAATTCGCAGATTTTTCAGTACCCAACACTTTCCAATATTACCACAATTGAATGTAATAACACCGTGATGAACTCCTAGTTTCATTGTATGCATGCCTACAAATAGGCGGTTCCAAATTATGCTCTTGAAACATTAATTTGGGTTTTGTGTCTGCCCATGCAGACATTTCCTTAGAAGGTCAGGATGAGCCAAGTCTCTGGAAATAGGTTTAATTGCTGTAATAACAGCAGCAGGAAGAGAATGCTGGTGAGAATAAGATTCTCCAGTTGCCTGAGCCCTATTGTATTTGTACCACGAATTTTCTCCTGATGGACACACTCCATGACATGGCTTATCATCAGTAGAGGACTTATGGAAGAATATGGCCCAAACATCTCTCTTCATTGCCTCCAGATTTTCTTTATTTCTCATAATTGCTTGCCCATAGTATACCTGCAGGTTTTCTATTTCAGTTTTAGTCAACCGACCCTATCTGGTCATTAATTTTCCATCTTCTAATTCCTTTCCTCTCATATCAACAGTTAGTTTTCTCAGACTTGTTCCCAAACGTTTTTGAACATCGCCTACACATTCTATATTGCTAATAATAGAATCTCCATATGGCTTAGAATTGAAAGTGGGTTGGTTAACAGTAGGTGACAGAAAAGTGGGCGTGGCACATAAACACACGTGGTTGAAAATGCTCATAAAATGCTCAAAAAAATTTTAATCAGCAAAATCCTTTTCATAGTACTTAAATAAAACCTTAATGTATCGAAATATGATGAAAACCGAAAATCGATTTTTTCGACCTGAACCATGGTGTGGTCCCCTTAGAGGTTGTCAAGACGTCTTACTGTCAGTAACTTCACTGAGAATGTCGTTTTCGACTGCGAAATGTGCGGGAATCGACTTCCGAAGGGAAGGGTAATCAACGACCAAAGGAAACGGATGGTTTCACTGATGCCCTTAATGCCACCCCTCGGTATCTTTCGTGTTGATACCGAGCAGCGAAGTGTCTGAGTGCATGTAGGAAAACCACGCGATTTCAACGCTGGCCATCCCAGTTCTGACCTCCATCGCAGAGGCGTCAAAAGAAGTGGTGGATTGGTGATAAGAGGCGATGTGACGATGTTCCCATCGTGTGACACATCCTAAGTGGCGCTGGGCAGAATTCAGGTGAAATTTGGTGTCAATACATCATTAACCCAGCTAACACCTCTCATGAATTTCTGAGCTGTGGCTTTCTTTCCGCATATGTCGACACCTCGCCGTCTGTAGCGGCGCCGAGCCGTTGTGTGACGTCACAGAGCACCATGCTTTTGCACTATTACAGATGAAGACTGTAGGCAGCTTTGAGGCAAATTTCAAACTTCTGCGTCGCAACGGGAGACAACTGTGAGGTTTCGAAAAAGCGGCCCTTTGATTGTATCGCGCAGTTAATATCCATGGTCTGCCTTTCTGTGCTGCACCCCCCATCAGTCTCTGGTAGAGAAACATTCGTTCAGTCCCGGCTGAGGTTCGAGTCCTCCCTGGGGCATGGGTGTGTGTGTTTGTCCTTGGGATAATTTAGGTTAAGTAGCGTGTAAGCTTAGGGACTGATGACCTTAGCAGTTAAGTCCCATAAGATTTCACACGCATTTGAACATTCGTTCAGTCCAGGCAATACAAACAACGTGTTCCATTTGCAACATATGTGGAGGCTGCGCTCTTGTTCGTGACCTACACTGCGAACTTGGACTGTGTTTGATGTTTGACTCTGGCTGCATTTCTCATAGCTGTAAGTCGAATTTGCGGGGTTTCCTTTATGAATTTGTAGTATTTGAGAATGTTCACTCTTTCTGTAACCGCAGCCATCCAGAAGTTCGTGTTGTGTTCCAACCTCCCGATTTATACCGAAATCCTAAGTAGTATATTCCTTCAAATAAAGAGAACGGCTATAAAACTCCAATACCTTGTTCCAATAAGATGATGAGTCACCGTTCCCGGTTTATAGAGCCCTTTACGAAACGCGGTGGTAGCAAAACATTTGCACAGGGATACTACCGTTACCGTAGCACATAGTATCCGTTATTGCAACACGGTTCAGCTTCAGAGTGGGCACGTTCAGTAGGGACGAAGTGTTAGCTTCGCGTAGCTTGATGCCGTGAGTTAAGGACCCGCTGGCAGAGTCTTGTCTGGGCGGCAAAGTGTGATAATGACAGGGAGCCGGCCGCTCGGGTAATAAGCAGCGGGCGGCCGCACGCACTACCCTGTCGCTCTGTCGCGCCCGCCGTCCCCGGCGCCGTAATGAGGGTCAACTCGGCCGGCGGCAGCCTGTAATGAGGCGTGGCGCCCTGCCGCCCCCGCCGCCATGCCGCCCGTCCTTAATTGCAGCGCCGCCCCCCGCCCAGAGTCCACGATTTTCCTTCGGCGTCGGCACTATCGGCCGTCCGGCGGGGGGCGTTGCCCGAGGCCGGGGGCGGCGGTGGGGGCGTGGAAGGGCGCCGCTTAAATTTCGGACCCGGATTAAGCGCTGCCGACCGCCACCTGCTGGGTAAGCGGAACGACGACGCCAGCCGCTTTCAAATTACCGGCGCTGCAGACGTGTGACTCGCCTTCCTGTTGCGCGGAGCTGAAAAACAGGTGGACGAAGAAGTAGCGGGTAGCCTGGTCATAAGGGAGACCCATTATTTCTGTTACTAAAGCCTGACAGGGGCCAAGAAACACACAAACGATTGTGAAAAACGTAGCACTCAGAACATTGACTCGAATGAAACCAAACAACGGAGTTTTGCAGATAGATTCCAGATATAAAAGCTGAAGGTAGGGCAGAGTTAAGGGAGACACAGCCCGAGCAACTCCCTTTCTTGTGTGACTAGGAAGCATAGATCGGAAACGGAATGGGTACGAGTCTAATCTGCTGGCTGCATACTTCAGAAATCAAGGCGCCAGTGTTAAATCATTGCTAACTGGCCGGAGCCAACGAGGTATGCTGGCCCTGTAACGAACTTGTGACGTCACACTAGTCGGCTTGTCCGCCACACTTCGTGAACGCTCGCCTCCGTGCAGTTCCCCCGATAGAATAATATTTAACTGGAAAGGTACCCACTAAAGATCTTGAATTTGTCATGAGCTATCGAGAACTTACATGTTTTTAAAAACGCAGTTAAGAATTATTAAACTCTGCAACAGGTACTCGCTTCCCGCCGGAGACGGCTGCTGGCACTCGTAGACCTGCAGTGTTACGTGCTGTGACGTACACGTCACGGCCTGTCTTGCTGGTAGGCCTGATAACGGGCTTCCTTCGTTCCCGATGCAGTTTTGGGAGTTTGAGCCCTGAGGCGCTGCGGTCGCTTCACACTTATAGTCTCATTCTCTCTTACTGATGTATGCAGGAGTGTAAGGCTAGTCGTGACGTGTTGTTAATACGGAAGAGGGGTACGCTATCTTGCTGCTGTAAACTGGCACTGATAAAGGAAAATGACCGATTGTAGAGATCAGATGGCCGTTAATGAAGCTGTGTTTTGTGAGGCTGTGGAGGGTGTAAGACGAAAGTTAACTGATGCAAAGCACACAACTGCGAATGTGTTGCGTCTAACGAAAACTGGGCACAGAGCAACTTCACTGTTATATCCCTGCAACCAAAGAATTGAGCTTTTTCTGCATCCATTTGGTCATGGCAATTTGCGTTTATGGGCTACAGCGAGTTGTGTAGCTTATTATTCATTTACGTAATTTATTTTAATAACTGATCATCATTAAAGACTGCACCTCATCTCCACGTTTTCTGATACTGTCGTTACAGACTCGGTAACGCCTCAGAAATGTTTATATGTCAGCTCAACATTTAAACATTCTCTGAATAGATATTAAATATTATAATTAATTTACAGCAGTCTTCGAAAAAGTTTTATGTATGTAAATATATGCCCGCATCTCGTGGTCGTGCGGTAGCGTTCTCGCTTCCCACGCCCGGGTTCCCGGGTTCGATTCCCGGCGGGGTCAGGGATTTTCTCTGCCTCGTGATGGCTGGGTGTTGTGTGATGTCCTTAGGTTAGTTAGGTTTAAGTAGTTCTAAGTTCTAGGGGACTGATGACCATAGATGTTAAGTCCCATAGTGCTCAGAGCCACTTTTTGTAAATATATGTAATTTATAATGTTGGAATCAAAGATCGCTTGATTTGAAATAGTTTATTTTATACTAGTTTCGACAGCAACTAGCTGTCATCTCAGATTCCCAGATCGCCCAGAAATATAGCAAGACATCACCCTCGTCGACATACTGAGAACATGCTCCATTTACCATAATCGACGCAGCATATTTACTGATGTGCCTGTTTTTGCTCCCGTACTCTTTACTGGTGGTAAGGATATTTTATTTAGCAAGTTTTACAAACCTGACAAACCAGTGTGGAGCTACAATATTGTCACTGGCACATGTTCTCAGAATGTCGACGAGACAGCTGCCTTACTATATTTATGTGAGATCTGAAAATCTGAGGAAGTTTGCTAGTTACTGTCGAAACTGGTAATGAAAATAAATTGTTTCAAATCAAGCTACTTTGGTCTCTAATATTATAAATTATAACATTATATCGCCCCAACAGCATGTGCAAATTATGTATCAATTTATTCATAAACAGAACAATACTTACTGCTAACCGATCAGCTGTTATATACGTATAATTGCTTCAGTCATTTATGTAGGTCGAACTTTGTATGACATTTCAGCTTGTGCTTGAGAATAGCTATAAAGAATAGTTATAAAGGTGAAAACACGATTGCTTGAAATAAATGAATAGTTAGTTATCTGTACTTTAATTTCGGAAATTGCTTTCAAAACGGTCGGTTACGTAGCGGGAACGTCGCTAGTCCGCGGTTATAACTGCGAACTCGGGCACTTGCTGTCCTTTCTGAGCGAGTCGAGTCCACTTGTATATCCGATAACAGACTCACTTGACGCGTGGACTGCGGCGGTGGTTGACGAATCGAGTCTACGGGCACAAGGAGACCGCGAGTTCGGAGATGACGTTACAGAACTCGCTTGCGAGTTCAAAGCGTGTATATGGCATAGGCGGCTCATTTCTGCTCTCTTCTAGGAAGGTCAGTGTTAACAGCAGGCGTAGTCACTGAAAAGCCACCAAACGAACAGAAAGATGCCGATATGCAGGAAACCATGCGATTATTTAATGCTTATACAACTTCCGCCTGCAGATGGCACCTGCGTGTCCAAGGTATGGCGACATCTGCCCTGAAACTGCAGACCATGTGGTGATCGTCGTTGGATCTTAACACATCGGTAAAGATGACAGCGTTCTGTACGTTGTGTTTACCTGGCTCTTCACCTCAAGTAGTTCGTCTCAGCGCTGTGGTAGGCGAGCCGTCGCTTTCGACCAGTTGCTTCATTCTGAAATGGATTGCTGCTAGACGTCACACTGATATTCGGGCTCAGGCAGACGATTAAGTGACTCATTGAAATTTCACGAGGAACGCCAGTTATTTTATTCACGACGTTGAGGTTGGTTAAAATAACAAGACTATGCCCACAAAGTAACGTGCTCACAAAGTAATGTGCTCACAATGATCAACGATACATAACCCACACAAAAGAATATCTCCATACGCTACAAGAACATTTTTCATGTGCAATGGGTGGTAAATAACTCTCCTAATAAGTAATCGGTCTGAACTGTTCGCAGGCTCGCTCAAACACAATCACACTGCTACCAACAAGGTGCGCACTATGCGACAGACTAATCGCCGGGTTAACTCCTGGGATTACTCGTAACATGCTTTCGATGACAATAATGCAATCGCGTCTGTAAGAGCCAAAAATATTACAAACATCAACAGAAGCAATATCAGCATTTTAGTGAGTTCTATCAGACTAGAAGTATTGGACCCTGAGTTATACGTTTATCGCAGCTGACATTTAGCCTCGTACAGGACACATTCTCACGACAGTCATTCAATTAGGGTTCTTACTCACGGGAAGCCCTGCACCTAGACGGAGAAAGCTGAAGCGATTCGCTTTACGTTGAACCTTTTGCGTTCTTTCAAATGTAGGTGCTAGGCCGCTTGCCGCCTTTCGTGTGCGTCTTTGCTTTGCTCTCAAAAAAAAAAGTTCAAATGTGTGTAAAATCTTATGGGACTTAACTGCTAAGGTCATCAGTCCCTAAGCTTACACACTACTTAACCTAAATTATCTTAAGGACAAACACACACACCCATGCCCGAGGGAGGACTCGAACCTCCACCGGGATCAGCCACACAGTCCATGACGGCAGCGCCCTTGTCCGCTCGGATAATCCCGCGCAGCTTTTCCTGTTCAGGCGCAGTTTCGGAGCACATTGTCAAGTCAGTAACTCGGTTATTTCTGCCAGCCAATCATCATTAGTATATTACAGAGTGAAAGTTTTCTGTGCATGTCTGATGATGGAGCAAACTCACTATCTGCGATGTTAAAGAGTTTCACTGACAAGTGCAAATGGAGCCAGAACTATGGGAATGTCCTATATCTCAATAGGCAAAACAAAACTGCTTAAGTTTGGAATGAAGTACGTACATTATATAACATGGATTTTGAGACTGTAGCACCAGAGGTAAAGAAAATGGTAGTTAAGTATTTTTGGAAGAATTTATTTAATCCGTAGCACAGTATTCAGCTGGCGGACGTGTACAGAGTGAGCACAAACTCTTTTGCAGATTACAAAAATATATTTCTAAGGTGTTGTGTTAGATACAGTTGTTCGCTTGGTTGCAAATGGTACCTTAAATCAAAGATTTTTCTGGATGCAGTACCACATGTCTACGCAGTATTTCTGCAACTGGTAGCTTAACTTAGGAAAGTTTTAGGGATACACTTCTACATACGCTCCGTTACCTCTGTTACATGAATTTCAGTTAAGGGAAGTGTTTCAACAAGACGGTGCACCACCGCACTGGGGGCTGTATGTTCGACAGTTCTTGGATGAAACCACTCCTGATGTACGAATCGGCAGAAATGGTTCAACAACATGGCTACCACTTTCACCATACATAATCCTTCTTGTCTTTTTTATAGGGTTACATTTAGGACATAAAGTTCTTCTCGCCATTCCTGATATGGAGACTCTTTGAGGTGGAATATGAGAAGCTGTAGAGATGATCGCAGCAGAGATTTTCGTAAACACATGGGTAGAAATTGAGTATCGCCACACGTTCTACCAGCAACAATTCAGCACATGCGGAAGTAGATCCATAAAAATCTTTATGAGTTAACCGGCGTTTGTAACAAATCAAAGAGCTGTAATAATCATAATTTCTTAGAAATAAATTTTTCCATCAGGACAGATTTTATGCTAACTCTGTATAAATGATACATTTTACTGTAGTTATTTGCGCACTGAGTTCAGACTAGCTACATGTTCGTCAAACGACGCGAATGACATTTAATTTCTCAACATCTGCTCGGAGTGTCTCTTGAAGCTTATGGAAAGCTACTAAACGTAACCGAAAACTAGTCATTGGGAACGATTAATACTTTCTTTACCGTAATTTGCGTTTCTCTTTAATGACAACGTTTGCAGTAGCTACAACTACTTGCTCTCTGGTAAACATTTTCATACTGAGTATCTCTATGACAACACGCCGACAGACGGTAGGTCAGCTACCGTGTGCGAGAGTGCGGCTCGGTGCACCGATAACCGTAGGCAGGAAGGTTAAACTCAATGTATCCATTTACGAGGCCTCCTGCTTGAAAGAGTAAACGGTAGCACATAACGCTTCCAAAACACAGAATCATTCCTTACTTCGACAAAGCTTACACAATAGTCACACAGTTTCTTGGAAAACGAAATAATAACTTACAGAATTATAGACAACATGCAGTAATGAATCGGTGAAATCTGTCGTAGTTAGTGGAATTATTCATCAAATTTGTGTTCTTGTTAAAAAAAATCGCAGCAGCTGTTGAATAATTCTTTCTTAGTACAGCCCCCCTTCCTGCAGCGGTGTACTGTAGGTCTCTAGAAGAGCGTAGCGTTCCAAAGGATTGGAAAAGGGCACAGGTCATCCCCGTTTTCAAGAAGGGACGTCGAACAGATGTGCAGAACTATAGACCTATATCTCTAACGTCGATCAGTTGTAGAATTTTGGAACACGTATTATGTTCCGTTATAATGACTTTTCTGGAGACTAGAAATCTACTCTGTAGGAATCAGCATGGGTTTCGAAAAAGACGATGGTGTGAAACGCAGCTCGCGCTATTCGTCCACGAGACTCAGAGGGCCATAGACACGGGTTCCCAGGTAGATGCCGTGTTTCTTGACTTCCGCAAGGCGTTTGATACAGTTCCACACAGTCGTTTAATGGACAAAGTAAGAGCATATGGACTATCAGACCAATTGTGTGATTGAATTGAAGAGTACCTAGATAACAGAACGCAGCATGTCATTCTCAATGGAGAGAAGTCTTCCGGAGTAAGAGTTGTAAGAGGTCCATGATTAAGGAATTTATTGCTAGCGCACTTGAGCAGATGTAATTTCGATGGATTGTTCACGCGCTGCCTGCGAGTGCAGTAGGAACCGTGTAGTAGTAGCGAGCAGTCTGGTGTATCGAGTTGGCTGGGTCGGTCGGGGGGAGCGATGGCGGTGCCTGAGCGATGTAGTTTAAGGTGAAAGCAACCTCACGCATATGTACTACTGCTATATCAAGTCGCATGTAAATGTTTTTAAAAAATCTCTTAGTAATAATCTTTCTTATAAAAAGTAACTTTTGACAATCATTCTCAATTTAAAGAATTTACTAATTTCTCCAATCCGTAATCATCCCGATTATTGTAAAGAAAAATCAGTTGCTTCTTTTTATACATCACAAATTTATCGCCCACCATTGCACTGGGCTGTGCCAGAAAAATTTCTTATAGGAGCAGATATGTACACGTTATCTGGCGACTTCATTGAGGTAAGAATTTTCAATTTATTCAGTATGATCTTTCAAGGCCATGACGCAGCACTGCTGATGTCCAAAATTTATCAGTTTAAATTCACAGTCAATTACTGAAAGGTAGTAAGTGAGCGAAAATTTTATTGAGAGATTAGACACATTTCATTATTGCAAGGTTACGGAATAATAAACTGTTGGAAGGTTACATTGAATGTGAATGTCATACTTATTTTTTACTGTTGGGAGATATTTGTAACTGTGTTACGCTGAATGTGAATATTATATAAGTAATTTTTATCTGTTGGGAGGTTACTGAGTGACTTCGGGTGTGTCACAGGGGAGCGTCGAAGAACCACTGCTATTCACAGTATACATAATTGACCTTGTGGATAACATCGGACGTTCACTGAGGCTTTTTGCAGATGATGCTGTAGTACATCGAGAGGTTGTAACAATGGAAAATTGTACTGAAATGCAGGAGGATCTGCAACGAATTGACGCATGGTGCAGGGAATGGCAATTGAATCTCAATGTAAACAAGTGTAATGTGCTGCGAATACATAGAAAGAAAGATCCTTTATCATTTAGCTACAATATAGCAGGTCAGCAACTGAAAGTAGTTAATTCCATAAATTAACTACGAGTAGGCATTAGGAGTGTTTTAAAATGGAATGACCATATCAAATTAATCGTCGGTAAAGTAGATGCCAGACTGAGATTCATTGGAAGAATCCTAAGGAAATGCAATCCGAAAACAAAGGAAGTAGGTTACAGTACACTTGTTCGCCCACTGCTTGAATACTGCTCACCGGTGTGGGATCCGTAACAGATACGTTTGATAGAAGAGATAGAGAAGATCCAACTGAGAGTAGCGCGCTTCGTTACAGGATCATTTAGTAATCGCGAAAGCGTTACTGAGATGATACATAAACTCCAGTAGAAGACTCTGCAAGAGAGACGTTCAGTAGCTCGGTACGGGCTTTTGTTGAAGTTTTGAGAACATACCTTCACCGAGGAGTCAAGCAGTATATTCAGAATGAGATTTTCACTCTGCAGCAGAGTGTGCGCTGATATGAAACTTCCTGGCAGATTAAAACTGTGTGCCCGACCGAGACTCGAACTCGGGACCTTTGCCTTTCGCGGGCAAGTGCTCTACCATCTGAGCTACCGAAGCACGACACACGCCCGGCACTCACAGCTTTACTTCTGCCAGCATCTCGTCTCCTACCTTCCAAACTTTACAGAAGCTCTTCTGCGAACCTTGCAGAACTAGCACTCCTGAAAGAAAGGATATAGCGGAGACATGGCTTAGCCACAGCCTGGGGGATGTTTCCAGAATGAGATGTTCACTCTGCAGCGGAATGTGCGCTGATATGAAACTTCCTGGCAGATTAAAACTGTGTACCCGACCGAGACTCGAACTCGGGACCTTTGCCTTTCGCGGGCAAGTGCTCTACCATCTGAGCTACCCAAGCACGACTCACGCCCGGTACTTCCTGGCAGAAGTAAAGCTGTGAGTACCGGGCGTGAGTCGTGGTTGGGTAGCTCAGATGGTAGAGCACTTGCCCGCGAAAGGCAAAGGTCCCGAGTTCGAGTCTCGGTCGGGCACACAGTTTTAATCTGCCAGGAAGTTTCATATCAGCGCACACTCCGCTGCAGAGTGAAAATCTCATTCTGGAAACATCCCCCAGGCTGTGGCTAAGCCATGTCTCCGCTATATCCTTTCTTTCAGGAGTGCTAGTTCTGCAAGGTTCGCAGAAGAGCTTCTGTAAAGTTTGGAAGGTAGGAGACGAGATGCTGGCAGAAGTAAAGCTGTGAGTACCGGGCGTGAGTCGTGCTTCGGTAGCTCAGATGGTAGAGCACTTGCCCGCGAAAGGCAAAGGTCCCGAGTTGGAGTCTCGGTCGGGCACACAGTTTTAATCTGCCAGGAAGTTTCATATAAGCAGTATATTGCTCCCTCCCACGTATGTCTCGCGAAGAGACCATGAGGATAAAATCAGAGAGATTTGAGCCTACACAGAGGCATACCGACAACCTTTCTTTCCACGAACAGTACGAGACTGGAATAGAAAGGAGAACCGATAGAGGTATTCAAAGTACCCTCCGCCACACACCGTCAGATGGCTTGCGGAGTATGGGCGAGAAAAAAAGCGTTTTCGCAAAACCGAAGTTGCATCATCACGTACATGTGAGTCGAAAAAACAGAGATTCGAGAAAAATTTACAATTTTTTTGAAAAGAGATGCAGTGACGTCAATATGTAACTTCAATGGTGTTTAGATAATAAATACACGAAATTGACAATAGCCCTCAAGAGAATCGGGTACGCAGTAAGCAGAATACTCACAATCCACTCATTTACAGCGAAACGTATAGACTTCTTGACGCCCCCATCACTCACAGTCAAAGTTGTATTAAAACATACTTAAAGAGTCTTCTTTTCTATTCAGATGTAAATGGAGATAGTGTTTCATAACTGGTTGTACTAATAAAGGAGTTTTCAACAGCAGGTGTGGTTTTGCTTAGCAAAGATGCATTCTTAGAGCTGACGTCGCTCATAATATAAAATATGTTGTCATTTTGTCAAACATAAACTGAATGTCTGGAGAACCTCGAGCGAAATTACTGTTCATTTTCAGGAAACGACAATTTTAATTTTCATTCTTTTCCAAAAATGCTATAGCCTCGAATAATACGTTTTTGTAGATTGCTTGGAACGAATGATACTTTCTTTCTTATAACTGTAACAGTGCCATCCTCCAGAATTTCGAGATTACGGGTGTTATCTAAAGAGGTGCGTACAAAGCTTTGCAATCGACGTAGAGTCAGAGTAACGGAAATGAAGTGCTGCAGGAACACTCTTCCAGCATTACTTGCAAATATTTCAGCACTCCTCTGCCTGTGAAGTCGCAGTGAGTCTGCAGATTCCTCTAGCCCGAGGTAGCTGCGTGCCGTGCAGGTGAAACTGCGCTTGCAGCTTCAGGAGAGCACACGCACGCATTATTCAGCAGCTGGAAGCGGCGTGCCCCGCTCACTTGGACGCATCGCAAACACGGACGTGAGGAAAACCTCTTACACGGAACGTTGGTTGGCACAAGGCCCGAAGCAGAACCTTCCGATCGTCCCCGTTAAGAAGACAGCTTTGAACTTGCGAGTATATGGCACTAAAATATTTCGGCTTGACGGTTTTACTACAGTACAAGCGACGTAGTGAATATGATTTTTAGGAATAAACTGGTTGATTGCTGGTGTGTGTTGGACTTGTTTTTGTTAGTTAAATAACCTGAGTGGGCGAAGGTCACAGGGAAACACTATAACCGTAGTCGCTCGTCTCAGCTGATGCGTATGCAGTGCATTTGTCTGCGCATAGTACAGCCACAAATGCGTTCCTGGTGCGCCACACACATATCAGAAACGGTTTGACAGTAGACGGTCGATCGCCTCCTGTGACTTTGCGACATGACGTCCTGGTCACCTCGGAAACTCAAATTCTTGTGTAGTGTTCGATGTGCTTTGACTCATCTCTCTTAGACCAGTTATCACCCACGTCCAGAGGCAGTCAGCTAAAGAGGTACTGCCTTGTTCACTTCACATCAGCCTGCCTGTAAAGACTACTCAGATATGATCTCTCGTGCCACACGCTGCACCTAGATGCAACACTCTGGTGTCGTGACACATATTCATATGGGACAACAATTCTCGCAATTTTCGACTATTCCGTTTATGTATTATGTACATCGTCAGTCGAAGGAAGCAGGTGTTCCACACAGTCGTCTTCACCATTCCCCACTTGAGTACAACACTGAGAATGTTCCTACGACCATGTGAAACTGCCAGAAAGGCGTTTATTGGAAGTTGCTCAACGCGCGCATCGCTTTGGCTCAAACATCGATTGTGTCCTCACAGCATTGACCTTTTATGTGAGTTTCTGCACTTTCTCGATACGTGGTTCATACTGATAAGACCAAGTCACAGCACCTGTGTTGATTTTCTACAGAAAATTCTTTTCTGCCTTTTGCATCTCAGTCAAGTCGTGGCAGGAGACACGTATTCTTGTTTTAGTTCGGGAGTCAACGTGTGTGAAATAAACTCTGCTTTCACTTTTCTCATTTTCAAGACACTGCGGAGAATGTCTTGAAAACTTGATTTAGAAATGTTGCTCCATTGCGATCTGTGACACGACAACGTTGACCCAACCGACTGGTCTAACGCGCATAATTATGTTGTTTACTGTTGTTAGTGCAAGCTGCCGCTGTGGTTACTATGCTGACGTCACTTACATGTCAGGAATAAAGTCAATTTCGGAAGTACGTAAGGAAGGTGTATTTATGAACAATTCGTTTCGATCGGGATAACGCAACTAACAGAAGCAGTTTGCACACATCTTCTCATGCATGACGTGGTGACACCACACAATGAAGAAGATATTCTTACTTCCGTTCTCAGACATTCCCTTACTGCACTGTACAAACTTTTGAGCTGGCCGGGGTGGCCGAGCGGTTCTAGGCGCTATAGTCTGGAACCGCGCGACCGCTACGGTTGCAGGTTCGAATCCTGCCTCGGGCATGGACGTGTGTGATGTCCTTAGGTTAGTTAGGTTTAAGCAGTCCTAAGTTCTAGGAGACTGATGATTTTAGAAGTTAAATCCCATAGTGCTCAGAGCCATTTGAACCATTTTTGAACAAACTTTTGAAAACACCGGTGGTCAAATGTCCGCAGTGCAGTTCACATTTAGATCTTTCGTGGTTTCCCTAAGTCGGTGAGCGGAATGCCGGGATGGTTCCTTTAAAACAGACACGTGAGCTCGTGGTCTGTCTCTGATAATCTCGTCGTCGACGGCACGTTATATCCTAAAATACTGATGATAACAAACGTGAAGCACCCTCTGTCGAGGGAGGGGGGGGAAGAGGAGGGGGGAGGAAACGAAATGAAGCTTCACGGATTGACGGTGAATGTAATGTTATTTCAGTGACAATAAAATCGAGTTAAATTTGCAAAGAACTTGGCAGTAGGAGACCACTTACCAGTATGACGTTCCTGCCCCTCTAGCCTGGAAGCATCCTCTGGTTCGATTTGGAAGGATGTCGTCAAGCCAATTCGTCTTCTTCTGAGACGAGTATTGCAACTTGTCCTCGATATCTTGGTTATTGCCACTGGGTTAAGTCCCATAGTGCTCAGAGCCATTTGAACCATTTTTTATTGCCACTGGAACGGACTCTGAGCTGGTCTCACACACATTTTATCGAGGACGCTTCTGGGAATCTTGCTGGCCACGGAATTACCTCAACATCACGCAGACAGTTAATGGAGAGACGTACTGTGTGTGGACAAGCATTGTTCTACTGAAAAATGACACCACGATACAGTCACATGACGTGCAACACACGAGGACGCAGAACGTCTGTGGCATACAGTTGTGTCGTTAGATCTCCCTCAATCACTACCAGTCTTGACGTGAAGTCCTACTCGATGGCTCTCCACTCAATCACACCAAGAGCAACACTTCTATGACTCTTCAAAACATTGGAAGAATGGGACCACTCACCGAGTCACCACCATATTCACCGACGGTTTTGCGGGGTGGTGCAGAACCATGATTCATTGCTGAACACAGTGCAACGCTGCTCATCAGGAGGCCTCGCTTCCCAGTCACGGGACCACTCCAAATACAGTCGTTTGTGCTGTGGCGTTGACAGAAACCTACGCACCGGATCGTAGTTCCGTAGTAGGCTGCTGATATTCTGTGACCAACATTATGGGATGACCCACAATGTTGCAGATAGCCTATTACTTTTTCTCGGATGGCAGGCGCAGATGTGAAGCGATTACAATGTGATTGGTGCACAATAGGGTGACCTTGCCTTGCGGTGGTCGAACGGAATCTTGACGGCGAGTATGGATTCTCTCACGTTAACATGCCATCCAATAGCGGGCCCCTGTCACACTCAACTATGGATATTGCAGGTTTCGACCAGTCGGCCAAATTGAGACCCGCAGACAGGCTATGTTCAGTCTCTGTCATATGCTGAAAATACTGTGTCACATAAGTAAGCTGCATCTCTGGGCCATTCACAGTGATCACTCAACAGCTGACGCTATTCACACACATTGCGCTGAATCTGGTTGCTGTTCTACCTTTCTGGATGCGTATCATTTATATGCCGCCAATGGTGTGTACGTGTACGAAGGTACATCGACATACGGCCATGTCTTCTGGTGCTTCATCTTTTTGCCAGGCAGTGCGTTGGTGTCTTCATGTATTTCCTTTCTTGTTTCCTTATTCGCTAATGCGTATTAAATGATAAGGTGGCGCAGTGGTTCCGGCACTGATCTCAAATTTTGCGGCTAAGATTTGAAATCCCTTCCGGCCACACTGATAACTTTTTCAGCGTTCTAAGCCTTAACTTAAGCTGACTGACTCCGTTGTTTCTTCAACAAGGCCATGGAAATTCCTTGCTACTGTTCTAAATTACATACAAAGCAGTCTTAAGAGACCTCGATATCGATTATGGATATAGTGCTAAAATTTAACACTGTGTGAGAGAACAGATGCGGGATTTTCAATATCTGTAATGTTAACTAGGTTTTCATTTACAAATTTATCGGTGATTTTCCGTATCTCAAGTGCTGTATCAAAAAACTAGGCATCAAAATTAACTCCGTTAAGTCTTGGGAAGGCAATGAATATTCCTTTAGTGGGAGAAACTCATCTTCACGAATACGGTACCCTCTCGAGCACTCACAGTTATACCAGTGCTGAAGTCCTGTAAATGTAATGCGTATCAATCACTCTATCTACAGCTGATTCTGTTGTCATGATATGATGGTCGCAGAAAATATGTACATTTTGGATTACTGACATCTGCGGAGCACACAAGTGTGTGCGCCGAAAAACAAGAAGTCGAGGAAACGTTCTTATCCAAATTTTGCTACTCTAGTGTCGCCTTTTTTACGTCGACGTTAACATCCCTAGGTCTCCCATTTCTCTCCGTAATGTGTACCCTCTGATGCAGATAATTACGTGTAATTTGTTGTACTTGATTTCTGTTGTAATTCCTTTATATCATATGTGGAGTGTTATAATTTTTCTTTCACTTCTTCTACAGATAAATAAAAATTTTCGGGAATACTTACTCCGGTTTCTAGCAGGAAATATTTAAAAGCGTCTAATATATTTTCAGATTTCGCAATAACGTTTTTTCTTGCGAGTCTTTTTAACCTCCATGTTCCTTTCTCCTCCCTCCCCTTTTGTAGACGGTCAAAATTGTCAGTGATTCATGTCACATGGACTTAAGGTGTACTGTCTTAGCACAGTGATGACGATAGCGCAGTGAAACGTTGACACCGCAGCTGCATCAAGAGGGAAGAGCAGAAAGCCAGGCAGCTTATTCGTGGGTTAAGCCAACCGCTTACGTCGCTCCCGCTCACTATAATGACACAACGCGAAAACAGGAGAAAGCTTCACCTAGACTTTTATTCGTTGTCATGTTCACCACAGCAAAGCAGAAGACCAGCATCGACGCAGTCCCTCATTAATATTACGATGATTATTTTCTATTTTCTTAAGCTATCGCTTGAATACAGCAAAAGGAGACTAGCTAAAGGAATCACAAGAGAAATCTCTGTCGTAATTAAGGAAATAAAAGGCAATTCTGCAGGTTTTCGTGGCCGTTGTCACTGAAGTTAAAAACTTCTGAGTAGTTAGGCCACGTCATATTTCTACTAAAATGATCTGCTGGGATATTCCACAGGATCTTCTGGTGTCCACTACTCTTCGCTCAGTAGCAGCTTTGGAGGTAATAACACAAATTACACGAGGTAACCGGTATGTTAGTCTTTTAGTGTTATTCAGCTGTTTGTCAGTGCCTCAGACGTCTTGTTGCGATCTGAGAACGTGTGATCCAGTTGTAGCCTATTTGTAGATGAGAACAGAATTTCTTTCAGTGATTCTCACAGTAAGTGTAAGTGTGTTGCCGACTCTGGAGATTAGTGACGATTCGAAACTGTGATTTAGAGAAAAGGTCTCGACCTTTGTGTAATTAGGTTGTGAAAGAGAGGGTAATCTAAGAAGGGGTAACGAAGCTTCTACCGGACTCAGGTGTTTTTCCAACACTGAGAGCTGAGGACACCTATATGCACGGTGGGTGCTGTTTGTTTGCGGCACATCCGCTGAAAGCAACACCAGGAACCGGCTGTTTGGAGAACGCTGCAGCTGCGGTCTAGCACCAGGCGCAGACAAGTAAACAAAAGCTTGTGGCCAAGACGGAGGGGAGCGGTCAGAAACTCAGGTTCCTTCCACTCTGTAGCACATCTGAATAAGCACCATGTGGCGCTACGTGCAAAACTGCACTAACTGAATAGCTTATTAACTGAATGTCTGAAACGGGTCAGCGAGAAGGAGTCAGCAATAGTCAAATAGTTGTGATCCGCCTCGTGGATGACATTTCATGGACTCCTCATCCTCTATCTGATGTGACAGCGCCTTTCACATGTCAAACTTACATTCCTCTTGCCCCTCTACCCGTTATCATTCCTTTTCTCATCCTCTCTTTATTTTTCCTCTCCCCCCCCCCCCCCCCCAACGCCCTCCCACTTTGATTTATGTTTCACGTATCAATCTACTTCCAGTCGTTTTGATGCCCGCAAGGTTGCCCACCTTATGCCAACGTCTTCATCTCAGAGTAGCACCTATGTCTAACGTCCTCAGTTATTTGTTCTGTGTATTCTAATCTCTTTCTTCCTCCACCCCCCCCTCGCCCCCCCCCCCCCCCACAATAAACACACAGTTTTTGCCCTCTACAGATCCCTCTACTACCTCGGAAGTCATTCCCGGATTTTCATTTACTACTTTCCACGCCGGTTCTGCAGATGAAGTCCTCATTTCTTAAGGTACCAACCCACTTAATTTACATCATACATTCGCTACACAGCATCTGAAAATATCGATTCCTTTTATTTCCAGGTTTCCTACAGTAGATGATTCCTTTCATACAGTGACGTTCTCCAGACGCACACTGTCAGATGTTTTACCTCAAGTAAAGATCTATGTTTAATACTGCTGAACTTCTTTCAGCGATGAACGCTATATTTTGCCTGTACCAGTTTCCTTCTTACATCCTATGTGTTTCGTTTATCAGGCGTTATTTTTGTTCATAGATAGCTGAATTCCTTCACTTCATCCACTATGTGGACCCTGATTTTGAGATAAAGTTAGTCGCTAGTTTCATTTCTTCTTATCCTTAATATAGTCGCCTTTCTTTGCTTCACTCTCTATCCATATCCTGAGGTCAGTAGACTGTTCAACCCATTCAAAATGTCCTGTAATTCTCCCTGTGGTGGTACATGTTGTTATTCAAGGTATCAACATGTCCTACTTCCTTTCTGCTGTGCCGAAGACAGATGGTCGTGCAGAAACCCTAATGGTAATAGCAGTAGTAGCAGTAGTGGAAAGACCGCATACTGCGCGCGCATTTTCTATTTATGCGCAGATACGAAACGTAAATGTAAGCACAGAACAGCCACAAGGCTTGACCGTGGGGGAGAGTGTTTTACTGATGGGGAAGGAACAGTTCACACTTCGACGCCGCGGCTTGTGGGCGCCAAGGACTCTAAAGAGGAAAAGGTCGAAACGACAATAGCTGTTGTTGCGAAAAGAAAAACAAAAGAAAATCATATGGAATTTATTAGTGAATTATGTACTTACTTCTTCACTGTGGGACACTAACAATCTGTCAGTCGACGAGTTTGGTTACTAAGAGCTTAAATGTAAATTTTTGATATCTTGAAGTCGTTACGGGGACAGTTAAATACAGAAAGGTTCTGCAAAGAAGTGGTTACGTGATATCGTAGCTAGTGTGTAACAAACATAATCTTCCAGTATCACAGCGCTTTCCTCCAGACGGCAAAGTAGTTCGATATTGCTATACGAGTGGCACTGCACAGCAGGACCACAACTTCAAGGAGCTACAAGAGTGCAGAAAGAGAAGATTTAATGGTAAAGGTAATTATGAACATACGACAGACGGATAACATTCACAGAACTGGTACCCTGGGTAAGTATACTCTAGCAGCGAACACCAGCGGTAACATTCCATCCCTCACCCTCGCAGAGAACAGCAATATCATTATCGAATCCTACCATTGATATTCTTTCAGCTTCAATTTTGATCATTTTTCAGAATCTTTCTTTTATTTCGTTAATTGATTCTTCAATGCACACATTGAACAGTGGAGGAGAAAGACTGCATCTCTGCTTTACTACCTGTTTAATATGAAAAATTCTCTCCTTGTCGTCCATTATTCTCCCTTGATTGCTGTCCATACTGAACATCATAAGTCTTTCTGTGTAGTCTGGTCATTTTTCGGAGGATTTAAAACAACTTGCATCTCGTTATATTATCGGACACTTTTTCTAATCGACAAATCCTAAGAAAGTGTCTTGTTTGTCGTCAGTTTTCTTTCTTATATCCTGAAGCCACAATGATCATTAAAAGTTCGTCCGTTTACTTTTCCATTCTTCTGTTTATTATTCTGGTCAGTAAATTGATGCATCGGCGGTCAAGACGATTGTGTCATAGTTGTCACAATCATCTGCATTTCGAAGGAGGTTGTCATTCTAGTCACCTATAATGATACGCTGTTTCACGGAAGAACTTTTCCTCAGTTCAGTTTATTCGGAAGGGTGACTGGATATCTTCCCAACACTAACATAAGTTTGCAGTCATTAGAGTGACTGTGGAGGGGGAGGGGACAGGGAGGGGAGAGGAGGACGGAGATGGGAAAGGTGAAAATGGTTAAACGCTTCCCGTAAGCAAGTCATCAGTCATCAGTGTACAATGTGTAAGGTGTGGCCAAATGAAAAAGAGAACACAATCACATGTAAAGAAGTTTTGATAACAATATGTGGGGCAGTGTAAATATACATCGTTGCCATTGATACTGATACCCCAATCACAATGCCCAGTGCATAGGAAGGGAGTGAATGGCTTCAGTGTAGGAATTCAGGGTTGCTATGAAATCCAGTTTTCATATAGTCCGGCATTTTCTTATCGTAGGTGAACCTCTGACCATTCAAGAGGTTGTTCTAGGCGGCTGAAGATACGCGAGTGATAAGGAGAGATATCGGGGCTGTAATGAACGATGTTCCAGGACCTGCAATCGAAATTTTTAAATGAGGTCGGTGGTCATCTTGGCCACATATCCCGCCTCATAACGTTGATACCATCCGTAATATTGTGCATCGTGTCAGATACTCCCCTCCGCACACCTCTTTCATCTTGCGATAAATTTGTAAAGCGTACTCCCATTCTGCGCGAAGAAACTTGATAACCGCTCTTTGTGCTATTCGGGAGGAATAAACCACACAACGAACTGCAGATACAACTCTCCAGAAATGAGGATAGTGCTGCGAATCCGTTAACTCCGCTTGTGCAACTGGCAATTCAGCCGCACCATCTCTCGGTAAACACATTCACCCACTGGGATTTCGTACGACGACACTACAGCGAAAACTTTTGCAATGGGGCGTACCTTATAGCATTAACACTGTTATTGTGCGATGTTAACTTCGTATTCAAGAAGCCCTAAGTCGGTAATCACTGAGTCTTCGTAGACACGCGAACTATCCGTAAAAATCGTGAGGCAAATCAAAACTAGTTCAAAAACTAATCTCCAGTTTAAATACACCAAAAACTAGTAGAAGAATGCGAGGATTACCCATAACGTAGTACAATCCTTACTATGTTGACGCCAACGAGACCAATAAATTTAATACAAAAGCAATGCTGCTTGAAACATCCCGTTTGATTAAACCTTAGTGCCGGATTGGGAATCGAAGCCAGAGCCTTCCGTTGCAGTCAGAGATCTTATTTCCACTACAAGACATGCGCTTTCTTTACGACAGTAATTCGAATGAATTAAAATTATTATTTAAAATTTTTTGAAAGCGGGCTGTCAGACGATAAGCTGTTATCCCTACACAAAAAATCTCTAATAAAAATTCAGGAGTCATAAAATGACTGGCTGACGTTTTATTTTCCACTGATATGAAATCGTATGTTTGCAGGGGATCCTTCACTGGTAATACTTCCCCTGGAACGGGCAAAGCTACAAAACAGTTTCCAACAAAGGGTGAAATTAACGAAGGAATTTTGCGTCAGATATAGCAACACGAGCGGAAACATGCACCTATCGGAGCACAAAAATATGCGAACATGCTCCTTTTTATTAAAACTGAGTGAAAAGTTGGCTATTATCTGCCGCATTGTAATTTCCTCAGTAGCTTTAATAATTTTATCAAAAGTTTTGGCCTGTGAACATATTCGCACTATTTTTTTTTTTTTTTAGTATGCATCTCACCTCACATTTCCAAAAGCTCCGCTAACTGTAACTCACTTCCACCAGTCCATCACTGTAAGTCGCTCATACCTATCCACTCCCACTTGCCCATTCTCGTTTACTCACTCCTGTCTCACAGCCACAGTCGCCTTCGTTCTGTCCTACTACAACTGTTTCCTCTCACTGTCACTGTCTCCTTCTTTCTATCACTTACTTCTGCAGTCTCATTCATTCCTTCCCACTGCTTCTGTTTCTTCTCACTGTCACTATCTCCCTCTTCCTCGTTGTCATTCCACTTCCTCCTTCTCTTTGCTTATCTTTGTACCTCTGCCACTGACACTGTCTCCACTCTTTTCCTAACACACTTCCGTCACTGTCAACTATGTTCCACTACTATAGCGTTCCTCTGTCACACACACACACACACACACACACACACACACACACACACACACTGCCATTGTCTTCTTTGCTCTGTCTATACCACAGTCTCCGTCCCATTTCCACTGCGACTGTCTCTTCTCTCAGGATAAGAAAACGCCGTTATGTTGCATGTCAAAATTTTTGGGGAAAAATTTTACGGGTGCTGAGGAAGGGAGAATGAGGCAGCTGGTACCCCACTTTCCAGTCAGAGTCTTTTGAACAGGAGCATATTCGCTTCTTTGTGCTCCCATAGGAGCCTTTTCCCGCTGGTCCCTTCTTTTCCCTAATACAGCAGGCTATGTCCGGCATTCGACAAGAACTTTATGAGATAGTAAAATTTTGATACTTTACCTACGTGTAACTGAAATAACGCAAAACTGCACATTTTATGTAGATGAAAATTTAGCATGTACTTCAGTATTATAACAACATGGGGTTTCCAGAACGCTTTTATGATAACAGAGACACTTTACAGCAAATTTCTCTATGCTGCCTTAGTTCCTGAACTAAGACTTCGTCTGGCCACAAATTTTAAATGTACAGGAAGGGTAAATTTAAACCTCTGCATCTCGGAACGGATAATATATCAAGAAAATTTTCAAGGTTGTTCGAGACTGAGATCTTAGGAATATTTCCTAAACATTTCAGCCATTTGCTGCGAATAGTTCAAAATTTTCAAATGTGTGTGAAATCTTATGGGACTTAACTGCTAAGGTCATCAGTCCCTAAGCTTACACACTACTTAACCTAAATTATCCTAAAACACACACACCCATGCCCGAGGGAGGACTCGAACCTCCACCGGGATCAGTCGCATAGTCCATGACTGCAGCGCCTGAGACCTCTCGGCTAATCCCGCGCGGCTGCGAATAGTAGTCTTAGAATCCGCGGTTAGGGTTGAAACGTCCCCTCTGAACAATTATACATGACTGTGCTTAAACTGACACACAACATTTTTAGCGCAACGCAATCTGACTTTCAAAAATCCCTACAAAAGAATGGCCCTGACTAACATTAACCTATACCTTTCATGAATCACTTACCTCACAAAAATCTTCGTTACACGAACTACTGCAATACAGCGAGCGCCACTACTGCCAGCTAAATAAAAGATTCTAACTACTGACGGCACTAACTACAGATAGGCATAGTTAGCAAATGAAAGATTTTGATACAGAACAAACAATGTATTTACCTTAACAGTGTTCAAAAGTCATAATATATATAGCAGTTCATGACATCCAGTCTTAGAAATTTCAAAACTCCGCCATTTCTCTCCCCACATCCACCACTGCTGGCGGCTCACCTCCAACTGCGCAGCGCTACGCGCTGTTCGCATCCAGCTGCCCAACACTACAATGGCAGACAACAATGCAAACTAGCCATAGACTGCACACAGCACAGCCAGTGATTTTCATACAGAGCGCTACGTAACGTTGCCAATAAGAAAACATAAACAGCCTACTTACATAGCCCCCATGCTCCCCACAAAAAATTTTACAAATAGTTTTGGGCAGTGGCCAATAATGATTTGATAAAATTTTTCATAATTACAATAACAAAGATATCAAATGCACATACTTATTGATACAATGTTGGTCAAAAGCTAAAATTTTCTCACAGTCCATAAAGACAGTCTTGATCATTCATCACAGTAAAATTGCAGTGTTTTTCTCAAAGTCTGAGCAGTAAAAGAAAATGCACACGGAAGTAGAGGATTTCCATGCAGTCTTGAAGAAGTAGTGTTGTCCTTCCAACGGAAAGACAGTGCTGACTCTCGACATGCAGACAGGTAATGGGCCACAACAGAGCAAACCCACAGCAGAGTCATTCAACGTTTTGAAGAATATTGGTAGGTAGGTCATCACAGAGCAGACCCAGTATAGTCTTGGTAGAGAGTATGGTATTGGTGGGCCACCAGAGGTGCAGACCCACTGCAGTCCTTGTAGAAATAATGGTATTGATGGATCATCAAAGGTGTAGACCCACTGTAGTCCTTGTAGAGATGGCCAGCAACCATCTGCTGCGACTGTGCAGGTGCACAATCACCATCGAAGAGTCTTGCGGACAATATAGCAATGATGTTATCCAGTCCCTTGCTGAATTATTAACACACGTGCAAACACTAACAGTCCCTACTGCCGGCCGGAGTGGCCGTGCGGTTCTGGGCGCTACAGTCTGGAGCCGAGCGACCGCTACGGTCGCAGGTTCGAATCCTGCCTCGGGCATGGATGTGTGTGATGTCCTTTTAGTTAGGTTTACTTAGTTCTAAGTTCTAGGCGACTGATGACCTCAGCAGTTGAGTCGCATAGTGCTCAGAGCCATTTGAACCATTTGAACCAAGTCCCTACTTCTCACATATTGTTCATATACTATGACCAACAGAAACGTGTGCAGTGAAATGTAACTTACAAGTTACTTAATTTGAGGAACTGGTATCAATTACAATTTTATAACATAAGACTACAATAACAAAGGTACAAAATACATCATTAAAGAATATAACAATACAGATAACATTTGTAGTACAAATAGTGTTCAAAAGTCATAATATATATAGCAGTTCATGACATCCAGTCTTAGAAATTTCAAAACTCCGCCATTTCTCTCCCCACATCCACCATTGCTGGCGGCTCACCTCCAACTGCGCAACGCTACGCACTGTTCGCATCCAGCTGCCCAACACTACAATGGCAGACAACAATGCAAACTAGCCACAGACTGCACACAGCACAGCCAGTGATTTTCATACAGAGCGCTACGTAACGTGGCCAATAAGAAAACATAAACAGCCTACTAGCACAGCCAGTGATTTTCATACAGAGAGCTACGTAACGTTGCCAATAAGAAAACAAACAGCCTACTTACTGGGTTCGGTTATGTTACCCTCACCCCACATTGTTGTGGTTTTCTCAGGAACCACCCATGAACTAAATGATGGCTCCATAAGCCCATAACGCAAAAAGGATCAACCGATTTGCTCTATTTGTCTAAGGTGGAGGAAGCGTGTAATATTGGAACTTTGAGCCTATACAGTAGGGCAGTTAGGAGTAAGATGATCCTTATGTTGAGTATATAAATGGTTCCTAGCCCAAGGGCTATCCAAAACACTTGTCCATGACTTTTAATCACCAATAGTATCCGAGGCATGCTCACAGGAAAACCCGTATTTATGTGCGGCATTTTGGAACATACTTTGAGGTGAAAACTGTCACGGGGGACCTTCTAATAACGTGTCGCACCTCATTTTGCCCGGAATAGTGCAGAAAATCGGCGTGGTCCGCAGCTCGTGGTCGTGCGGTAGCGTTCTCGCTTCCCACGCCCGGGTTCGATTCCCGGCGGAGTCAGGGATTTTCTCTGCCTCGTGATGACTGGGTGTTGTGTGATGTCCTTAGGTTAGTTAGGTTTAAGTAGTTCTAAGTTCTAGGGGACGTATGACCATAGACGTTAAGTCCCATAGTGCTCAGAGCCATTTGAACCAAATTCGGCGTGGCAGGGACTCAAGGAGACGCTGGAAATTCCCTGCTGCCTCTATAGCAGTCCATAAAAGCGGAATTGTTGCTCGTGCAGGATTTTGTGCACGAACTGACCTCTCGATTACGTACCATGAATGTTGGATGGGATTCAGGTCGGTCGATTTGGGTGGGCAAACACTTCTCGAACTGTCCAGAATTTTCTACAACCCAATCACGAACAATTGTGGGCAGGTGATATGGTGCATCGTTTTTTGGTAATATGAAGTCCATGAATGGTAGCAAATGGTCTCCGAGTCGCCGAACATAACCATTTTCAGTCAGTAATAGGTTCAATTGGACAAGAGAACCCAGTCCATCCCATGTATGCACAGCACTCACCATTATGGAGTACCACCATCTTACATAGCTCCTGGTTGACAAATCGGATCCATGAATTCGTAGGGTCTACGTCAAACTTGAATCCTACCATCAGCTCTAACCAACTAAAATCAAGGCTCATCTGACGTGTTCCAACCGATATGGTCACTAGCCCAGGACAGTCGCTGTCGTTATGCTGTGCTGTTAACAAACGCACTCGCATCTTTCGTCTACCCGTTAACACCAAATTTCTCGGTACTGTTCTAATGGCTAAATTCGTCATATGTCCACATCGATTTCTGCGATTATTTCACGCAGAGTTGCTTGTCTGTTAGCACAGACAACTCTAAGCTAACGTCACTGCTCTTGGTCGTTAAGTGATGGGCGTCGGCCAGAGTCCGTTAATTTCCGTCGTGTGGCCTTAATCGAGTGTCACAGCTTTTCATACGAAGTATCTGAGTACAAATGACAGCTCCACTGTTTCACTGCCTTGTTATACATTGTGTACGCGATACTCCCGCCTTGTGTTTATGTGTACATCGCTATCCTATGATTTTTTTTTCACTTCAGTATAATAGGTAGCGCATTATGTCGCATGCGTACCGATTACCGTCCCTAGTGGATTCTGCCGTCTAGGGAAGACACTGCAGACTTGAGAGTAACAAAAGAGTGCACAACAGTGACGGCGAGAGGCGAGTCGTCTGCACAGCGTCACGGCTATTTTTGTGGCGGCGGTTTCTGGACACCCCTGGGAGCTCGCGTCAGCGCGTCACTCACTCGTCTGGCCGCTGGCGGGGAAGCCAGCTGCGGCCGTAGCAGAGCAGGCGGCCAGCCTGGCTCAACCACTGTACCTACAGCAGCGCCGCAACGCAAGATGCCCCTCGTGTCATTCACTTCGTAGGCAGAACGAGAAATGCTGGACCACAACTTTGTACTAGTCGCACTGTACGGCTTGATTCTTGAATCAGATGATCCCTCCTAGTTCATTTACATCTCCACCAGTGTGAAGTGCATGGCAGAGAGTACTTCCCATTTACGATTTCGTCGTTTCCATTCACGTACTGAGTGCGAAAAGGACGTTTAAATGTTTCTATGAGTGTTGCCTCATAGCGCATTACAGTCTCTACGGGAGCGGGGTGCAATTGTTCCTAGACTCCTCACTTACGACTGGCCTCAGAAGCTCCATAAGTGTCTTTTGAGGGCTAGTAGCGACTGTCTAAATCACCTGCTGGTTCAGTTTTGTCAGTATCTCCGTGACAGGGTGTACAAAAATTTCCGATACCTGTCACAACAGAAAATTGTTTATTAGTCACACGACCGATTTCGGGCTTGTGCCCATCCTCAGATGTTTATATATGCATGTACATGTTTATATGGCTGGAGTTCACTGTCTGAGTACAAAGAAAATTATTTGCTCTTGACTAAACAGATACAAGTGGAACAATAGTAAGTGGCAAGGCAGCATTTGTCGAAAATATATCTGTACTTAAATAAAGATGAAGTACCCTTATTATAGTTATCCTGTGGTGACAGTTTTTCCACTCAGCTGCCCATTTGTTACCATTTTCAAGTCCATGTTTCAGTTTTTTTTTTTTTTTTTTTTTTTTTTTTTTTACTTACCTCCATATTTCACTACAGCGTCTTGAACTTGTGTATATCACTGTGTTTACATTCAAACATGTCGGTTATGGTAAAAGATTTTAGACATACGAAGTGCAAAAATGTTAAAAAGTATTATAAACTGCGAAATTTTTGATCCACATTATGAAATTTTTGATCGACACTTCTGTCAGGGAACTTGGATCTAGGAAGTACAATAATGTTATATACATGAATGTTGAAAGCTATTACAAATTACGAAAATGACAGAACTTGTGTTTATAGTATGACTTTTGCAAATTACGATAATGACAGTTGAACTGTTGTAAGATTCCTACAAAGGATTTCCATAACGTATTACTTTGTTATTAGATATCAGAGGCTAACGAGTTTTTGTTTTCGAATATTTCATGAAATATGTAGAGATAAGATGTGTTCGCAAGCTGAACTTGTTCGTTGAGAATAAGGTGTGGTGAGTTAGAGCTGTGTACGTAAATTTCTAGTGCTTCGAACAGATTCGTTTTCTTTCCTTTGTTGACAGCGTGTAGTATTTGTAGGCTGTCTGTAATGGCTGTGGCTGAGTGACCATGGTCTTTTAGATGCATTGCAAAGGTGGATTTGTCAAAGTTATTTTGCCGGAAGTCATGCATATGCTCACAGCATCTTGTAGGGGAACTCCTTCCAGTTTGTCCTGTGTAGAACAGTCGGCAATTGTCACATAAAAGTTTTTAAGTACCCGATTTGTGGTGGCACTGGTTACTTGTCTTACTGTTGCGGATGACGTGCTGTTGCAGTTTGTTGTTATTGCTGAAAGAAATTTGAATACCACCTTTCTAAAAGAGGTTGGCAATTTGGTAAGAAATTTCACCTATAAAGGGTATGCGTGCAAACGTGTTTCTTTCCTTCTTGTGAATCTGATTTAGGAGGTAGGCATTGTTTCTTTTCGATTATGTTGTTAAGTTTATCAATTTCATATGGGCTGTATCGACTTCTACGTGTAATTTCTTTGATAATCCAGAATGAGATTTTCACTCTGCAGTGGAGTGTGCGCTGATATGAAACTTCCTGGCAGATTAAAACTGTGTGCCGGGCCGAGACTCGAACTTGGGATCTTTGCTTTTCGCGGGCAAGTGATCTACCATCTGAGCTACCCAAACACGACTCACGCCCCGTCCTCACAGCTTTACTTCCGCCAGTACCTCGCCTCCTACTTTCCAAATGTCACAGAAGCTCTCCTGAGAACCTTGCAGGAGAGCTTCTGTGAAGTTTGAGAAGTAGGAAAGGAGGTACTGGCGGAAGTAAAGCTGTAAGGACGGGGCGTGAGTCGTGCTTGTGTAGCTCAGATGGTAGAGCACTTCCACGCGAAATGCAAAGGTCCCAAGTTCGAGTCTCGGTCCGGCACACAGTTTTAATCTGCCAGGAAGCTTCTTTGATAATGTTAATTTCTTTTTGTTCATCATGGGGGATGAGTAGGATTCTATGCATACGATTAATTTCAGATCTGAAGAATGCCATTTTGTATCGCTTCATCAATACATTTGGATGGTTCGCAAGAGTGCTTTGAAAGTAATCTTCATTATACAGTACACTGACATCATTTTCCAAGTATTGCACTGATGAACTGAATTTTGTCGCATGTGTAACCTACGTCAGAACCTTCGTGATCATTCCATTTTGTGCAGTTTCACTGATAGCAAGAATCAGGATAGTTCGAGTGGAGAGGACAGTTTCCTTCCTCGTTTCAGACTCATATGGGTTTGCGTTCTGTCTTTAATGACCAAACTAACGTTCCTCTCTTCCTTGCATGATATTTTTATCTTAAAATTGAGATAATGAACAATTATGTGCGAAACTTAAGGACGAAACAAACTTTCTCATTATCTGCCAGGCCAAGTAACGTAGTTCAATGAAACTTTGACCATTCTCATAATAACTGCTGCAATATAGTACAGTAAGGTAACTGAAAGAAATATGCATTCGGACGAACACAAATGGTGATTTTATTGAAAGACAATTATTACAATGAAGTCGCTGTGACCTATGATGGTCCCCAGGACATTACAAAAGACGGGTTATGTTTCTTATTAGCGTGTGTGGTCACCAGGGACGGCAGTGTTTGCTCTGCAACATGCTCCCATGGTGGGCACAAGGTTCGAATACTGCCTCGGGCATGGGTGTGTGTTATGTCCTTAGGTTAGTTAGGTTTAAGTAGTTCTAATTTCTAGGAGACTGATGACCTTAGAAGTTAAGTGCCAATTTAAGTTCTTCTTGTAGGGTGCTCCATTTCTCCACTACCGCGGTCGATATCTGCTGGATGGTCGTTCGTACATGTGGACACACTATCGTACGTCTGCCCAACGCATGCCACACTTCCTCGACGAAATTTTAGTTGAGGGGATAGGTAGGCCACTCCATACGTAGAGTATCGTCTCGTTCCTTGAGCTCCTCTACCTGCGTTGTTCTGTGCGGTCACGCATTTTCACCCATAAAAAAAGAAATCAGGGACGAATGCCTCCCTGGAAAGATGTACACGGAGTAGGAGTATAGCGTCAAAAAATGGCTCTGAGCACTATGGGACTCAACTGCTGAGGTCATAAGTCCCCTAGAACTTAGAACTACTTAAACCTAACTAACCTAAGGACATCACACACATCCATGCCCGAGGCAGGATTCGAACCTGCGACCGTAGCGGTCGCGCGGTTCCAGACTGTAGCGCCAGAACCGCTCTGCCACCAGCGTCCGGCGTATAGCGTCATAATACCGTAGCCCGATGAGTGTACCGTGTTTAAATGTTTGGATGTCAGTACATCCACACAACATGCCTCCGCACATCATAGCACCTTGTAAGACGTATGCTTTGCCGGCGATGGGCGAGGCATGACATAATCTCTGACCAGAGAGTAGTTTTGTCGTTAGTTGTTGCTTGTCGCTAGTCTGCGCTTGACTGCGCGAGTCGACAGTAGTAGTCAGTAGCGAGTCGGTAGTAGTCTGCGGGAGTCGGCATGCGTCGGCGGTGTGCTCTGCTCGCGACTCTGGTCAGGACTCTGGAGGATGAGTATTGTTGTAGAAGGTAAAGAAGCAGCCTTGCGCATATTTAATAATGTATGTTAATTGTAATTTAATTTGTTCAGTAAAAAATGCCCCAATAATAATTTTTATAATATAAAGTAACTCTTTTAAAGAAAAGCATTCATTTCTATTTAAAGAATTTTTCCAATGCATTATCATTGCTTCCAAGAATAAAAAAAAATATACGCCAGCATTGCACGAAGCTGTGTCGAAAAATGACTAATTAAGAGCAGACATAAATTGCAGTTTTATTGAGGTAAGAATTTTTGCTTTTTTATTCAGAATACAGGGCCGAAGGTCAGCGCTGCTGTCCTTATAAAATTCATCAGGTTACAAAACATTTTTATTAATTTTGGTGTTTAGGAATTTTTCTGTTTCGAAGTTGACATTAAATGAAATATAATTTTTGTGGTAACATTAAATGTGAATGCATTTCTGCACACAGACTATAAATCGGAGCCAATTTTGTTCAGAGGTTACAATATTTAAAATCCATTTAATTATTATTTTTTGTGGCCACGCTACATTTGGCTCATTATCATTTTTCAATTAAAATTATTATTTTTGTGGGGAGTTTACATTTGGCTCCATTTCCATTTAAATATTTCTGCGGGGAGGTTACAACCTGGAGCATCAAATGATAATGTTCGATAACGTTTCCGCGTGCATTACGTGCTTCTTACTCACGAAGGGCAGTTGTCGGTGTTGTTGGTCTCTTTAGTTTCTTCCATTCGTGTGTAACTGAGCTGATGCTCAATCTATGTCGTTAAGTACAACCATAGTCCTTCATCGTCAAATTCTCTTTCACCACGCACAGTATGTTGCGTTTAAAACCATTGTTTCATACTTTCTTGAACGATTTTCGCCGTCGTTGATCTTTGTCAAGTGTGATACCCTGTTGACCATATGTGACTGATTAAGCTCTCAAAACAGTGATTACTATGCGAACTTTTGTCGATTACCACACAGAATCATGAAAAATGTCACAGTGAAACCTTCTCATGTTACAGTACAGCATTTTGTAATAATTCTCAAGAAAAGCCCCTACCAAACAGCCATGCTAACGTCTATCCATTAAATATCGGCTTTACATCACATTCCGCACAAAAGAGACCTCACTATAGGCGCACCAGCTCTTCAAAACAAAGATTTTCTGATAGCTGACAAACAATGGAAACATTCGGTCTTTCGCCTCTTGAGTCAGAACGAAAAACCAAGCAGGGTAACTGAGAATGGCACGAGCCAGTTTAATCAACATACAAATGTCCGAAACAGAAAATAGAGAAAATCCAAAGAAGAGCGGCGCATTTCGCTACAGGTTCATTTAGTAACCACGACAACGTCACAGAGATGATCAACCAACTTCAGTGAAAGACGCTGCACGGGAGGCATTTTTCATCACAGAGTGCTTTACTTAATTTTCAGAGGGCTTAAGTTCCTAGAAGAGTCATCAAATATATTGCTTCCTTCTAGGTATATCTAACGAAAAGATCATGGAGAGAAAATTTGAGACATTCGAGCCCACACGGAAGCTTACCGGCAATTATTCTTCCCTCGCGGATGATACAAAAAAGGCAGGACGTGACACTAGTACTTAAAGTACCCTCCTCCACTCACCGCCAAGTGGCTTGCGGATAATAGACGTGCATGTACATATTAACTATAGCGTTACGTAACCACAATAATAACCAAAGAGGAACTAAAGCTGTGTACACTTTTTTACATATTTTGATTAATGTTCTGTACAATCTTAATTTCTATAGTCTGCCTCATGTCTTTAATACTGAAGCAATAATTTGCCAACTAGTGTTAAAAACTATTTCTGAGAACACGGAAAATTTCATTTCTCTTGTAAATACGGAATTTTTCTCTTTATTTTCTAAGAACATTGTCTGCGTCATATAAATGACAGTGTGGGCTCTTTCGAAGCTTTACAACTTAAAGCAAACACATTAATCTACGTACTCACTCTTGTTGGTGCAGGATTTTTTGCAGCGCACTTTGGAAGGAAAGAAAACAGAAAATATTACTTTCCAGAAAAGGATTTTACCAGTAAAAAGAAAAAAGTCTCTTTGAAGAGGAGAGCAATACCGGTTCTTACACGTATGTACATATTTGTAAAAGGAATGACATCTAAAGCCTGAAGAGGAATGTCATGATTTGTGAACGCGTCAGTGCGTGCTAAACGAAGGACGTCGTACATTTGTTGAGTGTCAAGTTATAAAGTCGAGAACGAGGTGGCACCGTCTAACGTATAAATCATTAAAAGACATTTACTGCCACAGTCTATGGCGTTCCGCGCCGTACTTGTGAATAAATTTGCTGTCTCTGCATATCATCACGAACAGCATTCGTTACGAGGAGGCAGTGTTTGGAACTACGTACGCTTGAAACTCTCAAGACAGGCTCGAACTGTCCTTAGTCCAGTATTGTTATAGCCTTTGGCGGCAGTACAAATGACTGTCTCCATAAAGTGAATGGAATGTATTTAGGTATCTACTACTAAGAAGGCACGATACTCTACCCTTTCAGTTCCACATGGTAAATAGTATGAGCCTTAACTGCCGAGAAAGTGTGCGCAATTTCACGATTTCATATCAGTAGTATTATTATTAGTAATAATATTATCATCATCATTAACTTTGAATTAATAAACAGCACGCATGTTACATCTTCAGCATATCTTCTTTTTTTTGTTTTTGTATTTTATTTTTACAGTACTCCTTCATCTTTTCTCCAAACTGTCTTTTCTTTTTTCCCGCCCCTGTTGTTCCTGTATTCTTAGTTTTTTTTTTCCTACTTTCAAAGTCTTCTAAATTTAGTTCCTCATTCTTCAAAAAGTTTCTTTCTGTCCGTAACGATTCTTCTATATTGTTTCTTTATATTTCTTTTCTATTTATCTAACTTATTCCGTTGTTGACTTTGAAAGGGTACAGTACCGCCCGACATTGAAAATAGGTACAACATACTTCATTATTTTTGTCAGAACAACACATTTTTTTTTGTAAAATAACTCCATTTCAATTAATACAGCGAAGCCGAATACCAGTGTGGGAAGGAATGACAATTTATTTATTTAATTGATCACATGTGCACTCCCACAAAGTAAATCCCTACATCCAGTTTGGTGAGATCTGTGAAATGAATGAATGTATGGTCGTCTGCTAACCACAGATAGTGAATGTGAATATATCATCATCTTTGAGACGATCCTTTGGCCACCTTTGGTGGGACCAAAGAGATAAAATTTACCTGAGCTTTGAGCGCCTGAAATGTGGCTGACCAATACGGTAGCAAGGTGCTCCCCCACTTCGACAGAGGTGTGAGAGGACCTAGAGAACGGTCCTTTTTATTCTTCATGGCTAACTTACATATTTATTTCTCAGCATAGTCATCCTGACGACGAACCCATTTCTCCCAACGAGAGGCGAGTTTGTCGATACTGTCACTGTAGGATGCTTGACTTCGTTGATGGAGCCACAATTCTCACTTCTGCTTGCGCCGCTTCATCACTGTCAAAGTGAAGTCCTCGAAGGTGATCAAATGGTTCAAATGGCTCTTAGCACTATGGGACTCAACATCTGATGTCATCAGTCCCCTAGAACTTAGAACTACTTACACCTAACTAACCTAAGGAGCTCACACACATCCATGCCCGAGGCAGGATTCGAACCTGCGACCGTAGCAGTCGCGAGGTTCCGGACTGAAGCGCCTAGAACCGCATGGCCACCGCGGCCGGCTCGAAGATGTTCTTTCAGTTCTGGAAATAGATGTAAATCGGATGAGGTCAAGTTGGGACTGTATAGAGGATGATCGATGACAGCGAATCCAAGGTGTCGGATTGTTGCAGAGGTCGCACCGCTCTGCGTGGTCTGGCATTGTGATGCTGAAGGAGTGGGTGATCCATGAGTGGATGAACTCTTCAACTTAGTGCTTTCAGTTTTCTGAGCGTCTCGCAGTGCCTTGCATAGTTTTTGGCGGTGCCTTTAGGTATGAATTCCAAATGCACAACACCTCGAACATCACAGAACACTATAAGCATGACTTTGCTTGCTGAGGGCATGGTTTGTTTTTGGCGTTGGTGATCCTTCGGGGCGGAACTCCATTGATTCTCTTTTGTTCTCGAGTGAAAATGGTAAAGGCAGTTTCACCATCTGTCACAGTGTTGTGAAGGAACCCATCACCCTCACGCTCAAAACGCAAATGACGTTGTTGACAGCTGTCCATTCTCTTGTGTTTCATGTCAGGAGTGAGCATTTCAGGCACCCACCGTTTACACAGTTTTCTGTACCGCAGTCCTGCAATGGAAATGGAAACGAGCGTTTGGCGTCATTGGCCGGGAGGCCCCGAACGGGGTAGGTCCGACCGCCATGGCGCTGGTCTTATTACATTCGACGCCACATTGGGCGACCTGTGCGGCGGATGGGGATGAAACGATGATGAAGACAACACAACACCCAGTCCCTGAACGGAGAAAATCCCCGACCCAGCCGCGAATAGAAACCGGGCCAAATACACTCCTGGAAATTGAAATAAGAACACCGTGAATTCATTGTCCCAGGAAGGGGAAACTTTATTGACACATTCCTGGGGTCAGATACATCACATGATCACACTGACAGAACCACAGGCACATAGACACAGGCAACAGAGCATGCACAATGTCGGCACTAGTACAGTGTATATCCACATTTCGCAGCAATGCAGGCTGCTATTCTCCCATGGAGACGATCGTAGAGATGCTGGATGTAGTCCTGTGGAACGGCTTGCCATGCCATTTCCACCTGGCGCCTCAGTTGGACCAGCGTTCGTGCTGGACGTGCAGACCGCGTGAGACGACGCTTCATCCAGTCCCAAACATGCTCAATGGGGGACAGATCCGGAGATCTTGCTGGCCAGGGTAGTTGACTTACACCTTCTAGAGCACGTTGGGTGGCACGGGATACATACGGACGTGCATTGTCCTGTTGGAACAGCAAGTTCGCTTGCCGGTCTAGGAATGGTAGAACGATGGGTTCGATGACGGTTTGGATGTACCGTGCACTATTCAGTGTCCCCTCGACGATCACCAGTGGTGTACGGCCAGTGTAGGAGATCGCTCCCCACACCATGATGCCGGGTGTTGGCCCTGTGTGCCTCGGTCGTATGCAGTCCTGATTGTGGCGCTCACCTGCACGGCGCCAAACACGCATACGACCATCATTGGCACCAAGGCAGAAGCGACTCTCATCGCTGAAGACGACACGTCTCCATTCGTCCCTCCATTCACGCCTGTCGCGACACCACTGGAGGCGGGCTGCACGATGTTGGGGCGTGAGCGGAAGACGGCCTAACGGTGTGCGGGACCGTAGCCCAGCTTCATGGAGACGGTTGCGAATGGTCCTCGCCGATACCCCAGGAGCAACAGTGTCCCTAATTTGCTGGGAAGTGGCGGTGCGGTCCCCTACGGCACTGCGTAGGATTCTACGGTCTTGGCGTGCATCCGTGCGTCGCTGCGGTCCGGTCCCAGGTCGAAGGGCACGTGCACCTTCCGCCGACCACTGGCGACAACATCGATGTACTGTGGAGACCTCACGCCCCACGTGTTGAGCAATTCGGCGGTACGTCCACCCGGCCTCCCGCATGCCCACTATACGCCCTCGCTCAAAGTCCGTCAACTGCTCATACGGTTCACGTCCACGCTGTCGCGGCATGCTACCAGTGTTAAAGACTGTGATGGAGCTCCGTATGCCACGGCAAACTGGCTGACACTGACGGCGGCGGTGCACAAATGCTGCGCAGCTAGCGCCATTCGACGGCCAACACCGCGGGTCCTGGTGTGTCCGCTGTGCCGTGCGTGTGATCATTGCTTGTACAGCCCTCTCGCAGTGTCCGGGGCAAGTATGGTGGGTCTGACACACCGGTGTCAATGTGTTCTTTTTTCCATTTCCAGGAGTGTAGGACGGCAGACCGTCACGCTGACCATCCAACTACCGGGGCGGACAGTTCTGCAATGATGACCTGACCACGCTCTCGCCACATCCCACACTTACCTGAGAGCTGTGTCTGAGTCATCCGACGATTTCCTGCGATGAGATCATCAACACGATTCGGAGGTGTCTTTTCAGCTGACGTACGCGGGGCGGCTGAAGTGGCCGTGCGGTTCTAGGCGCTGCAGTCTGGAACCGCGAGACCGCTACGGTCGCAGGTTCGAATCCTGCCCCGGGCATGGATGTGTGTGTTGTCCTTAGATTAGTTAGGTTTAAGTAGTTCTAAGTTCTAGGGGACTAATGACCTCAGAAGTTGAGTCCCATAGTGCTCAGAGCCGTTTGAACCATTTGACGTACGCGGTCGTCCACTTCAAACTCTGTCATACACGGTAACGAAAGAACCAGCGTTTCCCTTCATTACGAGAGTGTACAACCCAAAGTAGTACATTACTGATATCCGTACAATCGTCACCGTACACAGCTTTCATTCTTCTATGCATTTCTATTGGAGGCATGTTTCTTGCTGTTTCTCAAGCACTGACCTAGTTACGGTGCACACCGCCATTTTACACGCTGCAATTCCGAGTCCTCTAGCGGCAGCGGGTTGCGTCATCGAAGTGGGAAAGTCGACCGAGTAATATGCGTGATATGTAATGCGTCAATCGATATTGAGAACAGAATAAAAAGCCCGGAGGTATTACTTTCCCGCGCACCCTTCTCTTTAGTCTGATAATGTACTATTTGAAGTCATCGCTTTTGACGAAGTTTCAGGTTGCACTGATTCAGTGCGACACTAGGTTCTTCTTTAGTTTGCCGTTATTAGTCTTCGGTTACCACCGCATTAGCAAAGATCCTGATTTATTTCTTCAGTCAGAACGTTGATACTTTCCAGAAATCATTTGCGAATAAATGTTTCGTCAGGGATTTTAGCCTATGAGTAGTTTGATACGTGTTTTTGCTGCATGCGGTTGAAAAGCTTTTTAATCAGCACGCTAATTACAGAGAGGTTGCAGTAGCTGCAATGCAAGGGGATGAAACTCGTTTTGCCGGTTGACGCTTTGGTGAAGACATATTTTTGCTGAGCCTAGAGCTCTTGCTGCGATTAGCGGCTTTTCGCAGGTAGCAGACAGGCACGGTAGTAATTTGTATCCTGTTTGGCACTGTTACTATGAATTGCTCGTTGTTTTAATGCAAGTTGACAAGTTGAAAAAAAAAACCGCTACCAATCTTTTTTATATAATTCACTTTGCCTTTACCAGTTTCAGTTTGGTTGGCCTACCTGCACACGATATCTAGGTTAGGACTGAATGTGACATGCTTGCCTCCCATTCAAGCGGGCCCGGGTTCGATTCGCGGCCGGGTTGGAGATTTTCTCTGCTCGTGGACTGGCTGTTGCTTTATCCTCATCACCAGCGCGCGAATCGCCCGATGTGGCGTCGAATGAAATAAGACTTGCACTTAGCGGCCGAACTTCCCCGAATAGGGGCCTCCCGGCCAACGATGGCATACGCTCATTTCCACTTTTTTTGTGTGTGAGCTGTCGAAGCCAACGAATGTGAAATCAAAAAGCGTGGCTTTGTTGACAGGCTGATATGTAGCTTAGCCAAACGTCTAGGTTAGTTTGTAATCTGATAGTTTGATTGTTAATTGGCCGAGTGAACGAACTTGAAAGAACTATCTGAAGTGCCTTCGGTTCCTCAGAAATGTCAGCACATATCGTCTCACAAAAGTGTCACAGACTCGCATCGCATGTTCCTAGAATACACAGCCTTTTTTTAACCGTTGCACCTGACGTATCAGGCGAAAGGTATCGTTGAGGCTTACTCTACATCGCTCGCTGCGCTGTTGCACCTTTACTGGCGTGACCATACTGGTTTAAGATACTACGTTCGTTAAAGGTCCCTAACTGAACACAATACAGAATAAAGCAAAGCTATTGTGAGAGGGCTTGTAAAGGGGTGTCTGATAACCAGTGGTTACTCTTCCATACAGATAATGTATCATCAAAATTACATCGTAGTACAGTCGTCATATGTACTCACGAGCATATAAAGCGCTCTTCGAAATTGTTGAGAGTGCTCGACAATTTCTAACAGCGGTCTAGACTCGACTTTCTCCTGATGTGAAGGTCTAATGCTGATAGACCCCGAGAGGTCGGTTTGACTGGCCTATCTGAAACGGTTTTCTCACTTTGCGCACAATGGCCCCTTTTCTCACAGTTTTGAGAGTTGTGTCTGACGCGTATCTGTTAAGATTAGGTGACTGTAATGGCTGTGTCAATAGTGTGGTATGTATGTTGGCACGAGAAGAAAAAAAGGGGCTAAAACTCTGAATTTAACATCCCCATCTGACGGACGGACCGCTATCGAAAGTGTTACAAGCAAATATTTCATGAAACTCTCAGGAGATATTTAGAACTTAATGCATGACATTGCCGCGAAGTCTGTTAGTCGGTTGCTTTACGCCACTGTCTCTCCGTTAACTCCATACAAAATATTGGCGGCTACGTCCGAGTTGAACACCAACAAATAGGCGTACTTAGCGATCTCAGTGACAGAGGTGGATTTATCGGCCCCTTACTCTCCTTTAAATAGAAATATCAGAAACTAAGTCACAAACAAAAAGACACTGAGATGACGAAAGTCATGGGATACCTTCTAATATCGTGTCGGGCCTTCTTTTGCCCAGCGTAGTACAGCAACGCGAAGAGTTATGCATTCATCAAGTCGTTATCAAGTCCCTTGCCGAAATATCGAGCCGTGCTCCCTTTATAGACGCCCATAATTGCGAAAATGTTGTCGGTCAGGATTTTGTGCATGAACTGACCTCTCGATTATGTCCCATAAATGTTCAATGGGATTCGTACCGGGCGATCTGGGTGCCTAAATCTTTCATTCCAATTGTCCAGAATGTTCTTGAAACCAATCGCGAACAACTGTGGCACGGTGACTGGCGCATTGTCATCCATAAAAATTCCCTCGTCGTTTGTGAACATAAAGTCAAAGAATGGCTGTAAATCGTCTCCAAGTAGCTGAAGACAACTGTTTCCAGTCAATGATCCATTCAGTTGAACCACAGGACCCAGCCCATTCCATGTAAACACAGGCCACACATTTGTGGAGACACCAACAGATTTCACAGCGCCTTGTTGACAAGCTGGTCCCACCGTTTCGTGCGCTCTGTGACATACTCGAACCCTACCATCAGCTTTTACCAACTGAAATCGGAACTCATCTGATCATGCTACGGTTTTCCCGTCGTCTAGCATCCAACTGATGTGTCCACGAGCACGGGCGAGCCGCTACAGGCGATGTCGCGCTTTTAGCAGAGGCACTCGTGTCGCTAGTCTGCTGCCATAGCCCACTATCGCCAAATTTCGCTGCACGTTCGTCGTAGTCCCAGACTGATTCCTGCGGTTATCACACGCAGTGTTGCTTCTCTGTTGGCACTGACAACTCTAACAAGGGGAGGCCGCCAATTGCGAAATTCAGATTCAATTCATACTGAGCATAATAAAAGCTCATGGCCAGAGGTGTAATGTGGCAAAGCACCAAGATGCACTTCTCAGCCGTTGTCGAGAAAATCGACAGTTAAAAGAAACCGTTGCAGTGAAATACTCTCTACGATTAATAATTCTCTACAGCGTCGTGACGCAGCGGTAAGCGCTCTGGTTCGTAATCCGAATGTCGCCGGATCGAATCTCGCGCTATGCAACCTTTTTTTATGCGCAGTATGAATCGAATCTGAATTTCACAATTGGCGGCCTCCCCTTGTAAGCAAACGCCGGGCTCTCGTTCGTCAAATGAAAGCTGCCGGCCACTGCGTTGTCTTTGGTGAGAGGCCACAATTGAAATTTGTTATTATTGGAACCTTTTTGACAGTGTGGGTCTCGGAATATTGAATTCCCTAATGATTTCTCAAAAGGATTGTCCGATGCATCTGGCTCCAACTACTATTCCGCGCTCAAAGTCTGTTAATTCTCGTCGTGCAACCATAATTATGTTGCAATCCTTTCGATATGAATCGCCTGAGTACAAATGACAGCTTCGCCAATTGCACTGTTTTTTATACCTAAAGTACACAACTATACTCCCATCTGTACATGTGCATATCGCTATCCCTGACGTACTGGCAGCGTGGGGTAGCCGCGCGGTCTTGGGCGCCTTGCCACGGTTAGCGTGTCTGGCCCCGGCGCAGGTTCGAGTACTCCCTCGGGCGTGTGTGTGTGTGTGTGTGTGTGTGTGTGTGTGTGTGTGTGTGTTGTTCTTAGCGTAAATTATTTGAAGTTAGATTAAGTAGTGTGTAAGCCTAGGGACCGACGACCTCAGCAGTTTGGTCTCATAGGAACTTACCACAAATTTCCAGTTTCCTGACGCACTGACCTGCATTTGGGCTTGTATTCGTGAAAAACGGATTTAAAATCGTGATGTGACGTTCCAGATTTATTCGTTTCTGACGATACTATATCACTCCGGAAGTCTCATTCAGGAAGGCGACAGTCGGTTCCTTTCTTCGGCCAGGCTTCACCAGGGACTGAGGTAGAGTTCCGTCTTTAATTATCATAGTGTCGATAGAGGCAGCGCCTTAACGAGCAGAAAAAGAAAGCACGGAGATAAAAAACAGATGTGTGTCTAAATTCGACTCCCTTGCGACGTCGACGATCGTGACTTGGCTTACCTGTTGTGGCACCATCTGAAAGAAGACCGTACTACGTTTTTATTAGGGTTGCGTAAACGATCATTGACTCAATCGTGTTTGTCGGTGCACAGCTCATTGATTTTATACTTCGACTTTTTCTTGCCTTCCTATATGTCACAGCGCGTATGCGAAGCGGCTATTGACATAAGGGACAGATAGTGGCTTTCAAATCACTAAAATCTTCGCAGCACCATTTAAGAACTACTAGTCGATTACTCCATATGATATTTCGTGCAGTAACAAAAAATAATTTCTGCAATAAAGCAATTCAAACTACTTCGTTTCTTGGATTTCAAAAGAACGTATATCAGAGCAACAACGAACCAGTGGCCGCCAAAGAGATCGTCTCTGTGTACACATCCACTCCTTTACAAGCAAATTTCCCATCAAATAAACCAACTGTTCTTGCAGTAAAAATCACCACTAGTTTCTTGTTATCAGTCTAAATTGACTGTCAGTCATTAGCGGAGTGTTCGACATCATTCAATCCTCGCAAAAACGGAGTGTAGAAAAACACGAGAAAAGAAAGTTTCAACGCTAATATACGTCGAATTTTCTTAACTGCAATGGAAGTGCGTTTCCTAATCTTTAACCCCATGTTAGGAAATGAAGAATTTACCAAGACATTCACTAAGCAACTAAAAGTACCGTTTAATTGAAAAATTATGGCTTGAATTTTTTATATATGTAAGTAACACACGTAAAACCAAGATTGTTCGTTATTCCAGAAAAATCTGCCGAAGTTACCTTTGACATACAAGACGAAAAGCGTCTGGAGGTTATACAGTAACACTTTAGCAAGAAAAAGGCGCTTAATTTATAAACGAGAATTTAAATTACTTTGGGTCCAGAATACTTTCAGACTTTTCTAGCCATTCTAAACTACAGCGATTACCTGAATAACACATAAGAGTATAATACTTACATCAATGTTTCCCTTATTTTGTACTATCAACTGAGAGACAGCCATGTAATAGCTGCAAATTTTCTGAGGTGAAATGTAAAGAATGGAAGAGAGAGACCCAATTCTCAACCAAGACTTAATGGAGAGCTACTGAAAATGATAAACGACATATGAAATTGGCATCGCTTGAAAGATTGCGGGCTTTCAAATAATAAAATGATGTGATGTGGTGGCCCTCAACCACGTACCGTCCGACTCAGAGTTGGAAATATCAAAACTTTCGACTGGTTTCCTTGTCTGGGGGGTGGGATATGTAGTTGCCGCATTACAGGCCAAATACTGCTGAGTCTACAGTATACAAATGGATACACACATGAATCGAATGGTCGAAGGATCTTATCACTCGGAAATTGCGAATTAATATAGAAATTTATAAATGAAAGACTGCAATTAAATAAAATCTGCAGGTACTATTTTAAAGACTTTAAATGATGAGTACGAAAGCAGAAGTACTTTTCAGAATGCGGTATATTTCTGTATAACACTTATTAGTGTCGATGGTCCAGAAATTAAATAAAACATAAGTTGAATAATAGGGAAACAACAGATTCCTACTGCACGTAATTATTTATGAACGACAACATCACTCGCGAGTTATTCACTTCCAAACGAACACGACGTCTTCACTGTAGAAGCCACGGAAATCTCACAAGTGCACAAGTCGGCTCTCCGAAGTATTTCTATCTGTCGCGACCACGCGGAAACCGCTCCACACTCTCCAAGTCTCTGCCGCGACCGTGCGTCCGTCGCGCCGTCACGTCCAGCACCCTCTCCTGTATCCCCTCCCGACTCTGCCGAACTGCCCTCCCGCTGCACTCCTCAGAACTCCCCCTCCATTCACTTCGGTAGTCGCCTCCCTTAGTAAGCCGGCCGTGGTGGTCTAGCGGTTCTAGACGCGCAGTCCGGAACCGCGCGACTGCTACGGTCGCAGGTTCGAATCCTGCCTCGGGCATGGATGTGTGTGATGTCCTTAGGTTAGTTAGGTTTAAGTAGTTCTAAGTTCTAGGGGACTGATGACCACAGATGTTAAGTCCCATAGTGCTCAGAGCCATTTGAACCATTTCCCTTAGTAACGAGCGCTGCGATTGGCGATAGCGCTCCCTCCATGTCTCCAAGCCAACGTACACTCACAAACATATGGAAACACATACGAAATACTGGATTTACATTTTAACGAGGATAATGGAATGTAGTCGAATTAAATCAGGTGATGCTGCGGGAATTAGATTAGGAAATGAAACGCTTAAAGTAGTAAATGAGTTTTGCTGTTTGGGTAGCTAAATAACTGATGATGGTCGAAGTAGAGAGGATATAAAATGTAGACTGGCAATGGCAAGGAAAGCGTTTCTGAAAAAGAGAAATTTGTTAACATCGAGTATAGATTTAAGTGTCAGAAAGTCGTTTCTGAAAGTATTTGTATGGAGTGTAGCCATGTATGGAAGTGAAACATGGGGGATAAATAGTTCAGACAAGAAGAGAATAGAAGCTTTCGAAATGTGGTGCTACAGAAGAATGCTGAAGATTAGATGGGTAGATCACATAACTAATGAGGAGGTATTGAATAGAATTGAAGAGAAGAGAAATTTTGGCACAACATGACTAGAAGAAGGGATCGGTTGGTAGGGCATATTCTGAAGCATCAAGGGATCACCAATTTAGTATTGGAGGGCAACGTGGAGGGTAAAAATCGTAGAGGGAGACCAAGAGATGAATACACTAAACAGATTCAGAAGGATGGAGGTAGCAGTAGGTACTGGGAGATGAAGAAGCTTGCACAGGATATAGTAGCACGGAGAGCTGCATCAAACCAGTCTCTCGACTGAAGACCACAACAACAACATATCAAAAGAATAGAAACAAAGTAGGCCTGTAGCCTAATGTCTCAGTGCTTTCTAAACACAGTAAATAATTGGCCAATTTCTTCATGAATAGTATATCTTGGATATAAACAAAGACATAGACGAATAAATATATTTATAAGCATGCTGCTACAGTTTTTTTGTGTAACTGTGGAGGACTTATGGCCTGACACGATCAATAGTAATCGGCCACTTTGACCACCAATAACTCATGTACTACTCAAGTTACATGCCTGTAATTTATACCAATTTATGTTTACACTAATAACTTTCTAAAGACACATCGATCGACAAAATAAGATGGACCGTTTAGATTTTTTAGATTTTGGAAATCCGTTGCTGGTTGTTACTTGTATAATTTACAGTCAGATACTGAACTTTAAACTAATGAAGATATGAAAATTCTGATTACCATCAGAATCGTTGTGCAAATAATAGTAATGCACGTGTTTCCTTTCGAGGTATCATGATTGATGTGGCTACTATTAATTTCTATACAAACTGTGAAATATCTGCCATGATGATTTCACAAAGTCCGCCATCTTTGGCACTCTCGGCATACAAGTCTCTTTCATCGACACAGCGTCACCGTGGAATTCCCAGCCAGATGCTCGGGCTGGACCCCTCTTGCTTCGGCCAATGTCTGGCACCACGTGGTCGGCCTGCCGAGCGGCCCGCGCCGGCCGAGCGGCCCGTGCAGCCACGCCAAATCCGAAATTACAATATTTTCAGGGCGCCACAGTCCGCCGGTTACCTCACAAGATTTTAAATTTTTTATCCCACGTTGATCTGGAAAAGGTTAACAAGTTCACATTTCATTGTCGAATCGAAGGGAAGGATCACATCGTCCAAGCACAGGAGCTACAATGTCGTGTAAGTGGTACTTGTTACTATATTATCAAAGACTGTATACTTCATGCTCAAAATATGCCGGATTCCGTGCGTACTAGCTCAAACCCATAATGGGAGAAGAGGAGGCCGGTATATCTGTCCTACTTGTACTGAGTAGTTGGCTTCAGTTTCCTCTGTCTTGCTCTTCTTTCTTAATCGATTGTAGCTTCATCCTGTTTTTAATGTCACCCAGCACTCCAAGCCTTCTGTTTCCTCACTATCTTTTCTGCTGTCTTTCCTGTAATGACTCTTCGTTACATGCACTTACTTCACACTGTATGCACCAGCCTAGATGTTGTCCTCATTCACATGATTGCCATTAATATTCTCCCATTCTCAGAAGTACTTCTTCAGCCGTCATTCCATAAGTTCGTTTCTCTCTGATTATTCTTCTGCACAATCACTTTTCGGTACTATTTGAGTATCTTTTTCTGTCTTTTTTAGAGTCTATAGTTCGCACCATACTGTAGCACACGCCATATTACACATTTGGTGAATCAGTTCTTTTAATTCCATCAGGATTTTTTTTGCTGCCGACAAACTTTTCATCTTTGCGCAAGCTGCTTTACCCACACTTACGCCGCTTACTGCCTCCACACAGCTTCCACTTTCTGTCACCAAACTTCATGGTACCTAAAGAATTTTATTAGTTCCACAATATTTCCTTCCAGTGATATTTTGATGGAAACTTCACGTTTGCTGATTTCAATAACGTATTTCCTACCTTTATCCTCCTTCTGTACTTTTTTTTCACTTTCGCAATCCTCTCCATTATAAACCGAAATTCTTCTTCTCTTCTGCCACACACTTTTACTCAAAGTAGGAGTTAGAAGATGATCACACGGCCATGAAACTTCTGTAGTTTATTATTTTTATGATACGTGAAGTTCATAACTGAAATACCAATGCCTCAAAACAATTTTATGCAACGCTCAAAATTCTCGAGAAAATCGATTTTGAAGTTTTAAATTTTTCCGAGTGTCTTTAGTAACCTAAAGTAAGGTTGGTCTTTCGACAGACAGTATGGCTCTGTGGCAGAGTGCTTCTCTACCAAGTGAATGGTCTGTGTTCTATTCCTGGCCGATGCAAATTTTTAAGCAAAGGTGCATTTTCTCACAGCATTTCCTTGAAGAGTGAAATGCATTAAGATGGAGACTGGTAATCGCTGGTTCGGGTCTCGTTTCGGTTATCTTTTTCGATTTTTCTCGTTCAGTTCAGTCTAAATATAAAATGCATCAAATATGTGCTAATTAACAGATACCTAATTCTCCTTTTTATGAAAAATTCACGTCTTCTTACCTATCACACACAGAAATCCAGGTTTCATTGCAAATATAAACTCCTAATTACCGAAATTCTACAACAGATTGTTCATAAAGTTTGTTTCTATTAAAGAAAAATATTGCAAGCTATTTTTTCACTTGTGTGTGTTTCTCTCTGCACAGAAATGCTCGTAGATCATGCAACTTTGTTTAAAAAATTTCCACTGCTTGGAAAGTAACGCTGGTCGTCCCCGCGCCGGGCAACTACTTTCCCACAGCGCCTTGTGCCTGGCGAGAAACCGATCTCACATTAAGCTGCTAAAGTAACCAAGAAAAATCTTAAAACTCGATTTATCCAGAATTTCTGAGAGTCACGTCGATCTGGTTTGTGGCACTATATATGAGTTCTGGACTTCACCTACCGTAAGTGTAGAAAATTCCAAAAATTTGATTGATGCGTTGTCTCCTTGTTGAACCAACGTCCTGAACTTCTTTCTGCATTTTCCGCCCAGTTTTCTCTTACTCTTTGGGTACCTCTAGTTCTGAACTTCATGTACCACAAATATAAAAAATTACAAAAATTTTATTTAAGGCTTGTCTCCTTTCTGCTTTTTTCCAGTTTTTCTTCCTTCCTCTACAGTTTTTGCCTCTATGGCTACCCACAGAACCAAAGATGTTACTCTCTGATGCTTTAACACATGTCCCACCATCTTGTCACCGCTTCTAGCCAGTGTTTCCCACCCATTCCTTACCTCGACCATTTTGCGGAGAACCTCCTCATTTTTTCCTCAGTCCACTTAATCTTAGCGTCCCATCTGCAACGCCACACTTCAGACTCTTCGCCTGTCTTTGTTTCCAAACAGTCCACGATTCACTTCCAGACCCACATTCTGAGAAATTTTTTCTTCTACTTAATTCTTATGTTTGATGTTGGTAGACTTTTTTTTAGCGAGAAATGCCTTATTTGATTGTGCAACTCTGCTTCTTACATCCTCCTTGATTCGTCTGTCATGGCTTACTGAGCTTCCAATGTAGCAGCGCTTCTTAACTTCGTCTACTACACGGTTCCCAATTCTGATATTACCTTATCATTAATCTCATTTCTATTACCATCCCCTCCCTTCCCCCAGTGCGTCCGCCTAATTCCATATTTATTACATTCAGCAGGTCTTGTAATTCACTCTCACTTTCTCTGAGGCTGGCAGTGTCATCAGTGAACTTTTTTTTTCATTTTCACCATCGCTTTCCGATTGAATAGCAGTGACATAAGACTGCATCTTTTACAGTCCACATCACGTAACTGTCATGCGTTTCCTTCATCATGAAAACTCTCGGCCGCATACTGCATGTACACTGAAGGGCAAAAAAAAACTGGTATAGGTATACGTATTCAAATACAGAGATACATAAATAGGCAGAATACTGCGCTGCGGTCAGCACCGCCTATATAAGACAACAAGTTTCTGGTGCAGTTGTTAGATCGGTTATTAAGATTTAAGTGAATTTGAACGATGGGACACAGCATCTCCGACGTAGCGAGGAATTCGGGATTTTCTTGTACGATCATTTCACAAGTGTACTGTGAATATCAGGAATCCGGTAAAACATCAGATCTCCGACATCGCTGCGGCCGGAAAAATGGCTTGCAAGAACGGGACCAACGACGACTGAACAGAATCGTTCAACGTGACACTCTTTCGAAAATTGCTGCGGATTTCAATGTTGGTTCATCAACAAATGTCAACGTGCGAACCATTCAACAAAACACCATCGATATGGGCTTTCGGAGGCGAAGGCCCTCTCATGTATCCTTGAAGACTGCACGACACAAAGCTTTACTCCTCGCCTGGGCCCGTCAACACCGACACTGGACTGTTAATGACTGGAAACATGTTGCCTGGTCGGCCGTGTCTCGTTTCATATTACATAGAGGGGATGGACGTGTATGGATATGGAGACAACCTCATGAATTCATGGACCTTGCATGTCGGCAGGGGACTGTTCAAGCTGGTGGAGATTCTGTAATGGTGTTGAGGCGTGTGCAGTTGGAGTGATATGGGACCCCTGCTACTTCTCGATACGACTCTGACAGGTGACACGTACGTAAGCATCCTGTCTGATCACCTGCATCCATTCATGTCTATTGTGCATTCCGACGGACTTGATCAATTCCAACAGGAAAATGCGACACCCCATACGTCCAGAATTGCTGCAGAGTGGCTCCAGGGACACACTTCGGAGATTAAAAGCACTTCCGCTGGCCACCAAATCCCCCCAGAAATGAACATTATTAAGCATATTTTGGATGCCTTGCAACATACTGCTCAGAAGAGATCTTCACCCCCTCGTCCTCTTACGGATTTATGGACAGCCCTGCAGAATTGATGGTGTCAGTTCCCTCCAGCAGTACTTCAGACATTAGTCAAGTCCATGCCATGTCGTGTTGCTGCACTTCTGTGTGCCCACGGAGGCGCTACACGATATTAGGCAGGTGTACCAGTTCCTTTGGCTCTTAAATTATAAGGAAGACATTCCTGCAGCATTGTCAATGTGAAGTTTTTGATCAACCAGCATACAGCTCGGGCTTGTCTCTCTATGATTTTCGTCTCTTCGCTGACATAAGTATGGAGTTGGGGAAGTAACAGGAAGCTACCTTCCAAATGTCTAAATCGGAGCGGCGACAAGGTAGACAAGTGGCAGGATGCTGTAGCTGAATGTAGCAAATAAAACATTTTTGATTTTCACTGTGATTTCCATTTCGTAGCTGATCGGATGTTGAAACAAAAAGAAAAAAGAAAAAGCAGTAACATTCGTATGTTACCCTTTTTGGTTGTAGCCTGTACCCGTTTCTTTCTAAAACTTACAAACAACTTTCACCGTATTATGTTATGGAATGCATTTTTACATCGACTAGTCATACGATAGTTTCTTTGGCGCCTTCAAGTTTTCTCTAAGCCAACTGAACGTCTTCTGAAAGCTTTTATATTTTTTCCATTATTGTACATTATTCATGACAGCAGCCTGGAGTACGAGCTGTGAAGATGATTGCACAGCAGTTCTCGCATTTAGGTACACTACAATACAAAGTTGGTCAGAATTACATAATTGTACGTGATCTCTGAGTCTGAGAATTCATTACGGCAGAAGTCCCTCTGCACGGCAGCTGGAGCTGGACACAGTTCTACGCAAATTCACCCCCCCCCCCCCCCCCCCACACGCACACACTCCGCGCGCACCCTTCTCCACACACAGTTTTTGTGTGTGATTCCACACCACGTCAATAGGAGTTGCTGTAGGACCGTGAAAGTGAAGTTAGCGAGCAGTCACTACCATAACATGCTCAATGGACGACATGTCGCGCGAACTTTCAAGCCAGAAAAGCAGCGTTAACTGAACCCACCTGTTTTCAGAAACTGAGATGATATTCGCATATCCGAAGTACTCACAAGATGAAACGCAGTTGTCACCCAGCATACTTGGGAAGAAGGACCTCAAGAGTCATTTCTTCGCTGCACACATAGAGAGAATGCAGAGTAAGGCGGTAAATAAAACCCAGGCGAAGTTCTCTAGGCTACCACACTGCCCAAAGTTTAGAGTAACTTCTCGTAAAAAAAGTTTAGAAGTAAAAAGTCCTCAGTTTTTCAAGCAAGAGATTTCGCTTGCACATCATCACGTGTCTATTAGTTTGCCAAGTGTATTTTTCTCCTGAAACTTTTGATTCTACCTGCTAAGTGATGGTAACCAAGCAAGTCGTCGGCCGGTTACTATGGTGCAATGAAACGAATCAGATGGAAATGTGGAAGTACTTTTTCGGACCGTGAGGCGAATAGAATTTTTTTTTTTTTTTACATGTAAAGGAAAACTTTGTTCTCCACAAGTAAGTCAGATATACATATTTCACTGATGAACAAAGACGTGTCGATGGCAGACATAATAGTGTTTGTAGTTCTAGCGGCTCCGCCATTAGGGGCAGTAAATACTCAACGCAAACGGGCCGCCTGTGGTACTTTGAAAACGGCACATTAGCCGGCCGCTTGGCAGGTGGAAGTCAGTTCTCCCTCACCTCAAGTATGAACGACAATGAGAGAGTTTCAGTTCGAAAGACGCACAGTCCAGATTCGATATGCGCGTCAGGCAAAATCGCGGCGAGCACTGTGGAAACCATCCCACCGTCGCGCCAGTTTGAAGATACCCGACTGGTAAAACACCGTATCCTGCTTCGTGAAGAAGTCAGTAACTACCGTCTGCATATCCTCGATCGAAAGGAACTGTCGAACCCTGAAGGCCTTTTTTAAGGGATCGAAGGTGTGATAATCCCATGGGGAGAGGTCAGGACAATTGGGGGCGTGCTTGAGAGTCTCCCCGCTTGAGTTGGCGTAACTTCTGCATTACGACATACGCGATAAGGAGACACGTGTTATCATGATGCAACACGGAACTTGGTGCACCATTTCACAACGCTGGTTTTCGCCAGAGATAGTGCCCTAAACACTTTCTTCATTCGCCTATGAATCTCTGCGGTGTTTGTCCTTCGGCAGCCAAGAAAAGAATAACAGCACGCCGGTCCTGGTTGAACGCACTTGGTAATAACATCGCCATAGTTCAAGTGTCCCCATTTATCGCACTAACGTTGGAAACAATCGAGTGCCACACTAGTGGCTTGCCTACATGTCGGTGCTTCCCGCATCGCGGTCACGCTACGATGCATACGAGGTGTGGCTAGAAAAAAACCGGACTAGTACTGGTGAAACAATAAAACGAATGCAATAAGGCTGAAAGTCGCGTGGCCTGTCACGTGACTCTCGCTCCGCCTACTGCTCGAGTTTCATCTGCCTCCTGCACTCAGTCTGCCCGTGGCGTCTGTTTTAAGTAGTTGACGTTTTGTCTGTGCGTTGGAAAATGTTGAGTGTACAGAAAGAACAGCGTGTTAACATCAAATTTTGTTTCAAACTAGGAAAATCTGCAAGTGAAACGTTTGTAATGTTACAACAAGTGTACGGCGATGATTGTTTATCGCGAACACAAGTGCTTGAGTGGTTTAAACGATTTAAAGATGGCCGCGAAGACACCAGTGATGACACTCGCACTGGCAGACCATTGTCAGCAAAAACTGATGCAAACATTGAAAAAATCGGTAAACTTGTTCGACAAGATCGCCGTTTAACAATCAGAGCAGTGTCTGAGTTAACAGGAGTTGACAAGGAAAGTGTTAGGCAGATTCTTCATGAAAGTTTCAACATGAACAAAGTGTGTTCAAAAATGGTTCCAAAGTGTCTCACAATTGAACAGAAGGAACGCCGAAGAATGATTTGTTCTGACATCCTGGAAAACATTGAAAGTGATCCCACCTTCTTACAAAATGTTATTACTTGCGATGAATCGTGTTTTTTACTTACGATCCCGAAACTAAACGCCAATCGATGCATTGGAAAACTCCTGGTTCTCCACGACAAAAAAAAGCACGAATGTCAAAATCGAAATTCAAGGCAATGATGATTGTTTTTTTGACATCAAAGGGATTGTGCACATTGATTGGGTACCAGAGGGACAAACAGTGAATCAGCATTACCACATTAGCGTCCTGGCTACCCTACGTGAGCGAGTACGGAGAAAACGGAACGATTTGTGGAGAAAAAAGTCATGGATCCTTCACCAAGACAATGCCCCAGCTCACAGTGCGTTGTCAGTGAAGATGTTTTTGGCAAAACACAACATTCCCATCTTGGATCATCCACCCTACTCACCTGATTTGGCCCCCTGTGACTTTTTTCTTTTCCCTAAAGTCAAGTCAGCTTTGAAAGGAACTAGATTTGAGACTGTTGAAGCAGTAAAAGAAAAAGCGACGGAAGTAATGTATGGACTTACCGAAAATGATCTGCAGCATTGCTATGAACAGTGGAAAATTCGTATGGAGCGGTGTAGAGACCGAGGAGGAGAGTACATTGAAGGAGATAACATGAAATTGAAAATAATTGTAAATAAATGTTTTTTCCAGCATCAGTCTGGTTTTTATCTAGCCGCACCTCGTATATGCTGGAGCACTGCCCTCGATCACCCCTTGTACATCACAGCTAACTATGGCGAGCCACCATCTTCTGTCATTGCATCTGTGCTCTGCAACGCTGGATTGCACTGCCATACTACGTTGACTCTATCGGTAGTGCTCGATCAGATTTTGTATAGTCTCCGAGACATTTCCTCTGGATGTATGTTATACTGTGGCGTACGTCATGTGGAACGTCCTGTATTTTCTCACATTGATATCAAGTGTCACTTGTTCTATCCTGTGATAGACGGTGAATTTCTAGAAGATCAGATGTCACTTTCTTCCACTCCGCTTATTTTCTTAAGGAATAATTTTTTCTGGATACAAGGATCCGGCGCCATATGCTCGTATATCTGATACTCATTAAATACTTTAACTCCAATAATATGCTGTAGATTACAGCAACACACATGGTAAAATAACACTACACTTGTCGTAAATGTGGAAAATGTAAGTTAATGCAGATAAATAGGGAAAAAATCATGTAAAGTTCAAATACATTATTAATGGTGTACTGGATGACACAGTCAATTTCATTCAATAACTAGGGGGAACGATGCATAGGGACATGACGTGAAACGGGCAATTACTGTTGGTTGTATGGAAAACTAGTGGGTGACTTAGGTTTATTGGGAAAATTCTGGGAGAGTGTAAACTAGGCGACGTAGACAACACTTGTATGACTCATTATTGAGCACTCACTGATTGAGTGTTCGGAATTCAGACCAGGTTAACTTAAAGGAAAACATCGCAGCAATTCAGAGGTGTGCGAGACCATCAGGGAGAGTGTTCAGTGGCACCAGGGTATACTATGTGCATACTGAGGGACTGTAGTGTTAGTGATTCATTTGTCACAGTCATCGGCAGTAGATGGCACTCAGGAGGACTGTCTGTGCACCCTCTTGTTATGACCCTGCAGGCAGTCACTGTGCTGAATTTAGAGGTGAATAGTGTTTACAACATCTATTCTAGGGATGAATCCATGCCCCACTCGTGAGTGCATACTCCTGTCGACAGCTTCAGCCATTTGAACAGGGTCGCACTGTTGGCCTGTGGGAAGCTGGATAGTCATAACGACAGAGTGTTGCTCTTACTGGGCACAGTGTATTGGTGGTGTGTTGCTGCTCTCAAACTTGGTGTGTGGAACACTCTCACACTTGCAGACCTGATTGTGGACGTTCGCACATTACAGACGCACGTTAAGATCGACGCATTGTGCGAGTAGTGGTGGCCGACCGATCATCACCCAGAGATGAAATCCAGGCACACTGTTGCACCTGATGTGCCATTAGCAACCACTGGGAACCGTTTGCTTGTAGTAGGAATAACATCACGTGAGTTTTCGGTCAGGCTGCCACTGATACCACGACACCGCCGAGCATGGCTACTCTGGTGCCGCTAAAGAGTTGACTCTAGTGTGGAATGGCGTTCTGTTGTCTTCAGTGATGAGACTACGTTCTTCCCATATATGAGAGATGGACTTACACATGTACGGCGAAGAACTGATGAGCTGCCTACTGCAGAGTACATTCGCCCACGCTATCTTCTCAGGATTCATGCTGTGTAGGGGAGGGGGGAGAGGCAGGGGGCGTTAGCTACAATTCGCAGTGACATCTGGTGTTTCTGTAGGGTAAAGCAACCAGTGCCCCTTCATTAGTCAAAATGTAATCCCTGTGCTACTGCCATTTCATTGACAGGAATACAGGAGGACAATGCACGTCCGCTTATGGCTAATGCGACGCAACTTGCTCTTCGCGGTGTAGAACTGCCCTGGCCAACGAGGTCACCACATCTCTCGCCAACTGAACACTTATGGCAAATGCTGAACTGGAAACTTACTGCCGACCGCAGTGGCCGAGCGGATCTAGGCGCTTCAGTCTGGAACCTCCTGACCGCTACGGTCGCAGGTTCGAATCCTGCATCGGGCATGGATGTATGTGATGTCCTTAGGTTAGTTAGGTTTAATTAGTTCTAAGTTCTAGGCGACTGATGACCTCAGAAGTTAAGTCGCATAGTGTTCAGAGCCATTTGAACCTTTTTTTTTTTTTTTTTGGAAACTTACTCGTTCTCCAGGGCCTGCAAGAATCGCTGCCGAAATGTAATAAAAGGCGCAAGACGCTTGGGATAATCTATCGTAGGATGCCTTTCGACACCTTTCTGATTGTTTACATTCGTGAATACACGACTACGCTGCCCTCATACTGGGGGAGGGGGGTGGAGGTGGGGGGTGCACTGTGTGCCGATGGGCCTGGCCTTTACTGTGACATGTATGTTTCATTTAGTCTGAATTTTTTATCATATACTCCTACAATGACAGTCTACGTGCCACATGACTTGTCAATAGAATGTACTTGCTCCTGAAGATGCTGCATTTTTTTCGGCGGTGAATATCACTCGTAAGGATCGCGAGGACAAGACAGGAAAAGTCAGGAGTCATACGGATCCTTACAGAATCTCGTTTTTACGTCGCTCCATTTGCTAGTGGAAGAGGAAAGGTCGCGACTAGCGGTGGTACAAGGAACTCTCTACCGTGGACCATGTGGTGGCTTGAGGAGTGTGTATGCAGATTCAGATGAGTATGTCGAGTAGTTCAGTAGCGCAAAATGTTAAAACCTACGGGTATCGAGGTTCTGCCAACTCATGACCGCTGGCGTGTCCACGCAAATCCCTAGCGGTCCCGCAACAAAAGTGGTAAAAACGTTCGGCGCCTGGAGCGAAATCTGAAGCACGGCGTGAGCGGGGCTGTGAGCAGGGAAAAAAGGAAAATAAAATAAAACAGAAAGAAAGCAAGAGTGAGCGCCGAGCGCGCACCGGTCGGGGAGAGGGAACGGAAGATGGGAACGTGACCGCCCATTGAGCCTGATGGAACTCAAACATTCCGGGTTATGAATTTCTAAGGCGGTGTATGCAAACAAGCAACTTCAAACATTCAGCTCCCGTTTTATACAAACGGCACAGTAATAACGGTACGGCTGCAGGGAGGGGGCGGCGCTGCCAGGACTATTCACTGTGCGGCGCTGAAGAAAGATGCCGGCGAGGAGGGCTCGGCCGGGCACAGTGCGGCCCTCCGCGTCGCAATCCGAGGCTTTTAATTCGCGTTTTACAGTAGCGGGCCCACCGCCTGGGCCCGCCCGGCTCTTCCTCTTATTCCTGGCTGACGGACGCACGGAGCCTCGCCGTCCCCCCACCCCTCTCTGCCCGCAGCCGGCGCCACCATAAACTCTGTTCGGAGCTCTAATAAATTCTCCCTCGCCGTCTTAGTCCTTCAGTTCGCCCGCCCTGTCTGTCCGGAGCTGCTCTCTGGATGTGCCCTTCTTCAGTCGTCGTCGCCTGCAGAGGGGGATGGGCTTCCTCTGAAATACGGCAGAGGGACGAAACTGACAGCCCTTTCTTGGGCAACAAACTCAACGACTGGTGGAGACTGTATTTCCTGCAGTAATCATACCATTGCCGTCTCTGTCTAAATTATTTAAGTACGTTTCTCAATCTCGTAATAGATAATGCACCAATCTCAAAACGTACATCCACTGATCTTCGACCACAAGGTACCTTTCACTTCAGGCAACCACCAATATTTCTCTGTGCTCCTGTCTTAGAATAATCAGCCGTTGTGATTCCACCAATGTTGCCCACGATACACACTGTTCGTCAGCTGCAGAATACGCGGCAGCGGCTTGGTGAATTTCTACCCATGTCAAACATGTGGATGTCTGTGTTAATGAGACTGGATATACCGTATCGGTGTGTTTGAGACCAACCCTGTACTGAAAAAATTTATCCTATTATGGGAATACCTCCACCTCACATAAGGGGGTTCGTCGCAGCGCAAGTCTTTCGGTAAAGGCAAAGTGCTAATCTACGCCATCCACTTCATGGTCATCGGATGTCACCAGTCAGACTTAGATGTGGGAACAGATTTTTAAGATCAAGTGAGTTACTTACTGGTAAACAGAAACTCGCCCACAAGTCCCCTGACTGGAGCTGAGGGAGGCTCCTCCTGCTAGCCTTCGCCTTCAACATCTCGCTTGGACTTTCGTTTACCTACTGAGGACTGGAGTTTGAAGATAAAACACCAATCTTGTTAAATGGGCACAAAAGATGCGCACAGCCACAAACTGAAGAACTCCTCCCAGTGTGTCAGGATCTGAACATGATCTGCACCAATCGGTATGTTTTAATGTGCTGTGACGCAGATGGCTTTGTAGCTAAACACTGCTAAAGCCACATTTCAAGTAAGTTTTAATATTTTTGCGCGGCCCAGTCACATTAAAGTGACCGCCGCGTCAGCTTGCAAAACCCCGATTCACAGACGGATGGTGGCAGCACTGGTAGTAATGGAGGGTATATAAGGCGTATCCTTCAAAAAAACGTTCACGGACGGCACCACTAGTCCTATCGACGCGAGAGTGGGGGGGGGGGGGGGGGGAGGGGTAAGAAGGGGGGGGTGGAAGGGGGTGTAGGGCGGATGCGACAAGAATGTACTGATATTTCGCGCTTAGATATAGATTTAGAAATTTTTGCTACTCCGTGCTCTGTGGACGTCGTTTCGTCGTTTCTGTAAGCCACCCTCTCCAAATAGAAATCATGGTTCTTCAGTGCGATTCAGAATAAAAGACAGATATCAGAGCAGAAAGACTTTAAGTGACATTTACAAACTTTTGTCACAGAAGCGTTATCCGAAACTTCATGGACGTGCAGCACGGATGTTTACTCTGTTCAGATCAACGAACAACTGTGAGCAGCTCTTTTCCCTCACATACCTGTGTAAAATACAACTGAGATACTTCAAATCAGATCATCATCTGAAATGTGATTTGAGACCGAGCCGAGTTGAATCAGTAATTCCCAACATTGAAGCGCTTACGCAAAGGAAAGTAAATAAATATGGAAAGCAGCAACAGAAAACTGAGGAGAATTAATTTCGCATATTTTCTTTGTTATTCAGTTTCCTAGTTTTGCCTTCCAGTCTGCCTTCATCCATTAACTTTAGTATTTAGTATGTACTTACATTCATTTTGTCCATATTTATTTACTGGCAATGTTTTCTTGCATTCGAAAAGCTTTTCGGCGTTAAAATTGTTGCAATAAGCGTCTTAATTAAATATTCAACGTGTACAATTAGAATGATGGTTCCTTTAGTATGCATGTACACAGTTGCTCACCAGAGTGTATTGGTTTTCTAGTTATCACACAACTTCAAATGCTGTCTTCTATATACGACACCAGTCTTCCACCAAAGGAGAAGAAGGCAGCTTTGCGCAGCGCCGTTTTCCTCTCACTGCCAGGCGAACAAATAGTTCAAATGGCTCTAAACACTATGGGACGTAACATCTGGGGTCATCAGTACCCTAGAACATAGAACTACTTGAACCTAACTAACGTAAGGACAACACACACATCCATGCCCGAGGCAGGATTCGAACCTGCGACCGTAGCAGCAGCTCGGTTCTGGACTGAAGCGCCTAGAACCGCTCGGCCACAGCGGCCGGCCCTAGCGAACAGTCCAGTGCTCCGCGCTCCCGCTCGCAGAGCTACGACAGAGCCGGAGCCAAGAGCGGAATCACACAGCTCCACAGAGCGGCACATTGAACGGCACTGAACTAGGTGAATAACGGGCTGGCACCCACGTCCCTCTTCAGTCACGCGATTTGCAAACATTTAGAAAACGTTCGCAGATTTTCATTGGAGGCAAACAGTTGAAAAACACAGATTCCGTCCTGTGGGGAGGGGATTGACGGGGGGACGGGGGGTGAGGAAGGGTGAAGGGAGGGAGCAGGGAAGTGGGGAGGGGTGGTTGCAGTAAGGCAATCCGACCACCATTCTCTTCCACTATCACTGCCAAATCCAATAACTCACATGCCGATCCAACAAAGATTAGGTAAAATAAGAAGAAGATTATTTCATATTACATAGAACAAAAACCGGATTTCGATCAAGCAAAATAAAATCCGGTCATTACAGGTGGATACAGCACATTCCCTCAGAATTACTGGGATCCTTGAGAGCAATGTTATGACAAAAAAATTATCCCGTAATACCGATCAACATACCCCCTTTTCTGCAGGGCGCATGGGACAGGCGCAATATCCTCAGACATGAAGAAGAAAGTAATAATTATAATTCCATAAAACGCAGGTGCTTAAAAGCGTGAATACAACCGAACCATCAGTTTAATCAGTCATTGTTGCAAAATATTGATACAAATTATTTACAGAAGAATGGAAAACAAAGTAGAAGCTGACCTCAGGTAACATCAAGTATAAACCTACGACGTTTCGAGCGTAGTTACGCGAGCTTCAGAACGTCGGACGCGTTGTTCCCCGAGGCATCCAGGTAGCCGTAGGCCTCAATTCTATCCCATGCAAAACTTCCAACAGACGTTGAGTACCAGTGCGAGAGTCAAATTTGAAAAGTTTTAATAAAGAACTTCATACAGAACAGAGAGAAAAGCTACACTGAAAACATTCTTTCAAGATGAAAGGAGTAGCTAAGTATTCTTTATATGACGTTACGTGCGAAGTCCTTTAGACTGCCACCAAGAGACTAAAGTGTAAAGTCGGCGCAATTGATTATTGACAGACATTAAGTTTTAGTATTCTGCTGGCACGCTATGGAACTTCTCCATCGACTCATTTACATAAGCCTGTGTGTGTGTGTGTGTGTGTGTGTGTATGAGAGAGAGAGAGACAGAGAGAGAGAGAGCGCTAACGAGAACGCAAATTAGCGGTTCCCATTGGTTGGCGATTCTGTGCGCGTGGGAACAGCACCAGAAGTCGGAAAGCACGCCATTGTTTTGTTTCTTTCCCACGCAATGTTAAGGACACCTTAACCACTTGCTTCGGAGCAGGTCCTGCTGCGCAGAAGGATTCTCCCTCAGAAACAAACCCTTTGGCTATGGAGAAGCGAACCCTGTCGCTATATCCTCCTCTAGAAGGTGTCTTGTCTCCACTGACTAGTAAGAGGGTAAAAATATAACTGTGATTTATTCGGATTGTTATTCCAATTATCTCTTTTTCTATAAAATATTTCCACAAAAGTTAACGTGAAAGGTCTCTGTTGGATTCCTTTCATGTTTAATTTCTCAAAATTGTTGTCTTTTAAGAAATAAATTCCTCTTCTAAATTTACTGTGGCGTTTCTGACTATCTGGGAGGAGACTGAGTAGTGGAACGTGTTACTTTTACACGTAAACAAGAACGATCCGTCACACTACTACACTTTAAAGCACAGTTTATATGTAATTCTTATATGTAATTCATGTCACACAGTCTCATACGGAACCTACATCCGCTTTCTGTTATATACTGTATATGATAAGATACTGTCATCCCCCTTCCCTTCTGTGTGAGAGGATGAATGATCAAATGTGTTTGTAGCTGCATGCTTGAGGGTAGCAGACAAGGCTGTCTGCTAGAGAACAGTAGGACCAACGTTGAAACAGGTAGCTACGGTTCCTAAAAGCAGAGAGGTTTCCATTCTTAGTATGGTCCGGTCCGTCCCCTGTCATGTTGGTATAGGAAGCTGCCCCTCTGGCGCCTTCCGTTGGTCTTTGTGAGCGACTCTCGGGAGCACGCTGGGTAGTTCAGGGGGAGTCTGGCAGTTGGAGAGTAGCAGTCTGGCGGTAGGCAGTTGCAGTCTGGCGGTTCGAGCGTCTGAAATGGTAAGATCTCCGGCCAAGCGCGTGTCTGTTAAGTCCATAGGACAATGGATTTGTTAAGTTCAGGTTAACTGAGAATTTAATCATTTTATTTCGGGTTAGCTTTAAAATAGCTAAGGTTATCTTTAATTGCAGCGGAGTGTAATTCTCGTGTCCAGTTCAGATTAATTGGCGGTAGTTGCTTTGTTATTACTTTGTGAGTAAAGTGGAACCACGTGTTGGTCAGTAACTCTAAGTAAGATCAGTCTTAAAGGCAAATGCTTGTGTGATTATAACGTATCGTCTTGAAAAGATTTTGAATATACCAACTTTTCTTTATGTTCAACCCACGTGGCGTGTACTTTGTGAGACCAGTACCACGTGCTTATATAACTGTTTGACCCATCAGGTTAGTAGTAAGACGTTAGTAACCAGTTCGAGGTTTTTCTTTTGTAATTTGCTTTTCGATCGAATGTATTTTTATTATCTAAATTATTGTGGAGTTATACGCTTTCTGTAAATCAAGTTGACCACGTGGAGCATGTGGTGTAATCACCAAAGTAGCCATCAGCTATTCTTCTTGGGAAGATTTCACAAAGATTTAATGTGAATTTAGTATACCAGTGTGTGGTAATTACATGACGGACAGGATTGTGGTTCGAACGGAAATTCTTTGGGTAAAAATTTGAATCTGTTTGTAGTGATTAACTTTCTCTTGCATGCGTTTCAATGTTCTTTGTGTGTTGTTTTATGAATGCAGTGTTGTATCCAGTCTCCCAATCTTGACTCCATATTTTATGTGTTCCGTAATATTCCAATCTCACAGTCTCACAATCGTAAATAAGGCACCAGCTCAGTTATAACTCACGTATAATATGCTGAAATTTCAATGAACAATCTTTAAAATAAATTTGCAAATATAAACTGATTTCTTTCTTTTTATTTAAATTCTCCTTTTTATATAGATATATTACCGGTTGTTGTATGACTGTAAAAGATTATAATCAATGATAGTCTGATTGGTAATGTGGTAAACCTAGACTAGTTACCCAGTCGTGAAACAGTGGCCCAGTAAACGCACGGTTAACCTCACAAGACAGCTCACAGTTTTAAACCGCTTTCATGGTCTAATTAGCACCCGATTTCAGCATACCAAATTCAAGTCACAATCTTACGCTATTCAGTAAAGCAAATTAGAGTTACAATCTTTCAAACGTAACATGCAACCAGGAAAACGAACAACATAAAACACACAGTAATGCCACAGACATCAGATACGAAAGTCAGTCTGAACAGTTGCTATGAATGTATGTTCTTGCTGTATCGTGAACGCTATAAATGACAGTTTCATTTCATATCATTAATTTCTTATCTCAGAGCAATCAGCCTAGTTTCGTCTAAAACCTCGATAATGTTGACCCCAGCGATTTCTGAAGCATTTGACACTAAACTTGAAGAATTCTCTGAATTATTCACGCTGAAGTAGCAGTCACAGCACTACAAGTGAATTAGTTTGTAATCCATCTATGAGTGTCAAATTACATTAGAGTCCAAAGCAGAACAAAACAGTTTAAACATAATGTCCGCCAATGGTCGTGCGCAGTAGCGAAGACCTCAAGTACAGTATTATTCCAATTCATATTTGGGTTCACAGGCAACAGGTAGGTTTCCACGATAGATTGAACGATGTCACTAGCTGCTTTATCTGGCCATGGTAGTTGAGGCGCCACGGTGTCTTGTGATTGCCCACTAGTGAAGACTGCGGCGTTTGTCAGCCGCTATCAGTACCGATATCAGAATCAGTGCATAGCTTGCTGTCAGTTCAGGATAAAAGAGTTTCGAATACATTATAAAAAGAAGCACAATACGTCAACATAACAGGCGATTTTTCTGTCTCGTGTCTTGACAGAAAGACTGGAACAAGACAGCAAATACAGATACCGCACTGGCCAAATTTATCAGGTGTTACGTGCGTCCACGCACACTGTTAACGATGTCTATACGAAGCGCAAAAGAGGAAGAAACACTGTCAGCAATTACCACTCTCTTCGTTCTTAGAAATTAAGTGAACCGTACAATTCAACTGTCGGACGTCGTTGTCAGCTGTTGCCGCAAAGTATGTCCCCGCAGCTGAGGTACAGTAGTCAGCGAGAGACCAGCCCATAGACAGGAGATAGAATAAGGTTCTCACGGTCGTACAGCTGCACAGATTTCACCGATGCAAGAACGAACGTATGACGTCGCTTCGGGTAAAACTAAAGAATAGATCCAGGCCCAATTAAAAGAGACTGGTATGCATTACAGTCTAATGTAGGGTACTGAAATGTTGGTAAGAAGAACATCCTCTAATAAAAATCATAAAAATTGTCATACAGTGCGCTGAAAATTGTATTACAAGAAAAATATGCGAAATATGGGGTAGCAGTTCGCAACAGGTGTTGTTGACTGCTTAGACACGATGGAGGAACCAATGAGAAAACTGCTACCGGTAAACGTCAACACGACGCGAGACTGTGAAAATATGCAGATGTCCAATGAAATATAGTTTTTCAGAATGCTGTCATATAAAATGGAATGTTCCACGAAAGTTAAGCTGTACTTTTAAGTTCCTACCTAATCACCTTATCTGAAATTGCTACATTACGATAAAAATTTCCTGAAACGATTATTTTAAATGTTATTGCTGCGATTGAACGACCGACTGTCACATTTCAACCTAACCTAGAGAATGAGCTACGTTACAATTCAGTCTGCACTACAGCTAGTTTTCTTCCATTCACATTAACTGGCTTCGTCAACTCACAGGCAAGTGAACATTTGGTTACGTTACAGACCCATCTCTCACCTAATTTAGACCTCAGGCTACACTACAGATCAATCCGTTACCACATAGAGTTTCCTTTCAGTTAGCATATTTACCAAAACAGACAATATTTCCGTTGGTACGTGACAGTCTGAGTAATCCGCAAGAGGCGCTACTACGCCTGCAGCCAGCGTTGCCAACTTCCCACAGGCCGTGCTAACACAGAAGTTTAGCCGTCAGTTCTGGCGGTGTAAGCAATGCCGTCATTCGTCTCTGAAGCAGTGGCAGTTGGGTTTATGAAGTGATGAGTCACAGTACAAGATGTGGCAACTAGATGAGAGCATGTACTTCAAATGGATGTCTGGCAAATGTATGGTTCAAATGGCTCCGAGCACTATGGGACTGAACATCTATGGTCATCAGTCCCCTAGAACTTAGAACTACTTAAACCTAACTAACCTAAGGACATCACACACATCCATGCCCGAGGCAGGATTCGAACCTGCGACCGTAGCAGTCGCGCGGCTCCGGACTGAGCGCCTAGAACCGCTAGACCACCGCGGCCGGCTCTGCCAAATGTATTTACTGAAGTGTTTGAAAACTACAGCAGTCCTCAATGCATAGTTTCTTTGCAATAGTGCTTTTCTGGGCATGTTGCTGTTGGAGGTGGCATTCGTTGCCTACGTCCGACCTTTCAGTTAACTTACCCAGCCAGGTATATGGGAACCTACAGTTTAATGTGGACTCTCTATTATGTTGCAACTCCGCATTTTCCACGTGGAGGGTATCTGAGATGATGATCCAGTGATGGAAAGAGTAACGCAAGGTATCTGCGAAGTTTTTAGGCAACAACGCATGTTCAGACAGTGGCAGGGGAACAACATTACCGCTCAGCAGAGTATCTTATAAGCTAGGAAATTACTGTAGTATACTTCCCTAAGGACATGGGTGCCGATGGGTAGGCACAGTATTTCGCTTGTTTGTTTACCTTAAGATACTTTACAGACATTAAAAAAATCACACACCATGGCTGACAGCTCTTAATATTTATAGCGGATATTCACAACGGCAATCGACTTTGTTGCAATAATAATATGTGCCTTGCTGTTTTTTTTCGTAATTTACATAAACTAATATCTTGTTTTTCGACTACTAAATGCCAATTTAATGGGTTTCTGCAGTGACATAATTGTAGTTTCATGCCATATAAGTGCACAAAGATAATTAGAATCGATGTATAGTTCCGACATGGAAACCACGGGTTGCTGGAGGTAACTACATGGATCGCAGATGATACAGAGATATCGAAACCAGTCATACTGTATAAAAAATGTGCAAATAGAAATCAACAGTACATTATAAAATTGATTTTGATAACAAGAAATTTGCACTGTGACCGTAGTTTTCCCTTGTGGAGTCACACAGGGTGCCAACATAGACAATCTTGCGGCAGGTACTTTGGTTCAGTCGTTCCACGAAAGTCAGTATATAAAATCAGCTGATGATACAGGCGTTAGTATTAGTACTAACGCAGAGAAGAAATTGAGGAGACTGTTGTTCGGGACGTCATTGAGCATTTCACTGAAAGAAACACCTCGTTTAGCTTAAACGAGTGCTTGAAAGTATTTCAGTCAATATAGCTGTCTACAACAGCACTGGTAAAAATAAAATACACTTGTTCATCTTCATAAGCGTGTCAGTTGAAACAACACAACCGGAACCCTTAGTTCAGTAATATCTTATAACATAGCAATTGCACATATCGCTTAAATCATTTGCACTGAACAAAGTACGTAGTTATAAATACCACATCACTTCATCCTCATTCATTATTATTATTATTATTATTATTTGTAAGACACTTCTTAGTTTCTCCATGAAATTTTAGATGATGTACTGTATCAGTCAGGAATCCACCATATCATTCTCATACCAATATAAAACACAACGGTTGCTATATTCTTCAGATGACTTTACTATCGTTGCCAAACACCCCTAAGACAGGGTAAGCTGCGGTCCTCGATCAAAACAGTTTCCCCAGTAGTCTTAATCACACATACAATCCGAGAGAACCATTGGTCGTAGTGCACAGAAATAGTAAAAGAGAGACACCAGTGACACTGATAATTTGTGTACGTAATGCAGGTACTGGAGGTATGCTTGTATGGTTTAAGCGATTAAGGCGACTACATGGGTCTCCTTCCGATCCACAGCTACACCTTTTATCAAGGTTGACCTGAATCTTTAAAAAACCCTATTACTTTTACAGAGATGTCATTCCTGTCTCATGGATCGAGATGACAGCGTTAGGAAATATCTTTTTAAACGCTTTCGACAGCTCTCCACGGCGGTTCCTATCGATCTCAACATAAGAACACCTGAACTTAGCTATGCCGCTAATTTTCTTTTGGGGCTGAGATCCTTTAGAGAGACCACGCTAGGGCTCCCAATGAGGCATACATACTAGGTGCTGATGCAATACTCACCGCAGCTTTCGGCCATTTTGCGTCAACCGAACCACAACTGGTCGTAATTTGACACAACATTTTTTACGCTCAATTAACCACATTCGTCCGTTCCCTTTGGTATGACGTCGTAATTGACGCTCTCCCGTCAAGAGAGAAACTGCATCGCTCACACCCTGCCCACCCACGGAACTGCGACGCTTGTCGCGGCTTGGAAGCAGTGGCGATCAGTGGCACGCATTATCGTTTGCGGAATTCAGATGATAGTTTGGAACTGGTTTCGGTAGTGTCTTTCATCGCACAAATCCTTGCCCTTTATTCAGAGACTAGATTGGAACTACAGTGTCTGCAAGAAAAGTGAAACACCCAGAGAACATGGTCGGATGCCAATGTAGCTTCGTACACATCATCGATGGGTGTGTAAATTGTTAGCGTCACAATTAACCGTGACAGGTAGATCGAACACCAGAGTTTTGTGGTGTTGCCAGGCCTAGTAGGATATATAGCAGGCATGAACAGAGGCATGGACAGCGTCATATGCTTAGTGATCACTGTGAAGAACACAGTAGTACGGCGTGCTCTTGTGAGACAGCGTCATCAGAAACTGACAGAGTTGGAAAGGGGACTCTTTGCAAGTTTCCGCTTGGCTTGCTGGTCGAATCGTACAATATCCAGACTTGTTGGCCATTCGGGCGTGACAGTGCCCCAATGTTGGACTGCAAAGAAACGTGAGGGCTGTCATACTCGTCATCAAGGTTCCGGTCGACCACATCTGACCACCACAAGGGACGATCGCTGTTTTGAGCGTCAGTCACATCAGCGTCTGCGACCCCACAATAAGTATTGGACTCCTCGAAACATTCTCTGTCGTCCTACAAAAATGGTCGGAGACTAACAGCTAGCAGCTACCATCCCATACGTAGGCTGCTGTTAACACAACAACACAAACTGTTGTTGTGGTGCCGTGACCAGGAAGTATAGGCTGCTGATGACTGGTGTCGCCATGTGCTCAGAGGTTCTACCCTACACGGGTGACCATCATCGAGTATGGCGGCGACGTGGGAAGAGGTCCCATTCTGTCTGTGTTTGAGAGAGGCACCGTAGTGTTACTTCTAGCGACGTAGAGTGTCGAATCATTGAGTATGACTTCAGGTCACGTCTGGTAGTGACTGATGGAGCTCTGTCGGCACAGTGGTACGCCATGGACATCCTAGTCCACTTGTCATGTCTCCCATGCAACAGTGTCATCTTGCCATTTTTCAACAGCACAACGCTCGTCCACAAGTGGCACGTGTCTGCGTGATGTTGAGGTATTCCTGTTATCAGCGAGACCCTCGCCGATACTACATAAGAGGGATCAGCTTGGACGTCAAACCTGTTCCTATGCCAGTATCCAGGATATTAAGAACCAGTTACAGCTGTTGTGAGCCAGTTTGCTTCAAGAGAGGTTGTTGCGATTTCGTGACACCGTTCGCAGCCGAACCAGTAAATGCATCTAGGCCCGATGGGCTGTAACGTCATGCGGATGAACAGGCTCATACTGTCAACTTCTATGTAAATTCGACTCGATTTTCTAACCACTGATACATCAAGTACTCTCCCAAACCGCGAAGTCTCATTTCGTTTATTCCTTATCTTCCTTTTTCTTCACTACTTTCTTTAAATAAAAGTGTCCTTTCTGTTCGTCGTACAGTGTGCTTCTTTCAGTTACCTTCTGTACTACACTATGACAGGTCTTTCTACGTATGGCCCACGTTTCATTGAGCCTTGACATACTGGCCTCACATTCGGGAGAACGACGGTTCAAATCCGTGTCCGGCCATCCAGATTTAGGTTTTCCGTGATTTCCCTAAATCGCTTCAGGCAGATGCTGGGATGGTTCCTGCGAATGGGCACGGTCGATTTTCTTCCCAATCCTTGACACAATCCGAGCGTGTGCTCCGTCTCTAATGACTTCGCTGTCGATGGGACTTTAAACCCAATCTTCCTTACTTCATCGATCTGTTACTTAGCAATGACACATCAGGGGAAATGTACTTCCACGCTTAAGATTTGTACACCAGAGTATTTTCTTTCGCTTCTATCGTCATTTCGTCGAGTTTAAGAAATTATTTTAGGTTCCCCTTTCACGTGGCATAATGCTGTTTGTCGAAATTCAGAAAGAATTCATGATGACCTCTAAACCATATGTGTGTGGAAACTTCTCAGATGTACAGGAGCTGGGAACTACGAAGGTCACCTTGGCTACAGTATGGAAAGGCTCCAAAAAACGAAAAATGATTAAAATGACTATTTGCGGTAAACAGGAATTTTGTGCTCGAATACTTGCGTGCCTCAATTTTTCATTTACGTGGCACATTCATTACAATCCAGTTTCAACATGTCTGAAAGTATTTGACGGATATCCTTCCATAAGACTGCATTTTAAATGATTTCATAAACATTATCCCATTCATTTGATTTCGGTAAGTTTAATTCAGTCAAACACCAACTTGTGGAACGAGCAATTCAATCTCAGAAATTTAGCTTTCTCTAAGCAAGTACCATATTCAGTACAAGCGGGTAGCTGGAACTGAAAACACTGTGAGAGCTCTCGTGAATCGCCTCCACAAACTAGAGGCAGGTTCCCACGGGGTGGCTACAAGAGCCGGCAAGCGGCAGCAGTTAGCAACTACGTGCGACTTACAGTGGGCCGATGCGGGCGTCTGCTGTCACGCGCCAGACACTCACCTGAAACACAAAACAAAGTCATTTCAGTCACTAGTTACTTGCCTTTATAGAAGCAATATGTAGCTGTAAGCATCGAACCCCAAAAGTTCGTTACAGACAAGTATCTGTAGCGTACATATAACGTCATCAAGAAAAATTTGAGTCACCCCCTTAATCTGTAGTTGTTATGGTGAAATTTTCGTTGCACTACCGTTTAATGGGTGTCCTCAGGGCCCCAGCTTTTTATTTCAAAGTTAGGAGAATGAAATAAAAACAGATCCCTACAATCCATTTAATCTTGATAGTTGTTAATATTTCAAGCTAAACACAAGCTGAATTCGGACTTTGGTATGATCCTCTACAATACAGATCAAGATATGAGTCATCATCGGAACAGGACTCTCTCTCTCTCTCCTTCATGAAGGACACACTATACTCATTCAGCGAATTTAGGGTCAATTTTTTCGTTTCGTTACGAGAAGGTAACGCCTTTTCAATCTCGGATGGCAGAAAACACGTCCCTAAAACAAAATCATTGTACGATGAAGTCAGTTCCCAACTGAAAGCAAAACTGGTCTCTCGTCCAAACTTAATGTGCTGTAATCACAATCGCTGTGGTCAGCAGCACAGAGCACACTTTCTGAAAGTTACTGATGTGAGACCAGCACCGCTTCAGTATTGCAAACACTGAAGCTAAACAAAACACAAAATTTCCTCGAGTTTGCATGACCCCATCATACCAGTTTCGGATTAAAGACCACACTGATCGCTTTCAAGCGCTGTAGACCCCGTAGCTGTTGTACCATGCGCTCATGTGACCTTCCACCGCTGACTTAAACCATCAAGAATATTAGAAACTGAGTCCCCCTTGGTGAAAAACACCTTGCTTTTGTTTACTTGTTAATTTTCCCAAACTAGTTTCAGCGACAAATATCTCCATCATCAGTGGTTTTTTTTATCTAAAATATGCAGAAAATAGCATAGTTATACAAACACAGTGAAACATTCATACATTTTTACTATTTGTTTTATTAAACATAGTTTTCTATGGATACTTTCATACTACGTTATTTATTGTACGTTATAGCATGTTTTTGAGAATTATAGTCGCTGTTTGCCACATATTTTCTGTCCTTTTTTCTGCTGCCGTGTTTTTTTTTTCTCAGCGAATATCATGCCATCTGCAACTGTGTGAGCGGCTGTTAGTAAACAAAATACTAAAAGGTGAACTTCGTATGTCAGCAATATACACTTGACGTTGCGGTAGTGGTGTGGAATTGTTATTTGGTGTTTACTGGGCTGTTACTTAGTTATTCGTGTACTAACGTTCGTTGGATGGTATGTAGCTTATTCTTCACTCAGAAAAACAAAACTTTCGCACTTTGTTTGTAATGAAGAATATTACGCCATCTTGCTGTTCGCGTAAGTGGCGAGAGGTGTATCGCATGTAGCGAGAAGGCTAAGAAATCTGTAGCGGTAGTTACGACGACTTCTGTTCCTTATTTATGTCTCTGTGTGTAATAGGGATGTGTTTCTTTTGTGTGTGTGTGCTTTCTGTTCTGTGTCCTTGATCAGTTCTCTCAGAGCGGTAAAGCGTGTGTTGTTGCAAAGTGTTGTTTTCGTTTATTACATTTTTCCTTCGACTACAGCCCTTCGTATGTAGAAATTTTCTTCTATTGTTATTTGTTGGTAGAGACTGTAGTTGTTTTTCAGAATGTGTAGATCGTTTTCGATATTAGTGGGGTTATGGTGTTTGTTCATTAGATGTTCTGCAGAAGTTGAATGTGTGCTGTCACTCTTTAAAGCTCTCATGTGCTCTGTGTACCTCGTTCGAAAGTTTCTGCTTGTTTGTCCTATGTATCGGGCCTGACAGGTGTTGCAAGTGAGTTGATATATTCCAGCGTTGCAGAATTTGTCTCAGGTTTTTCTGACAAATCCAGCGTTGCAGAATTTGTCTCAGGTTTCTCTGACTGGTCTTAGTCTTTTCTGAACTGTATACAATCACAAGAAACAATCACCAACATGAATTCTCCATCTACAGAAAACCCACATCCACAAGCACTGCTATCCGCATCTCATCCAATCACCCGACAGTGCATAAATATGGCAGTTTCACACACATGCTGCACAGGATAAACAGAATACCTCTTAAACCAGAACACTACACTCAGTAAGTAAATACAATCAAACAAATTGCTGTTGAAAACTACTACAGAACAGACATCATACACAAACCCAGCAACAAAGTAAAACTGAAACATGCAGTACACACAGGCAACACAGCAGACCACACCACTTCAGGAAAGAGAGACAGACGGTACACACTAACATATAATAACAAAATAGCACATAGAGTTTGAAACATCTTGAAAAAGCAAGGGATCCCAGTAACATTCAGAACAAAAACGGCAACAGAAAAAAAACACAGAAAATATGTTGCAAACAGCGACAATAATTCTCAAAAAAATGCTATAACATACAATAAATAAGGTAGTATGAGAGTATCCATAGAAAACAATATTTCAAAAAACGAATAGCAGAAATGTAATAATGCGTCACTTTGTTTGTGTAGCTATGGTATTTTCTGCATGTCTTAGATTTAAAAAACCGACTGATGATGTTGATGTTTGTCGCTGAAACTAGTTTGGGAAAATAAACAAGTAAACAAAAACAACGTGTTTTGCATCATGGCGGACACAATTTCTAATATTGTTGTTTTTCTATGCAAACAGGGACCAAATGGAAGAATTAAAATATAAAGTTATTGACATAGTCCATGGTAGTTACGTAGCGTGTATGTGCCAGACCATTGTATGGAATTAGCACAGTAAGAGGGATCTGCGTGACAAACAAGACGGAATCGCAGAAAGAAACTATCGCGCTTGAACGTGTCTATGACGACGCCGTAAATCATGTTGTCCCATTTTTTGCTGTAGCAGTGCAGACTGTCCATTGTGTCTACAAAGAATGGTGCACGACTCGCAATCATGTAACACGTCTGAACAACTGTTGTCGCACAACGATCTATATCGACAGAGGCCGGAGAGGAGTTTCATGCCTTGCCAGTGACAGTTGGTTTCCAATCTGGCGGGAATTGCTACTGTCAGTGAATCCAGTTGCTTCTAAACCAATGCCCGAGCGAACATTGTGAAGGGAAATGCGTGTGTCGGATCCTCGCAAAAACCCATTGCTTACAGCGGTACATAAGGCCGCTCATTTTTAACGCGGCAACATCCCAGAAACTGTACGGTGCCTGACTGGAAGCGTGCAGCATGGTCACAACGAGTTGTAAGTTTGCTCTATTCAACTGATGCAAAGCGTCGTGTGTACCGATATCAAATCGAGGCGTTTAACCTGAAGTGTCAAGCCGGATGTTGTTGTGTGTAATATTTCTGGCTTATTCAGCCATCATGTTAGGCTCCAGGAAGCTATTCCCAGGGCAGTGGAGATGCCAGAAGCATAGAGATGACGCAATGTGGGATGAGGTACCGGTGACAGATGTTAGATTCGGCACCGTTCCCGTGAGAAAGACCGCCTGCATGATGCTGCTGCTCTGTAATTGGCTGCTGTGTTCGGATGTAGGACGCCAAAACGTTAAACTTTAGTTGCTACTATTAATTAAACCTGTCATCCAAATGTACTTCATTTTTTTAAATAAACATCTCTCAACAGCCAGCTATCAATCAGTCATTTGAAAATTATTAAAATCAAAGTATTACTAAAACAAAAGACTGACGATATTACTGCCGATGCATTTCGGTGGCGTTCGGGTCACGCCTTGCTGTCTTGGCGCGCTAAGTGTCTCGGGCATTCCGGCTCTCCAGTTCTGACGGTTCCAGTAGACAGACATGTTGTCTGTGGCAGGATGTATTTCATGTTATTTTAGCCAGATATAATGACTGTGGAAAGATATGTTCAATACGTTGTGATCAAGAATAGTTTCTCGTGTCTATATCTATAAAAACGCGAGTGGCATCCCAAATGAGCTATAGTTTATTCGTAGCAGCAGTTCCTTGCGAAGTTAATTTCAGCCTCAAGAAAAAGAATCGACGACCTGCGTGATGTTTTCTGCGATGGGAACATCATCATCATGAAGACAGCAGGTTAGTGAAGCGTACAAGAACGTGTGTATTCCACACAGGGCAGTGGAAACAAGTAGGCACCTCACGTGTACTGCTTGCACAGTACAAATGTGCTCAGTGACACGTCATCTGCAGTAATGCAGAGGAGGTAAAGAAGGATGAAAGTATTAACACTATCTCACTATTATTCCTTTTTCTTGCCGCACGTGTAAAGTTTCTAGGATGCGTCTCGTACCACGATCATTCAGTTTACCGTGAACATGGACCAAGATGTTTATTTCTATATTGTCGCTGAGAATGTCTTGCTCTTACGTCTGCAGGATTTCCCAGAAATGTTCCGACAGTCTTCAAGGGACTGTAGAGGGTTTCTTGAGGAACAAATCGAGGATTGGAATCCGAGTCCTGAATCATCCAACGACGCTAAGGGGTGTCGAAGTTTCAGGCGCCGGCCATCCCTTTGGCAGAAAACGTGACTTCCTACACTGATGAACTGTAGAGGGAACGTCTCGCAACGTCATTTGTTATTCAGTGATCACGACTGAACCACATAATTTTGTAATTTTGTAAACTCTATAGTCGCCAGTTTTGTAAAGGCCTCGACGCTACTGCTGTGGAGGCCGTTTTGCCACTGTTGTTACGGTGGGCCGAGTTTGTGAGTTCGTGAAACGGCTTCTGGTGCAGTACACCGCTATGTTAATTTCTCCCTGCCACTGTCACACAGCTATGTCCCACGGACAGGTAACAGGATAAGAGAAAGAAGGTTCTACATCACTCCAACAAATTAGTAGCAATGTCACGCATTTGAGTTAAAAAGGTTTACTCATCTTTGTGATTAGTCGAATAATGAGGTCTGCAATAATGCGTCTAATATAACACAAAATGGGCCCTCAATGCACTTAGCCATTGAGGGTTAGGTGCAAATAATTGTAGGTAAACTTCACAGTACATAGCAAATGCAATTTACAACTGTGTTCACTTCTAAGCGTTCACTAAACGACTTTCCCTGTGCAAGTCAGCCCTGGACGATGATACACTCCTGGAAATTGAAATAAGAACACCGTGAATTCATTGTCCCAGGAAGGGGAAACTTTATTGACACATTCCTGGGGTCAGATACATCACATGATCACACTGACAGAACCACAGGCACATAGACACAGGCAACAGAGCATGCACAATGTCGGCACTAGTACAGTGTATATCCACCTTTCGCAGCAATGCAGGCTGCTATTCTCCCATGGAGACGATCGTAGAGATGCTGGATGTAGTCCTGTGGAACGGCTTGCCATGCCATTTCCACCTGGCGCCTCAGTTGGACCAGCGTTCGTGCTGGACGTGCAGACCGCGTGAGACGACGCTTCATCCAGTCCCAAACATGCTCAATGGGGGACAGATCCGGAGATCTTGCTGGCCAGGGTAGTTGACTTACACCTTCTAGAGCACGTTGGGTGGCACGGGATACATGCGGACGTGCATTGTCCTGTTGGAACAGCAAGTTCCCTTGCCGGTCTAGGAATGGTAGAACGATGGGTTCGATGACGGTTTGGATGTACCGTGCACTATTCAGTGTCCCCTCGACGATCACCAGTGGTGTACGGCCAGTGTAGGAGATCGCTCCCCACACCATGATGCCGGGTGTTGGCCCTGTGTGCCTCGGTCGTATGCAGTCCTGATTGTGGCGCTCACCTGCACGGCGCCAAACACGCATACGGCCATCATTGGCACCAAGGCAGAAGCGACTCTCATCGCTGAAGACGACACGTCTCCATTCGTCCCTCCATTCACGCCTGTCGCGACACCACTGGAGGCGGGCTGCACGATGTTGGGGCGTGAGCGGAAGACGGCCTAACGGTGTGCGGGACCGTAGCCCAGCTTCATGGAGACGGTTGCGAATGGTCCTCGCCGATACCCAAGGAGCAACAGTGTCCCTAATTTGCTGGGAAGTGGCGGTGCGGTCCCCTACGGCACTGCGTAGGATCCTACGGACTTGGCGTGCATCCGTGCGTCGCTGCGGTCCGGTCCCAGGTCGACGGGCACGTGCACCTTCCGCCGACCACTGGCGACAACATCGATGTACTGTGGAGACCTCACGCCCCACGTGTTGAGCAATTCGGCGGTACGTCCACCCGGCCTCCCGCATGCCCACTATACGCCCTCGCTCAAAGTCCGTCAACTGCACATACGGTTCACGTCCACGCTGTCGCGGCATGCTACCAGTGTTAAAGACTGCGATGGAGCTCCGTATGCCACGGCAAACTGGCTGACACTGACGGCGGCGGTGCACAAATGCCGCGCAGCTAGCGCCATTCGACGGCCAACACCGCGGGTCCTGGTGTGTCCGCTGTGCCGTGCGTGTGATCATTGCTTGTACAGCCCTCCCGCAGTGTCCGGAGCAAGTATGGTGGGTCTGACACACCGGTGTCAATGTGTTCTTTTTTCCATTTCCAGGAGTGTATATAACCAGGTGGGGGAGGGCTGCTCTTCTTTCTTCCGACTAGGCTACTGTCCGTTGTCGTCCGGTCATTGGCAGATTGTACTCGGCCGGAAATTGACCGAGGTGAAGGCGATATCTACATCCTCAGCTTTCCCCGTGGCGATGGTGGATCTCGCGCAAGTGACTAGTCTCTATGGCACTGACATCAGCACGCATCTTTGTGCCTGTGGTGCTTTTGCCCTTACTGTGTCTTGTTCGGACGGCACAGCAGATAGGATGGAGCTAGCTGCTGCGTAGAAAGCCCTTGTCTCCTATGAGTGCGATGCTGTGTATCCTCCGTGGACGCAGGCCGGAGGGGCCGAGCGGTTCTAGGCGCTTCAGTCTGGAACCGCGCGACCGCTACGGTTGCAGGTTCTAATCCTGCCTCTGGCATGAATGCATGTGATGTCCTAAGGTTAGTTAGGTTTAAGTAGTTCTACGTTCTAGAGGACTGATGACCTCAGAAGTTAAGTCCCATAGTGCTCAGAGCCATTTTGAACCTCCGTGGATGACAGTTTCAGATACGGGTTTGCATCCACAGTTTATTTTTATCTTGGAATCCTCTAAAATCTCCTATGATTTTCAGAATAACAGGAGAAAAGTAAACTGCACATGGAAATCCATGCCGCGCGGTTTGAGGCGTAATGTCACGGACTGCGCGGCCTCTCCCGCCGGAGTTTCGAGCCCTCCCTTGGGCATGGGTGTGTGTGTGTTGTTCTTAGCATAAGTTAGTTTAAGGTAGTTTAAGTAGCGCGTAAATCTAGGGACTGATGACCTAAGCAGTTTGGTCCCTTAGGAATTCACACACATTTGAATATTTTTTGAACATTTTGGAAATCCGTATTCGAAACAGTCACCCACAAAGGCAACAGGTCATCGCATTCATAGTAAGCAAGGCTTGTTTGCACAGCAGCTAGATCCATCTTGTCCACTGGAGATGATGGCAGTCAGTCGGAATCGCTGAATAGCAGACAACATTGCGAGACGTTCCACTTACCGTTCGTCAGCGTACAAAGTCACGTTTGCTGCCGAAGGAGTAGGCTAGTTCCAGGCACGGGCGCCTAAAACTTAGACGCCTTGAAGCGTCTTTGGATGACGTTCCCGGACATGGGTTCCTATCCGCGATTTGCTCCTCAATACACTCTCTACAGCCCCTAGATGTCTGTCACAACAATCCTTGATCACCCTGTGATCAGGTTGGGTATTCAATGGACACACCCACCTTTCAAGATGACAACGACCGTCTTCGCCCGTCTGGATGCATACATTACCGACATTACGAATGCTAAGGGACAAAGTTTGGAAGTCAGTTAGTTGCTTACTTATTATATAGATCATTTGAACGGTACTTTTATCGAAATAATATAGAACGAATCAGTCTTCAGGATATGTTTGCATGATTAGTGTTAACATTAACGAACACGTTATTTTTTATTTCTACTCATGTAACTATAATTAAAAACAATTTTTTTCAGGCTACAAAGTTTTAAATAGAAATTCCTTCATGGAGTAGAAGTAGGTGGCCAGGAGACATAATTTCAGGTTATATTTCAAAGTTACTTTGCTACCTGTCAGACATTTTATTTTATTAGACAAGTGATCAAAACTTTTTGCTACTGAATATTGAATACATTTATGTGCCGTTATAGCTTTAACAATGGGTAATAAACGACATTTATTCCTCTAATGTTGCGGGCATGGACATCACTGTTCTTTTGAACTTACGATGGATTATTTATGACGAATTTCACTGACTATACAGTTAAACTGGTTAACCCCTTGAAGAGATACCTACAACGAAGACCGCTGGTGAACACCACCTATTATTCTTACTCCTCACTTTTGTAAAATCGTTGATTTTCCTCTAAGTAATGAGTTATCGTAGAAAATTATTCCATAATATATTATGGAGCGGAAACATGCAAAATACGTCAGGACACTGATTAGTTAGTTTGCTGAAGTAGTGGTTATACGAAGAGCGAAAGTAGCTCAACTTAACTGTTTGACATTATAAGTAATATATTTCTTGCAGCTTCAGTTTTCATCAACATGTGCACCGGAAAACTTTGGAGCATTCTACCCTGACTCCTGTTCATCTTCTGCACCAATTGTTCGTATGATTCTATTTGCTGTACAGAAAAAAATACAGCATTATTTCTTAAAATTTAGGGACAGAACATTTTCAGAGAACCTCTTAATAATTCATTTAAAACCTCTTCTGTGGCTTTCTCTCTAAGGTTTTTATTATGACACTAGTATCGTCTGCAAGAGTTCACAATTTTACTTGTTGCCTGTTAAGTGGAAGGTCATTTACATACGTAAGGAATAGGAATGGGTTCAAAATGGAACCCATTTGTGAGTTCTCCAGTCACTAAAACTAATGTACTGTTGTACTGTTATGGGTACAAGTATATCCAAGCAGTGACTACAGAGTTTATCAGTCAATGCTCACACGTACTGCTTGTTGGCCAAAACGGATGTCGGAACTTCAGTAATTTTCAACAGCTCATATTGCTTCATAGCCGTTGACTGCGACAGGAGTGAATATCTCCTCAAGAATCTTACTAAAACACTCCTGTAGGAGCCCTGGGATGCTCACTCCTGTTCTGTTATGTCGCAGCCAGCAGCTACGAAGTAATATGGGCTACTGCAAATTAATTGATTTTAGAAAGCGACTTAGCAAACAGACTATGTGTGTGAAGACGATGAACCTTGAGTGATAGTCTATGTATCTAAGTTTGGTGCACTCGTTGACGCTCTACGACAAACATGAGCATATGTTAACAGTGTGGCAAAGTAAACTACGTCAGGAAAGTTAGTTTACGTTCCTCTTCTCCATCACTGTCTTGACACTCTTCACCCCCTATCCCCGACCCCCTTTCTTTCAAAGACACACACATAAACAAGCACTAAACTTCCTTTCCTCTATCCTTGTCTTCTTGTTTTGTATAACCAATTTATCTGTCGTTTTCCTCCACCGCGCCCATTTCTGTGCACATATATAATTATAAAATACGGTTTTGCCCTCAGTAAACACAATTATTCTTGTTTAACACCCAAAAACGTTTCGATGAAATTTTGTTATCGGCAGTGGGTTAATTTATGTTTTTTTTTAAATAACACGTATCCCCCGTCGGAGGTTCGAGTCCTCTTTCGGGCATGGGTGTGTGTGTTGTCCTTAGCATAGGTTAGTTTAAGTTAGATGTAGTGTGTAAGCCTCATGACTTCAGCAGTTTGGTCCCACAGAAACTTACCACAAATTTTCCAATAACATGTAAACAAAATTTTGCTAGCGATATATATATAGTTCTGAGAGTAGGATATTTACATTTATAAAGTTACTAGCTGTAACCTACTTCTGCGCTCGCGTATCAGTAGTTTTGTTACCATAAGTGGGGGTGAGCAATTAAGCTAGTAATTTATAAGTATCTGTGTGTATCGTAACGAGGATATGTTTGTGTGGATCATAATAAAATCCAGCTTCGCTGAAAGTCTCTCATGCTCTACATAGAAAGGCACATCGTCTTTCTTGGTGATGCAACATTTCGGAGACGCCGTCGTTGTAGGTTTTCAAACGGGTCAGAAGCTGTAAGGCACCTGTAACAGCATCGAAAGTGCGACGTGCTTGTGACTTCTAATGTCTCTTTAGCCTTTATGGTCGCGTGACGCTCTCCTTGTAAAGTCCCGGAGGATCTGAGATAGTTCCGAGGTTTGTTTCGCAGATGGAGGTCTCTTAAAACTTCGCGCTAAATTAGACTTAAATTTGTGAGCTGTAAAATAAATAATACTAATAATAAGTTTCATAAGGCTTTTCCGACATTATAGTTTTAAATAGGGTTCTCCGGCTTAGTGTTGGATTTTAGTATTGCGACTCTGCAATACTACACCGCAAAAGCTGTATAGCTGCGTCAGGTGGCTTAGCAATTCATTTTTAAAATCACTAGATTCGCACTGTCACGGAACAATCTCTATGGGGCAGTCAAATGGCAACGCGACAGGTGAAAAGAAGTAAGTACACTGTTCATTCTTTTAAATGTAATCGTATAACTATTAACACATTTTTCTCACTTTGACTAGACGGTCATTGCCTTCATGGAAAAATGTTTACTGATGCCTGTGAAGTCATGATTGTACCCAAGCGTGCAACTCTTAGTCCGAAACAAACCGACGTCCACGAACGACTTTCTTCAGGGCTTCAAAAGTATGGAATACGCATGGTGAGAGACCAGGACTGTATGGAGGATATACGTCTTCCCAACGAAACATCTGCAGCAGGCACACATGTGTCCACGGATGTTCTGTTTCCGTTGCTGAAGTTTCACTGGGAATCTTCTGCAGGGGGCCCACATGTTGCCAAGGTTGTTTTGGCTAAGTTGCAGAAGTTTCAATGGAGAACCCTTACACATCGTACAAACAGTACCGGTCTTTCCCTATATGATTCCCATATTTTGGAGGCCTAAAAAAAGATATTCGTGGCCGTCGATTTGCATCGGACTAACAGGCGCACGCATGGGAACAATTATGGTTCCGTAGGTGACCGCAACATTTTTCCATTTGAAGGTATCCCGCACTGGGATAAATGCATTAACAATTATGGCGATTACTTTGGAAATAATAAACGCTTTACCTACGTGTTGTCCATATGTTACTCTTCATTTCACTCCCCATTACATCACGGCTCCGAGTCGCCAACCTCCGCATCCGTGCCTCACACTCTTGGGGACGATTTATTTTTCATTCGCTTTAGTTTCTACAGCAGCCTCTGTTATTCCTCAGGTATAAATTTCATCAAAAGCGCTTGCATGATTTAGTCGTGAAAATACTGGAGACAGAGTTATTTTTGCGTTAGAATATTAATACGGATTAATACTATTATTCAGAAAAGTTTGAAACGAAAAAGAGGAGTGCAGGTTGATGGTAGAAGGGTAAAATGGGTAGACAACGTGAGAAATGATGAGGTATTGGCAATAGTGGAGGAAGAGAGAGAAACTTGAAAGATAATCAGGAAGGGAAACACAATTGGCATGGACGTTGGATGAGAACAGATTTATTACTGATGAATGCTATGAAGGGTGTGGTGAACGGAAGAAAAAGAAGAGGATACTGAGGATATCAGATGGTGGATAGAAAAGAATTACGGGAAAACGAAGACGATAGTTCATGACAGGTTTGCATGGAGAGCTACATTTGAAGACTTGCCATAGAGCAGAACACTTATATGGTGGTGGATTAACAGAAAAAAATATATAGACCGTAATATCATATATTGATGTTTATGTGACCTTTCCAGTAACGTTGATATTTTGTTCCAGAATGTCGTCTACAGTTAATCAGAATTATTCAAGTTATGAAAAAATTGCGGTAATTGCAGATCACATACTAGAACAAGACATTAACTGTACTGTAAATGTCGGACAGCCCCAAAAGCACAGGTATGTGATACTATGGTACATATTTTTGTGTTAATATTTCTCTGTTTATAATTTTAATACCACAATCTCAAACCAATATCTAACACCATGCAGAATTTCTACATCTTTTTTAACAGAAAATAAGAAAACCCACTGAAAATGGAAAAACTTCACCAAAAGTTATTTCTATGTCAAAAGAGAGAATTTGTGTTTAGTCAAGGCAGATCCACGTTTCTATAATTTTATACTTGGAAGCGAAGAAGGCTGTAAGGTGAACTTCATCCTAAAGGAGAATACTCTGTGTGAATACTAGCATTTTCCCTTCTCTTTTCTGTATTCCTTTATTCTTTGTTTGGAAACACAGCGGTCCTTCCTTCCTTCGTGCCTCATCAGCTTTCGTTTTTCAGTTTTGACGCTCCTACTACCCTCGTCTGAACCTCCCCCCCCCCCCCCCCAGCACTCACACCCTCTCTCTCTCTCTCTCTCTCTCTCTCTCTGTCTCTCATACACACACATACACACACACACACACACAGAGAGAGAGAGAGAGAGAGAGAGAGAGAGAGTGTTCCATTCCTAGCTTCAGAAAGCAGAGAGACAGATATGGAGTGAGTGCTAAATTAGCAGATTACGAAAGGACCCCGAGTATTTTGCGCTCCATCAGTTACGGATGGATCTCGAGATAACTCGTGTTTTCTACATGCTGTCTGTAGGTGCCATCCGTTATGATATATTTTAACTGCTTCGTCTATTTAGGTGTGTACACCAATTAGTTAGCGTATCAAACTCAACTGCCTTCATGTAAAATTTCCTTACTTAACAACTTCATTGTATTTTAATATTCGAAAAGTTACAATTTTCGTTCTGAAGTTCCTCTACTTTTAGACATGGCCTTGTTAAGAAAACGGAGGGAAATAAACGAATCTGAAACACTTTTGTGAATGAATGTTTTTATGGTTCTGAGGACGATTCCAGTGACAGTACCTGTAAAGAAACCACCGACTCTCACAAACTGCGTCGCGGACGCACGGCCGCTTGCCCCGATCGGGAACACTGGTAATGAAGGCACATTCCGCACGCCCATCGCACAACATAAAGGCTACGACGTGTCATCAGCGCCGCGGCCACCTCAGAAATCCTGCGAGGTTAGCGTCACCTTGCAGTCGGCGACGACACGACGCCCCGTGCTTTAATTAATATCTGCGGCCGTGGTTGTGGCTGTGGCGGCTGACGTCACGTACGCACAGGCGGGCGCCGTACTTCGCCAACGACCTGGAGCAGTCGGCAGCTGTTCGCTGCCGCCGGCACGCCCGCCGCCAGATGCTGCGGTCCGTCCGCTGGCGAGAACACGCGCCGAGACGCTAATACCACGCCCAGTGTTGGAGACACACTCGCTTCGGTTTCACAGCATATCCGTAACTAACGATCGGTACATGCTCAATGTGAGATCGGTGGTGCTCTCTAGATTTCAGTGTGCTGTCACAGCTGTCGAATTTAATTTATGTTACATACAGGAGAACGCCTGTTAATGACTTGAGGAAGGTGACACAGGGATAAATGTTACACAGGACCGGTGAAAAGTCGTTCAGCCGAGATGGCGTAACTCTGACGACACGCAAAGAGGAACGTGGTGCGTCCACATTGAGAGAGAGAAAATTAAAAGATGTTCCCTACACTTCTCTTTTACAGTTTAATTTCTGTTATTAGTTATTTATCGGATGTACCTTTTCGCTAAATCCTATGTACTTACTTGATGCAGCTTTAGGTCTACTTTAGGAGAGCAGGCAGAGCGTTGACGACATACGCCAGTTAGGATGTAGTCGAGGCGCGCCCTCGGATAGCCTAATGATACGGCGATCTCTCGCGATAAGCGGGAAATCCGAGTTCGAGTCCCGTTCCGGCACAAATTTTCATTGTCTTCATTCCATTAAACAGCTGTTACTTTTCCATATTCACAGCTGCGAATAGCGAATATATTTCTTGTATTTCAGTACGGTTGTAGCCACCACACTGCCCGATCGTTCGGTCATGCATGCATGGCCGGAGAAACACCTCAGTTCGGAATAACATAGGCACTGCAATATCGTACTTATACACCGACGTGAGAAACAGACGTTACAGTTATATTTTTTATTTAGAAGACGTTTGATCCTATACGATATGTTACCCAAGAAGGGGATGGAAATAAATTTTTTAGTTTCTATGGTATCTGTGGGGAGGTTATTTCTCAAAGTCTCTAAATAAAAAATATAACTGTAACGTCTCTTTCTCTACAAACAACAGTTTAAAAAGAAATCTTGTACAGTCAGTAGAGATTGCCAGGGATTGGTTTTCTAATTCAGGTATTTACAAACTAACCTGTAATAACTGCCCCTCATATTACATTGGTCAAACAGGCAGAGCTGTGAAAACGCGATATAAAGAGCATCTATTAGGTAAAAAAGGAATTAATTATCGCAACTCTACTTTTGCTGAACACCTCTTGATAGCCGGCCATACGCCTAAACAGTTAGAAGACACGGTTATCCTACACAGACAGGTCAAAGGACGGAGACTAGATCTGTGGGAAGAGTTATTTATTTTCAAACATCTTGAGCTCAAAGACGGCAATATACTTAATGATCAGCTGAACCTTGCCTGTAGACAATTTTTCGAAGGCTTTAAACCCGTACTGTTTAATATATAACATAAATGCTAGTAACCTCAGTACTCCATTTCCTCAGGAAGCTATAATGCACTTTCTTATCTTTTAGCTCACTGCCTGTTATGTAATACATTTTTCTCACGATGTATGGCTGCCAATATACGGGCCCTCATGTAATAATTTTTTCATTCTAACATATGTATTAACTGGATTATAGCCCAGGTTTCATAATTATGACTTAAGAGCCATTACGACTTTCTAAAATTTGTTACTTATATACATCCTATGTGTTTCACTATTATGGTAATATAACTTTTATATTCTGGCTGTATATGCCACTATATATTACTCACGGCGAAAGCGCCACCTGCCCTGTTTTTGATGAATGTTCTACGTGATTGCTCCTATAACTCCCAGTATGTCACAACGGGAGTGGTTAATGATTTTATTTATTTTGGTAACTCTATCTAAGGATGCATTTAATATTGATACTTCACATGTTACTTCAGTACGCCAATCGGCAAATAGTTTGCGACCTGAGCGCCACCTGCCCTGGCCGCAGTGCTACTACGCTGGCAGATTTTACTCAGTCGCCCATGCGCTCTTCAACTACTATGTTCTTAATTTTTATATGTCTGACAAACCCTGTTCTCAGGGCTATGTTTTATTTGGATTAACTGAGTTATGTAAATGGTTGCAAAAATGACTAGGATACTTCACTCCATGTTACTGTAATATTGTAAGTATCAGCAATCCTTCTCACATGTTGTAATACAAGATTCTCCTAATATATGTTATACTTTATTCTTGATTCATGTATCTTACTTCTATTGAAACCTAGGTAAAGATTACTTTATCCTTTGCAACTGGTCGGCTGTTTTTTTAATCTTTTGACGTGGAACCGTTGCTGTAGCGCAGCTATGTTTAAAATACTGAAATTTCTGTTGTCAGTACTAGCCGACACGTGAGGCGCTGCAAAGAGCGACGCAACTGGACAGTGGATGACTGGAAACGAGTGATATGGAGTGATGAATCACGCCATACACTGTCAAAATCTGATCGAAGGTTTTAGTTTGGTGAATGCTTGGAGACCGTCACCTGCCATCATTTGTAGTGCCAACAGCCAAATATGTGAGAAGTGGCGTTAGGGATGGGATGTTTTCGTGATTATGGTAGGATCGGTCCCCTTTCTGCGCTTTAGAAAACGATAAATGTTGGTGGAAACGAACACATTTTACAGCTTTGTCTCCTGCGTATTGCAGAAGAACGGTTTGGATACGATGAATGTTTGCATCAGCATAACAAAACAGCGTGTCATAAAGCAGCATCAGAGAGGCGTTAGTTTCAGGACAATTACAGTCCTGAAATGGACTGGCCTGCCTAGAGCCTAAACCCAACGGAACGCGTTTGGGTTGGGTTGGAAGGTCGACTTCACTCGTGACCCCAAAGTCCAACATCACTTGAGGAAGAATGGCCTGCCGTTCCTCCACTGACATTCAGACATATCGCAGAAAGTCTCCCGCGTTCAAGCTGTAGTAAAGGCGGAAGATGGACATACCCCATATTAAAGTCCACTAAAATGTGTCCAGTTGCTTTTCATCAGGCAGTGTATATCATTTAGCTCGGAGATGTTTATTTTTGGTGAGAGTGGCATGAGCGTCCGGATGCTGTGTCAGTCCAACCGTCGCAAGAAATACGGAATAAACAAAATTTAAAAGCATTTTTTACTATATTATTTCCAGTCAAATGAATGAAAGAGATAAGTTAATGAGTTTGATTTTTCGGGATAGGCAATTGCGGAGAAAAAACATGTAATTCATTTTGGGAAAGAATAATGACTTCTTTATCTCAGATTAGGGAAAGGAGGGCGTTAGTCAAGAATGCCAACACTTTTGTTCCTGGAAAATGTTAGCCTGGATGAAACCAGATCATCCATGAGTAAACAAGGCAGATCACATTTGAGGGGAAAGAACGATGGTCGGGCATCCTACATTAAGCTTTTTTCCATAATTTGTCGACGCGAAAATGACTCAAAATTCTGAGATTCTTCTAGGACCACCTAATTCTTCCAGAAAGGCGGCTCTTGAGGAACCGGCGAGCAGACACGACCCTGACGTCCTCGGTAGCCGGCAGGTCGTTGCGTTGGGCTGACCGTGCTCTTTGTGCGACAACAACAGAGAGAAGAACGGTTGCGAATTTTGGTAATGGCCCCACACAAGGGACTGGCGCCTACAGCGAGCCCGGGCATCGGCCGGGAGAGACGCGGCTGTACGCCGGCTTTCACGAAGAGTCCTGAAAATCGGGAGCCGCCGATCGATGAAGCCACGGTGGGTGAATAGACGCCACCTCAGTAAACACTTCAGAGCCTACGGGATGAACTGCACAGCAGATAGAACAGATTTTGTCGCACACAGTACGATACCAGCAACGAGGAGAAAAGGATGAGTTCGTTGACGTCAGCTGTATTACAAACTATTAGTCGAGACGGCGGACAGGTCGCTGCGCAGTTTCCAGCTTTCAGTTGCAAAGCGCAAACGCCTACAGTTGAAAGGCACCAGTCGTCTACAGAGCTGTGACAACAATGAGGCGTTGCCACAGATACGTTTGCAAAATCGCGTTACGTTTTCGGCTGTGGTAGGCCAGCGTAGCAGCTGCGCTCAGCCTACAGCAACATTAATAAAACCGACAAATGGAAGGGGCGGATTATTGACTGGAAATAGGGAAAGAAAGGCCCGATGAGCATGTGTCCGGAAATGCATCATTGCCACTGTAGATGGGGCTGACGAATGGAAGTTGTTCTGCCACTTGCTGTGTTCGTAGCCCGCAGATGAAAATTATGCAGATTGAGAATCACAGTTCTGCTAATGGTTGCTTCGTCAGTGAAGAGGATTGATGACAGAGATCCCATAATCTACATCTACATCCATACTCCGCAAGCCACATGACGGTGTTTGGCGGAGCGTACCTTGAGTACCTCTATCGGTTCTCCCTTCAATTCCAGTCTCGAATTTTTCGTGGAAAGAAAGATTATCGGTATGCCTCTGTGTGGGCTCTAATCTCTGGTTTTATCCTCATGATCTCTTCGTGAGATATACGTAGGAGGGAGCAATACACTGCTTGACTCCTCGGTGAAGGTATGTTCTCAAAACTTCAACAAAAGCCCGTACCGAGCTACTGAGCGTCTCTCTTGCCGAGTCTTCCACTGGAGTTATTCCATCATCTCCGTAACGCTTTCGCGATTACTAAATGATCCTGTAACGAAGCGCGCTGCTCTCCATTGGATCTTCTCTATCTTTTCTATCAACCCTATCTGGTACAGATCCCACACCGGTGAGCAGTACTCAAGCAGTGTGCTAACAAGCGTACTGTAACCTACATCCTTTGTTTTCGGATTGCATTTCCTTAGGATTCTTGCAATAAATCTCAGTCTGGCATCTGCTTTACCGACGATTAATTTTATATGGTCATTCCATTTTAAATCACTCCTAATTCCTACTCGCAGATAATTTATGGAATAAACTATTTCCAGTTGCTGACCTGCTATATTGTAGCTAAATGCTAAAGGATCTTTCTTTCTATGTATTCGCAGCACATTACACTTGTCTACATTGAGATTCAATTGCCATTCCCTACACCATGCGTCAGTTCGTTGCAGAATCTCCTGCATTTCAGTACAATTTTCCATTGTTACAACCTCTCTATATACTACAGCATTACCCGCAAAAAGCCTCAGTGTACCTCCGATGTCATGTAATTGTGATGGTCTGGTGCGAAAACCATCTACAAAATCCTTCCCGTATAGAGAAATCCGCTGCTAATAATCCTCGCACTCATTCCAAGTGATATGGGTTGTCATATGGGGTACACAAAATCTTTAATTGCCTTACACCATGTTGGCGGTCCACTTGCCTGAAACTTGTACTAGGGTTCGTCCCAATATCCTGTAGAATTCGGTATTTAAATCTGGTGTATCCACACTCCGCTGCCTCCCTGCACATTCGTCTGTCTGAAAGGACCCAAAATCACGCAAACGCTCAAAAAGAGCTTGAAATGTTGTGTGATGTGGTTGGTGTCTCTGAGGGTACTTGTTTTGCTATAGCCACGCTGCTTCTCGACCGCTGAATGAAAACGAGACGAATAGAAAAAAGGAAGTAAACTGTTTATTATTTCAAAAGTAATCACCATAACTGTTAATAAACTTATCCCACTGTGAGACTAGAAAGACACTGCCTTCATGGAAAAATGTCTGTGGTTGCCTAGGGAACCATGATTATAGCGAGACGTGCACCTCTTTGTCAGATGCAAATCGTGGCCGCGAATGACTTCCTGCAGGGCTCCAAATATATGGAAAATGCATAATGAGAGATCGGGACTAAGATGTGCAAGGGCTTCCTAGCGAACCTTCTGCAGTGTACTCTACCCAAATGTCGCTAAGGTTGTTTCGACTACGCTGGAGAAGTTGCGCTGGCAGTCCTTACACATCTTCCACACAGCCTCCATCTCTTCCCTTGCGATTTCAATTTTTCTGGAGCAATGAGGAAACACATTCGAGGCATTCGATTTGCTTCGGACGAAGAGGTGCAGGTCTGGCTAACCGTCATGGTGTAATGGGCGTAATTGTCGATATTTCTGTTGGTGACTGAGGGCGGTGAACTGAACAAAGTTACATCAGTATTTGTATGATTTTCAGACAATAATTAAAGCTATTAGGAGTAGTATGTTCTTAGCTGGGTTAGTACCTCCAAGTACATGATGCAAGAGGATGCCATTAACGCTAGTTTTCACCTGGGCAACAGGTCAGATGTTGAAGTGTGCTGGGTGGACGCAAAAAGGTTAGTCTGTACTGACAGGCTTAGTCAACTTGGTGGTGCAGTCACGACGGTGCAGAAAAATCAGGAAATAAATTATGTCATGTGTTTGCGGGAAGACTGTAAAACTGAAAAAACAATCAACAAGGGAATGTGTATACATGATAAGGTACCATACGTAAAAATATCCGCACTTATATCCTTTAAGCCATGTGTATATATGGTGGTTATAATTACAGGGCAGCTACTCGCTGAGGTCCAGTGTGGGCTGTAATTATCGTACGGCAGCGAAATTTGGCAGGTATTCTAATAAGTTAATCAGAATCCAATATACGATGGAAAACAATTAGTTCCAATTTTGGCCGCCAGGTGCTAATGCATGAAAGAAACGTAGAAATGATTCTATATGCAACGGATCGAGCGCAGAAATGGTCAAAAAAGTGAGAAAGACTTAATGCTGAATTTATTATTAGCCGCCTCTTGCACCATTTGTTCAGTATGAGCACCGGAGATGTCAATGAAATGCTGTACAGCGCCAGATTCGGATGGACAAAATTGGAACTAACTTGTTTCCCGCGTCAATCGGTTCTGCACTAAAACATTAGCATATCTACCAAATTTCGCTGCCATACGATAATTACAGCTCACACTGGACCTCTGTGAGTGGCTGCACTTCAACCACCTAAGAGGCGATAGGAAAGTTCCTATTTGAAGGCCACTCTAACCCTTTGCATCGGATTCGTGATGGGTTGCACAAAAACTGCAGCAACGCCCTCAAAGGAAACTTATACACTCCTGGAAATGGAAAACAGAACACATTGACACCGGTGTGTCAGACCCACCATACTTGCTCCGGACACTGCGAGAGGGCTGTACAAGCAATGATCACACGCATGGCACAGCGGACACACCAGGAACCGCGGTGTTGGCCGTCGAATGGCGCTAGCTGCGCAGCATTTGTGCACCGCCGCCGTCAGTGTCAGCCAGTTTGCCGTGGCATACGGAGCTCCATCGCAGTCTTTAACACTGGTAGCATGCCGCGACAGCGTGGACGTGAACCGTATGTGCAGTTGACGGACTTTGAGCGAGGGCGTATAGTGGGCATGCGGGAGGCCGGGTGGACGTACCGCCGAATTGCTCAACACGTGGGGCGTGAGGTCTCCACAGTACATCGATGTTGTCGCCAGTGGTCGGCGGAAGGTGCACGTGCCCGTCGACCTGGGACCGGACCGCAGCGACGCACGGATGCACGCCAAGTCCGTAGGATCCTACGCAGTGCCGTAGGAGACCGCACCGCCACTTCCCAGCAAATTAGGGACACTGTTGCTCCTTGGGTATCGGCGAGGACCATTCGCAACCGTCTCCATGAAGCTGGGCTACGGTCCCGCACACCGTTAGGCCGTCTTCCGCTCACGCCCCAACATCGTGCAGCCCGCCTCCAGTGGTGTCGCGACAGGCGTGAATGGAGGGACGAATGGAGACGTGTCGTCTTCAGCGATGAGAGTCGCTTCTGCCTTGGTGCCAATGATGGCCGTATGCGTGTTTGGCGCCGTGCAGGTGAGCGCCACAATCAGGACTGCATACGACCGAGGCACACAGGGCCAACACCCGGCATCATGGTGTGGGGAGCGATCTCCTACACTGGCCGTACACCACTGGTGATCGTCGAGGGGACACTGAATAGTGCACGGTACATCCAAACCGTCATCGAACCCATCGTTCTACCATTCCTAGACCGGCAAGGGAACTTGCTGTTCCAACAGGACAATGCACGTCCGCATGTATCCCGTGCCACCCAACGTGCTCTAGAAGGTGTAAGTCAACTACCCTGGCCAGCAAGATCTCCGGATCTGCCCCCATTGAGCATGTTTGGGACTGGATGAAGCGTCGTCTCACGCGGTCTGCACGTCCAGCACGAACGCTGGTCCAACTGAGGCGCCAGGTGGAAATGGCATGGCAAGCCGTTCCACAGGACTACATCCAGCATCTCTACGATCGTCTCCATGGGAGAATAGCAGCCTGCATTGCTGCGAAAGGTGGATATACACTGTACTAGTGCCGACATTGTGCATGCTCTGTTGCCTGTGTCTATGTGCCTGTGGTTCTGTCAGTGTGATCATGTGATGTATCTGACCCCAGGAATGTGTCAATAAAGTTTCCCCTTCCTGGGACAATGAATTCACGGTGTTCTTATTTCAATTTCCAGGAGTGTATATTATGCTGGGTGACTCTTTAATCATGTTACAGACTTTCAGGGATGGTGGAGTAGGCTAAAAGTATGAATTTGAGTTGAGCCAGGGGACTGCAGTGCGGAAACGACAGAGCCGAAAGTTATAAACGAGAGTCGTTCTCACATATCTGACAGTGGAATACCTGTACCGGTAGTGTTGTCGCTAATATTGTAGGACAGGCGACTTTCAGAGGTGGCAGCATGGACCAAAACAAGAAGAAAAGTACAACAAATACGGGCTCTAAAATGCATACCTCAAGAGCAATAGATATTTGTTCGGCAGAAGACATGTGTCTCACAGTAGCTAAGATGAACAAGTGTTTATAGCTCTTAAGCCATACACTTCAAAGCCCATGTTTACTGGACATAGTTATCTTGTTTGGGTTCACCCTAACATCACTGAAAGTCGCCTACCCTACTATCTTAGTAACAACACTATCGGGATATGTATCCCACTGTCAGAAGTATCAGAACGATTTTCACTTACATCTGTCGACTCGGTCGTTTCCACACATTGGTCCCTTAACTCAAATTCATACTTTTAGCCCTCCCCATCATCCCTGAAAGTGTGTAACATGATATATTCGCAAGCGCATACATATGTCATAAGCCAAAAAGAGAGGAAGGAAAGAGATGAATCAAAAAGGAGAGAAGGGAATATCGAAAGAGTGACGTCCAGAGTATGATGGAGGAGTAGATAGAGAGGAGAGGTAGCATGGAGAGATAGAAAGAAAAAATAACTAAGCAGCTATAAACAAATCAACTTGTGCAAAAATGAGAGAAATAAACTTCTTCGTATGAATCGTACGCTGAAGGAAACTCAAAAATTCTCTCTGTATTTGAACTATGTGCAAGCTGAATACAAATAATTTATGTTGTGCTCTTGTTTTAACGAGGCCCAGGCCGCGTCAGAACTTTAGACGCTGGCTGCAACGGAGAACTGCGCTCATCTTATTTTAGCGCTCCTTTGTTTTCAGGTTTACACGTGCTCACTCCCACACGCGTTTTAGTTTATTGTTCTGTTTTCCACAAACGACAGCACTTTTAATGGACAATAAGAATTTTAATGCGCAGTTCTCTTTGTGTTACAACAAGGTTTTAAGTATTAACCTCTCTCCGGCTCACAGCGGGACGAAAAAATTTCTGACGCTAGTCTGCGCGGACAAACAACGTTAGCAGAAACAGAATTGTAACTACGAAGAGAAAGTAACAAAGATAGGAGGGATGTTTTTTACATAACTGGCCTGACCTGCCCTGCAGGAGGAAATCACTGGCTGCGTAAACTAACTCATACGCTGGCGCTACCGTAATTGAAGCAGGTAGCGTTACAAAAACACGCCTAAATTAATTTTAAGGTCATTATTCAGCACATTACGAGCCAGAGTGGGAAGGGTAAACTTATTTCGGCGTTAACAATACTTAATGACCCCAAATTTGCTGCATTAGTGTAGATAAATATCGCTCAGCGCGGACCAAGGAGAATATTAAAATGCTGCCCACGGAAACAAGTTGTTAAGGGCTAAGGATCTTGGCTCCTTAATTAAAATTTCCTCTTTGCGCCGGCGACTATTAATTACAGAGGATGTGCGTAAGCGTCCTGAAAAGTGGTGACTGGGGGAGAATAAGAAAATCTGAGGAAGGTTTCACTCTTCACATCAGATTCTTTCTCCGAAGATACCTAGCGTCTGAGGTCATATACTGAATTATTCATTTGGTATTCAGAGATAAAAATTTTGGTGAACATTATTTAATTCTACCTTGTTAGTGGGTGTTTACAACAGGAGTGACAGATTTCTATGATTTATCTCACTATACTAGCACAGTTCGGGTAGTTCGTTGTTAATTGAGTTTACAAACTCTGTTCTATTTTATAGACATTTTCTTTTTAGCTGTGATTTTTAAATAAAGCAACATCACTTCCGTCACTTCTTCTTTCTCTCTCTCTCGGGAAATAACCGAACGAGGAGGCGCAGTGGTTAGCACACTGGACTCGCATTCGGGAGGACGACGGTTAAATCCCGTCTCCGGCCATCCTGATTTAGGTTTTCCGTGATTTCCCTAAATCTCTTCAGGCAAATGCCGGGATGGTTCCTTTGAAAGGACACGGCCGATTTCCTTCCCCATCCTTCCCTCACCCGAGCTTGCGCTCCGTCTCTAATGACCTCGTGGTCAACGGGACATTAAACACTAACCTCCTCCTCGTCTCTCGTGAAATATTCCTGCGCCACTGGTACCCATCGTTTATCATCGCTGATCACCATTTTCGTTCTATAATCTACACAAGTTGAACTCTCTTCTGTCAAATATGTCCCTTTTATGTACTGGTACCGAAGTGTACGAGTGTGTCTGGTGGCATGTATGACGATTACAGAATTCATTACAAAAATGTGATTGTTTTTAAACGAAAAGTTAGAAATATAAAATACCTATTGAAAATAATACTGAAAATGACAATACAAAAATAATAATAGTAACAACAACAATAAAAATAACAAACAGTCAGCAAAAGCAGCTACTTCGCTATGTAAAGCTCAGAAATTTTCACGGAAAGGGGAATGTGTCGGCTCTGGTCTGTTAGTGTAACAAAGTTAAATATTTTTTTATTGACATACATTTTTTTCTGTCATCTCAATTAGAGTAACACAATTAACCAAAGCTAAAAAATTCATAGGTGAACAGTACTATTTTGATTTCATGTTCATTCTACACAATTGAAAATGTCCACAAAGTGATTAAACAGACCCAAATATTCCTGCAGAAAAAAGAAACCCGATTCCAAAATTATAGTTAGAAAATCTGCTGTTGGTTTATAACAACTTTCGTATTAGTGTACTGAAAATGCACAGGGCTACGTGAAATGGCTATTGCTCCGTCCTGGGGTTAACGAATGAACTTTGCTGTCATTTTTGTAACACAACAGTATTAACCTGTGCAAATGTGCCTTCAGTACCTGCGCGTCCGTTAAATGTGACTGAAAAGGATTGTCGCAAGTAGACTGTTGTCAGTGATGTAGTCCACACTGAAGTTACAGTCCAGACACTTTAATTACACTCTGTTGTTGAACAGCTTACAGTTTAGGGCCGGATTGTGTTTCATATAACATAATTTATGCACAGATAATATGTTAATCACATACCACACTCGGTTGATATCTGATAATGTAATTGTTCGAGAGCGGTAACCTAGCATTGAAGTAATTATTAGCGTGTCTCAAGTAGATCATTAAGACATTCCCCAGTTACACTGTCCTTCCAAGTAAACAATCATATTAATACGATAACGAAGTGCACAATAAGGAACTATTGGAAACAGCACTGTTCTTGAGCATAATCGAAGATTGACACAGTTTACGATATTAATCGCCTTTTCACGGCCAGTTATTAAGAACAGTCACTGAATGAACTCTCGGACATTGAATGTACATAAAATTCGCCACGGTGCACTCGTCTGCGGTATATTTCCACGTATAGCGGACAAAGATCTTGCACATTTTATCACCTTTCGCAAACTGACTAAAATGGCTCCCGAATGTTGCTTTTATAAGTCTCCAATAATTAAAACTACATTCAGATACTGTGGCATTAATCATAATTAAAGAGTTCGATTTCTGAGTAACTGAATAGCGGAAAAAGATTCGTCTGACTAAGGAATTTTACATACAACAATAATTTCTATTAAATTGCGCTGGACCATTTGCCAAAATACATGACTCTGTTTCAGTAGCAATGTTTTTATGAAAGATATTAATTACTCAGAAACTAAATGCGTGCGAAAGTTACTACCATATGTCAAACATTAGCTGTATGGATATTTCACTTATTCATATATATTTTATTTGTTCTTCCTTTTCTACAAGTTAGTGACTGGGGATGTTTACACATTAACAATTATAACGAAGCTTTATATTACTGAAATTTGCAATTAGGGTGGTTTTTAGGTAAACTAAAAATAGATATGAGTTGTAATTAACCAAAAGAACGTAAAGGACAATAAAGTTAAACTATCTAAGTCCTGATTTAATATTCAAGATATCTGGTACTGTGCACGCATCATAAAATTAACACTACTGATGATATTTCCAAATAAATAAATAAATTCTCTGCCTCGTGATGACTGGGTGTTGTGTGATGTCCTTAGGTTAGTTAGGTTTAAGTAGTTCTGAGCTCTAGGGGACTGATGACCATAGATGTTGAGTCCCATAGTGCTCAGAACCATTTTTTGAAATAAATAAAAAATAAAATAAAAATTCTGGGGGGAAGAAATACATAACAGCTGGATGGAATCCACCTGGTTCGTTACACCTTTAAAAAGACGTGTTGTTAATCCAAGTACAAAGCCTGCAGATGTTCTTAAACATACACCCACAAGCTGTGAACGGGTTAACAGCGTGCATAACGCTGGCAACTTGTTCAGCATTCTTTGCACCTGATATCAGTTGTCTGAAAATATTATCAATATACAAACAAAGAATTAACACAAAGTAAACAAATTTCAATACATCGCTGGTGTTGACTGTGAATAATATTCGTCTCGAAAAGGTAATTACGTTCATCTTCTGCAGAAGATGGTAACCATCTAATTGTAACGAGTATTTTCGAAGTACCCTCCGTCCAGTTAATCTGGTGTCTGCTATCCAGTAACCGTGTCAACATTACAGCAGAGCAGTATGCCAACGTAAATGTAATTCTATAAGAGATTGTAGATACACTGAATGCTCCAGCGTACAATATAAATATTGTGTCTGGATTTTCAAACTGGCACTGAATCACAAAGTTCCTATTCCGTAGATCGAGCCTCTTTGCGTCCAACGGTTATAGCTGGCACTTTTCATTCATGACAGTGTGTTTGATAAGATTCGTAATCCACGTAAGTCTTCCCTGTTCCTGTAACTGGCTGGGTGAATTTGGTTTCAGATCAGAAGAAGGTATGGGCATTGTTTTTGCAACAGGGCCATGGTTCAAATGGCTCTGAGCACTATGGGACTCAACTGCTGAGGTTATTAGTCCCCTAGAACTTAGAACTAGTTAAACCTAACTAACCTAAGGACATCACAAACATCCATGCCCGAGGCAGGATTCGAACCTGCGACCGTAGCGGTCCTGCGGTTCCAGACTGCAGCGCCTTTAACCGCACGGCCACTTCGGCCGAACAGGGCCATGCCTAACAAAGTACTGTGGTATTGAAATGAACCATCGGGTTAAGTGCAGTATTACTGTATTTTCTTACTCTGTTGCTCGTACTACAGTTGTCTTACTTTCGTATCAATGTTTGCAAAAAAGTTCGCTGACTTTGAATGTCTTTCTTATGGTCAACCTATAACAACACCTTCCATCCATATTATCTGTTAAGTCAGATTACCGGTGATTTGGTTTCATCTATTTCTATTACACTGAGGCCGTATTGTATGAAGAATTACAGCAAACAGAAGCAGGCTCAGAAAATTTAAGTTGTATCCTTTAGAGAAATTTAGTGCAGCACCGAACAGTCACTGCGAGAATTAAATCAGGTAGGACAAATGGACAACACTTTTTTATTTCCGGAACCGCGCGACTGCTACGGTCGCAGGTTCGAATCCTGCCTCTGGCATGGATGTGTGTGATGTTCTTAGGTTAGTTTGGTTTAAGTAGTTCTAAGTTCTAGGGGACTGATGATCTCAGTTATTAGGTCCCATAGTGCTCAGAGCCATTTTAACCATTTTTTTGTTCATTTCCTACGGGTTCATTCAGTGTGAAGCTGTGCGTTTTGTTTTGACAAGCAAATTTTCTGCGTGGTTGATTAACTATAATACGGGAATATGATATCATTTTAAGCGTGTGGTAATACGAAAGAAACCATTACATGTAATTATTTGTTCACCGTGATCATACATATTCCGTTTAGAATTCGTGTGGGGTCACGAAACAATGTATTGTCAATAATAATATTAAACTTCCTGACAGATTAAACCTGAGTGTCGGACCGAGGCTCGAACTCGGGACCTTTGCCTTTCGCGGACAAGTGCTCTATCGGCTGAGCTACCCAAGCACAACTCACGATCCGTCCTCACAGCTTCAATCTGCCAGAACCTCATTATTGTGGGAACAATAATATCATTCAAAAGATCTTGAATTATACTACGCTTGCGGCCTACACAGTGATTAAGTAAATCATATGACAGAGCGTTGGAGACTCACATAAAAAGCAATTGTGGCTAATGTGACTTCTTAAAGTGGGGGTAAACTAACTTTACAGTCTCATACATTCCGTCTATGAATGTAAAACCCTATGATAAGTGGGAATGTCACGAACTCGTATACATTCAGCAATGCGAATCAACCGGGAAAACTTCCGTAGATTTCGAAAGAACGCAGCAATGCAGGAGGCCAAAGAGTATGAGCCGGTTACGTTACATGAGGAAGGTGGATAAATTAAGTTACATAAGTATCTGCGTTTTGCATTAGAGTCCAGGAAAGTGGCATTTATTTCTTGTTGCGGAATTTTTTAATTACCTTCTGTGAAGCAAGAATTACAATGGCGGAGACGCGCTAGGAACACGAGGCTGCATGAAATATTCATTGTGCAACGTCTTCCTGTTTAACTATGCGACAAACACAGACTTTTTCAGCTTCTAATACAACAGCACGTTACGCCACCAGTGAGGAGAGAAACAACTGAAAGACTAAAGTATTCAAGAGTCGATAGATAACATGCCTTGTCATCAGGGCTCTAGACCGTTGTCTGTAAGTTGTTTTCTTATTTATTTCCATTAATGTGCAACAACCGAGAAAGGAAGTAGACTAGGGTTAAACGTTACGTCGGCGACGAGCACTTCCTGACGGACCACTGCCTAAGGAAACTGAAGGTGTCCTTCTCAAAGGAATCGTGCCTAATTTCAGCTTAACTAATTAATGTAATCCACAGAATCCCCTTATCACGATCGCCGTACCCCAAATAAGCATTACGCAATGAACATGCCTTGCATTTTTCATAGTTTATGTGCCATATTCATCCATAATAAGCTCTAAAATGTTTGGCAGAGCCTTTTCCATTGTATAAAACAGGTTTTCCGAATTTTCTGTGATGTTTCAGTTTTAATAATGGAAAGCGCCTTAAATATGGCAAAGTGCGGTAGCTATAGGTTAAACATAGATACCAGACTACAATACACGCAGACGTTTTATCAGAACCTTTATTTCGCGTTCGGAATCATTAGCTTCACCAACGCACATATAAATTATTACGTTCCAATCTAACTTTAAGTAAGCGACATCCTCTGTATTGATTTCAATAGATATGTGCTCCGTTTTACTAATTTTTAGCAGTGTATTCCTTTTAATATCCTGTCGTATTTCGTATGTTTCATTCCACAGATCTCATGATACAGTCCTCCCGAAACGCATCATAAGATGATAAAATAACATAATTTTCGCGATAGAGACAAATGTCTTACAATTTAATGTACACTGAAGCGCCAAAGAAACTGGTACAGGCATGCGTATTCAAATACAGAGATATGTAAACAGGCAGAATACGGCGCCACGGTCGGCAACGCCTATGTAAGACAACAAGTGTCTGGCGCAGTTGTTAGATCGATTACTGCTGTTACAACGGCAGGTTATCAAGATATAATTGGGTTTGAACGTGGTTTTAAAGTCGGCGCACGAGCGATGGGACACCGCATCTCCGAGGTAGCGATGAAACGAGGATTTTCCCGTACGACCATTTCACGAATGTACGGTGAAAATCAGAAATCCGGTGAAACATCAAATCTCCGACATCGCTGCGGCCGCAAAAGGATCCTGCAAGAACGGGAACAACAACGACTGAAGAGAATCGTTCAAGGTGAGAGAAGTGCAACCCTTCCGCAAATTGCTGCTGATTTCAATGCGGGGGCATCGTACGTAAGCATCCTGTCTGATCACTTCCATCCATCTGTGTCCATTGTGCATTCCGACTGGCTTGGGCAATTCCAGCAGGACAATGCGACACCCCACACGTCCAGAATTGCTACAGAGTGGCTCCAAGAACACTTCCGCTGCCCACGGGGCTCCCCAGACATGAACATTATTGAGTATATCTGGGATGCTTTGCAATGTGCTGTTCAGAAGAGATCTTCCCCCCCCCCCCCTCTCCCTCTTGCGGTTTTATGGACGGTCCTGCAGGATTCTTGATGTCAATGCCCTCCAGCAGTACTTCAAACATTAGTTCAGCACTTCCTGCTCGCGGGGGACCTACACGGTATTAGGCAGGTGTCCCAGTCTCTTTGACTTCTCAGTGCATATCCTACCCTTGCTAACTATTGACCTTCTGACAATAGGAAGGCACACAGATGTCGTTTCTCACAGAATATCTCGAGTAATACCATATTGTGACAGAAGAAGATATACATTCTCACAACAAAGTAGTCTCCCGAAGGTCTTTGCGGCTTTTTTACATACCATTCACGCCTAAATCGTCGATCGAGGCAGCGCAGTTGTTAATGCACCTAATACTCACATGCGAGGCGAGGAGGAGAGGTGGAATGAGATAGTGGACTCCCTCTCCCCCTGAAATCTTAACCATCATGGCTTACTTATCTGTAGCATAGCCTGAGGCCAGTCTCTGGACAACCCACGACCAGATGCTTTTAGTGTGCGAGATATTTGGCGAATGTGCTTGTCAGGGCGACAGTCTAACACTATATCGAGGAAGGTCAGCACAGCATGGGCAACATGCACTTACTGAAAATTAACGTCAAAGAGACCTCGAAGATAAGACACAGTCACCGACCATATCACGTCTGAAACGGAATGACTTGTGTCCAAATATCGGCCATGTGACCCAGATGTGATGGTTATGTGTACACAGTGTCACCCCAGTTGATCACAAAAGTTACTGGGACTGTATGACGATGAGAATCCAATCTGGCAACGTAAGTTCTGCTCGGAGCCTCTGCACAGGGATACATTCATCGTAATACTTTATGCAGAACCGGACATCATCCAAAAAGACTCTGTGATGTCACTCCTGTGTCCTGTGTCGATGGTGTCGCAGCACTTGCACGTGCTGACAGTCCGACGTGCTCCAGACGTCGTCTACTGTACGTGTGGATATTTATGTTGCAGCAACAAGCCAGCTTACTGACTTAAAGAAAGGGAGGTTGCAATATGATCCTGCAAGGCCATACGAGCAATATATCTATGCTCTCGAGCGCTAGTCACATGAGACTATTGATACTCGCACGACGCTGAGTATGGCCGTGTAGTGCCTATCGATTCCCTATTCGCATACAGTTTGGGATGGAAGCAAATAGCAGTATCGCGGAACGATGAACCACAGTCTCGACAGGTCATGTTCCTGCCGCAGTAGATTTCTGACACGTGCTGCTAGCTGTTTCTCCTTCACAAACAACCAACATTCCATTGCGATTTATGAACGAGAAATCTGTTGTATCATTTTTCCTTATACAGGGTGAAGAAATGAAATGCCACGATTCGCGGTCGGTGTGCGATTCCTCACTCCGATTCGAGACAAAAGTTTATGTAGCAAAACGCAGTGCCACCAAAAGGATTAATAGAAATGCGATTTAAAAACAAGACTCTGCCAACGCTGTAACTGCGTGCGGCATGGCCAAAAACAGGTAGGATGAACTCTGCGCTGTGTCGAAGCTGTAGCATTAGCCCAGTGAAACGGTGCAGTACCGTGGGGAACGGATACGCAGACTAGCCGATGTTTGAGTTGCGTTCGCACCAAACATTTGTTTTTTTTTTTTTTTTCATTCAAAGCATTAAATTGTACTCTATTTACCACTCCAGAGTGAGGTCTTTTATGTGTTTCTTTCTGTTACTGTTACCTTCATTTAATATCTGTATTCAAACATTAAGACATATTATGAACTTCTTACAAACGTGAACGACCACTTTCTTTCATCTATGACACAAATGTATTCAACAGAAAATAACAGTGGATACAGTAACATTACCCGTATCCAATGAGTTGCAAAAATCGCAATAGATGGGCTACACTGGATAGCCCGTTATGCAACGAACAATAATTCCATTCTATACGTTTGATGTCCGCGTTTATCTTCACAGGGCCGATACGTACACGCACAAGGAGCGTTCACTTTAAAGAAGATTTTAAAAGCGACCACTTTGCATTTTCGAACACTTCGCCACTCGCTGGATCATACTTTGCCGGACCCTACACAACGCACCTACAGAGGGACAGTTGTTGAACTATATGAAATACCATCGTCATTACTTCTGAACGGTTTGCGTTGGGATGTTTAAACTGCAAAGTTGGCCGTGGGGCATGATGGATATTAGTTTGAGCATGATGGTGTGGTTTAGCGTCGAAGCCCACTTTCATTTGGATGCGTTCGTCGATAGGCAAAATTGGCGCATTTGGGGGACTCAGAATCCGCATTTCGCGATCGAGAAGTCTCTTCACCCTCAACGGGTGAGTGTGTGGTGTGCAATGTCCCGCCACGGAATAATCGGTGAGATATTCCTTGATGGCACGGTGACTACTGAACAGTACGTGCAGGTTTTGGAAGACGATTTCATCCCCATTATTCAAAGTGACCATGATTTCCACAAGATGCGGTTCCAGCAAGAAGGATCTCAACCTTATCGAAGCAGAAGAGTGTTTAATGTCCAGGAGGAGTACTCTGGGGACCGCATTCTGGCTCAATGTACCCAGAGGCCACTGGCAGGGGCCTCGATGGCCGCCATATTCTTAGAATCAGATCACGGGCGACTCCTTTTTTTGAGCTGTCTAAAGACAAGACGTACAGCAATAACCACAAACCATTTGCTGAGTTAGAAACAGTCATTCAGGAGGTCACTGACAGCATCGACGGTCCTTCAGAGAGTCATGCAAAATTTCGCTATTCGTCTGCGCCACACCATTGCCAGTGATGTCAGGCATAAGAAATATGTCATAGCCTAAATCTGAATATCTGTAGTGACGTTTACATACTGAATAAAGTGTGTGCACGCTTGTTGCTCGTAACTAATTTACGTTTCTTTCTCTATAGTTCAACAATTGTCACCGTGTACATCCACCATCGCCCAAGAGGCATGCACGTGAGCTATTAAAATGTTCAAATATGTGTGAATGCCTAAGGGACCAAACTGCTGAGGTGATCGGCCCTAGACGTACACACTACTTAAACTAACTTATGCTAAGAACACCACACACAAACACTAATGCAAGAGGGAGGACTCGAACTTCCGGCGGGAGGGTCCGCGCAATCCGTGACATAGCGCCCTAAACCGCGCGGCCACTCCACGCGGCAGCGAGCTATTTGGTCGTGTACATCCAGGGTATTAGAAACTTGTTCCTTTAAGTGTACAAAGAAAAACCGCCTCATTTAAATACTTGCAAACATGCTGAAACAATAGTTGTCGCCGAACACCAAGTGAAACGTTTTGTAATGCACCAGGCAAACTTTTGCAGAGGAACGTGTAGTACAGGGGCGCATTAAAGTTGTCCGGAAATAGGTAAGGACCAAAAAACACTCCTGTCACGATTCCAGCTCACATGTTTATGCCAAAGCTTTCCTCAAACTCACGATTACGGGCGATTTGTGGGTTGTGTTCCAACCAATAATGGCTGCTATGGAGGTTGAAAATACCTTCACGAGTGAAACAAGATTCGTCAATCCATATCACTTTATTTATAAAATGTTAGTTATCTTCCACTTGGTGCAAAAGCCAATCTGAACACTGTACTCGTCGAATGCGGTCTTCTGGCCGGTGGTGTTGAGTTAACGCGTGATCTACCTGTACATCTACGTGCTCAATGATATACACTCCTGGAAATTGAAATAAGAACACCGTGAATTCATTGTCCCAGGTAGGGGAAACTTTATTGACACATTCCTGGGGTCCGATACATCACATGATCACACTGACAGAACCACAGGCACATAGACACAGGCTACAGAGCATGCACAATTTCGGCACTAGTACAGTGTATATCCACCTTTCGCAGCAATGCAGGCTGCTATTCTCCCATGGAGACGATCGTAGAGATGCTGGATGTAGTCCTGTGGAACGGCTTGCCATGCCATTTCCACCTGGCGCCTCCGTTGGACCAGCGTTCGTGCTGGACGTGCAGACCGCGTGAGACGACCCTTCATCCAGTCCCAAACATGCTCAATGGGGGACAGATCCGGAGATCTTGCTGGCCAGGGTAGTTGACTTACACCTTCTAGAGCACGTTGGGTGGCACGGGATACATGCGGACGTGCATTGTCCTGTTGGAACAGCAAGTTCCCTTGCCGGTCTAGGAATGGTAGAACGATGGGTTCGATGACGGTTTGGATGTACCGTGCACTATTCAGTGTCCCCTCGACGATCACAAGTGGTGTACGGCCAGTGTAGGAGATCGCTCCCCACACCATGATGCAGGGTGTTGGCCCTGTGTGCCACGGTCGTATGCAGTCCTGATTGTGGCGCTCACCTGCACGGCGCCAAACACGCATACGACCATCATTGGCACCAAGGCAGAAGCGACTCTCATCGCTGAAGACGACACGTCTCCATTCGTCCCCCCATTCACGCCTGTCGCGACACCACTGGAGGCGGGCTGCACGATGTTGGGGCGTGAGCGGAAGACGGCCTAACGGTGTGCGGGACCGTAGCCCAGCTTCATGGAGACGGTTGCGAATGGTCCTCGCCGATACCCCAGGAGCAACAGTGTCCCTAATTTGCTGGGAAGTGGCGGTGCGGTCCCCTACGGCACTGCGCAGGATCCTACGGTCTTGGCGTGCATCGGTGCGTCGCTGCGGTCCGGTCCCAGGTCGACGGGCACGTGCACCTTCCGCCGACCACTGGCGACAACATCGATGTACTGTGGAGACCTCACGCCCCACGTGTTGAGCAATTCGGCGGTACGTCCACCCGGCCTCCCGCATGCCCACTATACGCCCTCGCTCGAAGTCCGTCAACTGCACATACGGTTCACGTCCACTCTGTCGCGGCATGCTACCAGTGTTAAAGACTGCGATGGAGCTCCGTATGCCACGGCAAACTGGCTGACACTGACGGCGGCGGTGCACAAATGCTGCGCAGCTAGCGCCATTCGACGGCCAACACCGCGGTTCCTGGTGTGTCCGCTGTGCCGTGCGTGTGATCATTGCTTGTACAGCCCTCTCGCAGTGTCCGGAGCAAGTATGGTGGGTCTGACACACCGGTGTCAATGTGTTCTTTTTTCCATTTCCAGGAGTGTAAGTGCAGTTCTTCATCGTGCAACACTTCAACAACCAGTCTTTGAGATATTTGGAACTGCCTTGCGATATGACTAGTACTCGCCGACGTGGTTGGTGAATGGTTTCAAGAATCGTGTCCTCTGTTTGTGGTGTACGTCTAGTTCGTGGATGACGTATGCCCATTACTTGCTGATGAAAATTACCTAGTTTTCCGAAAGGGTTGCTCCAGGCGACAAGAAATATTTTCATCGGAGTGGCGCCTTTGTGGGTTTGGTGCAGCATACGCACTAGCAGCAGCACAGCAGTTCTGTTGTCGGATGCAGGCAGCACGAAAAGCATATTGACGTATTCATCGTTTGCGTCCGTCATCGGGAAGCCGCGTTATATAACTTGACAGGACCAGTTGTGCTTGTGAACAGCGCGGTTACTAGACACATGCATGCAGTTTAATGGCTCACACTGTCGTGTGATAGGGTGTTATCGTATAACAAATTGTTGTCCTGCTCATGAAGGACGAGAAATAGGGAACGGACGTCTAAAAATAAAAAATAAAAACAACGAGGATTCGAACCGTAGCTCCAGGGGTGATGTGCGTTTGATGTCCCACCAGTCTACTCAGTGAGCTACAACGGCTGATACGGTAGTGTGGGGTGATACATGTTCCTCTATAAATTCCTATGCGTAACGTTTTCCTATATGTCGTTTCGAAATGCACCCGATCTGATTTTACAAGATAAACGTTTGCTTAAATAAGGATGAAGTATCGCATGCCGACCTCCAAGTGAGCCACTTTTTCTTCATCTTATATACAGAATGCAAATGACGTTACTCATCCTTACAGTGTGTGGATGCACTGAAACACTAATCATTTGCATATCCAAACATGTAGGACGCTGTATGGTGGTGGTGGTGGTTAGTGTTTAACGTCCCGTCGACAACGAGGTCATTAGAGACGGAGCGCAAGCTCGGGTTAGGGAAGGATTGGGAAGGAAATCGGCCGTGCCCCTTCAAAGGAACCATCCAGGCATTTGCCTGAAACGATTTAGGGAAATCACGGAAAACCTAAATCAGGATGGCCGGAGACGGGTTTGAACCGTCGTCCTCCCGAATGCGAGTCCAGTGTGCTAACCACTGCGCCACCTCGCTCGGTAGGACGCTGTATGCCAATATGGAATTTGCAGTATGCAACCTTCATCGTCTAACAATATTAATGGCGAGAAGTGGAATTTGCGATTGTTCTGTATTTAACACGGGTATAGTAACTACCGAGATACTAAACCTGTCCTCATAGGGGACGTGATTCTCATCGGTAAGCACGGCACACACGGCCTACATCCTTGTTAGTGCGTGGTTAGAAACGAGTTGGTGCATCACACGGAAGGTACTACATATCCTGTTTTGTGACTGCTGCGCTCTCCAACGGCAGTTGTTGGTTCACATACCACACAGTTTGTTTTCGAAATTGGACGCGCGTATAATTCCTACGTTAGCTATATTAAAAATATGCTTCCATGTTCATATGTTGTTCTGTATGCAGCACACACAAATTGGAAAAATTTCAATAGTCATGAACATGTAATAAGGAGAAAAGAAAAGATCTATCCCCAGCCTGTGAGGACATCAGCTCACAAAAGTTCCATCACAAATAATGAGATACAAGTTTAGGACAGGCTTGCACATAAGATAAATGTTAATTCACCATTTTCACTTTTTAATACGAATATAATCCTAAGGTTTTAAAATCTTGAACATGGCTGGAACCAGCAACATTAGGAAAAGGTGGGAAGTATAGCCTAACCAGTTGCACTACTTTTAAGTTTATTGAAAAGGTGGTTTCCAATGAACCTTGAACTACTACAACTAATTTAGCTGTTTCTTCAGCGTTTCATACACGACGGAGGCGCTAATGGTCGTCCACGAAGACGAATGCCTCGCCAATGTGCTGCCGATATGGTTTCAATATCTGTCGGAGGATGGCATTCACGTATCGTACAGCCGTTACGGAACCTTCCATAACCACCAGTGGCGTACGTCGGCCCCACATAATGCCACCCTAAAACAACAGAGAACCTCCACCTTGCTGCACTCGCTGGACAGTGTGTCTAAGGCGTTCAGCCTGACCGAGTTGCCTCAAAGCACGTCTCCGGCGATTGTCTGGTTGAAAGCATATGCGACACTGATCGGTGAAGAGAACGTGATGCCAGTCCTGAGCGTTCCATTCGGCATGTTGTTGGGACCATCTGTGCCGCGCTGCATGGTGTGGTGGTTGCAAAGATGGACATCGCAATGGACGTCAGGAGTGAAGTTGCGCATCATGCAGCCTATTGCGCACAGTTTGAGTCGTAAGACGACGTCCTGTGGCTGCACGAAAAGCTTTATTCAACACTGTGGCGTCGCTGTCAGGGTTCCTCCGAGCCATAATCCGTACGTAGAGGTCATCCACTGCAGTAATAGCCCTTGGGCGGCCTGAGCGAGGCATGTCATCGATAGTTCCTCTCTCTCTGTGTATCCTCCATGTCCGAACAACATCGATTGGGTTCACTGCAAGACGCCTGGGCACTTCCCTTGTTGAGAGCCCTTCCTGGCACAAAATAACAATGCAGACGCGATCGAACCGCGATATTGCCCATCTAGGCATGGTTGAACTACAGACGACACAGGCCGTGTATCTCCTTCCTGGTGGAATGACTGGAACTGATCGGCTGTCGAACACCCACCGCCTAATAGGCGTTGCTCATGCATGGTTGTTTACATCTTTGGGCGGATTTAGTGACATCTCTAAACAGTCAGAAGGACTGCGTCTGTCATACAATACCCTCAGTCAACGTCTATCTTCAGGAGTTCTGGGAACCGGGGTGATGCAAAACTTTTTTAGGTGTATATTATGGTATCACAGATACATTAGGAGATATGACATCAAAAACACTGAGATACGTCCACCATGCATGAAGTTTTAGCGTATTTATAGTTTACTACTAAGATACTCTTACAGTCGAATCAGCCTAAGAAAATGCTTGACATCTGGCTGAGCTTCCGACAGTTTTCAGTTGGGAAGCCCAGTCGGTTGTAGGCGTAACCAATAGCCGTCTACAGAGCTATGAAGAGGCGTTGACGAACAGATGCACCAAATGTGAGCCTCAATTGAAAATGACGAAATACAATATGGTGTGTTTCAAGTTCTTCTACTTGTGACATCGAAAACGATTTTGCAGCCCACTGGCCACATTTCACACGACAAAGCAAAAATCTGTCTTGTCATATTCAGTCTTCCAAGTCAGGGAATGCTGTGAACGCGAACCTGCACACTGTGACGTCACAGTGCTCGATCAGCTCCTAGTCCGCGAACGCTTTTTCGCCTCGTGTGAGGGCGCCTTGAGCGCGTAACCCTCCTGGCTGGCTACAGCAGGTACAGTTCTTAAGTACACACAAGCGGTGACGCCGCGCTGCTACCGCTGTGGGAGCGAGTTAAGCGGCGGAGTCAGTGACTGCTGGCTGGCTGGCAGCCTCTGCCAAAAGGGCGGCCGGCCGCCGAAACAGCCGAGGGCAGCGAGCCAGGCGCGCCTTTCGCCACGCGACGGCAGGGGCGCGCTAGCGCGGCGGCGGCCCCTGCCACTGGCCACACGCCGCGCCTGCCCACGTGGGAGCGCCGGGTCTACGATATTCGCCGCCCCTTCCCCGTTCCCCCTCGATATAGGACATCAACAATTTGAGAAAATTCGATTTTTCAATAACATGTTCATCTTTTTGAAGAGGTTGAAATGTAAAATATAAGTGTTCGAGGAAATGTAATACATGTTATTTGATCTTATGTGTGCCAAAGTGCAGTGCCACGCCTCATCACACAGCATTCTTCTGTCGCAAGTCACTGTATTTCGCTCCGAGGTATTCAAACGTATATACCGGGTGATCAAAAAGTCAGTATAAATTTGAAAACTTAATAAACCACGGAATAATGTAGATACAGAGGTAAAAATTGACACACATGCTTGGAATGATATGGGGTTTCATCAGAAAAAAAAAACACCCCATATTGCTAGACGCGTGAAAGATCTCTTGCGCGCGTCGTTTGGTGATGATCGTGTGCTCAGTCGCTACTTTCGTCATGCTTGGCCTCCCAGGTCCCAAGACCTCAGTCCGTGCGATTATTGGCTTTGGGGTTACCTGAAGTCGCAAGTGTATCGTGATCGACCGACATCTCTAGGGATGCTGAGAGACAACATCCGACGCCAATGCCTCACCATAACTCCGGACATGCTTCACAGTGCTGTTCACAACATTATTCCTCGACTACAGCTATTGTTAAGGAATGATGGTGGACATATTGAGCATTTCCTTTAAAAGTCGTCATCTTTGCTTTGTCTTACTCTGTTACGCTAATTATTGCTATTCTCATCAGATGAAGCGCCATCTGTCGGACATTTTTTGAACTTCTGTATTTTTTTTTTTTTTGTTCTAATAAAACCCCATGTCATTCCAAGCATATGTGTCAATTTGTACCTCTCTATCTACATTATTCCGTGATTTATTCAGTTTTCAAATTTATACTGACTTTTTGATCACCCAGTACTACGTCATGGAAGCTATCAAACCTATATCAGGACAGTGGCAATTAAAATGTCATATGGTGCCTCTCCTCCTCCCAGTCGGTCGGTCTGACGTTCTACACCCTTAAAAAAAGTCACAATTAATACTGTGTGGGATTATTTGTAACTGGGAGAATAAGAACTCTTCAGATAATTTTCACTCTTTACTGGTTATTACCTAATAACTTTCTCTTTTGTGAGACATAAAATTAGATGTAAGAAACACAAAACCAGTAAGGACAAGACACAACTAAGACAGTACACATTTCTTCAATCCTTAGGTTCCAGTCGTTTTTTTTTTTTTTTTTTTTCTCTAATATTGCTACAGCTTTACACGGAATGCTTTCCTTTATGCGAAAGAATCTATTACCTCATCAAAGTTCGTGAAACGTTTAGCTACATGAAAAATAAAAATGTTGTTGTCCAATACCGAAAAAGCCGTTAATACGATTAGTACGCAAGACTGGGGTGGTTTCTCGATTTGATAGCGTCTGTCCGCTAGGTAAAGCTAAATAGCCCTTTCTAATACTGCAGCAACTGTTCAAAAATGTTCACATGCGTGTGAAATCTTATGGGGGTTAACTGCTAAGGTCATCAGTCCCTAAGCTTACACACTACTTAAATTATCCTAAGAAGACACACACACACACACACACACACACACACACACACACACACACACACACACACACGAACACACACACACACACCCATGCCCGACGGAGGATTCGAACCTCCGCCGGGACCAGCCGCACGCAGCAACTGTAACACATGCCAAATAAGTGAGACTGTTTTGCCAAAAATGGTGATTTTTATCTACCTCAGTTACATAAATAACACGACGGATTACATTTCAAGAAGTACCGATATCAAATGCCTTTTAGGCCTACTACAAGCAAAAAGTATTATGTTAGAAAACAGTTTCACATTTCATTCATATGCTCTAGTTTCTCAAGCATGAGATCGATAAATAGTAGTAGTACGGAATTTTTATATAAATTTGGAATCGTCATATTTTCCACATAATTTGTGTCATGTTCCCATTTCACGTCCTTCCTCATTCTGACAAACAATCTTGTTGTCACTAATTTGGCAACTATTCCTGCCATTGTCAAAACTTATTCTCCGGTTAAACCTGCCAGAATCACCGATTTAGTTATACCGTGTTTGTTCTCCAATTAGGCGTTATTATGTGTTTCGTAGAACGCGTTTTCTGCGCTATTCCGAGTACAGAACTTAAGCGACTGCTAACCGGGACTTACAACTGGCTCTCATTATTGTAGCGATCCGGCAAAAATTTTCTGCCAGATTTTATTAACGTGAGTACACCGAGAAGATAACATGTAAACTTTCTTACCTGTTATTCCTGTCAGTCGTTTATTTCCACTCTGGTAGTCTGAATCTACGAATTTGGTTAATAATTGTAACGACACTTATCATTTGCACAACCAATCAACCACGTAAACAAACAGCGTTTGGCATTCACCCGTTCCGATTTATTCGGCTCAGCTCGTATAGCCCCGTCCCATCTTGTCTGCGGGAAAGACTTTTATTTCTAGATGCGACGGGGATTCTCCTGGCAGATACATCACGTACACTATGCACGCATTGAAAAATCAACTTATGATTAATTCAGAAGTGGACATAGAATATGTTCAAAAACCAACAGCGATGCGATTCAAAATCATATGAATGATGGACAGACCGACGCACGCTGGATGCTAGGCGCTTTGTGAAACAAGGTTTTTTTCTCCCACTTAGATCAGTGCCTGTCACGTGGTACCGACTGGAGGAGGCTGCATACGAAGCTGCACGCTACTCCCACGGTTCACGTTCAGTAAATGCACTTATGACAGAACTCTGGCACACCGTGAGCAAAGAGGATATTGTGCCCGAGATATCCCCTAGTATTTTTTCCTTACTTGATTCAAATATGGTTGTGTTCCGATATGGTAGGGATCGGTGTAGTTACGCTCAAATCTAATATCAGTAACCGGAATATCTTCTGCCACAAGTGCAATGTATTGGAAGTTTGAAGCAAGTGATACAGATTATAATCTTTCTCATACGTGAATAAAATGTCTTATCAACTGCAACATGTCTCGATCTGATCAGCTAAACGACTTTACCAGCAAGTATCTAAATACTACGAAAGTATTTATTTGCAGGTAATCGCAGGCATAGCAGGCATAGTTTAGGCATCGAAATGGTGGTACAAGATTGTAGCGCATTCCGAGGCCTCAAGAACCAAAATGCAGAATTAGTTTTATATAATGCATTTGGCGGTAGCCCATTGGTTGTCACGTTTAATCTTCATTTTATGATTATTTCATATTTATTCCTAAATTAAACGCTGCGTAGTACTGAAGTAAGCTCTGTAATTCGGTGGGATCGGTGTTCAAATGGCCGTTTAGGTTTTCTCGCATTTTACCTAAGGCGAACTGCAGGATGGTTCTTTAGAAAAGTACACGGCCATTTCCTTTCCCGTCCTTGAAATACCTGTGTGCTCCATCTCTAATGAGCTCGTCGTTTGTGGTACGTTATACCCTGAACTTCCTTCCTCCCTTTTGAAATGGGCTGGATTAAACAGTTCATTCATAAATGGCATCTTATACTTTGTAAAACTCCAGCCACTTCGCATTGTCCACGGGAACAGCTAGTTTACAGACGAGCTACCTACAACAAATGCTTGAGGAAAGGGAAAGAAAAGATGTTCACAAAGATATGCGTGCAGTTCAGCACTGCCACCTAGTGAGCAAAATATAAGCGTAGGATTATCAGAACAACTTGTAACGGGACATCCTCCTCTAGCATTACTTTTCCTCGACAGTAGTTGTCGATACCAGTACTATTTTTCAAATTTTGGACAGGTCAGTATTATCTCATTTTTATTTCTGAAAACTTTCATATAATTTTACATACAGCATGTTATATTTGAAGCTAAATTTTATGAAAAGGAACTACTTTATAAAATATTTTATTTTCGATGTTATAATCGATAAGTACTAGTTCTGAATGAAGAGTTAAATTTTTTAGAAACATTTGAAATTACGAATTATTGGCACACTCACAATTTCTATTATTAATTATTCAATCCTGTACTGTTGACTATGTTTATTTCTGAATTCATTTATGAATTAATAATCGAAATTAATAACTTAATGGAAACTAGTAGGAATTCATTTGTTAAGAAAAATCGTAAACCCTTTGGAATATTGTTATTTCCGCAGAGTGTGAGATTTATAAGCTTTGCTCTGATGTGGTAGAACGTATTTTTGTATACTAGATGCAAACAATGTAATTTAACGTGAAAAATCAGAATACTGTATGATATACGAAAATGTGAAAAAATCAGTGGAAAATAAATTTACATATAAAGTTCTGCAACAACAATTTTCCAATTTATTTAGTTCAAACCAACTGTGAGGACCTGATGTTAGATTTTCGGCTTCAAGAATCAGACCCCTAAACAAGAAGAACTGAAGGTATCTCAACACGATAATGTAAGTAAACTGGAAAGTTTATTGTAATCTTCTCGCCTCTCAAATCTTCATAGAAGACTTTGCTTATTAATCACTTGGTCTGCTCATTGTTTAATATGGACAGTAGATGGAAGAAGGAAGGAAAGGGGGGGGGGGGCGGAGATTACAAACTGTGTGATTGGATTAAAGAGTTACTTGCAAAAAGAACACAGGATATCTTTATGAAAAGATAAAAAGTCTCCAGGTGTAAAAATAACTTCGGGCATATTCCAATGGAGTGTGATGGGACCATGACTTTTCACACTATGCAGGATGATTCAAAAGTCAGGTCCCATAGGACAAATAATGGGAATCAGAACTCCACCGGCAGACCTTCCGAGGTGGTACTCGTAGTATAGCGCAGATAAAGAAAAAAGTGTCTTCTAAACTTGGGCTCTAAAATGCTTGCCTCAAAACCTATAAACGCTCAGTAAGTATCTGAGATGTGTTTCAGTGAAAGGAAGACGAGCAAGTGCTCTTAGTTTGTAAGGTATGCATGTGAACTGGGTAATCGTCTCTAAAAATATGGAAGCTTGCAGTAGCAAAGATTTGATTCCAAGTATCGAAGACGAAGAAATGCTAGGGGCTCTTAAGTTATGTATCTTAGAGCCTATTTTTATGGATATTTTCTCATCGTTTTGGTCCGTACGACCACGTCTGAAAGTATGTTAGTGGAGTTCTGGTCCTTCCAATTCGTTCTATTTGTTATGACTTCTCCATCACCCTGTATATTAATGACCTAATGGATAACATCAGAAGTTCCACGAGGTTTTTAGAGGACGATTCTGTTGCATACAGGGACCTCACAACTCTAGAAAGCTGTATGAAAGACATGATGAGCTGCAGAGAATCAACGCTTGGTGCAGGTAGTAGCAATTGATCCTCAACGTAAACAAATGTAACGTATTGCGTGTGCAAAGACAGAAACACCCATTATTATACTATTACACGATTGCAGTGCAATGATTGGGAGCAGCCATTTCCGTAACAAATCTAAGAATACTTTTCGAAGCGGTTGAAAGAGGAAAAACCACATAATATTGATAGGGATGGAGGCAGATGCAAGATGAGGTGCATTGGAAGAATTCTCAGGAAATGTAGGCCACCAACATACTGTGTATTGTGTACTGAACCGGGGACCTATAAACGACGGAGAGGCTTCGCCCCGTCGTAGCCCTCGGTGGTTCACAACCCCACAACAAGCCATAGCAGTCCACCCACCCCACCGCCGCCCCACGCCGAACCCAGGGTTACTGTGCGGTTCGGCCCCCAGTGGACCCCCCGGGAACGTCTCATACCAGATGAGTGTAACCCCAAATGTTTGCGTGGTTGAGTAATTGTGGTGTATGCGTACGTGGAGACAGTATTTGCGCAGCAATCGCCGACATAGTGTAACTGAGGCGGAATAGGGGAAACCAGCCCGCATTCGCAGATGGAAAACCGCCTTAAAAACGATCCACAGGCTGGGCTGCACACCGGAAAATGACACTAATCCGGAGACCGGTACGCCTTCCCGCTCGGGAAAACAAAGGAAGTAGCTTAACACAGAATCATTTAGTAAGCGCGCAAGAGGGCCGGAGATGCTCACCTAGCTCCATTGGCAGACGCTGCAACAGAGGCAGTCTGCGTGAAACCGTACGGCTTACTGTTAACGTTCCAAGAGCGCACGTTCCTAGAATTGTCAGTCCGCATGTGTATACTGCTTCCTCCTTCGTATACCTCCCGAAAAGGCCATGAAGGTAAAATTAGAGAGAGTCGAGCTCATATTGAACCATTCGCGTCTGGAACAAGAAGATGTCGAAGTGAAAGTTGTGCAGAAAGTACCGCCCACTACACACTGTATGGTGGCTTGCGGGGTATATATGTAGATTTTGACGTAGATGTATGCGCATAGATAACTACTTATTTATTGTTGTTACAACTAGTTCTATGATAAGTTCTCTACAGTTGTGCTTATCGGTACTACCGCCAAATGATCACATTTGGCTCCGTAGAACTCGAGCCTTAGCAAAACATTTTGGGAAACTTTGACTAATTTTTTATGTGCTATTGAACACACTATAGCAGTAATTAGCCTGTTCACCGGTGTCGTGTCATCATTGACTCCACTGTGCAGTGTTCCACACTACAGTTATATTGGTCACAAGTATCCCATCTTCGACGTCTCTGTTGTGCCGTGTTCGGCCCTATAGTTTTATTGGCTATAATCTCTATTGATGCTCAGGTGACCTCTGTCGCTGGAGTGAGTCTTTCTCTGTGTCAGCGTAGCGGTAGAAGGCTAGCAGTGACTTGGGACAGTGACGGCGATTAAGCAATAAGTGAGCGTACCGCTGTATGCACGGTCAGCGCAGACAATTTGTTTACTTGGCTGTAGACGGAAGGCGCCGTGCTCTGTCTTACTGGATGTCGTCACTGCGTGTGTTAGACAAGAGCGCACTGAGCACTGAAGCGTGTGGACGAATAAGACATGTAGCAATAGCCTTTCTTAACGGTGCTGGAGGTTCAGTATTTTCGGGTACTGTGTAATGATCATTGTTTTCAGGTTACGGTTTCTTGCTGTCAAGTACTGCAATTATTCGTGAAGCAATTGGTAGATTTGGTGACCCAAGTGAGAATGTGATGTTTAGTTGGATTTCAGATGCATTCATTTACTTGTTGTGCTTTAGTCATAGCCGCCTCCAGCGTGTGTTACTAATTTGAGTAAAAGTGATGTACGCTGCGTTAGCTACGGTTTGCGCATGTGCTGTTAGGCTCACCATTATTGCGGCTTTCAATTTTTTTCTGTTTATTAAGTGGAGATATTGCCAGTACCAAATTAAAAACATGTACAATGTACTTTTTGGATTCTGCTGATTTATGACAAGCTTGAGCTGCACGCATACATTAGTGAGATACTGTGTCTTTTCTATTACTGCGTTGTTTCAGCTGTGCCATGAGATATTTTGGATACTGTATGAAGGATTTGGAAACAGATCAGACGTGTATCTGCATATAATAAACGGCAACAGGAAATTGAACGAACACTACAAAAGGGAAGGAAGCGTTTCCGATAATTGTAGTTGATAATAACGATTTTAATATTGATATGGCTGCCAGATGAAATAGCCGGAATTTGTTCAATATACGATTATGGTCATTAATGGTTGGTGTTCTCAGGGCAGCCAGTGTATTATACTGACGTCTTAAAATCTATTTGGAGGTACCATTACTTACGTTTATGGTGTTTTCCTTTAAAATTGCGATCTTAGTAGAATTATCAGCTGTATTATTACGTTATACAAGTTTGGGACTTGTGAATGATCCGGTGTTAGTAGTGTAATTTCAATTCGGACAACGTACTTGATTCTCTTGTGAAGAACTGTTTACAGCGTTCAGTTGATTTTTTTTTAATTCGGTCAACTTCTTTGCTGTTTGATCAGTAATTGTTTTAAGAGGAGCTTAGTAGTATTGAGCTACTGCTGGCTTGTATCACTAACCAGTTTCTGCATAATAATTAGTTCTTATGAGCTGTGTGATGATGAAAGGCAATTGTTCTATGGAACACACAATTGTAATTTGCTGCGTTGTGGACGTTCAAATAAAACTGTTTTATTTAATGTATCTGTCACTCTGTCACTCGTTTCCACCCTTTCCTAATCTATGAGTCTCAATGCTTCTGCACACAGTCTAAACTTAAGAATGTCCGATGACCTTCTTCTCTCATTGTTTCCCTGTTGAACTCCTCCTAACGTTGTGCAGCTCTTGTATGAATATGATCCAAACCACTTGGATATTGCTCCACTTGTTCAGCGGGTATGCTGTCCCGTACTTTGTCGGAGATAACCCTATGTTCCTTACTGTAAAACTGATATTGCAGTGCTCCCGATATTCTATTGACAGCAGAGTTACGTAACTTTAATCTTTCCGTATTTCGACCAGTCGTGTCCAAATTCAAGTCATCCAATCCATTTCTAAATGGCTCTGAGCGCTATGGGACTTGAAATCTGAGGTTATCAGTCCCCTAGACTTACAACTACTTAAACCTAATCAAGGACAGCACACACATCCATGCCCGAGGCAGGATTCGAACCTGCGACCGTAGCAGCAGCGCGGTTCCAGACTGATGCTCCTAGAACCTCTCGGCCACAACGGCCGGCAGTCCATTTCTCCTTTCTGGCTGGTGTAAATAGCCATGAAACAACACACGTCGAGGCGTCCCTATTTCTCCGTAACAGAGAGAGCAGTTGCCCGTCTGCTTACAAGCATCTGAAGACATTGGTTATGGAACACCTTTAAAAGAAAATCAGATACTGCGGTGACGACGCTGAAATAAAAACGGATATCGTAGCCTGGCCTCTCGTATTTGGTGTCTGGTGATTGATGGTGAGATCTTGTGTCCACTGGAGTATCGTAGGGAGAAGTCGACCACCAGAGGAGACACCCCTGAGAATGCATTTGCCACTATCGCAGTGCGCAGCTAGCGCGATCACTTGCTAAATGGCGACGGTAAATACCGACAGCACGTCGTCGGCGAAGGTTTTAGAAGCGGTAAGCGGTGCGAACAGCGTTTACTTAGCGCAGGGTTAAAGCGGCGAGTTTCAGATTCCAGGCCAGGGACGGGACGGATGTCTGCGTGGTAGGCGGGACCACCGGCGGTTCGCCAGTGTCTTTACCCCAGAACGAAATTAAAAGTAAACCGAGGCGCGGCGCGCCAGATAAGGGGAACCCCCGGCGTTCGTTATTTTCACGGCCGGCAGGGCTCGCCAGCGCAGACGCCGCGCCGGCGTCCAATTGTCGCAAGGCTGGGCGAACCGTCGCCTGCCCCCGCACCGCGCTCGTAATGGAGCTCGTTACCGGCGCCTGCTCCGGTCTCCCGCAGCAGCTGCTGCACCACCGGCCTACTCGCACAGTACAGTACACGGCTGGACGGAAATACGAAAACTCAAAAACAGAAAAACAACAACTACAGACACAGTAATACCATCTTGCTCACAACACCCGATAGCTCACAAACATGCAGCTTTCCACTCAATGGTACACCGTCTCGTATCTATCCCCATGTCCAGAGATGATTTTAAAGCAGAGTTAGATACAATAAAATTTATTGCCACAGCCAATGGCTACAATCCAGTTCTTATTGACCACATCTTGTACAGGAAACAAAAACGGAAAATTATACCCCTCTTCTGTGCCCCACCTGCTTCCCCATCCACTGTTTACAAGAAATGGTGTACACTACCATTTCTAGCATTTGTGGAATTAGAGAAAGCTTTTGACAATGTTGACTGGAATACTCTCTTTCAAATGCTAAAGGAGGCAGGGGTAAAATACAGGGAGCGAAAGGCTATTTACAATTTGTACAGTAACCAGATGGCAGTTATAAGAGTCGAGGGGCATGAAAGGGAAGCAGTGGTTGGGAAGGGAGTGAGACAGGGTTGTAGCCTCTCCCGATGTTATTCAATCTGTATATTGACCAAGCAGTAAAGGAAGCAAAAGAAAAATTCGGAGTAGGTATTAAAATCCACGGAGAAGAAATAAAAACTTTGAGGTTCGCCGATGACATTGTAATTCTATCAGAGACAGCAAAGGACTTGGAAGAGCCGTTGAACGGAATGGACAGTGTCTTGAAAGGAGGATATAAGATGAACATCAACAAAAGCAAAACGAGGATAATGCAACATGGAGAACTGCATCAAACCAGTCTCAGGACTGAAGACCACAACAACAACAACAACAACAACCATTTCTAGGTCAGGTATCACAGATTGTAGCCAAAGCACTGAAATCCTGTAAGTATAGGCTTACCTACTATGTCAGGAACACGACAGTCCAGAGTGTTTTTAATAGCAAAGACAAGATCCAGTTATTAGCCAACAGTGGGGTAAACAAAATCACCTGTTCTGATTGTGACAAATTTTACATTGGTCAGTGAGGCAGAGAAATATCAACTAGGCTGGCTGAACATGAACGCAGCTGGAGGTTGCAGAATTCAGACTCTGCGTTTGCTGAGCATGTACTGAGTGAGGGCCACAGCTACCAGCCAGTGTCCCATGTACTTCACTTAGCAAACAAAGGCCATAAACTCAACCTGCTGGAAGCCCTGGAAATTAACAAACATCTTGCTCACAGTCCAGATCTCATCCTAAATGATCAGACACAGCTCAACCCTCCCACTTCCTAAACTTCATATAATCATCTTTGTTGTTCATTACTTCCCACACTCTCTCTTCCTACATATTCCCATTTTCCTGTATTTATTAAGTTGTTTTGTTTTGTTGAAGTTGTCTTTGTATTCCACATAGACTGTAGTTTCAATAGTTAAGATTTTCTTTTAACTGGTACTTGTATTACTCTCCATGTTTAACACCCCTTGTTGTTGTCTCATCAAATACTGTTCATATTTCACTTTGCTCATTTATGTAATGAAAACTGTTACACAGCCACTGCTTTGATTATAATGTTAATGTTAAAATGCAGTACCACCACACTCTCAAGCTGTAGGTTCCCTCAAACACCTCCATTTTCCTGCATTTATTTATTTCTGTTTATCTTATTGATATTTGCTTAAGTTCCTTATATATTCTGTATTTACATTGATAACTGTCTCTTCTTTTAATTGGTTTTGTATCACTCTCCATGTTTCATACCTCCTGATGCAGCCTTGTCTAGTACTAATTCTATTTTATTTTATTAGTTTTGTATATTAATAGAAACTGTTATGTAGACATGCTATTCCTATTTTGTGCTAAAGGTTTTCCTGTCTACTTCATTGTTATTTATGTATTGTTCAGTTTTTACTTTTTCACTGCAAAGACGTTACTTACTGTATGTTTCTACTCCAGTCTAGATGCGTTACTTCCCTTCCAATGTTGTTTGCTAACATTTAACTTCTTTGGTGATAGTACTCAGTATATGTCTGAAGATGGCCTTGTAAGCCGAAAACCGGTTAACAATAAAAGTAATATTGTAGAACCAAAGCAAACTGGTGCTTTCCATTTATTATAATGTTGTTCTATCAAGAACCGACGGAAGATCCTGTTAATATGAAAAAAAAAGACTTTACGGAATGATAAAAGAAATGTACTGAGATACCTTACAGAATCGGTAGATGTGTTATTTTGTAGCAAACAACCTCAAGTTTGATACACGTACTCCGTCAGTACCCCATTCCGCCATCAGGAACGCTAGCGCACTGCACGGTTAAAATGGCTATTTTCACGTGTGCGGAGCGTGTTCGCTGTGTGTTTTGATTTCATGAAACGAACTCTGCAACAACTGTTCGACGTAAATTCTCACCGAATGCTCTGAAGAACCTCTAAGCAGGCCTACAGTTTACTCTTGGTACAAGAACTTCGTTGACACGGATTGTTCAATGCGACTTGATAAATCACCAAGTCGCCTCGTATTGATGATATGTCGAACTGGTTAGGGAGAGCTTTGCCCGCAGTCCAAAGCGACATGCGTCTCACTAGACTGGTATTCCCAAAAGGACTGTTTGGCGAGTACTGTGTAGGTGTTTACACTTGAAACCACACAGATTCACAATGGCACAGCACATTAATGATGCAGATCAGGGTCTGTGCGGAAATATTGCACCGGGTAGATACGACGAGACATCTCTGAACACAATAACCTTCAGCTCTGAATCAACATTGTATACCAGTGTCAGGGTGAATAACCACAACTGCTGAATATTGGGCAACGAAAACCTACATCAAACCCTGGAACATGTTCGTGGCAGCCCCAAATTAAAGAGTTTTTGTGTCCTTAGAAAAGTGAAAATCTACCGACCTTTCTTCTTCAAAGAGAAAACTGTCACTGGTATTGTGCACCTGGATGTGCTTGGAAAGTTTTTAATTCTACAGGTCGGTGAAGATGACCGAGCTGAGATGGTTTATTACTAGCGAGACGGTGAACCACGTCATTTCCTCACGGAAGTTCGAGGTTCCCTGAGTAATCGGTTCACAGGCCAGTGGATTGTCTGTGAACGGTCAATCGCATGGTCACCTCGCTCCCCAGACTTGACACCTCTGGATTTATTTCTCTGTGGTTTCATCAAAGACCGTGTGTATGACCCTTCCCTACCAAACAATTTAGCCGACCCGAAAAATCGAATCTACGCTGCCGTTGAACAAGTTACACCCGAGTGTGCGAAGAAACTGTTTATCAGTGGGCTGTTTGCCGTATCACAAATGGTAGTCATATCGAACCAAAACGAGACTTCACACTTTTATGTGAAACTTGAGGTTGGTTGCTACAAAATGACACCTCTACCGATTTTGTAAGCTATCTCAATAAATTTCTACATCTTTCCAAATTTGTAAAGTCGTTTTTGACTCACCCGTGCCTCATATGGTATAACAGATTCCAAGCCGTCCCGGAATGGATAAATACAGATGCTGTATGGTTGTCAAGATAATTTTGTACCGTTCTTCCAGCAAAATAGTGGCACGTTCAGGCAACATGGCGGATGGTGATCATGCAACGTTCTCTCCAAAGTAGACTAGCTCGTTAATATTGAGATCTGGTGACTGAGTGTCGCATCTCAAACGTGAGGGTCCCTTGGGATTGGGCGACAGTGTTCGGGGAGAAAGGGAAATAGTCGGTTGGCCTAAGCGGGCGGGAGTCTTGATCTGACTATGGTATTAAAAATTTGCTTATTGCAAAAGGTAGGGATTGGGATTAGTACTGAATGACGAACATTATGACTATTTTACAACTTCTAACTCTATAAAGAGAATACTTGCAACCTACCATACATTTGCTTCTGAAGGAGCTTTATCTATAAAAGACAAATTGTTTACACAGATGCAGTGACTAAGTAGCACCATTCCGTCCGTTGAAAGAAATGTGGGTATGAACTGCGTCTGCACTGGCGACACGACAAGCAAGAGTCCGTAGCTACCCAGCTAGAATTCCAGCTACTGTTCCGAACTGTTCTATATAACTCACACTTCTTTTCACGGGCAAACCACTACTGTTATTATTAACTTCAACGATGAAATCCGCTACAGTTGCAAAAATTATTTATCTCTAGAAGGAAAGCACTACCCGGTTTCAGGACGTATGTCCCATCTTCAGGTGCAAATTAATATGTGTATCCACAAAAGAAGCGTAATTATTTTAACCTATTTTAACCTTGTTTATGCATCCTTTATGGACGCACATTTTAATATGCACCTCAAGATGGATTATATCACGGATACTGCGTAGGGACCGATGACTTAGCAGTTTGGTGCCTTCCCCCCTCTTTTAAACCAAGCAAGCAACCAACGGATTCCGCAGATAACTCTGCTCAGCCCTGTTCGGCTAATAACGCTGGTTGTTTCTGCCAACAACGCTATCCCTCCACTTCCACTACACCTGCCTGTCCGGTCTTCTCTCTACTCCTGACTGCTCTAACCGCCCTGACTCTCTCCTTGCAGCGTCTGCATTCGGTTTTAATCAAGGTCCTCTTTGCCCCCGCCAGTCCTTTACTTGGTGTAATGTTGAAGGGTTCTCGATATCTCATTCGCACTAATTATGCACTGTTTTTCAGAATCTGAGTGGAGGAAGGGAGGCGTCTATTATAAATTCATGTACTGGACCTGCTACAAGCTCTTCATGACATAGACGAATATGTGCCCCTTCCAGAGACTGTCTCCCTTATCACCCTCTTAATCTCGCTCTGAAATTATAAACACGGCTTATAGTGCGGTTACCGTCTCTATGGGGAGCGAAAATTTTACCATGACATCAACCTGATTAATCCAGATGGTCACATAACCCTCGACAGTAATGCGACGTTGCAGAATAACCATGCGGCCAGTTCTATGTACTGACTTGGCAGAAAATCCTAAGAAATTTTGGTCTTATGTCAAAGCGGTAGGTGGATCAAAACAAAATGTCCAGACACTCTATGACCAAAATGGTACTGAAACAGAGGATGACAGACTAAACGCCGAAATACTAAATGTCTTCTTCCAAAGCTGTTTCACAGAGGAAGAATGCACTGTAGTTCCTTCTCTAGATTGTCGCACAGATGACAAAATGGTAGATATCGAAATAGACGACAGAGGGATAGAGAAACAATTAAAATCGCTCAAAAGAGGAGAGGCCGCTGGACCTGATGGGATACCAGTTCGATTTTACACAGAGTACGCGAAGGAACTTGCCCCCCTTCTTGCAGCGGTGTACCGTAGGTCTCTAGAAGAGCGTAGCGTTCCAAAGGATTGGAAAAGGGCACAGGTCATCCCCGTTTTCAAGAAGGGACGTCGAACAGATGTGCAGAACTATAGACCTATATCTCTAACGTCGATCAGTTGTAGAATTTTGGAACACGTATTATGTTCGAGTATAATGACTTTTCTGGAGACTAGAAATCTACTCTGTAGGAATCAGCATGGGTTTCGAAAAAGACGGTCGTGTGAAACCCAGCTCGCGCTATTCGTCCACGAGACTCAGAGGGCCATTGACACGGGTTCACAGGTAGATGCTGTGTTTCTTGACTTCCGCAAGGCGTTCGATACAGTTCCCCACAGTCGTTTAATGAACAAAGTAAGAGCATATGTACTATCAGACCAATTGTGTGATTGGATTGAAGAGTTCCTAGATAACAGAACGCAGCATGTTATTCTCAATGGAGAGAAGTCTTCCGAAGTAAGAGTGATTTCAGGTGTGCCGCAGGGTAGTGTGTGGGACCGTTGCTGTTCACAATATACATAAATGACCTTGTGGATGACATCGGAAGTTCACTGAGGCTTTTGGCACATGATGCTGTGGTGTATCGAGAGGTTGTAACAATGGAAAATTGTACTGAAATGCAGGAGGATCTGCAGCGAATTGACGCATGGTGCAGGGAATGGCAATTGCATCTCAATGTAGACAAGTGTAATGTGCTGCGAAAGATAGATCCCTTATCATTTAGCTACAAAATAGCAGGTCAGCAACTGGAAGCAGTTAATTCCATAAATTATCTGGGAGTACGCATTAGGAGTGATTTAAAATGGAATGATCATATAAAGTTGATCGTCGGTAAAGCAGATGCCAGACTGAGATTCATTGGAAGAATCCTTAGGAAATGCAACCCGAAAACAAAGGAAGTAGGTTACAGTACGCTTGTTTGCTCACTGCTTGAATGCTGCTCAGCAGTGTGGGATCCGTACCAGATAGGGTTGATAGAAGAGATAGAGAAGATCCAACGGAGAGCAGCGCGCTTCGTTACAGGATCATTTAGTAATCGCGAAAGCGTTACGGAGATGATAGATAAACTCCAGTGGAAGACTCTGCAAGAGAGACGCTCAGTAGCTCGGTACGGGCTTTTGTTGAAGTTTCGAGAACATACCTTCACCGAAGAGTCAAGCAGTATATTGCTCCCTCCTACGTATATCTCGCGAAGAGACCATGAGGATAAAATCAGAGAGATTAGAGCCCACACAGAAGCATACCGACAATCCTTCTTTCCACGAACGATACGAGACTGGAATAGAAGGGAGAACCGATAGAGGTACTCAGGGTACCCTCCGCCACACACCGTCAGGTGGCTTGCGGAGTATGGATGTAGATGTAGATATGGCTGTCCAAATCAACACCGAACCGCCTCCGTGTTCCACTCTTGAGTCATAAACCTGGTCGCAAGTTGGTAACAGTGTGCAGCAAGACTCATCCGACCAAACGACATTCTTCCAGTGCTCAATAGTTCAAGATTTATCGCTTCGCTGCCACGTTTTCCTGTTACGGACATTCGCATCACTGATGAGTGGTTCGAGAATTCCAACTCACCCTACAACTTTCTGCTTATGGTCCTCCCTTTATGTTGTTTTGGAGCTGACGTTATTCACGAATGTGGCGTTCAGTTCAGAGGACTCTTTTGCAGCTCTCGTCCTCTTACTTTTCGTCATAATCCTCTTCAGTGACAGTCTGTCACGATCGCTCAGCATACCTTGTGACTTTCGGATGTTGTTTTCCCGCTTTTCCTGTATGCGGCATAAATATTCGATACGGTGCCTCGTCTATCTTGGTTACAGAGGCATCAGCTGTATGTGTCGTATTGTTAAGAGATTGCGGTGCCACGCCAAAGTCGGCAACGAACATTAATAACACAGGCACTAGCGACGTCACGCTGCAATCGACAACGACGAATCGGAGGCGCTCCTTAAAAGCACGGATCCCTTCTCAACACTGCAGTGCCCTCGTACTGAGGTCAATAGTAAGGGCAGCATGGAAGCTCTGTCAAGTTCGAGAACTCATCTGCAGCAGTCAACAGTATCGATCATGCAATGTAAGCTTTCACGGCCGGTATTGTCTTCACTTAAAACTTCCGGGCTGATAGGCCGTGGTCGAAGTATAAAACTGTCTCCTGACGTTTCGTCTCCGACTGCGGTAGACATCCTCGGAGGTAAAGCGGCGAACTGCGAAGAGAACTGGAGGAAGCGCTGATTATATAGGCAGTACAGAGGGCGCCACTGTCGATCACGTGGCGTCGGCTATGAGATTGTCTCTGATAATGCCAACATTCTCGATTGAAAGTAATCGATCGTCACGCTTGCGGTGCAACGCTGACATCCAAATTTTATCCAGTTTAACACCTTCGTCTTTCCTGTTAAAATTATTACGATGTTTATCAATCTCGATAGCCTCTCTATACAAGCGTGCATAATAATGCGAGGTTTTTGATATGACGCTCGTCTCGCTGAATTTTATTTCATGATCACCTTCCTGGTAAACATGTTCCGCTACGGCCGATTTATCCGTGTGACCCAGGCGGCAATTCCTCTTATGTTCGACGAGACGGGTGTTCATACTTCTATTTGTGGTACCGATGTAAACCTGTCCACAACTACAAGGAATTTTATATACCCCCGGTGTAGCCAAAGGGTGTCGTGCATCTTTTGCTGACCTTAAAAATTCTTTTATTTTCCTAGTGGGTCTGAAAATAGTTTCCATCCCACACTTGCCTAAAACTTTCCCAATGCGATCTGTGACCTTACTAATGAACGGAAGAAAAACTTTGCCCTTGGACGACTGTTGTTCGTCGTCACTCCTAATTCTCTGCCTAGAGCGAAGTGCTCGATCTATATCCTTGCTAGAATAGCCATTCTTGACGAAAGTTGATCGTAGATGTTCAATCTCATCTTTTAAATAAACAGGTTCACAAAGTTTGTACGCCCTGTCTACCAAAGTTTTCATTACACCTCTTTTTTGTCTAGGGTGGTGGTTTGAATCTTTGTGTAGATAACGATCAGTATGTGTGGGCTTTCGATGCATCTTATGGCCCAGCGTTCCGTCCCGTCGTTTAATCACAGACACATCCAGGAAGTTAAATTGCCCATTCCTTTCCGTCTCCATAGTGAATTAGATTTTCGGACTAATGCTGTTTAAATGTGTCAGGAAGGCATCCAACTCATCTGCTCCGTGTGTCCATCCTACGAACGTGTCATCGACATAGCGATACCATCTGGCAAGTGTGGGATGGAAACTATTTTCAGACCCACTAGGAAAATAAAAGAATTTTTAAGGTCGGCAAAAGATGCACGACACCCTTCAACTACAGCATGTGAAGCATTATATACGCACATCAAAAAAAGTTTTGCATCACTCCGGTTCCCAGAACTCCTGAAGATAGACGTTGACTGAGGATATTGTATGACAGACGCAGTCCCTTTGAAAGTTCAGAGATGTCACTAAACCCGCCCAAAGATGCAAAAAACCATGCATGAGCAGCGCCTATTACGCGGAGGGGGTCCGACAGCCGATCAGTTACAGTCATTCCACCAGGAAGGAGATACACGGCTCGTTTTGTCTGTAGTTCAGCCATGCCTAGACGGTCTATACCGCGGTTCGATCGCGTCCGAATTGATATTTTGTGCCAGGAAGGTCTCTCAACAAGGGAAGTGTCCAGGCGTCTCAGAGCGATCCAAAGCGATGTTGTTCGGAAATGGAGGAGATACAGAGAGACAGGAACTGTCGATGACATGCCTCGCTCAGGCACTACTGATGTGGATGACCGCTACGTACGGATTATGGCTCGGAGGAACACTGACAGCGACGCTACAGTGTTGAATAAAGCTTTTCGTGCAGCCACAGGACGCCATGTTACTAATCAAACTGTGCGCAATAGGCTGCATGATACGCAACTTCACTCCCGACGTCCATTGCGAGGTCCATCTTTGCAACCACGACACCATGCAGCGCGGTACAGGTGGACCCAGCAACATGCCGAATGGAACGCTGAGGATTTGCATCACGTCATCTTCAACGATGAGTGTCGCATATGCCTTCAACCAGACAACCGTCGGAGATGTGTTTGGAGGCAACCCGGTCAGGCTGAACGCCTTAGTGTCCAGCGGATGCAGTAAGGGGGAGGTTCCCTGCTGTTTTGGGGTGGCATTATGTGGGGCCGACGTACGCCGCTGGTGGTCATGCAAGGCGCCGTAACGGCCGTACGATACGTGAATGCCATCCTCCGACCGACAGTGCAACCATGTCGGCAGCATATTGGCGGGCATCAGTCTTCAAGGATGAAAATTCGCGCCTTATCATGCACATACATGAACTCTATCTAACGTGCCTGGGATAGATTGAAAAGGGCTGTTTATGGACGACGTGACCCCGCAACCACTCTGCGGGATCCAAGCCGAATCGCCGTTGAGGAGTGGGACAGTCTGGACCAACAGTGCCTTGATGAACTTGTGGACAGTATGCCACGACGAATACATACATGAATCAATGCAAGAGGACGTGCTGCTGGGTATTAGAGGTACCGGTGTTTACAACATTCTGGACCACCACCTCTGAAGGTCTCGCTGTATAGCGGTACAACATGCAATGTGTTAATTTTTTCATGAGCAATAAAAATCGCGGAAATGATGTTTATGTTGATCTCTATTCCAATTTTCTGTACAGGTTCCGGAACTCCTGGAACCGAGGTGATGCAAAACGTTTTTTGATGTGTGTATATTTATATGGATGTTGAGAGAAGTCTACCTTAGTTTGAGTGATGTTATACTCATGATGCCCAGATAACTTTGCTGAAAACTGAACGGGCACTGAATATTCATCTCGTACACGAACAGTTGTAATTCTTTAACTATCACAGATTAATAAATCTAGTTTGTAGTGGTGCTTCACTTAAAGTCTTGCAGTGTTGTCTTGTAACCGCAACGTCCTAGGTGCTACAGAAGAAGAGAAATGTGTTCTCTATGTATGGGCTGAAAATTCCACCTGTTCACGTCCAGGTTCCCGTAATCCGTATAAAAGATTTAACATACGATCTGTGCAACCCTCTTAGATTATTTGGAGCTGATGTTGCAGGTCTACTTGAGTCGGAGGAAGATTAAAACGAATTACAAAATTACTTAGGCATGATATAGGCATCGTGCGAGAACTCCACATGGCAAAAAAAACGTTACCTTTCGGTTACACCAACCAAACACAAATTTAACTGTTGCGAATTCAACTAAATACTTAAGGATTACAATTACGTTCAATTTCGTGAAATTATGATAAACTTAAATTGTAACCAACACACAAAAAATTGTGGTGAAGTTTAAAACTGTGTTTTATTTTCAGAACTGTTAAAAGATGCGGCGATTTACTAAAGAGACTGCCTACGTTACGATTGTTCTTTCTGTTCTGAATGTACTGTTGTGCGTTGCATTCTGTTCTATATTAATTTCTGTGTGTTTCTCGGCATCTAGGTGTTGTCCAAATAGCGATTTATTGCGTGCTATTCCCGTGGTATGTTCTTTGAACCTAGTTTAGAAATTTCTCCCTGTCTGTCCAATGCAGATTTTTTTACAGTCTTTGCAAGTTAGTTTGTAGATGCCCGATGTAGAGATGATTTTATTTTTAAAATCTCTTATGCTATGTCTGAGGTTGTTTGCCAGAGTGTTCGAGGAAAAGGCTATCGTAATGTCTGATTCTTTAAATAGTCTATTTACTTTATCCGATATCGTCCCCATATATTGCATTTTCGAGAAAATTCTTTTTTGAGGTATTTTGGGCCGTTGTGCCTGTATTTAAAACCTTGACTCCCAAAGACAACAGTCAAAAGACTAGTTTTGCGGCCAACCTAACCGTGTCTGTTACAAAAGTCTCCGTTACAACATCCAGACTGATCTAAGAAGCAGCTTCTCTGTAAGTAAGGTGAGTAATATGGATCACGCGGTGACTGAGTACTGCAAAGAGTCATTTGCTGCGAGTTACACAAACAAGCGCCGAACCGTCACGACCTCGCATGTTCAGCCACGCACTCGTGGGCCTACTTCCGCTGAGTAGAGGCATAACGAGACGTGGGCAGAGGCACAAAGGCCGTCACGAGATACACGAGCTTCAATTAGAGCTTACATGGCTGTCGCGGAGCAAGCGAGCGAGCACGGTTGGTAGGCTAAGCGAACTCAAAGGAGACGACGTCTGAGAGACGAAACACTGAATTAATTTCGAGCAAATATTTTGGAAAGAACGTTGCATCATATCGGAAGGTGAAACGGCATGGAAGTCGACGTATCGACAGACTTTCAAAGGGCTTCTTCGGGGCAAAAAGATAAGAGCAAGTATTCAAATAAAAACTGCTTCGTCACTTTTCTTATCTTCTGTTGTTTGTGTACAGGATAACTCCGTAGTGATGCTAGAAACCTTTAGGTATGCTGGTGAAAGGTAAATGTACAGGGTGACACTTATTGAACTATATGAAATAAAATAGTCATAACTTCTGAACGGTTTGCGTCAGGACGTTCAAACTACACGGCTTGCCACGGGGAATGATTGGGAATTATATGGTTTGGTTTAGCGACGAAGCCCAATTTGACTTGGATAGGTTCAAAAGTAAGCAAAACTTGCGCATCTGGGAGACTGAGAATCCGCATTTCGCGATCGAGAACGATCTTCACTCTCAACGAGTGGCTGTGCGGTGTGCAATGTCCAGTTGCGGAATAATTAGTGAGATTATTCCTTGAAGGCACGGTGACTACCGAACTGTATGTGAAGGTTTTGGAAGATGATTTGATCCGCATTGTCCAAAGTGACCCTGATTTCGACAAGGTGTGATTCATGCAAGACGGAGCTCGACCCCATCGAAGCAAGAGAGTGTTTGATTTTCTGGAGGAGCACTTTGGAGACCGCATTTTGGCTGTGGGCTACCCAAAAGCCACTGGCATGGTCACCATATTCTCCGTATCTGAAACTCCTTTTTGTGGGGCTGTATTAAATACAAGGTGAACAAAACTGGTTCAAATGGCTCTGAGCACTATGGGACTTAACTTCTGAGGTCACCAGTCCCCAACAACTTAGAACTACTTAAACCTAACTAACCTAAGGACATCACTCACATCCATTCCCGAGGTAGGAATCGAACCTGCGACCGCAGCGGTCGCGCGGTTCCAGACTGTAGCGCCTAGAACCGCTCGGCCACTCCGGCCGACCAAGGTGAACAGCAACAGCCATAAAACCATTGCTGAGCTGAAAATAGCCATTCAGGAGATCATCGACAGCATCGACTTTCCGACACTTCAGCGGGTCACGCAGAATTTTCTTATTCGCCTGCGCCATATCATCGCCAATCATGGCAGCCATATCGAACGTGTCGTAACCTAAATCCGAATATCTGTAGTGACATTTACGCCGTAATTTGTAACTAATTTTCGTTTTTTATATAGTTTAATAATTCTCATCCTGTATCAGTCTAAGGTAAGGGGCAGAAGTCCGGAAACGACCGAGTCGGAAGGCATAAGCGAAAATCTACTCACGTTCCGCCTTAGCCTCGTGCAGCGCCCAAACTAAGCGCCCCTACTTCCGAACCCTCATCACGACGTGCAGAATTCCCACTAAATACTCCTCAGTACCCCCCAGATAATTTCCCCTGATGATGGTCATGTAGCCGTGCACGTAACATGATGCCAGAGAGACCGGAAACTGTAAGTCTAAGGTAGAGTAATAATGAATTGCATCGACCTGCACAAGTCTCACAAGCTGCTACAATTACAACAGACGCTATGTCCCCCAGCACCAATGCGGGCATGGCATCCCCGCACAAAGTTCTGTCGTACCAGTTTTAATGCCCCCAGTGTCGTTTGAACAGGTCGCAGGCAGTGAGAATTCTTGTACTGGATCCTCTTCAGTCTCGAAAACAAAACTTTTCATATGGCTCCACAAAAAAAAAAAAAAAAAAAAAAAAAAAAAAAAAAAATCAAATCAAATGGGATGAGATCAAGTGAACGTTCTGGCCACGAAACAGGACTCATCCGCCTATCCACTTTTGAGGGAATGTCTGAATGGGCTCTGAGCACTATGGGACTCAACTGCTGAGGTCATTAGTCCCCTAGAACTTAGAACTAGTTAAACTTAACTAACCTAAGGACATCACACACATCCATGCCCGAGGCAGGATTCGAACCTGCGACCGTAGCGGTCTTGCGGTTCCAGACTGCAGCGCCTTTAACCGCACGGCCACTTCGACCGGCAGGGAATGTCTGATCCAGGTATTGACGAACCCCCCACTACAAAGAATGGTGGAGCTCCATCGTGTTGGAACCACATCCGCTGACAGATAGCAAATGAGATATGTTCCGGGGACCTGGGTATTATGTCTTTGATAAACACTGTGTACTTTGGTACATTTAAGGCTAATACATAATCACTGACTATGCATGAGCACACGTTGACTAATAATCTGTGTTGATGGTTCTTTACAGCTGCAGCGCAGGGACTCTCATCGGCCTAAACATGACTATTATTACTATTTAGCATGCCGTCTCTGCTGAAACCGGCTTCATCTGTAAAAACTGCGTACGCAGGAAAGGGAAGTTCGACTATGAGGCACTGCAAGAACCTTTCGCTGAACACGACACCAGGTCCGAAATCAGCAGGAGTCAAAGTATGCACTTTCTGTGGATCCTAGGGATGTACCTGCATTTTCGTAATAGGCCTACTCACCACACAGTACTCTGCGAAACAGATATTTCATGTGCCACTGATCGAGTGCTGATTGCAGGCATCTCAACCACTCAATCAAGCACTGCATCGTGTAAGTCGGGAGTCAGTGTAGTTCGTATTCCTCCTCGGTCGTTGCACTGTGGTACAAATTGCCTTGCCAATCGTTGGAACAGTCTTGGAAACATGGTGTGAGCCGGATGTCTTCTACGTATATATTTGGCCCTGTGCACAATCTTTCTGCATCTCTGTTGCTTCCATTTGTTTGCCCGTATACGAAAATCATATCGGCAAGTTCCGTCGCCGCGTACAACTCCATCTGGTTATAGCTGATTGGCGTTAGTACTTCAGTTTGTAAACATACACTGCAGTCTACTACAATACAAACACTGTACACCAGGACTGCTCGTGTCAGTACACAATACGTCATCTGGATTGAATTATTTGAATTATTATACCAAGCTCTATACCTTAGTGCTTGTCGGGACTGCCTAGCTCCCATCTTAGGAACAATAATACCAGTGCTTGAATTCTACTGCCAGAGGCATCAGAACTGTTTTTGAATATAACTTTCGGCTCGGTCGTTTCTGCACCAGTGTTTCTTACCTCAAACTTACATAGCTGCCTTTTTCCATCATCCCTGAAAGTGTGTATCATCACGGAATCACACTGTATACTAACACTGAAAATGCCAAGAGCGAAGTAGTGCACTGTTTAAAACAATAGACACTTGCACGCAGGGTCAGGATTCAGATATGTGTCCACTTTTTCAGACTTTGCGTGGTTTCACTTATGCCAGTAGTAAGAGTGTTCCTTTTAATAGGTCCCATCCAATATTATTTTCCATCTTAGCCCAACTATACTTGCATAATTAATTAACATTATCGGAAAATTTATATTCGTGAGTGGTTTAATGTGGAATATCTGTGCACGATTAGATAATAGTTTAGTGTATGGTTCGCAGGCAAGACAGTGGTAGATACTCTGACTCCCATTTCTCATCTCATTTAAACATTCTCCGCACCTGAGCACAGTTAACTCTTGGTACTTCGAACGTCGATCAATCGAAAGGATCCTGTGTGTTTTGGTACACTCGAAAAACCTAAGCGATTTTCATGAAAAATGACACCGCAAAAACACTAAAATACTAAGTCAGCGATTTTGTAACATCCAGTAATTCGAAATGTTTCGTCAGTTATTCAGGTAATTGTTCCGTTATTCAACTCGTCGCCACATTCTTTGCTGGACGATTCATAGGGTGTATACACTTAGCTGCTACCAGAGATGCAAACCTGTTTGGGGAGGTATTGGTGCAAACAGAATTCTTAATTAGAAGTAGTTTTAAAAGTAAGACAGAGGCACTGGAAGACTAAAGTTTTCAGTCGGGTTGTGAGATATGCTTGGATAGCTCAATTGGTAAGAGGAACGAATAGCGAAAAGCAAATATCTGTATTGTAATAGGTGTTCTGCAAACATACGTCAGTGAGTTCCTGTACACTTTACTGCAGAGCGAGAGATTAATTCTATAACTAGTTTGTGGAAGCAGAGATCATCACTAACTCTTATTCAAAGCGCAACTGTTTGACAACATTGCTAGACTGCTGAACAATGAAAGGGCACAAAAAAAAATGGCTCTGAGCACTATGGGACCTAACATCTGAGGTCATCAGTCCCCTAGAACTTAGAACTACTTAAACCTAACTAACCTAAGGACATTCGAACCTGCGACCGTCGCAGTCACGCGGTTCCGGATGAAGCACCTAGAACCGCACGGCCACCGCGGCCGGCAGTAAGGGCACAAATATTCAAGGTCAACGACAGTAAGAAACTGGAATGATTTTGTGTGTGTACGCTAAGTAGAGTCAGGAACAAAGAACACAATATATTCGTTTACTGACACATATACATTCCTTCACGGAAATACGATAAACTTGAACGGCTAGGTAAATTAACTGAGGACGTATAAAGTATTACACATCAATTGGTTGAAACACGCATTGCTGCTCTATTACACTATGACCGGTAAATTACTGGGAATTGCTACAACAATTACATGTGTGGAGTACCTTTCCGGAGTGGACTAAAGTAGATCGATTTCATAAAACGAGTAGTAGGAAAACCAAATGCATAGCTGAGATTCACTGGAATAAACCCAAGAGAACGTGATTAATCCACATAAGAACCAGCTTAAAAATCGGTTGTTCGACCGATTCTTGAATATTTCTCATTGAAATGGGACACTTATCAAGTAGAATTAATAGATGAGATAGAGACTATCTCAAGAAGGACGGCGCGTTTTGTCACTAGTTCGTTTAATAACGGCAAGACAGCCACGGAAATGCTCGTCAAACTCCAATGGCAGACGCAACAAAAGATACGTTGTGCATCACGGACAGGTTTGCTCCTGAAGTTCCTACGCCAAACTTTCCAAGAAGGATAAGTCCGAATGTTTCCTCTTCCCACATGATCCGATGAAAAGACAATGAAGGGAAAACCAAAGAAACTACAGCTTAAACAGAGTCTTACCGACAGGCATCCATCTGACGGAAATTCCGCGAATTAAACAGGAAAAAAGGGGACAGGAGGTAATCTGCACGTAGATATAAGTAAACGATGCCTGTCTAATAGTGCAATAATTGTGATCGGTCAGCCACTATGGCTACTATTACCGCTAAAGATGACACTATCAATTTTATACAATTATTTCGAAAAAATTTACTGCCCTTGAGTCACATCAAAAGCTAACTACGTAATTCATTTTAATGCCTCCTCACGTATCGTTGCTACTATGATCTGTGCACTAGACAGTACACTACATGAGTGTCCTTGGCCTGAGGACGTGAAAATAAAGTCCAAAACAACTGGACGATTTACGTAGACTGGTTATAAACTAGTGGCTAGGAAATCGCAGACGCAAAAATGACTGTCGGATCCGCGTACGCACAGACATTACTGTCCAGAACATGCTTGTGGTTGAGTTGAACAGTCCTTCTGGTAAAAAGTGATCTTTTTTTATTAATCGTTGTACTTCACGTCACGACTATACTCAGGAAATGATCGTTGGGGGCAGATCATTATAAGCTTTCCATAACTAGTAGACGGGGTGGACAAATAGAGAGAGAGAGAGAGAGAGAGAGAGAGAGAGAGAGAGAAAGAGAGAGAGGCTGTATTGACGTACTGACAAGTGTTCCCATAAACTGTTCTTAACGCTTCGATGCCGGCCGGAGTGGCCGAGCGGTTCTAGGCGCTACAGTCCGGAACCGCGCGACCGCTACGGTCGCAGGTTCGAATCCTGCCTCGGGCATGGATGTGTATGATGTCCTTAGGTTAGTTAGGTTTAAGTAGTTCTAAGTTCTAGGGGACTTATGACCTCAGCAGTTGAGTCCCATAGTGCTCAGAGCCATTTGAACCATTTTGAACGCTTCGATGGCGATCGTGGCTGAAAGGAAAACTTCCGCTATCCTACAGGAAACAAACAAATATAATCTGCAGGAAGTGAGAGCACTTCCGTGTGACTCTGACCACATGGCGATTAAATTTATCTGAGGAAATTCCCTGTTCGTTTGCTCCGCCTGCCGGCCGGTGTGGCCGTGCGGTTCTAGGCGCTTCAATCTGGAACCGCGTGACCGCTACGGTCGCAGGTTCGAATCCTGCCTCGGGCATGGATGTGTGTGATGTCCTTAGGTTAGTTATGTTTAAGTAGTTCTAAGTTCTAGGGGACTGATGACCTCAGAAGTTAAGTCCCATAGTGCTCAGAGCCATTTTTTGCTCCGCCTGACGCACAGGTTTGTACGTAGAGTGAGAAACTAAGTTTCGATATGGGGTCCGACAGTTGTTTGCAGACACTTGACGACTATGTTGAAAAATAGGCCACATATCTGTGTCACTTTGTAATGCATTGTAGCGTTTTATAAAATATTGCTTGGCCTGACATAACAATGTGTAACTTGGTTATTGAAGTCGCCTCGTACCAAGAGGCAGTTTAAAAGCGAACTCTCATAACTAGCTATTTTCCTTTCTTTGTGATCGAGCCCCTTCCATCCCTACCCTTTACAGCAATATATCAATAGGCAGACTTAACATTTGGCGTCACCCTTACTTGACTTCACACGAGTTTCGTATTCCACTTCCCAAGACGTACTTCCCAGCTACTTCTTAGCAAAGAGACCGAAAATGATCAGTTACGTATGTCTGTCCACTGTTATAATCCGCGGTAGTGGACACTCTTCTTATCACCAGCCGGATGTTGTTGATTCAGAAGAGTCCATCAGAATCGGCTTTCTCCTAATCGAGTTAATCATGCACTTGTTCAAGTCACCTATCACCATCATTTTAATTATTTGTGTGTGTGTGTGTGTACTTATCAGTTTTTTATTTTTAATCTGGGGATCAGATAAAATTCTTACACGTAAGTGAGCCCTCTTTTGAGTTCGAGAAAATGACGAGCGGGTTTCACTGAGTAATGCAACACATTTTTTTTCTGAAAGTAGGTTCGTTTTATTCAGGATTCCAATACATTGCATTATTCCCCACTCTTTTGACTACAAAAATCTACTTTTCAACATAATCTATGTCGATGCGACGCCCTTACGCCACGTCACTGGGAAATCCTGCATACCCGCATGGTACCATTCTACTGGTCGACGCCGTAGCCAACGCCTCGGAGCATCAATGACCTTCTCATCCTTCACGTACTGCTTCCCGCGGAGTGCATCCTTCTTTGGGCCGAACGATAGACTGTCATTTTTGTTTCTGGTTCGAAATTATGAACTTACGTTTCATCGCTTGCGACGATATTCGATAAAAAATTGTCACTATCAGCGTCGTAATGCGCAAGCAATTCCGCACTGATGGCCCTTCGTTGCTCTTTATGGTCTTCTGTTAAGCTCCACAGACTCGGCGAGCACACGCCTTTGAATATCCCAACTGGTGGACTTGTGTGTCAGCACTACCAACAGAGCCGTCCAGTTGAGCAACGAAGTGTCTGTTTGTGATCTGTCGATCATCTCGAATGATAGTGCTGTGTGTGGCCGGCCCGGCACACAGAGAGATCGGACAAGTTTGTGCGACGATGTTGCGATGACGGCACACTCTTCACCCAACGACTGACCGTGCTTTTATTCCCTGCCAGGCCTCCGTAGACATTCTGCAAGCACCTACGAATATCTGCGATACTCTGGTTTTCCGCCAAAAGAAGCTCAATGACAGTTCTCTGCTTTAACAGCACCTCCGTTACAAACGCCATTTTGAAGTCTACATATAGAGTCGTCACCTGTCGCAACTTTATGAAACCGGAAAGGATACAGCAGATATATCCCACGCACGATGGCCCACAGCAATTACCGCATTTTTTCAACTGAAACTGGACGAGAAAAAAAATGCTTTGCCTTACTTACTAAACGACCCTCGTATGTACCTCCTGAGTATACATTGCAACGTATTTGTTTGCCATTAATTTCTATCGCCTTTTTATTTGTTTCCACTGTTTTCATTACACTTTTTACGATCAGATCAAATAAATAAATAGAGAGATAATAAATAGAGAGATGGATAAACAGATACACACACCACACACACACACACACACACACACAAAGGGAGAGAGAGAGAGAGAGAGTCAGTCTTATCCTACGTGTTCTTTCATTGTAGGCTCATTCTTAAAGTTATTAATACGTTTTTGTGTGTACTGGGAATCAGTCTTTCATTTCTTCAGTCTATTGCAGTTTTGTTCTTTTCCCTAGCCGCGCGGGGTAACCGCGTGGTCTAGGGCTCCTTCACACGGTTCGCGCGGCTCCCCCCGTCGGAGGTTCGAGTCCTCCCTCGGGCATGGGTGTGTGTGTGTGTTGTCCTTAGCATAAGTTAGTTTAAGTTAGATGAAGTAGTGTGTAAGCCTAAGGACCGATGACCTCAGCAGTTTGGTCCCAGAGGAACTTACCACAAATTTCCAATTTTTCTATTCCTTAAACTGTATGTTCCTGTCCGCTATGTTGTTACAACAGCCGAGCAAATTCACACACGCTCACAACAGCAGAGCGAATCAGCTATGCAGAACCGTGTTTTGGTATTGGTCATCCTTAGCAGTATAATAACACAGAGATTCTGGCGTACACTTCCAGTTGTTGGGTAGCGTTATTAAGGAAACAGTTAAGATTAAATTAACGAGTGACGTTATAAAATAGAGAAGGTTTTTGGTTAAATGTTGCTATGATCCGGCTCTCTGACTGGTCAGGTAACAGAGGGACATGGTTAATGCGGCTTGCTCACTCCTCTGCTCGTAGTCTAGGGGTTAGCGTCGCAGCCTCTAGACTCTGTGGTGCTGGGTTCAATTCCCGCCTGGGCTAGAGATTTCCTTCGCTCGTGGACTGGGTATCTGCGTTGTCCTAATTATGTCATCGCATCATCATTGACACGCAAGTCGCCTACTAGGTGTCAAACAGAAAGACTTGCGCCACGCAGCAGAACAAGCCAGACGAGATCTCCCGTCAAGTAAAGCCACACGATCATTTCAGTATTTACTTTCGATAACATAACGCTGATCGTCTTTGGTTGTGTTGGTGACGCTAGTCTTTCTTACAGTGCGTATAAGTTGCCTTTCAACATATGCTGCATTATTGTTCTCAGTCGTTGTAGGCTCGCCTACTAACGGCTTTAAATTTCGTTGCACAGACTTCTCTAGTTGCATACATGCCATCAGAATGACGGAATATTACCCTATCGAAATATCGACGTCGCCCAGATGTATTGCCATAAGAGCATTTCATACGCTGTGAGAAACTCTAATTTTACAATACGTATTACATTCATTTGCTGTTTACTCGGCGCTTATTCCCAAATTAATTTGTACCGCTGATACGGGCTCTCTTTCTGCTTTTTAATTTCTACACCTAAGTTATTTCCTCCCAGATGTTGCTGAACCCGAACTTCACATCATTTTTTAAGAAGCACAGTCTGTTGCTGTTAATTCTACAGCGAGTGTTCTAGCGCGAATGGAAGCGGCTAAAACACAATTTCCAGTATCAAGGTTCGCCACGAAACACTGGTGAGACACTCCAAGGGTTGCAGTTGTGACCTCCTGAATCACTTTCAGCTGTTGGGTCTGACGGGTTGGCCGTCTGCCGAACAGCTCCGTACGTCATTCCGGGTACAGGAATAATAAACTGCGTGGAGACGAGGCGATCCGACGCGGCGAGGGGTAGGTCGAAGGCAGCCTGCCTGCTTGCTTTCTCTCTCTCTCTCTCTCTCTCTCTCTCACACACACACACACACACACACACACACACACACACACACTCGAAGCTGTAGCAGCTGCTGTCATGAGACACTGACATCTGCCAATCCGTCCTCATGCACGGTCTTCACCGCTGCACAGTTCAAGTGTTCGAATAACATAGGTACAGGACTTTCATTATCTCCCACAACGTTCACAAACTGAAATCCAAGCATCACCGAATACAACAGTTCTATGATAGAATGCTTGAAATGTCAAAGAAAGAGAATGAGCTTGTTAACAGCCTGTGGATGTGGGACGAAAGCCGTTTCCAACTGATTTGTCACAAACAAAATTTTCGGCATTGTGCACAAGAAAATCCTAGTCATCTACACCAAAGTCCACTGTACAGCAACAAATTTACCCTGTGGTGTGCTGCGTAATCATGTGGCATAATCCATGACCTCCTTGATCCCCTGACCTGTCAGCGTGCGATTTCTTCTTGTAGGGCCATCTCAAGAGCAAAGTATAATGTGGCCGGCCTGCCACAACAGAAGAAGTCAAAGCCAAGGCTCGAGAAGCAAAAACAGGGAAAAAATGAAAAGGTTCTCAGAGCCACATCCCGCATTTGTCACGAGAATCAAAACACAATGTATTTCTTTCCCTATGTAACTTCCTTGTATCCAAAGAAATGACAAGGTATTGTGATACCACAGAAGCATGCTGTTCACTCTATCACTGCAAAAAATGAGAAAAATTAGGAAAATAGATAATTTGGTAAGATAGATAACACGTATTATCGTCTCATACAAAGCACACACTGATCGGAGAAAGATTGCAGTTTCAAGTCTCGGTTCGGCACACAGTTTCTCATATCCAACCTTCAGTTTCCAAATCAATGCTGAAATTTTACTTTGAACTACGCACAGTGTATCTAAGTGACTGCAGGAACGTTTGCGAGAAAGTGGAACACACCTGCAAAACGTCATCTTCAAGAAAAAATTTAGCATATTTTTCGCTACTAGGTGACATTAATAAATTTATTTAAAACATTTTTTTCATACCAATATTTAATTTTTTCCAGTTTCACTCTGAATAGCTATTACAAAATATGACGAAATGTTCTCTGGCTTTCGCCAACTGGTGATGAGAGTGACGCTCGTCGAAAAGCCACGGGCCTTTAACGCAGCCATTTGGATCGAAACCCGAGAAGGTTTCGTCACCAGTATACTACTCGAAATTCTACATTCATGTTTAAAAAATTTGTTAGGCATGTTGTAAGTAGGCTGTTTAGGTTTTTATGTGGGTAATGCCACCTAGCGCTCTATATGAAAATCACTAACTGTGCTGTGTGAAGTCTGAGGCTGGTTGGCATTGTTGGAATAGTCGCTATTGTAGTGTTGGGCAGTAGGATGCCAATAGCACGTAGCGTTGCGCAGTTGGAGGTGAGCCGCCAGCCATGGTGATGTGGGGAGTGAGATGGTGGAGTTTTGAGAGCGAATGATCTGGACGTGTGTCCATCAGACAGAGTAAATTTGTAAGACTGGATGTCATGAACTGATATATATATGTTATGACTTTTGAACACTATTAAGGTAAATACATAGTTTGTTCTCTATCAAAATCTTTCATTTGCTAACTAAGCCTATCAGTAGTTAGTGCATTCAGTAGTTAGAATCTTTTATTTAGCTGGCAGTATTGACGCTCGCTGTATTGCAGCAGTTCAAGTAACGAAGATTTTTGTGAAGTAAGTGATTCATGAAAGGTATAGGTTATGGTTAGTCAGTCCATTCTCTTTTAGGGATTATTGGAAGTCAGATTGCGTTGCGCTAAAAATATTGTGTGTCAGTTTAGTGATGATCAGAATAAGTAAAGAGAGAAATGTCTGAGTACGTTCAGTTTTGCTTAGCTGTTTGAAAATCAAATAACGTAAGGGTTCAAATGGCTCTGAGCGCTATAGGACTCAACTGCTGAGATCATTAGTCCCCTAGAACTTAGAACTAGTTAAACCTAACTAACCTAAGGACATCACAAACAGCCATGCCCGAGGCAGGATTCGAACCTGCGACCGTAGCGGTCTTGCGCTTCCAGACTGCAGCGCCTTTAACCGCACGGCCACTTCGGCCGGCAAATAACGTAAGGGGTTTACCAGCACAGTAATTTATTAATTTTTCTAAGGGGACGTTTCAATGTTTTTAAACTGTCCACCACACTTTATAATCTTATTTAAGACACGTGGAAAAGGCGAGGGGTAGAATCTACAGTTCTGCCCGTTTGAGATGTTCTAATCAAATAATACGGAGAGTGCGCTGAGAAATGATCTCATTATTAAGTATTTCGTGCCCCTGTGTGACCCACCGTCAGTGGTTGTCGCTTGCTAACTATTGTGGCGAACTTTGAAAGGCTCTTCCGCCGGATCTGGGCAGAATATATATATCTTTTTATCTGATGAAAGCGTAACAGCCGACAACCGGTCTGTGAAATGAAATAGTAAATGTTGTAAAATGGTTCAAATGCCTCTGAGTGCTATGGGACTTAACTTCTGAGGTCATCAGTCGCCTAGAACTTAGAACTAATTAAACCTAACTAACCTAAGGACATCACACACATCCATGCCCGAGGCAGGATTCGAACCTGCGACCGTAGCGGTCGCTCGGTTCCAGACTGTAGCGCCCAGAACCTCACGGCCATTTCGGCCGGCTGAATGTTGTAGAATCTTACACAAGTGCCATGTGTGTTTTCATTCTTAATGCATCGTGACGAGTTTTCTGATACATAAGTACTAAAAGTTCATATCAAATGACCAGCTACATCGAGCTCAATGGATGCTACTCCAAACACAGAGGCTATGTTTCTAATGAGAAAGAGAAAAGGGTTGGAGATGGAGAGAGCGAGGGATTACTAAGCTCACCGGGAAAAAATGAGTCACTTCTTGAGAAATCTTTACAATCAGCGTTCAATACCGTGTAATTCCGCCCCTGCACTTGATAACCGCCGGATTCCGTATGGAAGGGACTGCACAGGGTTGTGCAGGTACTTTGGATCGAGGTCAAATGCCTCGCTGAGGATTTGATTTCTCAGTTCCAACAAATTGCGAGGATACTGATGTCAGCGTTTTTACTTGCTGTTTCAATATCTCCCACAGGTTTTCTATGGAGTTCAAATCATGTGGTTTTTCAGGCCAGTCGAGATTTAATAAGGTGGGGGGTGTTCATAAAATTAGTCTCATATTCTTCCAGCCCGATGAACTTTGTTGTAGACGTCTTTATGTGCCTGTGTGAGCGATGGCCTCTTGCGAGATGACCGACTACAGATATTCATTGTATGTGGTTCCAGTCGCAATCTTCTCTCGCTGACAGGTTGATACGGACCTCTATTCACTGCCTGCAGAGTTTCCTGTCGGGTGTGGAAGCGATTTTGATTTACAAACCGTGAACGCATCTCTGATCTTTCTCATTAAGGATCTTTTCTCGATCACAATTCTGCCATGGCCAACAAAGTTACCGTTTTTTGTCATCCTGTTACATCCTTGCGTTTACCCAAGTTTCTGTACAATGTAATTGTCTCACTAACTGCTACTAACACATGCTCACTCAAAGGCGGTACATGCACGGTTGAGCACGTGTATTCTGCCGTCTGTAAAGCGTTAACGATGTATCTGTGTGTACGTACTGGAGTGACTAATTCTTTTATCTACATTTACATGTACATGTCCCGCAAGCCACCGTAGGGTGCGTGACGGATGGTGAGCTTATGATGAGAGTTTGACTTCCTGCGACGACGAGGTCGTTAGACACGGAAATCACTACGATGAGGAATGAATATGACCATGTTGTTTCTAACGATTCCGACTTCCACGTGAAAGGATTTGGAGAAACCACAGAAAGTCTAAAGCTGGATGACACCGAACAGGAATCTAAACACGACTGCGGTGTCTTATCCTTGCTCAGAGTTCCAGCTGGAAATAGACGACACGTAGTCTTGTCCAGTATAAAAGCTCGCACTGATCGGAGAAAGATCCCAGGTTTGAGTCTCAGTCCGGCTCATAGCTTTAATCTGCAAGGGAATTTCAAATCAGGCAACACTCCGCTGCGGAGCAAAAATTCAGTGTGGAGGAGAAACACAGTTTTGTAAATTTTTTTAAAGAATATCATACTTGCCATTGACTTTAGGAATTATTTGTTTCACATTTACAATTTCGGCTTTTGAGCCATTTTCAAGTGGTGCCTCAAAATGTTTTGCTTCAGCGCATGTCAGACTTAAAAATCCTCCGATATGTGTTCATGTCAACGTCAAAAATCGGTCTTTTGACTGTAGAAGTGCAGTAACATCAGACGAGTGCAAAGTTGTGTACATAGTGAAATGATGTAAATTACGTGAAATGTTGTAAATGTTATCGTCATTCACGTAAGTCGCCCCAAATCAACGTTATAACAAACTGTTTATATGCAAACTAAGGTCGATTGCGCCAACAGCCTTAGTTTATACGTAAATTGAAGATAAAGGGGGAGGTGGGGGGGGGGGAAGGTAAGGAAAGGAAAGGGAAGGGGTTAGTGATGTCAGCTGCATCGGTACATTGCACGGAATCAGTGACGTTGAGAGAAAATGGGTGCCGAACCGGGATTCGAACCCGAAATCTTCTTCTTACTAGGCACTTAGGTTGACCATTGCACCGCTTGGGACACAGAGTTTACCGCAACTGCGAGGACCATCTCGACACGCCTCACGGCCGGCCCACACTCCCACGGAGCGCCATCCATCCACACTCCCTGTCCATTTCTTCCATGCTCGCTACTTTGAGATTCCCGAAGGAGGTATGACGTACTCGTGTATCCGTATTGAAGAAGGTGGATCCATTGCCCATCTACCCGAATCAGTTATATGAATGCTTGGTGCCTGTTCTTTCGGACATGTCCGATTTTCGACGATGATTTGTATACTTGTCGGAGGACTTTAATTTATGTCACGTACTGAAGCAAAATCTTTTGCAGTAGCGCTTGAAAATGGCCCAATGGTCGAAATAGCAATTGTGAAATAAATAATTCCTACAGTCAACGGCGAATGTGATGTCCACTGAAAAATTCTACATGACTATGAACCCTGGCCATGAAAAGTTGAAGTTTGTTAAGATAGCCGCACGGAGTGGCCGCGCGATTAGAGGCGCCATATCACGAACTCCACGGCCCCTCCCGCCGGAGGTTCGATTCCTGGCTCGGGCATGGGTGTGTGTACTGTTCATAGCATAAGTTAGTTTAATTAGTGTGTAAGTCTAGCGACTGATGATCTCAGCAGTTTGGTCCCTTAGAAATTCACTCACATTTGAACATTTTGTAAAGATAAGAGAAATAAAACGACCTAATAATGGCAGAACTTTATGAAACACGTTTACGCAAAGAATGAATAACATTGATTTGTCTGCAAGAAGAGCCACAGTTTTCGTACTGTATGTCCATCTTATTCGTATAGCTTTCATTATGTTCTTACCACATAGTGGACAGTTTTTGTCCCTAGTTGGGGTGCCCACTTACGCGCCAGAAAGAGAAAAGTGCGAAAAATACTGCATCTCACCAAAGAGTTGCAGCATTGCGAGAATAGTTTCCATCTGCCTTTGGTTCAGGAAAGATGACTAGCAAAAGAAAGGTTTAAGTTTTCGGGCGTGTAACTGTCTCTAAATTTCTGAAGTTCCATCGCGCTGACAGAGGAGGCTACTTTACAAAGCGAGATCCTTTTAACCAGAAACCGTGCGTCAGCAACACAGATAGAAACGGCGCCCGACTCTTGAGAATTGTCAGCTGCGACAAGCGGCTCTCTTCTGAAAAACAGACCCTGGTGGTAGGAGAGGAAGCGGGAGAGGGGGTTCAGGAAACTGTGATACCGACTTCTCTGTGACCGACCCTCAGCACTGTTCGCTGTTGTGGCTATGACACTTCTCTTGAGATATATCATCCGTCAGGAAACTACAACAATACGTCAAATTCATTTTATATTACAACAACGTGTACAAATCTACTGCGTACAAAATTACAGAAAGCGTGCTAATGATAACTGCAGAAACCGTTTCAAACTAAGGCGTGTGTGCTTTTTCAAAACGAAATTATATAATTTTTTTCTGTGACATAGAAAAGAGGCTCCGAAGAGGAGTTGTCATAACATCTGTAGAACTTGATCAAACAGAAACAAGATAAAAGCGCCGCAAACGACTGTCCCGCTGTCAGCAGAAGAGATCCAGTAATATTCAGCCGTAATGTATCAAACGTAAGCGGATACGGACCTCAGATATAGCGCTTGAAGCCCATCAGTCTGTTCTCTGCTGCTGCTGTAGCGATCAGACAGCGTACTCGTTAAGCTATTTAGACAGTCAAAATAGTGGGTATCGTTTCCGTTTACAGTTAACTAACTGAGTACCCGGCGCTGCCCGGATATGTACACTCTAATACGTTTCTAGCATTTGTAGACTTAGAGAAAGCTTTTGACAATGTTGACTGGAATACTCTCTTTCAAACTCTAAAGGTGGCAGGGGTAAAATACAGGGAGCGGCAGGCTATTTACAATTTGTACAGAAACCAGATGGCAGTTATAAGAGTCGAGGGACATGAAAGGGAAGCTGTGGTTGGGAAGGGAGTAAGACAGGGTTGTAGCCTCTCCCCGATGTTATTCAATCTGTATATTGAGCAAGCAGTAAAGGAAACAAAAGAAAAATTCGGAGTAGGTATTAAAATCCATGGAGAAGAAATAAAAACTTTGAGGTTCGCCGATGACATTGTGATTCTGTCAGAGACAGCAAAGGACTTGGAAGAGCAGTTGAATGGAATGGGCAGTGTCTTGAAAGGAGGATATAAGAGGAACATCAACAAAAGCAAAACGAGGATAATGGAATGTAGTCGAATTAAGTCGGGTGATGCTGAAGGAATTAGATTAGGAAATGAGACACTTAAAGTACTAAAGGAGTTTTGTTATTTGGGGAGCAAAATAAATGATGATGGTCGAAGTAGAGAGGATATAAAATGTAGACTGGCAATGGCAAGGAAAGCGTTTCTGAAGAAGAGAAATTTGTAAACATCGAGTATAGATTTAAGTATCAGGAAGTCATTTCTGAAAGTATTTGTATGGAGTGTAGCCATGTATGGAAGTGAAACATGGACGATAAATAGTTGGGACAAGAAGAGAATAGAAGCTTTCGAAATGTGGTGCTACAGAAGAATGCTGAAGATTAGATGGGTGGACCACATAACTAATGAGGAAGTATTGAATAGGATTGGGGAGAAGAGACGTTTGTGGCACAACTTGACCAGAAGAAGGGATCGGTTGGTAGGACATGTTCTGAGGCATCAAGGGATCACCAATTTAGTATTGGAGGGCAGCGTGGAGGGTAAAAATCGTAGAGGGAGACCAAGAGATGAATACACTAAGCAGATTCAGAAGGATGTAGGTTGCAGTAGGTACTGGGAGATGAAGAGGCTTGCACAGGATAGAGTAGCATGGAGAGCTGCATCAAACCAGTCTCAGGACTGAAGACCACAACAACAACAAACAATACGAAAAAACGACGCACCACGAAGGAATTCTCAGAATGAGACGGAAAGCGGTGTATGTGATTTACAAGAACAGACAAACAAATGCTGACAGTTTCGCAAAAATAGGACGATTTATTCAAGAGAATGAGCTTAACAAATTCAGCAAGTTAATAACGCGTTGACCCGTCTCTGGTCCTTATGCAAGCAGTTATTGGGCTTGGCATTAATTGATACAGTTGTTGGATGTCCTCCGGAGGGATACCATGCCATATTCTGTCCAACTGGCGCTTTAAATCCTCAAAATCCGGAGATGTTTGGAGGGACTTGCACATAATGCTCCCAATATTGTCAATTGGGGAGACATCCGGTGACCTTGTTGGCAAAGATAGGGTTTGGCAAGCACGAAGACAAGAAGTAGAAATTCTCGCCGTGTGCGGACGAGCGTTATCTTACTGAAATGTAAGCCCAGGGTGGCTTGTCATCGAGGGAAACAAAACGGAGCGTAGAATATGGTGGACGGACCGCTGTGCTGTAAGCGTGCCGCGGATGACAACCAAAGGAGTTGTGCTATGGAATGAAATGGCATCCTAGACTACCACTCCTCGTCGTAGGGCCATAAGATCGGTGACAGTCAGGGTGGAATCTCACCGCTATCAAGGCCGTCTCCAGACACATGTTAACTGCTAACTGCTCATCGGGGACCAGTACGAAGCGCGGCTCATCACTGAAGACAATCCTGCTCCAATCAATGAGATTCCAGGCCGAAGACGTGTCTGGAGATGCGGAGAGTGGTGGGATACCAGCTGTCGCCCACCAGTGTACTGCCCAACATCGAGAAGCGATGGTTTCGGGTGCCATTTCTTTTCATAGCAGGACCGCTTTTGTTGTTATCCGCGGCATCCTTACAGCTCAGAGGTAGGTCGACGACATTCTACGCCACGTTTCTAGCTCATCATGGAAAGCGATGCGGTTTTGAGTTTCCGGCTGCACGCAGTGAGAGTTTTTACTGCATGTCTTCATGATTGCGGAACCCTATGTTGTCCAGCAAGGTTTTGGATCTCATATCAGTTGAAATTGTTTGGAACATTATGGGCAGGGCCCTCGGACGGTCTCAGAGTTTTGACGATCTAACGAACCAGTTGGACAGAACGTCGAAAAATACTATCAATCAATGCCATCCTGAATTATTGCCAGGATAAAGGCCAGTGGTGGGCCAATACCTTGATCACTTGCTCAGTTTGTAAAGGCCTTTCTCTTGAATAAATCACCCCAGGTTTCCCGAAACTGTAATCATTTGTTCGTCTGTACATTCACATCACAGCTAACGATCCTGTCCCATTCGGATAAGTGCATCGTGGTGCGTCGTTTTTTGTGTCTTAGAGCTTATGATGCAAACCTGTGACTGCATCGACGGCGCAATGAGACGTCGAACCCACGATATGGAGTGCGCAGTTCAGGCAACAGATAGTTCTGTAAGGTTTTCAGGGTCGTCTTCTATCACAACTTGTGCCCACTCGTACAGCTTACAATGAAGGAAGGATGATTAGGGTTTAACGACCTGTCGAAATAGAGATCATTAAAGACGGGGCGCAAGCTCGGAACGTTTCAAGAATGGGGAAGAAAATCGGCCGTGTCCTTTAAAAGGAATCATTCTGGCAGTGGCCTGGAGTGATTTGGGAAAAGCATGGACTTGATACGTCATCTTTCCGCATGCGAGACCAGAGTGCTAACCATAGCGGTAGATTAGAAGGAAGATGAACCACAGTGTTTGTTTAAAAATTCCTAATGACTAGGTTTCGCAGTGCTCACGCATCTTTATGATGAGCATCTGTGGACCCTCCCACCTTCCAAGATGATAACAGCCGTGATCACTGTGCTGAACACATGCGCATCTGGTTTGATGAACACTTAGACATCACATCGCCCTCGGTCTGAAACTTATTGAAAATGTCTGGGATTATTAGGAACAGAGGATGAAACGCAGTAATCTGGTTGCTTTACGGGAAACACGATCATCGACGAGTGACATCCGCAGAATACCGCTTACCCGAAGGAACTTGTGAACCCTCTTCCTCGCAGAACTCAAGTTCAAATGGTTGAAATGGCTCTAAGCACTATGGGACTTAACATCTGAGGTCATCAGTCCCCTAGACCTAGAACTACTTAAACCTAACTAACCTAAGGACATCACACACATCCATGCCCGAGGCAGGATTCGAACCTGCGACCGTAGCAGCAGTGCGGTTCCTGACTGTAGCGCCTAGAACCGCTCGGTCACAGCGGCCGGCAGAACTGAAATCATCATAAAGACGTTACACGGTGTTGTCAAGATATCCCCTTCAAGTGATTATATTTTATCCGGTGTGCTAATTACAGACGATTCTACAAAAAAGAGCACAATTACACATTTCGATTTCCCAGCTGTGGAATACTCTTGGTCAGTGGGTGAACTCTCGCAACAGCAGAATTCTTCTAAATGTTATCCTGTGACGAGCGTCATCAACGAAGTATTCAGGGCTGCGTGGCTTCTTTAGTGAAGAAGCACTCCTTTCCGGCAATGAGTGCCTGGTGCCGATGAACTCTCCCCTCTTCTCAAGAGGCCAGGAATGCTGTCCTAGAGAGAGAGAGAGAGAGAGAGAGAGAGAGTTCTGTTGTACAAATACGTGAAGTGACGTCATGTCCCTTTCCCACATTACTTCTTGCGCTGCTCAAAACAGTTTGACATGCAGATAATTGCGTACGGATGTGTGACTCATAACCCTGTTAGATGTCTAAGTGTAGTGATGGTCATAGCAAGTTACCTCATTTTTTTCCAAAATTCTGTGGCATTTGCACGTAACAGAACAGGTGCGTATATATTTTACTCTAAAGCTACGGAACTGTTATGAGAACATGACAAGGTGCTGAGCACGCTGAAACAAAAGCTGTTAACGAAATGTGGTACTAAAGAAAAAAGCTGAGAGGTTGAATGAGTAGACCGAATAGCCGTGAATCGAAGTGAGAAAAAAACTGATTGCATAACTTAACAAAAAGAAGAGATCGGATAATACAACATATCCGGGGGCATCAAGGATTCGTCAAATTGGTAGTGGAATGGAAGGGCGGGGGATAGAAATCGTAGAGAGAGACCAAGGCTCAAATGGATGCGGGTTATGTAGAGACGAAGACGCTTGCAAAGGATAGGCTGGGATGGAGAGTTGCATCAAATCAGTCACCGGAGTGACGGCCACACAACAAAAATCAGAAAGAAGCGGATGCAAAGAGTTGACTGAGTATACATTCTACGTGGAAGTACCTCTTTAGACGTTATTCCTGTATTCAGTAGTGCAGCTGTATTTCTTTTTTTTTTTTTTTGAGAGGTTGATCGTAAAGAACAACGGGCGATCGAGGAATGTGTCTCACTGACAACTACCCAGTGTGACAGGGTAACGCACGACAACATGTTCATTAGACATTAGATGGATGGAAAAAGCTTAGCTCCGTCCGTGACTTAGGACACTATTCGGTAAGATCTGATGAACGTATCCGACTGCAGATCATATTATTTAAAATCTGTGATCCCATCGGCCAGCGATTATATCTAATATGGTGGAACTTTTTGATGGCACAATTTGGGTCCTGTAGTGAAACGCAGCACTGTTGGCAGTTTTCAGCTGTGAAGAGCTAACGGCTGCAGGCCACAACAGTATCTATCTACAAGGGTGTGACAACACTGACGCGTTGCCGTTGAGACGTTCACAAAATCGTATTACGTTACTGGTTAACGTAGGCCCGCGAAGCTGCAGCACCCAGCCCACTGCAGTAGTCGGGAATCACCTCACGCCGACTCAACTACAGTGAGGTGAACAAAATCATGGGATACCTCCTAGTACAGTGTCGGACCTACTTTTGCACGGGGAAGAGCAGCAACTCGACGTGACATGGACTCAAGAAGTCGCTGGAAGTCCCCTGCAGAAATATTGAGTCATGCTGCCTCTATAGCCGTCCATAGTTAGGAAGGAGCTGCCAGTGAAGGATTTTGTGCACGAGCTGACCTCTCGATTATGTGATTACGTCCTGTAAACGTTCGATAAATGGTTCAAATGGCTCTGAGCACTATGAGGCTTAACATCTGAGGTCATCAGTCCCCTAGAACTTAGAACTGCTTAAACCTAATTAACCTAAGGACATACACACATCCATGCCCGAGGCAGGATTCGAACCTGCGACCGTAGCGGTCGCTCGGTTCCAGACTGAAGTGCCTAGAACCGCTCGACCACACAGGCCGACGAAACGTTCGATAGGTGGCCACATCATTCACTCCAACTACGCAGAATGTCGCGAATAATTGTACCTGGGTGATATGGCGCATTTTCATCCATATAACCTTCATCGTTGTTTGGTAACATCAGGCCCCTGAATGGCTGGGGATGATCTCCAAGTAGCCAAACGTAACCAATTCCAGTCAGTGATCGGTCCAGTCGGGACAAAGGACCCAGTCCATTCCATCAAAGCACAGCCCACACTATTATGGAGCTTCAAACAGCTTGCACAGTGCCTCGTTCACAACTTGGGTCCATGACTTCGTGGGGTCTGCACCACACGCAGCTCTACCATCTCCCCTTACTAATGAAATCTGGACTTAACTGACCACACCACGGTTTTCTAGTCGTCTAGCGTCCAAACGATATGGTTACGAGCCCAGGAGATGAGCTACAGGCGACATCGTGCTGTCAGCAACGGCATTCGTGTTGGCCGTCTGCTACCGTAGGCCATTAACGCCAAATTTCGTCGTAAGTCCCACATTGATTTCTGTGGTTATTTCAGGAACTGTTGTTTGTCTCTCAGCATTGACAATTAAACTCAAACGCCGCTGCTCTCGGTTTTAAACTAAAGGCCATAGGCCATTGTCCTGTCAGTGCTGAGAGGTAGTGGCTGGAATTTGGTATTATCGGCATACTCTTGACTCTTGACACTGGATTTTGGAATATTGAATTCCCTAACGATTTCCGAAATTGAATGTCTCATGCTTCTAGGTCCAACTACCATTCCGCGTCCAGAGCCTGTTATCTCCAGTCGTGCGCCATAATCACATCGGAAACTTTTCCACACGAATCATCTGAGTTCAAATTACAGCTCCACCAATGAACTTCCCTTTTATACCTTGTGCAGCAATACTGCCGCCATCTGCATATGTGAATATCGCTATGCCACAACTTTTGTCACTTCAGTGTAGTGGTTGGACTCTCTGCCTCTAGATCGTCGGGTACAGGGTGCGGTGTCCGGCCGAGTCGGAGATTTTCTTCTTGTGTTGTCCTACTAATTTCACGCCAACTTCATTGAGGCGCAAATCGCTGAAGTGGCGTCGAACTGAAAGACTTACGCCGGTTGGTCGACAAACGGAAGGCGGGGTCGTCTGCTCTGAGCACTATGGGACTTAACATCTGAGGTCATCAGTCCCATAGCCGCGCGGGATTAGCCGAGCGGTCTCAGGCGCTGCAGTCACGGACTGTGCGGCTGATCCCGGCGGGGGTTCGAGTCCTCCCTCGGGCATGGGTGTGTGTGTTTGTCCTTAGAGTAATTTAGGTTAAATAGTGTTTAAGCTTAGGGACTGATGACCATAGCAGTTAAGTCCCATAAGATTTCACGCACATTTGAACACATCTGTCCCCTAGAACTTAGAACTACTTAAACCTAACTAACCTAAGGACACCAAACACATCGATGCCCGAGGCAGGATTCGAAGCTGTGACCGTAGCAGTCACGCGGTTCCGAACTGAAGCGCCTAGAACCACTCTGTCACCGCGGCCGGCTGCAAGGCGGGATCTTCCGGCCAACAACGTCACACGATTATTTCATTCTTTTCACCTTGTGAAACAGACTGTTTTTGCTCCTTTTGACTTAGGTGGGTGGGGAGAGAGGGGCAGAGAAACAGAGCGAGCGAGAGAAAGAAAGAAAGATAAAGAGACAGAGAGAGAGAGAGAGAGAGATTGGTAAATAAGCTTATTTTCAAGAACATCCTGTATTATTTCAAGGGAATTGAGTTATTTCAGTGTCTTTCAATTTTTTTAAGTTTACTGGGATACTTGTTTTACATGCTCTGTTTGCACTAGAGACGGAAGAAGTCATCGAAGCGTCACGTTAGTTCCGGTGATGGAACGTTGCCATCCTCAGGACTCAATGTGTATGCGCTAAGCTATATTCACATCCAGGGCAGCGTAGCCTTTGGTCTTTTAGAGCTTTCTGAGCAAGCTGACCGTCACAGGTCTCTCGCAGGTGGAGTTTCGGGAGCGACTGCGAAACGCCGCCGTTTGCATGAAGGGGTGAGGGGTTAACAGGGGTCACCCTCTGTAGCAAGAGCACGGGATATGTAATTCACTAGCCAGTGACCGGGGCGTCTTCTGAGGTCCAGTGTGCACAAATTCGCGTGGTCGCTGAATAGCGGGAGGACAGCGCGCGCGCTGCCAAAGGAGGTCTTCGCGGCGCCGCCAGGTGGAAGAGCCGCGGAGGATTTGGCCGGCTACCCTTAAACGGTTCGTTAGGCCCCTGGGTCAGCTCTCGGCGCCTCTCTTCCCGGAAAAAGGGGCTCAGCGTCCCCGCGCTGCCGGCTACACACGGCCCTCTGTGCCGCCAGTGGGGCCAACTTCGCGGCCAGGCCCATTCACATCAAAGAAAAGCGGCAAGTTTGTACTCCGCCGAAAGGCACTAATTAGTGAAATATATCACGGCAAGTTTAAAGTGTCGCGCGCTCCTTCCTCCGTCCCGCATTTCGGAGGAGGAATTATTACAATAATGTGCCAGCCAGCCAAGCCTGCCCCTCTTTCCTCCCTCCCCGCCTACGTGCTTCTATCCACCGTCCAGAATTTTTTTTTTCATTTTTTTCGGTGCTTCGTTGAAGGGTCCTCGGCCTGAAGCGCTTATTTACCCATTTATCCTTTCATACCGCCGCAGGTGAGGCGGAAAGTTTAACAAGAGCTTCTCCTTCCCCTCCTCCTCCTCCTCCGCCGTCCCGTGCACGAGGGCTTTGTACCTTCCAGGCGTGGCGATACCGACTGGCGACAAAAGAGACACAGCCTTGTTTCTACTGCATTAAGGCTACAAAGCCGTGTAATCGTGTAGCCAAGACTTTCGCAACAGTTTTACCGTTCGCAGTTAAATTTCCTGCGGCTGAAAAGGAGTACTGGAGAAAACGTAGCAAACGACCGAATACGAAACGTCTGTACACTGTCACATCTCTCTGCATATTTTCTTTACTTCCCTCGTAGCTGTTCTATCGGACTGCACGTGAGACATAATTCAAATTTCGATTGTCGATTATCGGTTACTGAATGAATGTCGATCGCGACAGCCACCAACAGACTCTTTTACACTCATGATCCTAAATTAAGGATAATGCTGATACATGGTGAAACAACGCTCTGGTGGGCAGTTTGCGGGTTTAAATAAACTCGGGGTATGACCATGCGGTGCATCTGACCTGCGGTCGTCGCACGGTGGCGCTGGCAGCAGTCCACATACGCAGAGGTGTGTTGGTGCATGTCAGAGTACAGTGCAGCGAGTAAGTGTCAGACGTTTTCAGACTTGCTAATGGCGACCATTTGTTGAAAATGACTCGTAAAACACATATTGATGACGTTATGAGGGGTAGAATACTAGGGCGACTGGAGGCTGGTCAAACACAGCAGGTCGTATCATGGGCCCACCATGTGCCACAAAGTGTGATCTCAAGATTATGGCAACGATTCCAGCAGACAGGAAACGTGTCCAGGCACTACAGTACGTGACGTCCACAGTGTAAAACACCACAAGAAGGCCGATATCTCACCATCAGTGCCCACAGACGGACACGGAGTACTGCAAGTTGCCTTGCTCGGGACCTTACCACAGCCACTGGAACAGTTGTCTCCAGACACACAGTCTACAGACGACTGAACAGACATGTTTTATTCGGCCGGAGACCTGAAAGGTGCATTCCACTGACCCCTGGCCACAGGAGAGCCCGTAAAGCCTGGTGTCAAGAACACAGTACATAGTCATTGGAACAGTGGTCCCAGGTTATGTTCACGGATGAGTCCATGTACAGTCCGAACAGTGATTCTCGCAAGATTTTCATCTGGCGTGAACCAGAAACCAGATACCAACCCCTTAATGTCCTTGAAAGGGACCTGTATGGAGGTCGTGGTTTGATGGTGTCGGGTGGGATTATGATTGGTGCATGTACACCCCTCCATGTCTTTGACAGAGGAACTCTAACAGGTCTGGTGTCATTTTGCACCAGTATGTCCTCCTTTTCAGGGGTGCAGTGGGTCCCACCTTCCTCCTGATGGATGATAACACAAGGCCCCAGCGAGCTCCCATCGTGGAGGAGTACCTTGAAACAGAAGATATCAGGCGAATGGAATGGCCTGCCTGTTCTCCAGACCAAAACTCCATCGAGCACGTCTGCGATGCTCTCGGTCGACGTATCGCTGCACGTCTTCAAACCCCTAGGACACTTCACGAGCTCCGGCAGGCACTGGTGCAAGAATGGGAGGCTATATCCCAGCAGCTGCTCGACCACCTGATCCAGAGCATGCCAACCCGTTGTGCAGCCTGTGTACGTGTGCATGGTGATCATATCCCATATTGACGTCGGGGTACATGAGCAGGAAACAGTGGCGTTTTGTAGCACATGTGTTTCGGGACGGTTTTCTCAACTTATCACCAATACCGTGGACTTACAGATCTGTGTGTGTGTGTTCCCTATGTCCCTATGCTATTAGCGCCACTTTTGTGTAGTGCCACGATGTGTGGCGCCACATTCTGCAATTATCCTTAATTTATGAGTATGAGTGTATCTTAAAGTAAATTTATATCACGTACATTCAATATATTTAAGACTTAATACATTACATCTACTTGGATACTCTGCAAATCACATTTAAATGCCTGGCAGAGGGTTCATCGATCCACCTTCACAGTTTTCTATTATTCCAATCTCGTACAGCGTGCGGAAAGAACGAACACCTTTATACACGCTAATAATAATTGTTGACTGATTGCTCGTTCTATAAAGACCATACAAGACTTCTGACTTTTTAATTTAGGTTTCCTCTATGAAATACGTATTTTGAATGTTGAAAGCAACCAGTCATCGCCCCATATTTTGCTACGATGAACTAAGTATTTGTAACAACTAAAGAGCATAAAGGGATAATGGGTTTCATTGGAGACGTACTCACCCGGCTAATATCACAATAGCTTCGCATGTTAACAAAGGAATCTGTGGTGCACACCGGAAATCAGTTATAAATGACACTCTTCAAAAGTAACGTTCATTTAACTAATGCTAGAGGAAAAAACATCACGTTTTACGCAGACAACTTTAACTCAGCGCATCAGCTGAATTAATATTAATACGGTGTTGACAACAACTTAAATTACAGAGCGACCGTTAGTGGAATGACCACATAAAACAATTAGTGGGAAAAGCAGATGCCAGATTCAGATTCATAGGAAGAATCTAAACGAAATGTAACTCATCCACGAATGAAGTCGCTTCTAAGCAGTTTGTTCGACCCATTCTTCAGTACCGTTCATCTATTTGGGACCCTACCAGGTAGGACTGAAAGAAGGGACAGAGAATGTCCAACGAAGAGCGGCGCGTCTCGTCACGGGATCTTTTAGCCGGCGCAGGGCGTTAGGAGATGCTCAACAAACTCCACTGGCAGTCGTTACAAGAGAGGCGTTGTGCGACACGAAGAGATTTACCACTGAAATTTCGAGAGAGAATTTTCCGGGAACAGTAGGACTACTTTCCCTCACATATGTCTAGCGAAATGACCACGAGAAGAAAATTCGAGAAATTAGAGGCAATGCACGGGCCTACGGCTAGTCATTCTACCCACGCGCTATTCGCGAATGGAGCAGGGTTGAAGGGCTCAGTGGTACAACAGACACCCTCCGCCACACACCATTAGGTGTCTTGCGAAGTATGACGCAGATCTAGAAGAATTCTCTGTAACTTCGCAAATAGAACAGACACGATAAATCTAAGACCAGTATTGCAATAATCACAAAAATTCTATTTTCTTGTGGCAACTCATCGCTCATTAATGACATATTTACGTCTTTCAGTCCGTTATCTGAGCTTGCAAGACGCTAATAACCTCGCCGACTAGCACTCTTAACATATAAACCCACACACACCGAACACGCACGTGTTCATCAATAACGTAGACATGTACGTGTACCAACATTGGCTTCTTCAAGCACAAAAGATAAACACACACAAAATAGTGTCTAATTTTAAACGCCTCCTGGGCGGAAGTTAAACCCCTCATTTCGTCTCTACGACTCAGTGACACTAGCGCCATAGCACGGAAGAAGGTCGCACACGAGAAGCTGCAAAAGTCTTACGAGATGATCCTTGACATATAGGTAAATTGCCATTCCAGCTCAATGATATATGAATGCAATCTGACTGTGACGTCCCAGTATACATGGGTCGCAAATCATCCGCTTGTGAGGTAAGCACGGATGCACACTGAAATGACAAAAGTCATGAGACGCATCCCAACATCAGGTCGGACCTCATTTTGACCGGTGTAGTGCAGCAACGTGGTATGGACTGAACAAGCTGTTGCAAGTTCGCTACAGAAATACGAAGCCATGTTGCCTCTGTATTCGTATTGCGGAACTGTTGCCGTTGCAGGATTCTGCGCACGAACTCACGTCTCGACTATGTCCCGTGAATGTTCGATGGGATTACTCTCGGACGAACTGGGTGGCCAAACCATTTGCTCGAATTGTCCAGAAGATTCTTCAAATCACTTGCGAACAGCTGCAGCCGGTGACATAGCGCATTCTCATCCATAAAAATTTCATCCTTGTTTGGTAACATGTAGTCCATGAACGGCTCCAAACGGTCTCCAAATACCGAACGTAGCCAGTACCAGTCGATGATCGGTTCAGTTCGTTCCGGGGGACAGGTTCACTCCATGTAAATGCAGCACACATCATTATGGAGCCACCACTAGCTTGTACACTGTCTTGCTGACAACCTGGGTCAATCGCTTCGTGCGGTCTATGTCGCACTCTAAGACAACCATCAGCTCTTACCAGCTGAAACTGGGACTCATCTGATCACGTCACGGTTTTCCAGCCGTCTAGGGTCCAACCGATATGGTCACGAGCCCTGGAGAGCCGCTCCAGACGATTTCGTGCTTTTAGCGAACGGACTTGTGACGGTCGTCTGCTGTCGTAATCCATTACCGCCAAATATGGCCGCACTGTCCTTGTGGATATGTTCGTCGTACGTCCCACATCAATATCTACGGTTATTTCACACAGTGTCTGTTACCACCGACAGGTCTACGCGAACGCCGTTGCTCTCGGTCATTAGGTTGTCCGTGGTGAGACGTAATGCTTGATATTTGGTATTCCCGGAACACTCTTGACGCTGTGGATCACGGAATATTGAATTCCCTAACAATTTCCGAAATGGAATGTCCCATGTTTCTAGCTTCACCTACCATTCCACGTGTAAACAGTCCATTAATTCCCGTTATGCGACATAATCAAGCCGCGAAATGTTTCACATGAAACATAAGAGTACAAATGACAGTTCTGGTCTTTTATACCTTTTGTATGCGATACTACCGCAATATGTACATGTGCGTTCCAGGACTTTTATCACCTCAGTGTATGATTATGAGTTGCCACATACTCAGTATAAAATATTGTACATTTAAATGGGCTTAAAATTTCACCAGCGGCGGATGTTTGGTGAATGTGTTTCATGCATGATGGGGCATTGGTATATTTTGTTGTTAACGTAAGGCAATAATGGTTCAAATGGCTCTGAGCACTATGGGACTTAACATCGGAGGTCATCAGTCCCCTAGAACTTATAACTACTTAAACGTAACTAACCTAAGGACATCACACACATCCATGCCCGAGGCAGGATTCGAACCTGCGACCGTAGCGGTCGCGCGGTTCCAGGCTGAAGTGCCTAGTACCGCTCGGCCACACCGGCCAACTAAGACAATAGTGAAAGCGGCAAGATGACTGGACAGGTAGAGCAAGTCCCGTACCTTGGCCAACAAGATCATCTGAGTCCAGTCCTTTGATTTTTCTGTCTGAGAGCATCTCAAAGGTGAAGTACACTGAGGTGCGAGAAGTCATACGGTAGAGATGTGGACATATATAGATGGCGTTAGTAACGCGTAAAAGGATGTAAAGAGCAGTTCATCGGCGGAGCTGTCATTTGTACTCAGGTGACCCGTGTGAAATGGTTTGGGAAGTTATTATTGCTGCACGCACGACGGGAATTAACAGAGGCATTACGTCCCACCACGGACAAAGTGTTGGCCGAGGCCTTCACTTAACGTCCGAGAGCAGCGGATTTTGCGCAAAGTTGTCAGTGCTAACAGGCAACCCACACTGTTTGAAATAACAGTAGAAACAAATGTGGGGCGTAAAAAGAACGTACGCGTTAGGACAATGCGGTGAAATTTGGCGTTAATGGACTATGGCAGCAGACGACCGATGCTAAAACCTTTGCTAACAGGATGACATCGCCTGTAGCCTCTCTCTTGGGTTCGTGGTCTTATCGGTTGGACCTTAGACGATTGGAAAACTGTTGCCTGGGAAGATAAGTCCCAATTTCAGCTGGCAAGAGTTGACGATAGGTTTTGAGTGAGGCGCAGACCCCACTAAACCATGGACCCTAATAGTGAACAAGGTGCTGTGCAAGCTAGTGGTGGCTCCATAATGATGTGGGCTGTGTTTACATGGAATGAACCGTGTCCTGTGATCCATCTGAACCGATCATTGCCTATGTTCGGCTGCTTGGATACCAATTGCAGCCATTCATGGGCTTTATGTTGCCAGACAAGGACGGAATTTTTATGGATGACAATGCGCCATGTTACTAGGCCACAGTTGTTTGCGATTGGTTGGAAGATTGTTCTGGACAATTCGTGCGAATGATATGGCCACCCAGATCACCCGACATGAATCGCATCGAACATTTATGGGACAGAATTGAGAGGTTAGTTGGTGTACATATTCCTGCACCGACAACAGATCCTCAGTTATGGACGGCTATAAAGGCAGTATGGCTCAATACTTCTACGCGAAATGATAGTTGATGAAAGCGCTGGAACGTGGTACACTCAGCCTAGTGATGCCAACCGAGGAGCTACTTGAGCGAGTAATCGCGGCTTCAGGTCACGAAATTTCAACGTTCGAGAGAGCGGTGTGCTGACCCTACACCCTTCCATACAGAATTAAATGACGTCATTGGCGAAGGGTGACACGGCGGTCGACGGTATCGATTTCCTCGCCGGGGTCTGTGGACGGAGTTTACGTTTACATTACGGCAAAGGATGACAGAACGGGCATTTGAACCATCGTCCTCCGGTATGCGACCCCAGTGTGCTGACCACAGTGCTACTTCGTCCGGGGTGTGTCGGTCGGAGAACAGTTCGCATTCTAGCCGCATCCAGCACTACAGTGTGCGGGAGAGCCCTAGAGACGCGCCGTGGCAGCCGTCCCATTCAGACGGCGACGGGGAGGGTCTGGCAAATGTCGAGTGGGCGGGCGGCCAGAGTAAGCAGAGCCGGCGGGCGCCACTCAAGGTCCCCAGTTCGCTGCCTCCGCGTGCCGCCCCGGCCCGGCCGTTTGTAACCAGACGCCCACGCCTCCACCAGACACCACCGCACCGCGCTCCAGAGGTGGCGCGCTATGGCGCCCCTGACGGTTCCCAGTCTCTCACCCGCTGTCACTTCTGCGACGCCCGGTGCCACACTATTCGGTTCTCGATGCTGTCCCTTGCTACTCTACCCGAACTGCACTCAGTCTGTGGCGTTGTGCAATGTTTTATTACTTCAACATCTACATCTAGATAATACTCTATATCCACCGTGCGGTGCGTGGCGGAGGACAGTCCGTACTACTAGTCACAGCCTTTCCTGGTCCACTCGCAAATAGAGCGAGGGGAAAACGACTACGTATAAGCCTCAATAAAAGCGCTAATTTCTCGTATCTTACCTTCGTGGTCCTTAAACAAGTCGGCTGGAGTGGCTTAGCGGTTCTAGGTGCTACAGTCTGGAACCGCGCGACCGCTACGGTCGCAGGTTCTAATCCTATGTCGGGCATGGATGTGTGTGGTGTCCTTAGGTTAGTTAGGTTTAAATAGTTCTACGTTCTAGGGGACTGATGACGCCGGCCGGTGTGACCGAGCGGTTCTAGGCGCTACAGTCTGGAACAGCGCGACCGCTACAGTCGCAGGTTCGAATCCTGCCTCGGGCATGGATGTTTGTGACGCCTTTAGGTTAGTTAGGTTTAAGTAGTTCTAAGTTCTAGGGGACCGATGACCTTAGATGTTAAGTCCCATAGTGCTCAGAGCTATTTGAACCAACCTTAAGCAAATTGTACATTGATGGTAGTAGAGTCATTTTGCAGTCACCTTCAAATGCCGGTTCTCTAAATATTCTCAATAGTGTTCCTCGAAACCAACGTCGCATCCACTCCAGGGATTCCCGTACGAGTTCCCGAAAGATCTCCGCGATACTTGCTTGCCGGCCGGAGTGGCCGAGCGGTTATAGGCGCTACAGTCTGGAGCCGCGCGACCGCTACGGTCGCAGGTTCGAATCCTGCCTCGGGCATGGATGTATGTGTTGTCCTTAGGTTAGTTACGTTTAAGTAGTTCTAAGTTCTAGGGGACTGATGACCTCAGCAGTTAAGTCCGATAGTGCTCAGAGCCATTTGAACCGTTTGATACTTGCTTGTTGTTCGAACCTACTGGCAACAAATATAGCAGCCCGCCTCTGAACTGCTTCGATGTCTTCCTTGAAAATGACCTGGTGAGGATCCCAAACACTAGAGAAGTATCCAAGAATGGGTCGCACTACTGTAGTGTCCTGTATCTGTCTCCCTCACAGGGGAACTACACTTTCCTAAAATTCTCCCAGTAAACTGAAGCCTTCTCTACTAAAATCCTTACAAGCTCATTCCATTTCGTATCGCTTTGCAAACTTTACGCCAAGATATTCAATCCGCGTAGCCCTGTCAAGCAGCTCACTACTGGAATGGTATTTTCACTCTGCAGTGGAGTGCGCGCTGATATGAAACTTCCTGGTAGATTAAAACTGTATGCCGGACCGAGACTGGAACTCGGGACCTTTGCCTTTCGCGGGCAAGTGCTCTACAAACTGAGCTACCCAAGCACGACTCACGCCCCGTCCTCACAGCTTTACTTCTGCCAGTACCTCATCTCCTACCTTCCAAACTTTACAGAAGCTCTCCTGCGAAAGGCAGCTTGCCCGCGAAAGGCAAAGGCCCCGAGTTCGAGTCTCGGTTCGGCTTACTAATAATGACGTATTCGAACATTACGGGATTATTTTTCCTATTCATGAGCATCAACTTACATTTTTCTACATTTAGAGCTAGCTGCCATTCATCACACCAACTACAAATTTTGTCTAAGTCATCTTGGATCCCTCGTGATGACTGGGTGTTGTGTGATGTCCTTAGGTTAGTTAGGTTTAAGTAGTTCTAAGTTCTAGGGGACTGATGACCATAGATGTTAAGTCCCATAGTGCTCAGAGCCATTTGAACCATCTTGGATCGTCCTACAGTTACTCAATAACAACACATGCCCGTCTACCACACCATCATCAGGAAACAGCGACTGACAGCGGTTCTATCACACTTTCTGGCGCACTCCCGAAGATATCACTGCCTCTGATGAAAATTTGCCGTCGAAGATAACGTACTGGGTTCTTTTACTAAAGAAGGCTTCGAGACACCCTCATAACCTATTCCGCATGATCGTATCTTCGTTAACAGTCTGCCATTGGTACCGTCGCAAACGCTTTTCGGAAATCTCGGAAAATTGAATCTGTCTGTTTCGTACCTAAATACATATTCTACTGTAAAGTTTCTAGCGAGCAGGATCAGGAGATTACCCACTCTACAAGTAACGGGTGATAATGCTGAATGTCAGCGGAGCGCGGGAAAGATATGAGGGTATCCCACGTTGTGTTGAAGAATGTTACACTTGGCGCCAAGACGAATAAGTTTTAGAATTGTTCAAATGTTTACACGATATTCTAGCAATACCATAAAATGGTGTGAACAGAAATAATGATGAATAGAAACGAGATTTTAAAACATATTCTGCGCTATAGCGTCGGAAGGAAAAAGGAAATATCATTCCAAAATTTATTTGTTTATGTTGGTAGTAGAATAATCTAAAAGAGAAATTATGAATTTCAAACTGGCGACACTGTCAGTTGATGTTTTGTTTTCTATATGACAAGCATGGAATGTGGTTCTGAATTTACTCACTTCGAACTTCGTTTGTATGTGCGTACCAGTCTGGATTGTGTTATTTTAATTTAAGATCATGGTAGGAAAAATTGCAATCCAGTTTCATGATCAGTTTTAAAGTATACTTAATTTGAGTTGTCTTTCGGCTAATTGAAAATGTACGGTTGTGATACCGGAATTTATGGGTTGAATAGAAACAGTAGTCAGTGTTTCTTCAACAGACCAAGTTTTTCACAGAAATGAAGAAATATTTGGTAGTGTTCTCAACTCGTGAGAATATGCCGTGATTAAATTATATGGAAAAAGTGAGCACTCATTTAGATTGTATGCATGTAAAATTGGTTATTTGTTAGTTATTTAGAAAGCAAGGTTATGTTGATGTTTAAAAAAAAGTCGATTGAATAAGTTTATTTCAAAAGGTGAGGAGACATTTTTTAATCCAGGATCTGATTTTCGAAAGCTTTTTGTTACTTCTGAGGGAACTGCTTGTAGATTCAAAGACATCATTTTTAAACATGATGTTAGTGATACAAGGTTACTAACATAACAAAACAAACTCATCAGGTTAATCTTCCAATAAAGTAATAAGAGACATAACAATTTTTTTTCAAAAACAGAATAAAAAATCACAATTCATGAAATATTTCCAGTTTTTGTATTGAATAAACCTTACTCAACCAGATGAATTTTGTTTCTTAGTCTGCCATATCCAAAACAGATTTAATCATGTTCCTATTCACCCCGAAGTCCAATAAATAGGAAAAAATAATAAGATTAGTACTGTTGTTTCTATTCACTTGTCTCTGTGGATTGGGTGGATACACCGAGTTTTTATTTTATTTTATTTATTTACTTATTTATTTTTGTGTTACAAAATCATAACTTCGAAATAACACACAAGACTTATAAGCCCATATGATTTCAATTTTCATATTTCTTTTTAAAATTATCAATTCTTTCGTTTACAGTTTAAGTCTATCTATCCATCCCATTTTGTACTACTGAAGACCTTATTCGCACTGATATATATATATCTACTTACGTTTCGAGTCATCCGAAATTTACTTGCAAAGAGTCATTAAAGAGTTATTTTAATGCAGCAAGTGACTGGTAGACTTCACAGACCAATCCCGAAAGGGCGTCAGCGAGCAAGTGGAAAAGAGGTAGAATAGCCCAGTACTCAGTCCGTGACTAGTTTAAAGGAAAGCAACACGTGTGTTCTGCGAATGGTTATCTCGTTTAGTTAAAACTGAATCAATGTTTAACTTTTCCCCATTAATCCTTTCAGAGTGGTTTTCACATACAATAATGAAAACACATTTTCATCATTTTTGTTTTAATTAATAAATGAGTTGGCACCCCATATTTTGAAACTTCATTGTAGCATAGTAGTAGAATTCCAACAAGCCACTACACATTTCAGTGTCTGTTGGTTGCATGTTAGGAGTCCCACCCAACAGAGAAGACTCCAGTGCGGTCATCGACACAGCTTTAGAACGACCAAGGTAAGCAATCCCCCTCCTGATAATCTAGGGAAGTATCGGGTGAAAACGGCTACAACGCTCCCTCGCGGATTGTTTAATGTAAGTCATCACATTCAACCTTCTGTAAACTACAACTTGTACAGTTAGTATGTCCGAAGTAGCGATGTGTCACGGTAGAAATATTTTTTCTAATTTTCTAAGAATTTAAAAGGTATACCACTACGGTTTTATAGGAACTCACTGATTCGCTAACTACTGACACAAGATGAATCAAATCTCGTGGAATTCATTATATGCATTGTGGAAGACGAATTGCAACCTGTGATTTAAATTTGCGTTCTATGTGAATACAACATGTAATCAGTCGCTTTTTGTATTTTATACGGTTTATTGTACCAATAACCAATTTTCGAGCCACTTCAGGCTTATGATCAGGTATGTCACAGGAAAATTACGTGTTGGACCAAGTATAGCTTGATGTTAGGGTCGTGGGACTGGATGAAAAAACGAAAACGTTTATGGAACGAAAACATCGTTGTGATTTGGGATTCATACGTTGTTCTGCCTCGTTTATCCATGACATATTCATTTCGATATTGTATATTTTAGCAGCAGCTTACACACACACACACACACACACACACACACACACTATTTAGATGTACCTGTTTCCACAATAAGGAAAGAACAAACGATTGTGCAGAGAGTATGAAGATGCTAGACATCACACATCGCGATCTTTTAAAAGAGATGCTTCAAATTACAGGATAGTATATTTACATACATAGATAATCGACATAAATGAACATTTCAAGCTGCACCTGTTTCCAAATGTTGACGATGTACGTAAAATATGGATCGAACAAACTATAAACAATAAAATGAGGCACTTACTACATAATTAATAATGAGCGAATGAGTTACTAACGCATGTGACAGAGATAGATGACAAAGGGAATTTGTAGGTCTGCACGTGAACTGAGCTTATCTTTGTGGGAATAGGACAATACAAAGTAGAACAGGACACAATGCCGTTGCAGGTAAATTAACAGAGTGAACGTAAATAATCACAGAACTACAAACTCACGTGATAGGTTCAAATGGACATGGAAAGATGTGTGTACATGTGTTGAATTACTGGTTGTGCATCGATGTAATAATAAGTTATGCATGAGAATAATATACATTAGTCCTTCTTGATGGTTCTTTGGTGTCAGAATATCTTAAAAATTCTGGAAGATGTAGTCCTGTGTAGATTCAGTCTGTTTGTTAAGCATTTTATGAAGCCAGTTTAGACTGCGGATTTAAATCTCCAACTGTCGAAGGAGATCCATCCGTACCCCTTTCAGCAACGTGTAACAAGGAAAGACTGTCTACGCTATCACCAACAGAGTTTTTGGCGGAAAGGATCCACACGCTCTTTGTAACGTGTTGCAAAATTTCTCCATGTTTGTATTGCGTAGAAACAAGGACGAGAACATTTAAGTATATGTATGTAAGACATTTGATTTGTTATTATGAATAATTTCATTTTGTTGTTTATTGGCTGTATGGAAGAATATTTTTATCTTACGCGATCTGAAAAAATTTCCACACTTCTATTTCGCTTTATCGAGGAATGGAAGACTGGTAAATTTTTACATTTCTTATTTATTTATAGCAAGCAGTGGTGATGGTGGTTGCTTCATTTTGCTTTTGATTTGTTCAAGGGGTGTCTATGAGGTGAGTATTATATCCATTATTTTGAATTATAGATTTAAGTACGTTGTATATGTATTATCAAGAACTGGAAAAACTGCAGCTTCAAATGTTCCCTTATGTCCACTATCCATCCTTGCAAATATTTTTTCTGTAATTTAATGCATCTCACGTGAAAGATCGAAAAGTGGCAAAGTGTAATACACAAAATCTTCACACCCATTTTACATTCGTTTAGTTTTAGTTTACTGTGAAGCCAAGTACACCGAAATCCCATGTGTGTGTGTGTGTGTAAGATGATAACAGTACATTACCAGGATGAATTGTTATGGATACAACGACGCAGTGCAACGTAAGAATCTTCGAACATTGCATTAGATCGTTAACGTTCTCGTTAGCTAAATATCTGTTATTTTCACCGCACAACGATCTTAGCATCTAGCTGCACATGGTCCACAAAATAATATTCCTGTACTCGCGTCCATATGATGAGGAGCCTGAATTTAATTTTGGAATAAATCGTATCAAGTTCAAAAAGCGGCTGGTTGCGTGTTCTACCTACATAATCCGCCAAATATTGTACAGTTTCACCGACACAGAAACGCAAATTGATATTTTAAACGCTAATATTTTAGACTGGTTGAGAATGCCCTTTACACTGCTGCATTTCGATAAATAACAAGAAACCACTTGTTACAAATATTTTGGTGTCGCGTTTTGGGCATCGCGGACCATCAGAATATTAGACAAAATTCTGATACTTCAATGATGGACCTTGTCTGAAACGCGTTAGCCGTATTTTCTGATAACTGAATTTTGTTATTTAGCGACCTGTTAAGGGCATGCTTAGTAAATCTAATCGTATAATAGCAGAAAATTAGACTAATTTTATCATAAGAATTACCGTTGCAGTAATTAATATCGACTGAAATACACAAATAACACTATGCTGTGAATGTTATGTTCCCGTGCGCGGGCGATTGTACCGTCATCGTCAGATACATTTACTGAAATTAACAAAACATATGAATAACTTTTGCAATATGTGGTACTATCATTCAGTCGTCGTAAGCACATTTTTACGAATGGTATTTATCTTCGTAAGTTCGTATGCTTCCAAGGCCAGTGTCAATTTTGAATAAAATCATTTTGAGTATTACAGCACCCCATAATGAAACACTAAAAACTTTGAAACACTGACATTTGACGGACGGTCCTTGCATCGGTTCTCCTCAGGCGACTAACTGCTGGATTCTGATGATGGTCTATATAACGTCTTATTTCAGTTGTTAGCTGGCTATCGGTATCACATTTCTGGGATGCCACTAGACCATTCGAAATAAACATTGCTATGGATGGGTGGCCGTACTTCAGGCTCTGCCTGTGCTACGTTGGCAGGTGAGTGGTAGGCAGTAGCGAATCAGCAGCTTGTAGCCAGAGGTAATGTTCTCTGCGGTTACAAAAGAACTGCCGCGAGACATCAACGTCTCGTCGCAGGAAAATATTACCCTTGGGTACAAGCTGTTGATTCGCTACAACCTACGAGTTACCAGCTAGTGAAGCACAGGTAGTAGTTTAACGAATAGCCACCTATCTACAGGAGTCTATACTTCGAATTGTCCAGTGGTATCTCAGAATTTGAAGTTGACAGTCACCTGACAACCGAACTAAGACAATAGTAAGGGACGACCATCACCAAAACCCCGCAGTTAGTCGCCCTGAAGAAGATAGCTGCAAATGCGTTCGAAACGTCAGCCCTTTGGTTACTATTAGTGTTTCATAATGAAGCGGCCTAATATGCAAAATGATTTTATTGAAGAATTTAATTCCTTTAATTAACTGTTCCGTTCGATCCTGGTAGAATATTTTACGTATTATTCATAAGAAACACACGACTCTTGGGTAGTATTATATAATATTTATTATTTAACTAACTGGATCTCGAGTGATAGGCCGTCATCAGATACAAAGAGAAATATGAGAGACTGCGAAATTTTTAGAAAGAAGGTTATAAACTAGGTTCATCCATAGAGTCTTTCAATTGGTTGCCAAAGATGACAATTATTAACGTTCGAAATAATTCCTACCATTTAACTTTTATGTCCAACGTCAATAATTGCTTTTTTTGACAGCCAGTTAAGAGACTCTTTGGATGCTCCTAGTTTGAAACCTTTGTTATCATGAATTTCACGGCCTCTCTTATTTATATTTGCATCTAATGACGGTCGTGCGTGTGTTTTTCACTCATAATATGTATATTGCAGAGCCATCTGTAGGAGCGAAAAGCGAACAATATACATTTTATTGTACTAATGTCTGTTTATTACACACAGGTTTTGGGTTTATTAGGCCATCAACAAGTGAAAACTGACTTGCGTCCACAAAAGACACTGGAGTGCACGAAATTAAATTAAAGTTATTACCAACAAACAGACTCTTTGGTGTTCAAATGTTCCAATGTGTGTGAAATCCTGTGGGACTTAACTGCTAAGGTCATCAGTCAATAAGCTTGCACACAACTTAACCTAAGTTATCCTAAGGACAAACACACACACCCATGTCCGAGGGAGGACTCGAACCTCCGCCGTGACCAGCCCTACAGTCCATGACTGCAGCGCCCAAGACCGCTCGGCTAATCCCGCGCGGCGACTCTTTGGTCTTAGCTTTAGGCAGTATAGGCAAAATCGAGTTCTCACTAGTGCTGTGTATAAAATACGATACAATATAATTAGTGGATTTTATTTAGCAGCCGGCCTGTGTGGCCGAGCGGTTCTAGGCGCTACAGTTTGGAATCGCGCGACCGCTACGGTGGCAGGTTCGAATCCTGCCTCGGGCATGGATTGTGTGATGTCCTTAGGTTAGTTAGGTGTAAGTAGTTCTAAGTTTCAGGGGACTGATGACTTCAGATGTTAAGTCCCATAGTGCTCAGAGCCATTTGAACCATTTTATTTAGCACAGTGGGGTAAAAATTTACAGGGAGCGAGTTGTGAGTGTATAATTGCAACGTAAATTATGGTTCGCTGTGCGAGGGACATATTTCAATGAAAAATAACAAAAGAATTATGTATAATTTTGCATCTGTCGTATTCTTCCTTTAATTTTAACGCCCTGATTTTTTATTAGAATTTTGTCGTCATACGGTCTGTACAGACTGACTGTAATCATGGACCTCAAACTTTGTGTTGGTAATAAAAGGGCGCTTGCAGTCATGGACTGTGCGGCTGGTCCCGGCGGAGGTTCGAGTCCTCCCTCGGGTATGGGTGTATGTGTTTATCCTTAGGATAATTTAGGTTAAGTAGTGTGTAAGCTTAGGAACTGATGACCCTAGCAGTTAAGTCCAATAAGATTTCACACACATACACACACACACACACACATATATATATATATATATATATATATATATATATATATATATATATATATTTGAAATGAATTGGCCTGCTCAGAGTTCCGTCGAGAACCCAGAGGAAAACCTTTCGGAGGTATTAGAACGTCGGATTCATTCAAGAGCCCAGCGTCAAACATCACTACCTCCTCTGCTCTGGTTTCGGCTCTTGAGAAAGACTGGGCTGCCACCTCTTCACAGACATTCAGACATCTCACTGAATTTGCCCCCAGTAGAGTTCAAGCCCTCATAGATGTGAAGATGGACCTACCCAATATTAGTTTCCGCTATAGGTGTCCAGGCACTTCTAATCAGATGGTGTATATGAATAATGGTCCGTTACGATATAATACTGAGTCCCTGAACAGTATCACGAATATGATCTGTGTTTTTTCCTTCTTTACTGATCACTTACTTTCCGCTGCTCCTACAGTTGGAGGGAGGAGGAGAGTGCGAAGGGCTGGCAGTATTCAAGTTGATTAAAAAATCTGAAAGCAACTAAATGTAAATTTAATCGGGTTGAAATCTCGACCCATTTTTGACATTTGGTTCGTATTGTGATTTCTGTTCTATTTAGATAATGGGGTCTCCTAGCAATAACAGGAGGGAGGCTTGGGTAAGGTTATGAGAGAGGGACTTGTGGCTAAGAGGTTCGATTATGTATGGGAAAGAACCAATAGACGTGTAGCGATGTTAGCATAGTAATAACTGGTCGCAGCCAACTTTTGGAGTGAAATAAGTATACGAGTTATGACTGACAGCAAGGGTAAATCTAAGTGTTAGCTTCAGCGCCTCGGAGAGGCTGATGATAACAGTTACACAGCAGAGCAGCACCCTCGAGGACAAGAGACAAAACAAGATGTTGAACTCTACCTTTGTTTCTTTGAAACCACATCAATACATGTCCCCACTAGTGACGTAAAATCTCAGCTCCACAACTCTAGTGGACATGTTTATTCTGTGGTCTTTGGTCGTCCAGCACACGAGGTACTCTTTGAGGTATTTTCAACTTCATAAGTAACAAACAAAAACTTGCTGTAATTTTTGTTTAAATATTTTTCAGGCAGAAAAGAAGGTGAGGTGCACTGAAGTATCTCGCTACACCTTTTTGCCAGCCTCAGACTAGGCAAAGACAACACAGTTCCGCACAAATTTACAGTTCAGTTCGTGTGTAAATCGCGTTTATAACGTGCTGACTGAACTGAGTGGAATGGTGACTGGATGTTTCGAAAACAGACAAAAAGAAAGATAACTAGAAAAGCGTCAAAATAAAAGTCAAACAAAATGTTGTACGAGGGTCGTTCAACAAGTAATTCCATAACTTTATTTTACACCCGTCAATATATATACCAGAATGAAAAATGCTCCTATCATAGCACAAAGAAACGCGAATGTGTCCTGGCCAGAGTTAGGGATGTAAAAGAAGAGAAGTAGGTTTTGCATATATCTGGCACCTTCACAGACATTTAAATCATATTCATGCGTTTGTGCTCGTTAGTATTAGTACCCACGTCACGTAATGTAATGCATCTTCTCAAGTAAAGTAACATGATACATGATGTCATGTCATACAACATGCCATATGCCATCATATCATCCAACATGGAATTTGTCATGTCACGTAGTATGACAACGCGTCATGTAAATTCAGAATTTTGTATTTGTGGGGATCCATAGCCTCCAGATGTTTAATAAACGTAAACATGGTCCGCAGTAGGCTGTAATACACCCTCCTATGGACCATGTTTACGTTTATTAAAGTTAGGCTGCATGCATCTCCACTCATAAATTAAGAAATTGTTATAGTGCACCCTGCCCCCCCCCCCCTCCCCCAGGAGCAAATCCACCCCGGAAATTTTATCCCCTCAGAAAAACATTTTTAGTTATTGCACGTGTGCTCTTCAGCCTTATAATGTTATGTATTGTTTACCACGGGCCGCGAATGTTCTGCATTTTGGACCTAAGATCAGGGACTTCAGCCTATAGATTGCAAGATGCAGATGTGCCAACACATTGCAGCTAAGAGAGCTGACTGCCCAGGAGGATGCAGGATTAACTCGTAAAAAAGCGCCACTATGTCAAGCTATTTTGATTGAAATGTCTATGAAGCTGTTACACAATTCGAAAAGCTAGTTCCTTTCTTTACATCCGTAGCTCTGCCAAGGACACATTCGCCTTTTTTGTGCTATCGTAAGAACATTTTTTCATTTCGGTTCGCCCAGCCATCCTGATTTAGGTTTTCCCAGATTTCCCTAAATCGCTCCAGGCAAATGCCGGGATGGTTCCTTTCAAAGGGCACGGCCGACTTCCCTCCCCGTCGTTCCCTAATCCGATGAGACCGATGACCTCGCTGTCTGGTCTCCTTTCCCAAAAACAACCAACCAACCATTTCGGTTCTCAACTCTCACTCTGTCATGGTTTTGACAATAGACTACCACAGCTCAGAAACCGATGTATATTTTTGTTGACTTTGACGACGATTGATCCGGGATATGGTTTTTTTTATTGTCTTTCGAATCACGTTGCTTACACCACGACAGACTTTTTAACAAAACTAGGGGATCAACGTTAATTAAGCGTATTTGTCTATCCCGTTACAAAATCTGAACCGATTCGCAAAAAGTTGTTTTTGCACTTAGAATCCGGAAACTTTAGCTGAGAATTAAATTCAGTGGAGTTGAAATCTTTTGCAAAGGTATTAATCGATTTTCTCAATTTGTTTAATGAACTGTAACATAGCTACAGGAAGACGGATGTTCGAATGGTTACACAAATGACCATTGCTCTGCAGCTAAACCAAAAACTTTTCACTCCATATTCTTAGTTTAATTCGGAAACGAGCATCATGACATATTTGTTACAGCGCTTCCGTGGTGCAACGATAGAATGACGTCGCTTCACGGGCTTTAAACGTGATGTTTCTTCTGCAAGTATGTGAAGGTTGGAACAATTCTGAAAGATGGTAGAGCCATAATTAATCATGTAAGTGGAGTCTACGCAAGACACTCGTTACCAGCAATGTGCTGTCATTGAATTATTGGTTGCGGAAATATGAATTGAAGTGAACATCCGTAGACGCTTATGGTATGTGCAGTCTGTAGCAATGATGCGATTGAGAGTACTGTTGGGAAAAGAGGAAAGACAGTTATAACGTCAGGAAGCGCAGAATATTTTCTAATTTCTGCTAATGAACACAAAAATAGTGTGCAATTAATTTTCAGATTATTCGACACTGAGCCTCTGAATCCTACTTTGAGGTATGGAGTCTTATATCGCTCCTGTCTAGAGCCTGTGTATCGAGAGTAGGACTCATGCGTGCACAGTGACGGATGGTCTGAAGATGGTTGAGTCGAGTACGTAGTTCTAATTTTCATATACCAGAGTCCAGCAGTGCACAGAGACATTCAAAAAACAGGTCAAGAGAATGTTTTTATGAACTGTTCTGTTTATTTCTTGAGGGCTTTTTTTTGTACAGTTTTGTATATACTTTTAGCAGTGTGAATGATACGTGAATGTGGTCCAAAGTAAACATGTAGATCGTTGTTCTACTGTACGAACTAGCCTTAGGAATTTTTAAGACAATGTGAATGCAGATGAGGGGGAATTTTGTATCATAATATTTTAAGTACGTTTATGGTAATTCGAGTGAAAATGAAAATAGTTAACAACGTAAAGTATAAACAAATATCAGAATGCTAAATATTTATTTCGGGAAAAAGTACAGTTCGAACATGTGTTATTTGGTCTAAAGAAAACTGACCAATCAGAACGGGATATTCTTTGCGCGTATTTTCTCTTGGAAATATAGAATGCTTACAGCAGTCTAACGCGGACGGAGCCCAGCCTTTGAACGGTACGGTGGTGTGTAGTATGAGCTCCGAAGCAAGTTATAATTTGCCGGTTTTTGTAGTGCTACATGTTTCAAAAGCGTTTTAAAGTGAAGGCATATTTATTCGGGTGTATTTTTTAGAAATTTAAAGTAATTTTGTGTATGAGAAAAGACAGTAATTCCACGTGGCATATTGAGCAGATCGATTACTAAAACCTGGGTGCATTAGACAACAATGAACTTAGTAGTATGGCGATCATTTTCATTTACGAACAATCCGTGCTTAGTAGTTGTTCAGATTTCGGGAAATACGTTACCATAAACTTGCTAACGTGAATGAAAGGGTTTGTGCAGGACTATGTTAGGATTAGCAAGGGCTTATCAGTGAACTTTTAATTCTCGACTTCAGAATATACCAAAGTTTTGCCAGTATTTAAACCTTTCATTCAAAATTAAGATCTTTTCTCAGTTTTTACAACAGTTAACGTTCTATGCAGCCTGTTGTGAGTTACAGTACGGTAGGTTTCTGCTCGGTTTCCCTATCGGCGATCTCCTGCAACGAGTTCACAGGTATGTGCAGATAAAGGACGAAAGGTAACCGCGCCGTCGCAACTTGCCATTGTACTTCAACGTTTCAAAACGTAGCAAATCGGTCTCGCGCTGCAGACTGCGAGATACGACTGTCGCTTACATCCATCTCTGCATGTTCCATTTTAGTAATGACAAAAGCACTGTGATTTCATTCGACTATTTACAGAGAAATGCATTTTCTCTGCAAGAGCCTGCTTATCCTTTGTCGCAAAATTAAGCCTAGTGATTATCGTTTTGTGCATTTAGAGAACTGTGATCGTGTATTCAGATTATCTTTTGTGGAACAACAGTTGGTTTGAAATAATTTCCGATATTATTTAGCCCAGTGATTGTGTCAGTGTTTTTCATTGAGGATTCAAGTACTGAGATAAGGCATACAGCACATAACAATCACATATGGTAGGTCAGAAGCGTTGTGTTCATAAGGATTGCACATAACGTGTGTAATAATGCGCGTAGGTTCTTTAAACATGGAGGCATCATACGTAGTACAATTAATGGTTACACACAGCCAATAGTCAGCATGAATTTAAGTACATAGTAAAGCCAAAGTCTAAAGTTTTCTCTGAGATGCAAAAGTAAAAACTCTCTAACACGTAAAAAGCACTGTTTTCGTATATTCTACAGAATTAATTAATTGAGTTAACCGGTTTTCGACTTACAAGGCTATCATCAGACTTTAACTGACTTTTGCTATCAAAGAAGTTGCAATGTTTGTAAACAACATTGAAAAAGATGTAACGGATCTAGAGTGAGGCACAAACACACAATAAATGTCTACTTTGACAGTGTATAGTAACGCAATTTAATAGGTACAAAATTGGGCAATAAATAAATATTAATGGAGCAAAGAGGAAAAAAATAAACACTACACTCGAAAACTGTGCCTACATAACAGTATACTTTAACAAACAACCCAAACTAATTAAAATAAAATTAATACTTGATAAGACTACTTCAAGTGGGGTTAAACATGGAAAGTGATACAGAAACCAATTAAAAGAGAGAGTTAATAATTGAAATAGTCTTGTCAAGCACTAATTTTGCTTTATTTATTTGGTTTCTTAATTTAATGTAAACGGTGTGTGCAGTATTTAGTTACTGTACCACCTTTTACGCTTTAACTTGCATCACTATCGCACTGTGAGAGATGACATTCACTGTGTTTTCCTTGTACTCCTCCATTTTCCCGTATTGATTCATTTCTTTTTATCTTAATTTTGATTGCCTGTGTAAATTTTTTTCAGTTATCGCAATAGTTAATCCTGTTTTTTAATTGATTTCTATATCTGTGTTTAATAGCATCTTGAAGTAATCTAAATTTCATTTTATTTTCTTGGGTTTGCTTATCGATTTCAGCTGTTACGTAGATACAGTTTTCTGGTTAGGTGTTTAGGCCTATGTTTTTCCTGATTGCTCCCTTTATATTACTTCACTGTTCAAGTTTTTCCTTTCCAAGTTGCATTGTCACCACACTGTCGAATATACTGTGTGTTTGAGTCTCAGTCTGGATGATCATATTTTCCAATGTTGTTTACAAATACTGTAAATGGTTCAAATGGCTCTGAGCACTATGGGACTTAACTTCTAAGGTCATCAGTCCCCTAGAACTTAGAACTACTTAAACCTAACTAACCTAACTAACCTAAGGACATCACACACATCCATGCCCGAGGCAGGATTCGAACCTGCGACCGTAGCGGTAGCGCGGTTCCAGACTGTAGCGCCTAGAACCGCTCGGCCACTCCGGCCGGCACAAATATTGTAACTTCTTTAGTAACGAAATTCAGTAAAAGTCTGATGATGACCTTGTAAGCCAAAAAACGGGTAACTCAATAAATTAATCCTGCGTAACATATCAATATAGTGCTTTTCATTTATTGTAATGATGTTCTACCAAGAACCAACGGAACAATCAGTTAACATAACAAATCTAATTTGATAAGTTAGACCTGCACAAGAGTTACACTGAGGATTAGAGCTGAAAAATTACAAGCTTGATGAGATGGAAAAAGTTCCAGGTGGGAGTGGGTAGTCGGATACACAATGTGAAGTGGAGTGTATGTCGTACTACTATTTGAAAGAGCGGTGAAACTTGGAAGATGAGAAGTATCAGGGTGGGTCGGACGAGCGCCTTGTATGTATGGTTGGTGGTCGTGGTATTTAAAACTTACATTCGAGGAAGTAGTATAGGGTTGGTGCATAAATTCGTAGCGTTTATCCGTTAATTTAATCAACAAAACACATACACATAACAGAGACTTTGGTCAAAAAATGATTCAAATGGCTCTGAGCACTATGGGACTTAACATCTGAGGTCATCAGTCCCCTAGAACTTAGAACTACTTAAACCTAACTAACCTAAGGACATCACACATATCCATGCCCAAAGCAGGATTCGAACCTGCGACCGTAGCGGTCGCGCGGTTCCAGACTGAAGCGCCTAGAACCGCTCGGCCACCAGCGGCCGGCAGACTTTGGTCATCAATAATAAATTCTACTTCACTATTTACAGCAGTCTGCCAATACTGGAGTAACTTTCCAATTCCGCGAATGCAGAAATCACGCGGTTTTGAAGCGAAGAACCCGTCTAGCCGTGCTCCTAGCGCATTTTCATCCGGAAAGGAAGTTGCTTGACGTTTGTTCGATAGAGAGCGGAAAAGGTGAAGGAAATCTAAGGATGGAGGATCAGGTGAATAAGGTCGGTGCGGAGTGACTTACCAACCCTATTCCCGTATAGCGTTGTTTGTTAGTGTAGCAGAAAGTGGGTGGGCTTATTGTGAACTAGCATAAGTTCACCGAGTCTTTCCTGGTCGTTGTTCTTGGATTCCGTCTGCAAGACGTCTCAGTTGTTGACAAATAAATGTCAGCAGTGATGATTACTGGTTTTTCTTCTGGGAAGCAATCTGTAGTGCGGTACATCTAACCGTCGCTGTTCCACCAGACTCGTAACATTATCTTTTGTGGATGTGTGTAAGTGTATGGGGAGCTGTTGCTTTGTTTGAGCTCAACCATTCCTCTCTTTTCCTTAAGTTAGCATAAAGACGACATTTCTTATCACCAATAACCATACATGGCAGGAATGGTCTGTACTGTTCACGAAGCAACTGTTGACGAGCAACCACAGGTGCAGATATTGGCACCCACTGATTTTTGTGATTTTAGCTTAGAGCATCCGGTACGCATACACCCGATTTTTGAAGCTTTCGCATTGATGAAAATCTCGCACGACGGTGAAATGATCATAGTTCATCACGTTTGCCAGTTCTGGAGCAGACTGACGTGGGTTTAAGCGATCGTCATGAAACCCCGAAGATCTTCCTGAACGTTTGGAGCGTTACAAATCTCATAGAAATTTTGAAGTGGGACACGCCTGCAGATAGACGGTGCCCTAAACAGAAGGGGCTGCACAGTAAATTCCGAAATCCGATCTTTACCGAGGATGTGGAGCATATATTATTACCACCAAGTTTCAAATCGCGCAATGATCACCATTCAAAGATAACGGAAATAAGAGCTCGTACTGAGGCGTTCAGACAGTCGGTTTTCCCTAGCGAGATCCGCGAGTGGAACAGACGGAGGGGGGGGGGGGGGGGGGGGGAATATGACTTTGGCGCGAATTATGCCCTCCTCCACACACCGCTTGGTGGCTAGCGGAGCATATATGTAGATGATTCTCGTTGAAATGAGAAAACCATTTTCTTGCCGTGCTCTCTCGAGTAACATTATCCTCATACATGGTGCAAGTGTTTCTAGCTACTTCCACTGCTGTCGTCCGTCTATTGAATTTAAACATAACAAAATCTCGGCACTGTTCCGATATCTCCATATGGCACTCCATTTTCTAGCATTCGTACCTGTACTCATTATATCCAAACGAGAAAACTAGAATGTGTAAACTCAAATAGCAACAATGAACAACGAATAAAAAATGACGAACAATAAATAAGCCCATAGCAACCGCAATTCCAACATTCAAAACAGACACGTTAGGAATGTATGTACCAACCTCGTCATGCAACAGCAGCTGTAGATGGGGGTAGGTGGAGTTAGTTCCCTTTCGCCTTTAAGAAGTTATTCACGAATGTATTAAAGATGTAGGGATATGTACTGAGGCCGGTAATAGGTCTCTGGAGAGACGTTTTGAGTGCAGTTCCCGCGACTTCTGGAGCCCATAAATCTGGCAGGCGGCAGGCGCGCCGAACAGACGAACAGAGTAGCAGAACGGACGGCTTGCTTCTGCCGTGCAGAACGACAGACCAGCGGCAGAGTTGATATAACAGGAGCGGCGCTCGGCGAGTTAGTGAGCGCCGCGCGCCACGGCTGCGCAGCGCCTAAATATTTTAAGGAACTCGCTATTCATAGGCCGGCCGGCGATTGTGTACAAACACGCCGGCCGGGCCTTTGTACGCGCGGCGTTTGCATGCGAGCAGCTCTCGCCGGGAAAACGGCACCGGGGCTGTGCTCGCCGCAGGCCCGCCTTCGCGCAGTAACTTGGCTCTGAGCACTATGGGACTCAACTGCTGTGGTCATAAGTCCCCTAGAACTTAGAACTACTTAAACCTAACTAACCTAAGGACAGCACACAACACCCAGCCATCACGAGGCAGAGAAAATCCCTGACCCCGCCGGGAATCGAACCCGGGAACCCGGGCGTGGGAAGCGAGAACGCTACCGCACGACCACGAGATGCGGGCGCGCGCAGTAACTCAACTCTGCAATTGCGGCCCTCCAGCGGCGCATTCCGCGCGCGGGATGAGCATACGTGACGTCGGTCCAATTACAGCGGCGGACGAGGCACTGCTCCCCGACCATCTAGCTCGAGTCCGCTCCCGTTTCAGAGTTAGATCAGTAGCTGCTTTTATGGCTAACAGTGTGCATTCGGGTGTCTAGCTGAGTTGTTTATTCCGTTTTATGCAGAATATTTCTACACAGTAAGACAAGGAACGACTCTGTAACTTCCTAAAGAAAGTGTCATTTGGGCATAATTTCTTTGTCTTTCTCAAACTATTAAAGTAATACGTCATATTTATCGTTTCTTGTGCATTTCGCGTGACGTGCACTTTAACCAAAAATTCAATATTAGCACCGTCTGATTAAAAGTGTCCTATGTAGATGCCGCGCGGGGTAGCCGCGTGGTCCAGGGCGCCTTATCACAGTTCGTGCGGCTCCCCCATCGGAGGTTCGAGTGCTCCCTCTGGCATGGGTGTGTGTATGTTATCCTTAGTTTAAGTTATATTAAGTAGTGTGTAAGCCAAGGGACCAATGACCTCAGCAGTTTTGTCCCATAGGAACTTACCACCACCACCACTTGATATAACGAGAGGTGAAACCACCATTATAGAACGACGCAGCAGAGAACCAGTAACAAAAGAATGAGTCGGTCAAGAAAGCTCTGTGAGTAACAAATCCATCAGGGACATTTCAGCCCTTCTAAAGCTGGCCGTGTCGACCGTTGGTGATGTGTTTGTGAAGTGTTAATGCGAACAGCCCCATTCAAACGATACGAAGCTGACCTCACGTAGTTGACGGACAGATTCAAATGGTTCAAATGGCTCTAACCACTAAGTGGCTTAACATCTGAGGTCATCAGTCCCCTAGACTTAGAAACTACTAAAACCTAACTAACCTAAGGACATCACACACATCCATGCACGAGGCAGGATTCTAACCTGCGACAGTAGCAGCAACGCGGTTCCGGACTGAAGCACCTAGAACCGCTCGACCACAACGGCTGTCAGACGGGCAGGAATCGTCGAGTGCTGCGAAGAGTATCTGAATAAAAAAATTGTCTAAAATCAGCACAATGTTGAGACACGAAGTGATACCAGCAAGCTGGCCGGTGCGGCCGAGCGATTCTAGGCGCTTCAGTCTGGAACTGCGCGACCGCTACGGTCGCAGGTTCGAATCCTGCCTCGGGCGTGTATGTGTGTGATGTCCTTAGGTTAGATGGGTTCAAGCAGTTTTAAGTTCTAGGGGACTGATGACCCAGATGTTAAGTCCCACAGTGCTCAGAGCCATTTGGACCATTTTTGGTATCAGCAATTAAGCTGCTGACAGCCGCAGACGTTCCACCGAGGGTTTTACCGAACTGCGGGGTGTTAGAGGGACACTCTGCCATTTCATTCACGCATGTGTCAGTGGCGCACTCCTCCGTGATCATGCCACAGAAGGACGTAAAATATGAGCACTGTGAAAGCGTAAGGACTCTTAGCTGCTTCTGATCACGTTCAGATTTCGTCGGATGGGTTGGAACGGTCCCGAGTGGTTCCACCCTGTGCACGAGAGCAAAAACTTACTCCACATTCCGTGAGGGGGGGAGGGAGATTACGTTCGTGATGTCCGTCGATAAGGCGAGAAGGGCTGAAGAACAGGCGTGAACAGTGTCAAAGATTGTCAAGAACGTTATCCTTTTGCTCATCGCACTGTCAACTGTCGTTTTCGACCGCCGACCGCAAAATATGTGAGACTCAACTTCCTAAGGAAAATGGTGGTTTCATTTTCGTCCTTTACGCCACCCTCTGAGGCCTTCTCGTTTTGATTCTGAGCAGTGGTGTATCTGAATTTTCCTGGGCCACTCAGAAGAAAACCGCGTGATTCCAACGCTGTGCGTCGCGGTCCCATCGCAGAGGCGTCAAAAGAAGGGATGAATGTGGGTAGGAGGGTCTGGAGGGACACTGATGATCTTTCAACCGCGTGATAAGTTCACAGTGGCATTGGGTAGAACTTTGGTGCAATTTAGTGCAAATGTGTGATTATTAACTCTCTACATACTATACATGAATTGTCCTCTAGCCTTTTCTCCGCATGTGTCGATACGTTGTTGTCTGAAATGTCCTCGCCGGCCGTGGTGGTCTAGCGGTTCTAGGCGCTCAGTCAGGAACCGCGTGACTGCTACGGTCGCAGGTTCGAATCCTGCCTCGGGCATGGATGTGTGTGCTGTCCTTAGGTTAGTTAGGTTTAAGTAGTTCTAAGTTCTAGGGGACTTATGACCACAGATGTTGAGTCCCATAGTGCTCAGAGCCATTTGAACCATTTTTTGAAATGTCCTCGAGCACAAGGACGATGTACCATTACAGAGGAAAATAGTAGGCAACCTTGAAACAAATTTCCAATTTAGACGTTCGAATCGGAGACAGTTACAAAGTTTCTAAAAAATAACTCTTTAATTCTGTTGCGCAGTGTAGAAGAATGTAGTGCAATGTTCCAGCAGCTCCTCGTAAGCCACACCTGTGGGTAGTAAGTGCTAAGCGACGCTTGACGTGGTGTAAAAAGCTACGTCAGTGGATAGCGGGTGACTGGAAACTAGTGATTTGGAGTGATGAATCACGATACACCCTGCGACAACCGTAAGAAAAGATTTTGATTTCACGAAGGTCTGGAGAACGTTACCTGTCATCATGTGTAGCGCCAACAGTGAAGTACGGGGATGGTGGTGTTCCGGTTCGGGGCTGTTGTGCGTAGTTATCGGGTGGTGCCCTTATTGCACTAAATGCGGAAGGATATGATTACGTCCTAGCATGAACCCAATGGAACTTCTCTGGAATAAATTAGATGCTCGACTTTGCTCCAGACCCTTGCATCCAACATCACTATCTCTTCTTGTTTCGGAACCTGAGGGAAAATTGGCTACAATTTTTCCACAGACATTCAGACATAATTGAGCTTGCTCCAGCAGAGTTAAAGCCGTTATTGTGGACGGCCAACTAATAGGTATCGGTATACCTTTGATCAGATAGCGCACAGTGTTATTATGCAGCTGTTGTAGTAACTGGGGTGCGATAGGCAGAGAGCAACGTAAAGGTTACGAGTGGTAGGTCTTCCTAACAACGACTCTGAAACTTGATGTAAGCGAGTGCGCGCGCTGCTGGCAGGAAAGAGAGTAATCGGTCGCTGGAAGAGTAGTTAGCAGCAGGTTTCAGCTGCAGCGCGGGCTTGTGGGCTTTCGTGGATTTTCGAGGCGCGATTTAAGGCAAGCGAGTTTCTCACAAGCGTAACACTCGTGGACTTCAGTGGGCACAGACGAAAACATCGGTTTAAGCCACTGCACAAAATTAATAAGCAAGTTTTTTACTTTTCTGGTCCTGTTTCCACACTTTAGTGAGAACTCGAGCTTACGGAAACGTTGTTTAAAATATCATTGTGCTCCCAGAAGAACTTTGTTGTCACTTTGTTGAAAATTCCCATCAACCTAGTGAATAAATAAGCAATAAGTCGGATGTGTCATTTCCAAAGAAACAATCGCAGCATCCACGTGAAGCAGTTTAAGGAAGGTTGGAAAATCTAAGTCTGTATGTTCGATTGGGGACCTTAGCCATGCTGCACCCGAAAACAACAGCTGCCGCTGAACTGGAATGGAGAAAATGTGATACAGAAACAAAAAATGTCCATGCCAAACAAGAAGAGGAAGAACTTACCTCGAGAAATAACCATGGGGCTAAAATCAGCGATAATGGAGCGCATATGGAGTATTAAAGACAGTCATTTTTGCCAAGCGGCATTCGCGAATGGAACAGGAAACGCAGAGCATTATAATAGTACATGAAATACACCTTGCCACACACAGGGAGCTGTGGTGCTGTGTATAGCTGTAGATGTAGAACCGGGCTTAAACACAGGTTATTCGCCGGCAGTGCGCAGGGCTTATACAACGAAGCGTCGCATTACGACCGACATTAACATAAATACTGCAGAAGTTATGAGCTGCGACACAGCGCTCGGCAGCAAGAATAGAGGGACTCCGTCACGCTGGTTCCGTTGCCTTGTGACCTCCTCTCGCTAGAATGGCTACGCAAAATAGCGCTTGACGATACTGTCCCAAATCCTCATTATCTCTACGAGACCACAGGTAAACATCTTCAGCTGGTTTCTTTTGTGTGCACGCTTCTGACTGTTCACTCACACTATCGGTTTTATCGACATGCGAAAATCTCTTAATATCACAACAGTTACTATAGCGTTACTCATGAGTAGATCTTGTGTTTAGAATCCGAAACAATCAACAAGAATCACGTTCTTGACGAGCCTGTTTCTCTGATTAATGTTTCGGCTTCCAACGCTGGAGACATCATCAGATGTTATAACAGTTCGCATCGTAACTGCCAGCTCAGTTGTTATAGTCTGTGATGATGACTTCGGCACTGGAAGACAAATCGTTAGGCAGGGAAATATGCCTTGTGAAATGGCCTAGTGCCCTTAAAACAAATAGCACCAAAATAAACAATAATCTTGTCGCAGGTGACAGTGACAAATCAGAGTTTTGTCTGAAACGCTGAGAAGAGTCTACGTGCTCCTGTAGCGGTTTCCTGCTCTTGACCCGCCTACGGTGTCGATGGCGATTTCTAGCATGCTGTTGATCTGAGTTCCATGTACCGACAAACTTAGTCTTCAGAAGGGTTGTTTCTGACTCAATACGCTTTGCCTGCCGTAGATATAGTATCGGAGCTTATCGATACTACCGGAACCGGTGACTCGAAGATTCCTGCGGCGCCGCGAGCGGCGCTCTGAACATTGCCACCAATAAAGAACCTCAATGCCGTCGACCAATGAGGACTGCCAGGACGGTATTATATGCGGCAGCCAACTGGGCGCCCTTCTCTTGTCGAGATCACTTCCGTGTCGCTAGTTAGTGCCGAACGTTACACAGAGTTGTTCACAGCTCTATTGCGCGACATTCAGTGGAGTTAGACGCACGTCCGTATCGGCCGCCACAAGTTGTCAACAGCGTAGCAGTTCTTGAGCAAGAAATTGAATACAATGTTGTTATTTAAAGTGCACTTCAGTCAACTAATATTTTGCTTGCCTGTCGACATTCCTATGGCGACAAAACCCTTTGGCCAACTTTCCAACCATTATCACTCTAACATTTGGCTCCTCGAAACATAACGTTTGCTGACTAGCATCGTAACAATAGCCGTGCCAAAGCTGACTTTGGTTCTATTTAGCGATGCTATTGTCCTGCGGCACGTACATGTAAACTTACGTCAATAATTAAACGGGATACAGAGGAAATATATTACAGTTTTGAACTGGTAACTGAAACTAAGTCTAAAACATTGGATGACCGCAGCGGATTGCTATGTGATCTATAATCTGTTACACGATCTTTAACGCAAATCTGTCCCATAACTACTTCGATATCAGAGTTAAAAAGATTAATCACATCTGAATAATTAATCCCCACTGGCTAATGAGATGCATATCAGTACCAGTGAATTCATGTACCTAATTAACGTAGCTTACAGTTTTACACTGAACTGCATGGTCATCTAAAAAAGAGGCTACTCTGGAAGCATATTAAACTGAGCTGCAGATGAGTTAGCGAGCTTCAGGTCACGTAGGCAGAAAGGGGAGGGGCCTACCCCCTGCGAGAGTTCCCAGAAAGCTCCAGCTCATCAGATCAACACTGCCTGGTCATCTGGCCTTTCTTGAGGAGACACCACGGGGCGCGTCACTGAGGTCAAAATGTAGATACAATCTCCTCTCGTGTAGGGCCATCAGCAGAGTCTGTTTTACAACTTAGGAAGATAGTGATCGTAAGATCTGCCATCTGATTGTCCCTAGTTCGTCTGACTGTCGCGGCTGTATCACGTCACGTTCATCTGCAGGTGGAGATTGAAGCGACTGCAAAATCAGTCATTCGTTTCGCACCAAAAACTTGCCTCTGCGGCTAAGTTATGCTCATCTCGAAATATTTCCAAGTCCTCCAGTTCACCTGCTAGAAGAGGTGATCGGCTGATGATGCACGGAAAAGAAATATGACGGTGGAGAGCTCTGTTGGAGAAGTGATTATATTCCATCTGCTTCCGAAAAAGAAGACCCGGGTTTTCGCATCTTCATTCTTTATATCAATCTGACTAGCTGGGCTACGGGTATTCCGAGTGCCAAACAGAAAAAAAGACGCCATAAAAGAAGCTGGAATCCTCGCTGACTCTGATTTCAGGTAGTAGACCAATACAACGTGCCATAACATCTGGTGGTGAAAAACAGTTCCTGCTCTCCCTCTCTCTTTTTTTACGGCCAAAAAGGTGGGTCCTCGAAATACAGCTATGTATCTTTTTTTAACTCCTAATTTATTTACGTTAGCCGGTCCTTGTGGCTTTTGTATTGTGTTACACACTAAGTTGTTGTAGTGCCTAGGATCAGCTGTACCCCACACCCTCAAAGGTGGTCTCACGTTTCGATCTGCGCAGCACGTGCCGATAGTCCGTTTATCTGCATAGTTTAGTTTACCACGGTGTTTAATATGGACAGGGACTGCCATTGTTGTGTGCGGATGCGAGCTGAGTTGGTGACACTTCGCTCTCAACTTCAGCATGTGATGTCTTTGGTGACACAGCTTGAGGCTGCAGTGGATGGGCACTACTGTTGTGGGCTGGCCGTCGGGATCCAACGGACGTACAGCCTGGCCGAGTCCTCCGATCGGTGCTCACCGGTGGACTGCCCAGTTACTGCTCGCGCTGAGGTTGACCCCTCACATGTAATCGAGAGGGAGGTCGCCCCGGGGTTGCAGGCGGTGAAAGACTTCCCAGGCCGCCGCACGTAAGGCCTCCCCGGTTTGTCAGACAAATAGATTCTAGGCATTGTCTGTGGCTGACGCTGTCGCTGAGCCAGATGCTGTCGCCAGATGCTCTCAGCCTGCAAGATCCGGACAATCACAGAGGGTGGAATTATTGATAGTTGGCAGCTCCAACGTTAGGCGCGTTATGGTGCCCCTTAGGGACAAGAAGGGAAAGAAAACCAATGTGCACTTCGTGGGCATACCGGGTGGAGTCATTCCAGATGTGGAACGGGTTCTCCCGGATCCCATGAAGAGCACAAGGTGCATCCAACTGCAGGTGGTTGCTCTAGCGGGTACCAATGATGTGTGTCACTTTGGATCAGAAGAGATTATCTGTGGTTTCGAGCGGCTAACGAAAGTGGTAAAGGCTGTCAGTCTTGCTTACAAGCCGGCCGAAGTGGCCGTGCGGTTAAAGGCGCTGCAGTCTGGAACCGCAAGACCGCTACGGTCGCAGGTTCGAATCCTGCCTCGGGCATGGATGTTTGTGATGTCCTTAGGTTAGTTAGGTTTAACTAGTTCTAAGTTCTAGGGGACTAATGACCTCAGCAGTTGAGTCCCATAGTGCTCAGAGCCATTTGAACCATAGCCATCTTGCTTACAAGATGAAAGCAGAGCTGACCATTTGCAGTATAGTCGACAGGACCGATTGCGGACCTCTAGTACAGAGTCGAGTGGAGGGTCTGAATCAGAGGCTCAGGAGGTTCTGCGACCGTGTAGGCTGCAGATTCCTCGACTTGCGCCAAAGGGTGGTTGGGTTTCGGGCACCGCTGAATAGATCAGGTGTTAACAGTATGCAGGGAGCGGCTACACGGGTAGCAGGGGCTGTGTGGCGTGGAATGAGCGGTTTTCTAGGTTAGGGGGTCTCGGGAAAACACTAGAAGGGCTTCAGCCACAAGGGGTGCAGGCCGAACACAGGAAGAAAATGGCTCTGAGCACTATGGGACTTAACATCTGAGGTCATCAGTCCCCTAGAACTTAGCACTACTTAAACCTAACTAACCTAAGGACATCACACACATCCATGCCCGAGGCAGGATTCGAACCTGCGACCGTAGCAGTCCCGCGGTTCTGGACTGAAGCGCCTAGAACCGCACGGCCACCGCGGCCGGCGAACACAGGAAGAACGTAGATACAGGAACCATCGGTATAAGAGTTGTAAATTGTCGTAGCTGTGTTGGGAAAGTACCAGAGCTCCAAGCGCTATTAGAAAGCTTTGATGCTCAAATCGTTATACGCACTGAAAGCTGGCTAAAGCAGGATATAAACTCAGCCGAAATTTTTGCGAAGAACCTAACGGTGTTCCGAAAGGAAAGGCTAAACAAGGTTGGTGGTCCTGTAAGTTACTATGGGCAGAGGTCATTTACCGACCTCCCGATTCAAATGATAAAGTTTCTCAAAGGTTCAAAGAAAACTTGAGTTTGATTTCAAACATGTACCCGACTCACACGATTATAGTTGGTAGCGACTTTAATTTACTCTCCATATCTTGGCGAGAATACATGTTTAATTCCGGAGGTACGCATAAAACATCATCAGAAATTGTGCTAAACGCGTTCTCTGAAAATTATTTCGAGCTGTTAGTTCAAGAGCCCACGCGAATAGTAACCGGTTATGAAACCACAGTTGACCTCTTAGCAACAAATAATTCTGAGTTAATAACGAGCATAAAAACGGATACAGGGATTAGTGAACACAGGGCTGTCGTAGCGAGACTGAATATTGTAACCCCCAAGAAAATAAACAGAAAATATACCTATTCAAAAAAGCAGATAAAAATTCACTTGACGCCTTCCTGAGAGAAAATCTTCACTCCTTCCAAATTAATAATATAAGTGTAGACCAGATGTGGCTTGAACTCTGAGAAATAGTATCGGCAGCAGTTGAGAGATTTATACCAAATAAATTAACAAACGACGGAGCTGATCCTCCTTGGTACACAAAACGGGTCAGAACACTGTTGCAGAAACAACGAAACTAACATGCCAAGATTGGCGATCTTTTGCAGAAGCTCGAAATTTAGCGCGGACTTCAATGCGAGATGCTTATAACAGTTTCCACAACATAACTTTGTCTCGAAACCTGGCAGTAAATCCAGAGAGATTCTGGTCGTATGTGGAGTATGTTAGCGGCAAGTAACGATCAATGCCTTCTCTGCACGATAGCAATGGAGATACTATCGCAGATACTGCTGCCAAAGCAGAGTTGCTGAACACAGCCTTCCGAAATGCCTTCATAAAAGAAGACGAAGTAAATACTCCCGAATTCGAATCAAGATCAGGTGCCAAAATGAGTAACGTAGAAGTAAATATCCTAGGAGTAGTGAAGCAACTTAAATCACTTAATAAAAGCAAGTCTTCGGGTCCCGACTGTATACCAATTAGGTTCCTTTCAGAGTATACTGATGCATTAGCTCCATACTTGACAATGTTATACAACCGTTCGCTCGACGAATGATCCGTACCCAAAGACGGGAAAGTTGTACAGGTCACACCAATATTCAAGAAAGGTAGTAGGATTAATCCACTTAATTACAGGCCCATATCATTAACGTCGATATACAGCAGGATTCTGGAACATATATTGTGTTCGAACATTATGAATTACCTCGAAGGAAACGGTCTATTGACACACAATCAACAAATCAACATGGGCTTATAAACCATCGTTCTCGTGAAACACAACTAGCTCTTTATTCGCATGAAGTGTTGAGAGCTATTGCCAAGGGATTTCAGATCTATTCCGTATTTCTGGATTTCCAGAATGCTCCTTTTGACAGTGTACCACACAAGCGGCTTATAGTGAAATTGCGTGCTTATGGAATATCGTCTCAGTTATGTGACTGGATTTGTGACTTCCTGTCAGAGAGGTCACAGTTGGTAATAATTGACAGAAAGTCATCGAGTAAATCAGAAGTGATTTCTGACGTTTCCCAAGGTAGCGTTATAGGCCCTTTGCTGTGCCTTATCTATATAAACGATTTGGGAGACAATCTGTGCAGCCGTCTTCGGTTGTTTGCAGATGACGCTGTCGTTTATCGGCTAATAAAGTCATCAGAAGATCAAAAAACACTGTAAAAAGATTTAGAAAAGATATCTTATTGGTGCGAAAATTGTCAGTTGACCCTAAATAACGAAAAGTGTGAGGTCATCCACATGAGTGCTAAAAGGAATCCGTTAAACCTCGGTTACACGATAAATCAATCAAATACAAAGGCCATAAATTCAACTAAATACCTAGGAATTACAATTACGAACAACTTAAATTGGAAGGAACACATGTAAAATGTTGTGGGGAAGGATAAGCAAAGACTGTGTTTTATTGGCAGGACACTTAGAAAATGTAACAGATCTACTAAGGAGACTGCCTACACTACGCTGGTCCGTCGTCTTTAGAATACTGGAGTGCGGTATGGGATCCTTACCAGACAGGACTGTCGGAGTACATCGAAAAATTTCAGAGAAGGAGAGCACGTTTTGTATTATCGCGAAATATGGGAGAGAGTGTCGCTGAAATGATACAGGATTTGGGCTGGACATCATTAAAAGAAAGGCGTTTGTCGTTTCAATGGAATCTTCTCACTAAATTCCAATCACCAACTTTCTCCTCCGTATGGGAAAATATTTTATTGACACCGACCTACATAGGGAGAAACGGTCACCACGATAAAATAAGGAAAATCAGAGCTCGTACGGAAAGATATAGGTGTTCGTTCTTTCCGCGCGCAATACGAGATTGGAATAATAGAGAATTGTGAAGGTGGTTCGGTGAACCCACTGCCAGGCACTTAACTGTGATTTGCAGAGTATCCCTGTAGATGTAGATATAAATACTGCAGGCGGTGCATTTCGATGAAAACTGTGTTTTCTAAGTTTTGTTCACAGTAGCATCCTTCCAGACCTCACCAAAAATGGTATTTCTGCTCTCTCCACATTAATTTCAAGCTTCATTCTGAAGGCATGCGTGCGGAAATTGTGATCAGTATGCTTATAACACTGGCAAACGTTGCGAGCTCATACCCTATCATAGCGCTATCTGCCTTTTAATACTAACATTTCAGTAATCAAGGCAAGATTTTTCGAATATTATTGTCTTATACACTAAAGGGCCAAAGAAACTGGCATAGGCATGTGTGTTCAAATACACTGATATGTCGACATACAGAATACAGCGCTGCGATCGCCAAAGCCTGTATAAGACAACAAGTGTCTGTCGCAGTTGTTAGATCGGTTACTGCTGCTACAGTGGTAGGTTATTAAGATTTAAGTGAGTTTGAACGTGGTGTTACAGTCGCCGCAAGAGCGATTGGACACAGTGCTCCGAGGAAGCGATGAAGTAGGATTTATCCGAACGATCATTTCACGATTGTACCGTGAATTTTGGGAATCCAGTAAAACTTCAGATCTCCGACATAGCTGCGGCTGGAGAAAGATCCTGCAGGAACGGGACCGACGACGACTGAATAGAATCCTTCAAAGTGACAGAGGTGCAACCCTTCCGCAAATTGCAGCAGATTTCAATGCTGGGCCATCAACAAACGTCAGCATGCGAACCATTCAACGAAACATCATCGACATGGGCTTTAGGAGCCGAAGGCCAACTCGTGTATTTTGATGATTGCACGACACAAAGCCTTACGCCTCGCCTAGGCTCGTCAACACGGATATTGAACTGTTGATGACTGGAAACATGTTACCTGATCGGACGAGTCTCGTTTCAAATTGTGTCGAGCGGATGGACGTGTACGAGTATGGAGACAATCTCATAAATCCATGGACCTCGTATATCAGTGGAGGCTCTGTAATGGTGTGGGGCGTGTGCAGTTGGAGTGATATGGAACCCCTGATACGTAAAGAAACGACTCTGACAGGTGACACGTACGTAAGCATCCTGTCTGATCATCTGCATCCATTCATGTCGATTGTGCATTCCGACGGACTTGGGCAATTCCAGCAGGACAATGCAATGCCCATACGTTCTTAATTCCTGCAGAGTAGCTCCATAAACACTCTTCCGAGTTTAAACATTTTCGTTGGCCACCAGACTACCCAGACATGAACATTATTGAGCATTTCTGTGATGCCTTGCAACGTGCTGTTCAGATCTTCATCCCCTCGTACTCTTACGGATTTATGGACTGCCGTGCATGATTCATGGTGTCAGTTCCTTCCAGCATTACTTCAGACGTTAGTTCAGTCCGTGTCACGTTGTGTTGAGGAACTTCTGCTTGCTCGGGGCGCCCTACACGATATTAGGCAGGTGTACCAGTTTCTTTGACTCTTCAACGTAGTTAGATGCAGTTTGCCCGCCCGGCTAGCCATGCGATCTTACGCACTGCTCCCCGAGTGGGAAGGCATGCCTCTCCCCATCACGAATCCGCCCGGCGGATTAGTGTTGAGGACCGGTGTGCCAGCCAGCCAGTGGATGGTTTTTAAGGCAGTTTTCAATCTGCTTCGGCGAATGCGGGCTGGATCCCCTATTCCGCCTCAGTTACACTATGTCGGCGATTGCTGCGCAAACACTGTATCCACGTTCGCGTGCACCATAATTACTCTACCACGCAAACATTGGGGTCACTCTAGTCTGGAATGAGACGATGAGACGTGAGACGTTACCGTGGGAGGCCAATTGGGGGGGGGGGGGGGGGGAGGCGAACCGCACAAGGATCCTGGGTTCAGTGTGGGGATGGAGGGCTGAGTGGACTACTATAGCCGGTTGTGGGGTTGTGTACCACTGAGGCTGCTGCGGGACGAAGCCTCTCCGTCCTTTCTAGGTTCCCATTTCAATACATAAATACAAACATAGATACAGTTACTAGAGTCACACCCCAGATTATTCACACAGATTTATCAAGGTAATATTTTGACATTGTCAGTGATTGTCACATCATTTAATACGCATTTTTATGTAGTAAATTGAGTTAATTGTGAATCTTGTTTAATTTCATGCGTAACGAATTTCACAGTCGTTATTTTGCATCAGCAACGACTTGTTTATGTCAAATAACCGGGGAACTTTACATAACTCAAAAAAACTTGTTCACCAACCTCCGCTAGTGAAGCCTGATGCCATAACCACAGTAGACAAAAAATTAGTCATCCCCAAGAGTAATCATTCGAATAAAATTTGTCACCGCTACAAGCCTTGATAATGGCCTCAGTTTTACTAGGAAGAGAATTCCCAAGTTGCTTCAGATGCGCCACATACAACTGAAGACACCCATTGATAATTAGATCTCGTTGATTTACCAAACTGCGGGGGATGGTGATTGCTACGGTTCACTCGCTCCTTCGGACAGTGCCAGACATTTTCTCTGTGGTTAAGATCGGGTCATTTAGTTGGCCAGTCAAGGTCCGATAGATTGCCTGAGAGTCCAACTGTGAACGCAGTTGTTCCCCATCTGGGAAAACAGAGGCGTCCACAGCAAACTCATCATGAAGACGAAGAAAATGAGTACATCTTGGACAGTCCGAGTTGAGGCACCAACAAAATGGGCATAATCATTCGTGTGTTGTCATGGGCACGTCCTGACACGATAGTACTTTTCTGCCGTGTTGTCAAGTCTCCATGGCAAGCCATCTTATTGCGGTTATTCTGTACAGTCTACTGGCACATACACACTACTTCGTTACCATGGTGAGTTAGCGGTAAGGGGTTACGTGGCCATCTGCTATCAGTTCTACACCATATGCAGCACTGCAAAGGGACCAGTGCACAATTTTAATATTTTGTGCTGTGAGGTTATTATTATGATACTGAAACCCGACAGGCAAATTTACATGCCAGTTTCATTGACAATAAGATTGTATCTGTAATTAGAGGGTAACATCGGACTGGGTTCCAGGGGAAACGTTTTATTTAGATATACAGGATCACAGTGACTGAATTCTGAGCTTTATGTAGGTTCATTTCCTTTCATTTAAAGTGATGCGGGACTTCCTAGTTTCTGGATGATTTTGTGGGCGTGTGAAGGCACAACTTTTTGGATTTGAGACGGAATGGACAGAGAATACAATGAAAAAACGTGTCTTTTGGCATTATAGCAGGCCGGTGCCTCAGGTGTTGGCTTCGCAGAACCGGGGGCACCAGCGCCAAGCCAGAGGTAGTGGCTATTGTGTGTTTCTACTGCCCCACATTGCCCAGTGGCCGAAATGGCACAAGGGCGGCGACACTGGCAGCAGAAGTGCACAGCTTTTCCATGTTTTTCGGAGGACCTTTGCTGATAGCCATGTGACTCTTTTAGGAAGAAAACACAGACTGTAGAAAATAGTGGCCTAGCGTTGTGAGCCGCTCTTCGAATTTCAGAGGACCTCTCGTGCAAGGCTAGTTGTTGATCACGAAAATGTGACATTGGGATACTAGTCAGTGAGGTCACGGAGATACCACTGAAGCGGCTGTCTTTTAGTAGTAGGATGGCGTTGGATTGAAAAGCGTTCCTTTTGCGGGATTTCCTATGTAGAAAGAGCGTCGCTATTGGATCGTTGTGGTTTGCATTTTCCTGGTATTGGCGGGCAGGCACAATTCAGCGGTAAAAGATAGCAGGACGCAAAAAATTAAATAAAATAAAAAATAAATAGAGACTTTATCGGGAGAAGCGGAAGATGACCACAAATAAACTTTTTACGGGGACACGGAGCTGTGCGCATCTTGTGCGTGTCAGCCACGAAATGGAAAATGGAGACCAGCACATCTCAGCAGCCGACTAGGAAGGGGAGTTTCAGCACTAGCAACGCACCCTTATCTGCAGTCGAGAGCCATTCGGACGACGACAGTGTTCACCGCAGCGGTCGCTGTAATTACGGTGAGCATAAGTAGCAGAGCCAGCATCGTAAAGCATTGCAGAATTATGTACGAGTACCTGTCTCAGATTCAGGCTTGGTGTGTTGCATGTGTGAGCTTTCCAGTTAGTCACCAGGTTTGCAGTCACTGTTTTTCATGTGGGATCAACAGCTTTGCGATTGATTTTCTGATGGACATTAGTGTCAGCAGGGCACACTTCCTCATCCAGTCAAGTAACACTACTAATCAATTAAAGCCGCTAATTACAATTTCTAGAATTTGTGTTTGTAAACAATTCCACATTTGCACTATATTGATCCATATGATGATGCTTTTAGTGAATAAAGTAACGTTTTTAAATGAGCTGTTTCTGTTACACAGCCTCCCTTCAAATTATTCTACGAATAAATGCTCACTTTGGCATCTATAGGAGGAGAATGAGATTGGTGTTTAGCGTCCCGTTGACAGTGAGTTCATTAGAGACGGAGCACAAGCTCGGATTAGGGAAGGAAGAGGAAGGAGATCGGCCATGCTCTTTCAAAGGAACCACTCGGCATTTGGCTGATGCGATTTAGGGTAATCACGGAAAACCTAAATAAGGATGGGCGAACGTGTGGTTTGAACCGTCGCCCTCCCGAATGCGAGTTCAGTGAAGTCGAGTCTAATGTGTTAACCACTGCACCGTCTTGCTCGGTTTTAGCATCTATGGCTAGGACCAATAAAATTAGCGTTGTCCAGTGAAACTGAGCACACTAAACTCGTAACGTAGATCTTGAAAGCGTGACCTTGTCATGATTAGTTTTCTGGGTTGGGGTAACTTTCCGTATGTACGGGTTTCAAAGCGTTCATTAAGAACACGAAAACTGTAATTAACAAACGTGTTACCAATGTTCGTCTGTACAACCAATATCCTGAATGAGATTTTCACTCTGCAGCGGAGTGTGCGCTGATATGAAACTTCCTGGCAGATTAAAACTGTATGTCGGACCGAGACTCGAACTCGGGACCTTTGCCTTTCGCGGGCAAGTGCAAGTGGTAGAGCACAGCTTTAATCTGCCGGGAAGATTTTCAACCAATATCCATCCAGTTGGAATGGTATATGAAAGTGTATCGAATTTAATGGTACAATAGAGAATGATAATACAGCGAAAATGGAATTATTTACTTTTTTCGTATTTAAGTAGTTTCTGTTATGACCACATGTCGCAACCACAACATTGGACGAAGACAAAAAAAAAAAAAAATCAAATGAGGCGTCTATATAGCCAAGAAAAAAAAACCTATATATGACGACAATGATCCAACTGTAAGGTTGCAAAATTTTTATAATTACGTAATTGTAATCTTTAAAGAGTCAATTGATTCAATAATTTCTTCTCTTCACCTAGACATAATTAAAATCGTAAAACAACTTTATATGAAACGTACTCAGACTTCAGGACGCTATATTATTCGTAACAACAGGTACGCTTGACGACAGCATACTAGCAGAAACATGCTTCTGGTGATGAAATATTACCAGCGCAAGCTATATTTTGCTTTTAACTGAGAATCCGTTTACATAAAAATATAATTTTTGAGTCAACTGGGTCAGATAATTGTCTCATAAGTACCGCCTCTTTTAGGAAACAGAACGATGCAGTAGATAAAAGGTAGCAAGTCCTTTAGACCTGCTTTCCTTTCACCTTATTTCCTCCGTCAAGCTGAGAACCACATGTTCCATGGTCATTGAGATTGTTAGGCGCTACAGTCTGGAACCGCGAGACCGCTACGGTCGCAGGTTCGAATCCTGCCTCGGGCATGGATGTGTGTGATGTCCTTAGGTTAGCTAGGTTTAAGTAGTTCTAGAGGACTGATGACCTCAGTAGTTAAGTCCCATAGTGCTCAGAGCCATTTGAACCATTGAGATTGTTAGGAGAGTTGAAAGTGGTCGTAACGCTGAATTCAATCGTAGCTAGATGCCTACAGTGACTTAAGATGGAGACGAGCGCTTGTCTTGGACGGGCAGCCACAGCCGTGGTAGGTGAGGCCAAATAATTTCAGTTCTGAGAGCGCAACAGGCCACAGATGTACAAAGGGCAGCCGGTCAGCTCTTTGCCACACCGGGGCCAAAACAGAGGACGCAGCCCGGATCACAGGCAGTCACTGGACTCACAGAAGTCGAAAGGCAGCAGCAGCAGGGGCTTGACTGTACTGTCGCTGTAGCCAGAGGAGAATTCCGCAACTTCTTTAGCAGAGCAGGGGGCCTCAAACTGTCTCCTGTTTCTGCTAATACCGATATCTACTTATTGGCGAAACATTTCTCGAAAACGCTGCTGGTAGACGGATACTGGGTGGCCGAGAAAGCAGTGGCGTTTCTCCAAGTCACATAGATGCTCCGGCCCGCGCTGTTTTCCGCGTGTGCATAATGAACAGGTGTTGACTGGACCGCAGTCGAATGAAATCTTAACAGCGAGCGCCTGTAGATTTCCTGGGATTGGAGGAACAGGTTTTCTCGTCTTATGGAGGCAGGCTGCACAACACACGAAGTGATGCGCAACTGACGCATGAGTGTTTCTCGAACTTTTGATTGCTGTTGTTGTTGCTGTTGTTGTGGTCTTCAGTCCTGAGACTGGTTTGATGCAGCTCTCCATGCTACTCTATCTTGTGCAAGCTTCGTCATCTCCCAGTACCTACTGCAACCTACATCCTTCTGAATCTGCTTAGTGTATTCATCTCTTGGTCTTCCTCTACGATTTTTACCATCCACGCTGCCCTCCAATACTAAATTGGTGATCCCTTGATGCCTCAGAACATGTCCTACCAACCGATCCCTTCTTCTGGTCAAGCTGTGCCACAAACGTCTCCCCAATCCTATTCAATACTTCCTCATTAGTTATGTGATCTACCCATCTAATCTTCAGCATTCTTCTGTAGCACCACATTTCGAAAGCTTCTATTCTCTTCTTGTCCAAACTATTTATCGTCCATGTTTCACTTCCACACATGGCTACACTCCATACAAATACTTTCAGAAATGACTTCCTGACACTTAAATCTATACTCGATGTTTACAAATTTCTCTTCTTCAGAAACGCTTTCCTTGCCATTGCCAGTCTACATTTTATATCCTCTCTACTTCGACCATCATCATTTATTTTGCTCCCCAAATAACAAAACTCCTTTAGTACTTTAAGTGTCTCATTTCCTAATCTAATTCCCTCAGCATCACCCGACTTAATTCGACTACATTCCATTATCCACGTTTTGCTTTTGTTGATGTTCATCTTATATCCTCCTTTCAAGACGCTATCCATCCCATTCAACTGCTCTTCCAAGTCCTTTGCTGTCTCTGACAGAATTACAATGTCATCGGCGAACCTCAAAGTTTTTATTTCTTCTCCGTGGATTTTAATACCTACTCCGAATTTTTCTTTTGTTTCCTTTACTGCTCGCTCAATATACAGATTGAATAACATCGGGGAGAGGCTACAACCCTGTCTTACTGCCTTCCCAACAACTGCTTCCCTTTCATGCCCCTCGACTCTTATAACTGTCATCTGGTTTCTGTACAAATTGTAAATAGCCTTTCGCTCCCTGTATTTTACCCCTGCCACCTTTAGAATTTGGCGGTTTTAATTTGCTAGTGAGATATCCACAGGGAGATTTCTGCGGCCTCAGAGACAGTTAATGGAGAATAGGGGATTCGGTCTTCATCCACTGAAGAGTGCGGGCTAGATTCGATCGTGGTCTGCGGAGGAGTGAGGAGTCCGGATTAGACGGTAGATATGGTTTTTGAACTTGGAGTCTGGTGGAAGCTCGATCTGAGCGATAGGAGGTAACGGAGATCCACCATCCGACTTGGCGCCGAGGCACACTGCGCATCACATTTCGAGTTTTCTGTATGGTGAGAATTTCGCAGCACCGGCACTGGGAATCGTTATAGCGAATTCTCTTGTTTTTACGCGTGCCCACGGAAGCAGCAGTTGTTGTCCGGTCCAAGCGCATTGTAGTAGTTTGTTTGTCAGTTCAGTCCACGGCCACAGTCAGTCTTATAAATCATAGTCAGATGGCGTTATCGCTTTAAAGTCGCAGTTAAGAGTTATCACCCTTGGTTCAACTTCGTCAACTGCCAATCAGATCGTTCTACTTTGTTAATATTAAATAGGATATGATTAAGAGGTTATGTTGACCCACATTCCATTTAACTTGTGTCTCTTCTTTTAACAAATCTGTCTTTCACTCTAGTTCATAAGAACCTGTGACCACCCTTAATAATTTCATTTACTTATGTAGAAGATGTCCGCAGCTCGTGGTCTTGCGGTAGCGTTCTCGCTTCCCGAACACGGAGTCCCGGTTTCGATTCCCGGCGGGGTCAGGGATTTTCACCTGCCCCGAGATGACTGGGTGTTGTTGTGACGTCTTTATCATCATCATTCATCACAGTTACGGTCGGAGGAAGGCAACGACAAACCACCTTCATTAGGACCTTGCCTAGTACGGCGTTACGGACTCTCGCATCGTTCCCCTACGCTCTGTGAAGAAGCATACGACTTCCTTTTCATTTCCATGTGGAAGATAACTGCAGTAGTTTTTAGTGAGAAATACAGTGTGTCGTCTCCAGTGTCACTGTACAGGGCCCTCTTTTATAGTCATTTGGTTTGATATCAAATAGTTCAAATGGCTCTGAGCACTATGGGACTTAAGTTCTGAGGTCATCAGTCCCCTAGAACTTAGAACTAATTAAACCTAACTAACCTAAGGACATCACACACACATCCATGCCCGAGGCAGGATTCGAACCTGCGACCGAAGCGGTCGCGCGGTTCCAGACTGTAGCGCCTAGAACCGCTCGGTCACTCCGGCCCGCGGTTTGATATCCATTGTGCTTAGTTTTCATAGTTGTGATTCTGTCTTAGAGTTATTGAGAGGCGGAAGTTGATTAGGGGCATCCACGTGCCTGCCCACCAAAGATACACCTTGCAAAGGAACATTTCCTAATGAAAGCGAATAAATATTTTTGTTAATTAAATTTGCCCGTAAATAAATATCAGGATGGACTGTAGCGACGAGCTCGAAAGAAACACGTAGTGAAAGCGACTCGTAACGTGTCCTCAAGTGAAACTTTACTATTTGTGCTTGAGCGTTATCTCTGAGAACGTATGTCTCATCGCGTCGAAACAACGTCTTTGCTAGGTGGAAGTGTCGTATAGTATTATCAAAACATAGTTCGCAATGTTTACCGTTCTGCATCCAGATCAAGTCGCACCTATATCAGAAGTTCACGGTTTCTAAAACAGGTATTAAGAAATCACAAAGGAAATCTCTTTACATTTTTAACAAATATCTGATTATTTATAGTTCAGACCGTTTAACGAAGGGTGTTATTATTTTAGTAGAATTTTTTTTAAGGTACAGTGACGAGATAAAATTTTATATTGCTTTATCACGCGAAAGACAACGCTTTTGAAATAAATTTGCTTTCCAATTTAGGGCTTAGCACTTGGACGAGTGGAACGGACTCAGTGGTAACTGGACAACGCAGCGCCTTCTAGAAGTACTGACTGCATGCGGGACACGAAGGACTTAAATCAGGTCCAGCCACATTTACGAAGTTTTTTTGTTGTTTCCCTGGACAAAAATAAAACCGCCGCCCACCCCCGTGGAATCTCCAGTATGGAGTTTTTATGCATTACAGAATTCTCATATACAGTAAGAAGCGATTTGCCAGGCGTTGACAACCTCGAGTTCTCCGCATTATAATATTATATAGTATGTGTTACGTGTAAAATTTAATTTTTGAGGCGTTACAAGTCTCGAAACTGAGTAATCATTTATATAAAAAATGGTGCTTTTAATGTCCTGCCCAAAGCGTCTTTCTCACCGCTCCCCCCCCCCCCCCCCCTTTCCCACCGTGTGAAGACGACCATGAGATGCCACAGTCTTACAAACGAAGAACGTTTATTTAAACGTTCTTGGCTAAGCTAAGATATTTAAGTCTGTAACAACTTTCTTGAGTCGTTTTATATTCTGGCGTCATTAAAATCCTGTTTTACGATTGTCGAAATCAATAATGTGTTCTTTATCGCGTTGTCTCCTGTATAATAGACCAGTTCGAAGTAAGATTTCTTACGTGACCCTGAATCATGTAGCAGCAACACGGAATCATTCGACTGTGGTGCCTTTAATGAATTCAGTTAATGTTAGTTAAAATTCCTCTTTTTCTTTTTCTTCTTCTTCTACTGCTGCTGCTGCAACTGCTACTACTACTACTACTACTACTAATTCTTCGTTTGCTTCTTCACTTCATGGATTAGGCTTGAAGCCGTTTCCGCCTCCATAAATGGTCCTCTCATCTGTTATTCGATCCCCTGCACATTAACCGCAGATTTACAAGCTAAAACTAATTTTACTTTGTGTTGCGGTACGCACTGCAGTAAGGAAAAGGCCTTTTGAAGTCATAAAAATGAATACCCATTACAGATTCATTGCACTTTCCCAGAACCCATTCAACAATGCTAACTCTTCCATTACGGTACTGGTTTCCCCGTTGCATGCAGCTTTTCACTGTTGCTCCTATACGTTTAAACGATGTGATGCGTTGCAGAAGTTCATTACTAACCTTGTAATCGGAAACAATCTGGTTCTTCTACTTTATTTTTGGTGTTATTTTGCGTTGAACTAAATCGATAAAAGCTGTCATCCACTGCAGCAAATGGTGATCAGGAATGGGGAGGGAAGGGGAAGGGGAGATGGGGCAGGAGTGGGAGAGTATCAGGAAGCAATTGTTGTTGGTGTTGTGGTCTTCAGTCCAGACGACTGGTCCCGGCGGAGGTTCGAGTCGGCCCTCGGGCGTGGGTGTGTGTGTTTGTCTTTACGATAATTTAGGTCAAGTAGTGTGTAAACTTAGGAACTGATGACCTTAGCAGTTAAGTTCCATAAGATTTCACACACGTTTGAACATTTTCAGTCCAGAGACTGGTTTGATGCAGCTCTCCATGCTACTCTATCCTGTGCAAGCTTCTTCATCTCCCAGTACCTACTGCGACCTACATCCTTCTGAATCTGCTTAGTGTATTCATCTCTTGGTCTCCCTCTACGATTTTTACCCTCCATGCTGCCCTCCAATACTAAATTGGTGATCTCTTGATGCCTTAGAGCATGTCCTACCAACCGATCCCTTCTTCTAGTCAAGTTGAGCCACAAACTCCTCCCCAATTCTATTCAATACCTCTTCATTAGTTATGTGATCTACTCATCTAATCTTCAGCGTTCTTCTGTAGCACCACCTTTCGAAAGCTTCTATTCTCTTTTCGTCTAAACTATTTATCGTCCACGTTTCACTTCCACACATGGTTACACTCCATACAAATACTTTCAGAAAAGACTTCCTGACTCTTAAATCTATACTCGATGTTAACAAATTTCTCTTCTTCAGAAACGCTTTCCTTGCCATTGCCAGTCTACATTTTGTATCCTCTCTACTTCGACCATCATCAGCTATTTTGCACTCCAAATAGCAGAACTCATCTACTACTGTAAGTGTCTCATTTCCTAATCTAATTCCCTCACAATCACCTGAATTAATTCGTCTACATTCCATCATCCTCGTTGTACTCTTGTTGATGTTCATCTCACTTCCTCTTTTAGAGACACTGTCCATTCCTTTCAACTGCTCTCCGAGGTCCTTTGCTGTCTCTGACAGAATTACAATACCATCGGCGAACCTCAAAGTTTTTGTTTCTTCTCCGTGGATTTTAATTCCTACTCCTAATTTTTCTTTGGTTTCCTTTACTGCTTGTTCAATATACAGATTGAATAACATCGGGGCTAGGCTACAAACCTGTCTCACTCCCTTCTCAACCACTGCTTCTCTTTCATGCCTCTCGACTCTTATAACTGCCATCTGGTTTTTGTACAAATTGTAAGTAATCTATCCTCCCTATATTTTACCCCTGCCACCTTAAGAATTTGAAAAAGAGTATTCCAGGCAAAACAAAGCAATTATTCGTGCCTAATACTCACTTTGGGAGTTGTTAGCTGGTATTATGTGTTCCAGTCGGTGCTGTTCAGTGTCTTGAGTGCCGAAGGAGACAAAGTACGAGGCATGGCGAACATTATAGTGTGGGGTAACAAAAATCGTGGGTTATTTCCTAAAATCATATTAGATCTTCTTTCGCCCAGAGTAGTGCGGCAGCTCACCGTGGCATGGACGCAGGTCATTGGAAGTGCACTGCAGAATGCTGTCTTTACATCCGTCCATAATTGCGAAAGTTTTGCTGGTGCAGGATTTTGTGCACTAACCGAGCTGTCGATTATGTCCCATAAATCTCTGATGGGACTCATTTCGGGCTATCTGTGTGGTGAAATCATTCTCCCGAACTGTCCAGAATGTTCTTCAAACCAATCGCAAACAACTCTGGCCCGGTGACATGGTGTAGTTCATAAAAATTCCATCGTTGCTTGAGGACGTGCAGCCCTGGAAAGGCTGTAAATGGTCTCCTAGTAGTCGAACATAACCATTTGCAGTCAATGATCGGGTTAGTTAAACCAGTCAATTCCACGTAAATACAGCCCACACCATCATGGAGCCACCACCAGGTTGGACAGTACCTCGTAGACAACTAGAGTGCATGGCTTCGTGGGGTCTGCTCCACGTTCGAACCCTACCACCAACTCTTACCAACTGATATCGGAACTCATCCGAACAGGCTACAATTATTCAGCAATGTACTCGCGTCGATCTTATACTGCCATAGTCCATTAATACTAGGTTTCGGGGCGCTATCTTAGCGGATACGTTCGTCCCATGTCCCGCACTGATTTCTTCGGTTATTTCAAGCAGTTTTGCTTGTTTAGTAGCACTGACAACTGTGTGCCGTTAAGAGAGTGCCGCCCGTCGCCGCATTGTCCACGGTAAATTTGGTATTCTCGGCACAGCCTTTGTCACTGTGGACCTCGGAATGTTGATTTCCGTAACGATTTTCGAACTGGAATGTCCATGCGTCTAGCTCCAACTACCATCGCGCGTTCAAAATCTGCTAATTGCCGTCGTGCAGCCGTAATCACGTCGGAAATCTTTTCACGTGAATCTCTCGAGTACAGCTGATACCTCCGCCAATGTACTGCCCTTCTATGCCATCTGTATACGAGCATATTGCTATCCCATGACTTGTCATCTCAGTGTAAAATAGGGCGATACGCAGCCCCCTGGTTTAAAACGTCCCCAGAATTGAGCGAAATGAAAGCAGTGCTCTTACTTTTTTCGAGTATAAGAAGTCGAAAACATTTGGCCATTGTCGTAAATGATTAGGAAGAAAAAATGATTTAGACGAAAAGTTCTTCAGGTTTGCTCTGGGACAGGTGAGTTCCTGGTGTGAAGGGCACGAGCGCCCACAGAAACCGCCGCAGGGGAGCGTGTCGGACTGTGGGAGACCTGTTGCACGGGAGGCGGGCTGCCATAAATACGTGGCGGTGCCGGGGGCAGCAGCAGCAGCTGCTACTGTGTAGTACAGAGCCCGGCTAACCCCCACCGTACATCACCCGCTGCGGTCCAGCGCACACCGCGGCTCTACGGCACAGTGGACGGTCACTTCCGAAGTTCTTTAGAAAAAAATATCGCGTCTTACAAGGCGTGTCACGCATCATTTCCTGGACGCACCTGTGTCTTCGCACTCTGTCTATTGTACACTCCAGGAAATGGAAAAAAGGACACATTGACATCGGTGTGTCAGACCCACCATACTTGCTCCGGACACTGCGAGAGGGTTGTACAAGCAATGATCACACGCACGGCACAGCGGACACACCAGGAACCGCGGTGTTGGCCGTCGAATGGCGCTAGCTGCGCAGCATTTGTGCACCGCCGCCGTCAGTGTCAGCCAGTTTGCCGTGGCATACGGAGCTCCATCGCAGTCTTTAACACTGGTAGCATGCCGCGACAGCGTGGACGTGAACCGTATGTGCAGTTGACGGACTTTGAGCGAGGGCGTATAGTGGGCATGCGGGAGGCCGGGTGGACGTACCGCCGAATTGCTCAACACGTGGGGCGTGAGGTCTCCACAGTACATCGATGTTGTCGCCAGTGGTCGGCGGAAGGTGCACGTGCCCGTCGACCTGGGACCGGACCGCAGCGACGCACGGATGCACGCCAAGACCGTAGGATCCTACGCAGTGCCGTAGGGGACCGCACCGCCACTTCCCAGCAAATTAGGGACACTGTTGCTCCTGGGGTATCGGCGAGGACCATTCGCAACCGTCTCCATGACGCTGGGCTACGGTCCCGCACACCGTTAGGCCGTCTTCCGCTCACGCCCCAAAATCGTGCAGCCCGCCTCCAGTGGTGTCGCGACAGGCGTGAATGGAGGGACGAATGGAGACGTGTCGTCTTCAGCGATGAGAGTCGCTTCTGCCTTGGTGCCAATGATGGTCGTATGCGTGTTTGGCGCCGTGCAGGTGAGCGCCACAATCAGGACTGCATACGACCGAGGCACACAGGGCCAACACCCGGCATCATGGTGTGGGGAGCGATCTCCTACACTGGCCGTACACCACTGGTGATCGTCGAGGGGACACTGAATAGTGCACGGTACATCCAAACCGTCATCGAAGCCATCGTTCTACCATTCCTAGACCGGCAAGGGAACTTGCTGTTCCAACAGGACAATGCACGTCCGCATGTATCCCGTGCCACCCAACGTGCTCTAGAAGGTGTAAGTCAACTACCCTGGCCAGCAAGATCTCCGGATCTGTCCCCCATTGAGCATGTTTGGGACTGGATGAAGCGTCGTCTCACGCGGTCTGCACGTCCAGCACGAACGCTGGTCCAACTGAGGCGCCAGGTGGAAATGGCATGGCAAGCCGTTCCACAGGACTACATCCAGCATCTCTACGATCGTCTCCATGGGAGAATAGCAGCCTGCATTGCTGCGAAAGGTGGATATACACTGTACTAGTGCCGACATTGTGCATGCTCTGTTGCCTGTGTCTATGTGCCTGTGGTTCTGTCAGTGTGTTCATGTGATGTATCTGACCCCAGGAATGTGTCAATAAAGTTTCCCCTTCCTGGGACAATGAATTCGCGGTGTTCTTATTTCAATTTCCAGGAGTGTAGTTTGGTTCCACGTGCAGTTATGAACAATGCAAAGCGTGCACATTGTGCTTTCTGTTTCAAAGCACTTTCTGTTGAATGTATGCAACCTAACGATTAAAGCATCATTTTGAAAGAGTCCATAAGAATGACGTGGTCAAACCTAAAGAATGTTTTCCTGGAAAACTGAGTCAAACGGAAAAACAAACATCATCATTTTCTAAGCAGTGAAAATCTCGAGTAAAGCATGCATGGTGTCTAAAGATTGTAGCTCATGGAGTACCAAAATGTAAGACAGACCAAGCGATTGCAGAAGTAGTTCTATAGTATACTATTTATGTGTGTTAATTATGCTTCGAGAATCCATGGCAAAGTAGCTTTTGCCCATTCCTCTGTCTGACAGCACTATTAGTCAATAAATTCAAGCTTTAGGCAAGGACGTTAGTCAACGAATTATAGAAAAAATTTGTGGGAGGGATTTGGGTTTGCAGTTTGATGAGTCCATTGATAGCAGCAGAGATGCTCATTTAATTTGCTGCGTGCGATACGTTTCTGAAAAAGGTAACTAAACGATTCTTGCAAGGAAATAAATGCAGGCAAGACAGGCAAAGATTTATTCGAAATAGTGAACAACTTCGTGACAGCAAATCAAATTAACTGGTCCCACTGTATTGATGCATATGCTTGATGGTGCGCAGTTTACGTCGGGGCGTTATAGTGATCTACAAGCTCCTATTCTTGGCAGAGTTTCTGATACTCATTCATTTAGGAAATACTGATAACAATGACGTGGTCAAACCAGGTGAATGTCTTTCTAGAAAACTGAATCGAATGAGAAGCACTTGAGTCGCAACATCTGAGTACGGATCTTAGTCATGTACTGCAGACTTTCATAAATGTGGTGAATTATTTTAAAGGTGTCCTCAGAAAACCAGATGGCGTACAGTGATCCCTGAACACACATCTCTCTCTCTAATTTTATAGCACCACTCGTTAGCTGTCCAAGGCGAAATGTATTATCGCACTTTTTAACTTAGGAGAGATGTCTCTTCTTACCTGAAAGAAGAAAATTATATCAGTTCTAAGTGACCGACTTTCAATTAAAGATCACATACTTTCGTGACATGTTTAAGAAGTTAATTCACGGAATAAGTCTCTGCAAGGAAGTGAAACTCATTACATTCAGCTTATTGGCAAAGGTTCGGCCTTCAAAAAGAAGTTTCTTCTTCGGAAGACAAAAATGAACGGCGGAGGAGAAACTGACTACTTTCTATGTTCGTAGCGTTTTATAAACGTCAAAGAGTTAGCCCTTAATGCTGATATTTTTTCTATGATGTAACGTCATTTATATGAACTTCATGTTCATTTTGAAATCTGCTTTCCTTGAAACAGTAATAGATTCCAGTGGATTCAAAATCCCTTCAGTAATGATTCTCTTGAGTTCTTTACTGCAGATGATAGACTTTCATGACATTCTTCACTAAAAAATGACAGCACCAACATTTTAGTATTAAGTGAGAAAGAAGTTTACAAGCTTCAGCAAGAAAGTACTGAAGGTAATAATTCCTTTTGCAACCTCCTATCTTCGTGAGAGTGTCTTTTCGCCGGTGGTGTAATTAAAACCAAGTGCACATCAAGACTTTGTGTGGAGAAGGGATGAAGGTATGTGCATCTCATTTGGTGCGTGAATTTGACAAACTGTGTAGCAAGAAACAACCTCGAGTGTCGCACTGAGCTAAACAGTATTTTCTTCTCGAATTTTATGTTGTCAGTTATTTCAGTTTTTACAAGGTATCCTACAGAGTAGCCACGGGAACAACTTAGTTGGTCAGAGGGGCCGCGAACACAAAGAGGTTGCAAACCATGGTTCTAGGCGATGGTTACGGTTTTGTAAACTCCCACGCGATCAGTAGGCAGGTGCATTACCTCACATCGCGGTTCCAGTAGCTGAAGGTGGTGGTCAATGAATGAAGCGGACCAGGAAAGGCTTAATTAAAACCAGTAAATTACATTTATTTCCATGGGAATGTGAAGCGTGATGTTTTTGTGCGTTTCTCCCAATTGATTTTGAACTATTTCCTGTTTGCTTGTTGTTCTGGAGATTATCTGTTTAAGTTGCTGGGAGCTAGCTGGAGAAGGTGTAAGACCTGTTGGCGGCATAAATATTCCAGTTCAGTGGTCGCAATCGGAATTTTTCTGAAAATGCCCTCTGACACAAAAAAAAGACACAACATGAAGAAATTATCCGAATGGGACGTAAATCGATCTGTATGATATACAAGTGCAAACAAATGATAGCTGTTACAGAAAAGCTGGACGATTGATTCAAGAGAAAGAACTTCACTAACTGAGCACGTCAGTAACGCGTTGACCCACCTTTGGCCCTCATGCAAGCAGTTATTGGGCTTAACACTCATCGAGTTGTAGGATGTAGTATTCATCACAGATATCGAGCCGACTTCTGTTCAATTGGCATGTTGGATCGTCGCAGCCCCAAGACAGCATGAGGGCCCTAACCGTAAAGCTCCATCCTTCCTCATGTGCGGTAGTATCCGGCGATAGTACACCATTACTGGCAGTTTTATTTGGGCGAAATCAGTCATCGCGAGAAACATTATAGTATAGCTTGTTTGGTCATAACGAGCTGCGAGAGCTAACTCTGTGTACTTGTCCACTATCTGATCATTACCAAGGTAACGTCTTTTGTTTGAAGCCAATCTTTGAAACGTACACGTTTGTCATTTTTAGTTTTATTTTAATTTCTTTTTATTTTACTGTTATTTTTATATATTCTTTTACAAATGTCGTCAAAGATGTACTTACTGTAAGCTGTTACACGGGTATAGTGTTCATTTTTTTCTTTTTTTTTTCCTCTTAGAACTACATCCGTGGGATCTCTGATCTGTTTCGTTTAATGGAGGACTGGTAATTATTCCAAATAAGGTTCTCATCTTGTACGATTGTGTTGATATTTGTGGACTATAAATTTTCAGAAATGATAAAGCGAGAAGTTTATTTTGTTTCAGAAATCATATAAACTGGGCCCACCGTAATAACAGCTTATATTGCACCGACACGTATATGCGATGTTTGTATATTTGCTCCAATTTATGAGAGTATTCAGCGCGGAGATAAGTTCCTCGCCTTAAGACCGGTGGTGTATTTCCAGATCCAACGTGGTAATATATTCCAGTTTCAACGCAGCTGCGGAAGACCCAGAAGATTACGCTGAAGAGAATACGGTAACATGTGCTGAGGTATGAGTGGAGGACCAACAGGCAACCACAAGATATCTCTGTGAACTGTAGCCATTGAGGACGGATAGCAGAGAAGTAAAATCGAAGTGTTTCTCTTGTCTTGACCTTCACCTGCAGCTATTCATAAAGCTCCGACTACCATTCCCACAGTGCTTGTTTGTATCCAGCTGCGGTCACGATATTTCACGAGCGTTCCCTTAGGCAATCATTCTTCCGTGAGAACTCGGAGTAATTCTGCTCCAATTGAGCAACGGCTAGTGCAAAGGTGAGCAACTTCAACAGGGAATAAAATTCGAACCACAATTTTGATCCGTCTGAAGACAGTTAACATAGCCTTCTGTGACACCATACACATGGTGCCTTGAAGTGTTTCATTTACGACGTATGTTGACTCCTCTCTCAGCTTAAGATAGCGATCAGAATATCCGTGTTGCATCCACAGAGAGTTCGAGACACGGAAGCACCGTTTCATGCTCCCAGGGTAGTCACAACGGTTTGTGGTTCCTATATGACCTATCTCACCTGCACTGGTTGACTACATAACTCATTACACGGTTCGTCAAAAAAATGGTTCAAACGGCTCTGAGCACTATGGGACTTAACATCTATGGTCATCAGTCCCCTAGAACTTAGAACTACTTAAACCTAACTAACATAAGGACAGCACACAACACCCAGCCATCACGAGGCAGAGAAAATCCCTGACCCCGCCGGGAATCGAACCCGGGAACCCGGGCGTGGGAAGCGAGAACGCTACCGCACGACCACGAGATGCGGGCACGGTTCGTCACATCAGACCGTCCCACAAATTGGTACGGAACCGCACTAAAATAAATTCCTACTTTTCCACCTTTCTTTAACTCTTACTCCTCGTTCCCCTAACTTCACAGTCTCCAATTTTTTGACTATGGTAGACTGTACAAGATTAGTACATTTTTCGCGTGATCCATTAGAAGCTGTCAGAGGTTAGGGAATGAAGAATTGTGTTTAATGTCCCGATGCCGATAAGATCGTCAGAGGATTGGAAAAGAAGGGCTAAGAAAGTTATTTTTGCCCTCTTAAAGTGATTTATGGAAATTTCCGAAAACTTAACTGCCGGATGGAAATGTCAAAAACTCTCCTCCCGAATGGGAGCCAATTTTCTTAAGCACATGTAGTTGCAGATGCACGGGACGTGAGAGACAGGCTACTACAGAGAACGACGGCATTTCTTACTCCACACTTTTGACACTACCTTCGCGTCGACGCGTGTAATGACGAATCCAGACCTGCTATCAGCAGTCATGTTGGGCAGCCAGTTATACTAAGATTAAAACTACTTTGTGATTGACGTTTCAGCGAATCGAGTGGTAGTGACCAGCCGCTATGCAATCGTAGTTCTTCTCAAGCGCCACGTGCTCGTGGTGTTGCCTGTTTTGTGTGTTACATGCAGCGCCTTCTGAAGCGTGGATGCCTGCTGAACTCTGGCAGCACTGCCCCCCCCCCCCCCCCGCATCTGTTAATCACAAAGTAATTTTAACTGGCTTATAGCACTGTACATTGCACGCAGTTCGCCGTCTCTGTAATCGCCGATACTTCTAGAGCCTCTGTTGTCGTACTGTACTGGGTCTTCCCATCTGCTACGCTGCACCTGCTGAAAATGTCTTGATTTATTACATACCGCACATTAGCTTTTGCACTTATCTACTTCTATTTCTATTCCCATTTATGTAATGCATTTACTCCCTTTCATTGTTTCAGTACTGTATTGCAATTTTCGATATTTTTCTCTTACATTCTCTCATACCTATTCAATTGTGGGATTAACAGCTTGATGGAAAGCTTCCCTGCTGACGCCACTTGGTCTTCAGTGACAAGTTCTTTAATTAACACGTCTGGGTTTGATGAGCAATTGATTGCAACGTCCGAGTTATTGTTAATGACGATAACAATGATGATGGTGATGATAATGATGGAGGTAAAACAGAGGACGGAAGTTTATCCAGGATGCTTGCGTGAAATCCTCTAATCAGGAATTTTATTGTATTAAGTATTTAATGATGACCACGACGATAAATACAAACATTTAATATTATCCAAATTTTGCAGATGCACACGTGACTGTATTCAGTACACCAGAAGTATTAATTAAAGAGCGCTTTCAGTCTGCAATTTTCGTGTTTTATTTAATTCACAATGCATCTCGGACCCTATGGGTCCATCATCAAGTGTAAATTGTTTTAATACGTGATTTATTTTTGCTCTTGAATAAGCTGAAATGCAAATTCCTGTCATGAATAGGTATGATGTTAGGTTATGAATTTCGTAAGTCAAATGCGCAAAATAAGTGCGAAGCAGGTGAAAAATAAACAGTGTAAACTTACCACACAATCCAAGAAAATCATTTTTAACTTTTCAACATCATCATACACCGTTTTCTCTATCCTGATCATGCATATCACTTCGTTCAAGAGGCACATCTGTATACCCATTTTTGTGAACACTCCACAGAATTTGTTCAGCATGGTGTGAATAAGAATGAATTAGTTCATTGTGTCAGATATCTAATTATTAAACAATTGACGTATGCAGGTAATCACTTTGGAATAGGTCTTCTAAATCACTAACATAACAGTGGCTTGTGAAGTCTGTTGGTTCATTTAACGTAGATTTTTTATTTTTTATTTTATGGAGATATATCTCCAGCTTTTCTAACACGTTTAAGGTCTTACCATTGACTCCATTATGCAGTGCTACCAATTTTTTTCTAGACTCTCGATAATATGTTTCTTTTCCAACATATATAGTGCAATAATTGATTTTTCGAAGTGGAAGAACCTACAAGCATTTGTGTGTTCTTGGAAACGGATTTTGCGATTTCTGCCCGTTTTCCCTACGTAGTAGGCTGGACAATTGGGGCATGATAATTTGTGCATTTCATTTTATGTTATGGACGAGTAAGTTCCCTAACTTATTATTAGCTGAGAATGCAACGGTTAAATTTGTTTTTTGAAAAGGTTAGCAATTTTTTGTGATATGGGGCTCAGGTATGGGATAGTGGTAAATATTTTCTCTTCTTTCACAGTGTGGCTATTTGCTGTCTTACTTTTGTGTATTTTTCTGGCTCATTTGTCAATTGTTTTGGCCGTGTAGCCATTGTTTATGGCAATGCCTTTTGTTGTATCTAGCTCATTCCTAAGGCTGTTTTCCTCTAAATCAAGAGATTTAGAAGAAAGCAGCCTTAGGAATGAGCTATACACAAAAACTACCAGGGAAATCAGGCGAAAACTGCAAAATCTGTTTCCCAGAGCACAGAAATGCCTCCACACATTGGTTGTGGGATCATACACGACCATTAACCCAGATCACGGGAGATAGGGTCACCTTTCCCATCATCTACTTGAGTAATTCTTGCCTGGCGCATCCACTTTGAGGGGGGAGGGGGGCGGGAGGTGGCCACCCTTCACATCGGTAGGCCGGTGCGAAAGGGTGGTTAAGTTCAGCCAGGGACCAGCTTCACGGGATATAACGTGGAGAACAGGCACCTTGAAAGGCTAAGAGAGTAAGCCCTGAACGAAATCATGTGTGTTAGTCGCAGCAAGTCAGCAAATGAGCAAACAAATACAGCTTTTAAACCTAAACCAATCCTCAGATAGAAGAATGAATTAAACAGAAGACATGACAGCTCGAAGTAATGCCTACTGCTTATCGCAGATACCGGAAGACATAAAATACTCCCAAAAAGGAACGACTGAAAATTGATACACCCAGTATTCTCACTCTCACCAACAAAAGCGAAGTACTAGAAGTTCTTAAGGACGGGCTTAAGCCCAGGATAACGCGGTTGACTGAGACAAAGTGTAAAATATATGGGAAGATATCACTGAGAAATGGATATGTGCTATTGTGGAGTGGTAAAAATAGTGAATCCCAAATGGAGTTGGCCTCCTGCTCCATAAAGATATAGACATACAGACGACGTCAAATATGTGAGTGACAGGATCATCGAGATGAGACTAAGGGCTGGTAATGCACAGCACATTGTCTCGCAAGTATAGGCACCACAGACAGAATGTACCAAGGAGGAAAAGAGCATAGCGTCAACGAAGTTGAAGAACAAATTACAGAGGAGAACACCATTATCATGGGCAATCTGAATGCTCAAGTTGGTAGAGAGAGACTAGGAAGTGAATACATAATCGGTCCTCGTTGTTTGGCAACAGAAACCTGGAAGAATAGAATCTAATGGATTTCTGTTTGCGAAAGAAGTTAACCATACACAACACAAGAGGAAAAGTCATAAAATAACTAGATACAGCTGAATGCTATGACAGACTTCCTTATCACTGATAGAAAAGCTGATCAATATGTTACAGATATTAAGACTTGGCTGTTGAAGGATATGGAAAAGAAAAGGAACTATGAAGCACGAATAACAGCCAAATTATCGAAAACTGAGAAGGGGTAGCAGAAGAAGAATGGTCTTTATTCAAAGAAATCCTTGTTAAAGCAGCCACGGACATAGGGGAAAAACGAGTACCAAACGAAAATAGAAGGAAACCCCTTGGTGGGTTGATCGGGTGCATACAGCAGTAAAAGATGGGAAAATACTGAAAAGAAAATTAGACCACGAAAAACAGAAAACAGATTATAGACGAAATGAATTAGCAATTGAACATCTAGCACATGCATACCTGGGAAAGAAACTAGGTGTAAAAAGACTGATCCAGGAAGAAAAGGAAAAGTGCTGGGAAGATTCTACTACAAGGACAGAGGAGAATTGTCAGGGAAGTAGGAAATTACTATACAAAGTACTAAAGAGCAAACGAAATGAATATGTAAATATCCTTGCACTGGAAACCGAAGAAGGTATCAGGGATTAAATAAAAAAGTACTTCAACATCCTGCTAAATGGAGATGGGGCAACACAACCATCAACGATTGTAAAGTAATTAATGAAGCCAAACCAACGGCCACCCATTAACATGGTGTGATGCAGAAACAGCATTAAAGAGCATGTGGAATGAAAGGTCGACAGGCTTTGATGATCTCAGCTCAGACATGATAAAAGCAGCTGGAATATAAGGCTTAAATTCGACATGTAGAGTGTTATCAGTGATTTGGGATGAAAACATAATCCCACAAGATGTTTCGAAAAGGGCAGTCGACAAAAAATGTGGAAATTACAGAGGTGCCACGCTGCTGTCACACATCCTGAAGCTTTTAGAACATGTCATAGAAATGAGACTTATAGAGATAGTAGAACTTTTACTTGAGGAAGAACAAAATGGATTCAGGGAAGACCGGGTTGCTATGGATCCTATTTCTGCAGCAAGAATGCTGACAGAAAAGCACTGGCAAAATGGAAGGACTCTTGTGATTGTGTTAGTGGACATTGAAGAAGCGTATGAAATGTTCCCTCAAAACAAGATACGGGTATGTTTGGAAGACGTAAAGGTGCCAAAGTACCTAATTGATAAAGTCAATTGCTATACCAAAAGTGTTACAGATGGGACCAAATCGGCAACGGACGATCAGAATGGTTTGAAACAAAGAGACGTGTCCAACAAGGAAGTGTCCTGTGACCACTCCTGTTTGCAACAGTAAAGAACAAGATCATAAAATGTATCAAGAGAAAAGAGAGCGAACCAAATGTCCTAGGTTTTGCTGATGATTTGGTAGTATGGGGAGAGACAGTAGCTGAAGCACAGAAGAAACTTAATGATTGGAACAACACATTCAAAGAATGTCGGACTGAAAATAAGTAAAACAAAGGCAGTAGAAATGACCATGAACAGGCAAGTAACACACTCAAATACATTTTAGAAGGTGTCAAAGCAGAATCAATTTCCCATTTCAAGTACCCAGGAAGCTTGATCTCGAAAGACAACACCATTAAGCAGTAAGTACTCAGCAGGAAATAGAAACCACCCAGTTGATACAGTCAAATCAGAAATCCTCTCTGGAACGATACAATGCCACGAAAAGCTAAAGCGGCCATGTACCAGACCTATTTCGTACCAATCCTTATGTATGGTTTAGAAAAATGTACCGTACTAGACAAAGTCCTCAGCGGAATTCAGGCAACAGAAATGAGATTCATTACAACCATGAATCAGACAACTAGAAACGACAAAATGTGGAATAAGGTGAATAGAAATGTAGCTGATATTGATGGTCCAGTTAGCAGTGTCATGTAGTAACGCAGGCTTCAGTGGTATGGGCACATAATGAGAAGCAACAGCGAAAGACCTGCCAGAAAGTATTTCAACCTGAACCTCGTAGGAAGAAGACCACAGGGAAGACCAAGAAAAATCTGGCTAGAGACTGTAAGATCAGATGTGGAGGAGAAAGGACACAAATGGGAAGTTGTCCTGGAACAGAAGATGTATGAACACAGAAGGAGATGGCGAGCGCCTGTACACCACATCTGGGGAACTGGAGCTAGAAAAAAATGATGATGACAAAAGCTTTCAGGTTCAGTCACTTCGAAAAATCAGCTATTGCACTACGTATGTTGTAAACGAAACATACTGTCAACGGTCTAGAAAAAGAATTGCTAATACTGCACAAGGCAGCTAATAATGAACGATCAAGAATTAGGTCTGGTAACATAGGCGTGATTAAGCTTGCTCGAAATGTATTGTACACCCGATTATCTCATTCAAGGATTTTCGTGTTATACGTGAGGGTAGTGTATTTCTGAGTTTGTGGGATGTTATTTGAACCTTGCTTTGCTACCTACGTAATTAACGCTTTCAGCTACGACGTGTTGCTCTGTGAACAGTGATTATAGCCTATACACCATCGAAAAATGAAGTGTAATAAACTGTGTAATGTCGTGACTGGACATTAACGAACCAGGCTCGAATCAAGGTGTTGGCAAAATAGGCCCCGCCAAAGTGGCGCAAAAATTTACCGGGTAGAAACAAGAAAAGAAGACAGTTTGAAAATTTACGTGAGTTCCCCTATGCCTCAAGTTTCTTTATGCTGCCAACGACAAAACTTTCCTTCGGCTAGCGCCTGTAAACATTTGTAGTGACGAGAATGCCATTTCGTTCATGTAGTGTCATAAACGATTATTACCGAACAGTCAAAAAACATGTTCTATCAAACTCCGTAAAATATTTGTTGACTGCGACGAACACTGCCATGTTTGATGAAAATTTGCTTTGAGAGTTAGCGAACAAGAAGACGTCACTTGGGGCTACTTGTGATGAATAGGGTGGATGAAGAACCAGTTCAAGGCCCAATTCATGCACTTTTGTCACTGTTATCGCTGATGTGTGGGGTGGTGCATCATCCTGGTGAAAAAGCCATTTGGCTGCATATTTTTGCATACCAATCTTGGCCTTTTTTCAGCCAATTGAAGTTTCAAACGATCCAACAATGAAGCACTGCGAATCCCAATAAACACAGTTTTCATCACTCTACCAGCTGACGAAATGGCCTTCGCCTTCTTCGATGCACTTTTAGCAGCTTTTGCCCATCGTTTTGACCGCCTTTTTGACTCTGGTGTGTTATGATGCACCCAGGTTTCATCGACAATCACAAGTTGAAGCAAAAAGTTTTGCTGATTGCGATTAAACATCAGCAGACAATTGTGTTAAACTGTTGTGCCGGATGCGTTTTTGGTCGACTGTGAGCAAATGCGGCACTCACCTCGCGCACAGCTTTTTCATAGACAATTCTGCGTGGAGGATGTTATGTACTCGCTCAGCTGAGATGACAACAGTCTCAGTAAACACACGAATTTTTATTCGGCGGTCTTGAATTACCATATCGTGGATTTTGTCAATGGTTTTCTTTGTGGCCACCTCGGTAGGACAGCCGGAGGGCGCTTTCTTCAGTGCTCGTCCGACCACATTTAAATTCATTAATCCAAAAGTAAATTGCCTTCAGTGATGTTGCAGAGACCATGTGAACTTCTTCCAATTCTGTTTTGATTTGTGTTGCAGTCCAACATGTTTAATAACAGGACGTTCTACGTTTCCATTCGCTGTCCTCGCACTGACCAATTCAGACGGATGTCAAGATTGAACTGTGCTATGTACACCGTTGAAATTCTTAAAACGATACTTGGAATAATCAAGCTTACCAACTGTGAAGGTGCAATAAAAATGTTCCATTCACTCATGGAAATTTACCAGACTTATCAAACCACCTTCGTCTAACTGCACCACGCAGATTTCATTTCGTAATGCGCCGTGTACGGATCAAAGCAGTGCTGTACAGTATGCTCATAAAACAATACAGATACATAACGAGTCGTGCTCACACCAAGGTGCAACTCGTCATTTTCACATTAACAAAATGTTCCTGGTAAAAACCCTAAGACTGAGTGGAGGTGGCACGTGAGATATTTGAATCTGTGATCTTGCATTTAGCCACTGAGAAACCGATCCAAGCTGGACACCATCTGTAGCGTGCCACTGGAATAACCTTAAATAGTTTTTGCGTGAACGAGTGGGAGAGGCTGCCTTGATATATCATCCATTATGCTTGAACGCCGGTGAATTCGTGACACTTGCTGTCAGGCCATCTCCAAGTGGCGGCCTTGTTTATCGCTGCACAGACGGCGGCGCAGAACAGAAGGGGCAGAGGGAGGGAAGGGCACAGAATTCAGGTGCAGCCTTCACCTGGACAGAGCCGTCATCCCATCGCGGCAGCAGCCCGGTTTCACTTTCCCTCGCGAAGGAAAACGAGGTCGGGCCGTCTTCTTTTTGTCGGCGGCTCGTAGCCAGCATCACGCTCGGCCTTGAACGGAGCCAACGTAATCGTCGGCTGGGCCCCTCCTTCTCCTCTGGCGCCGGTGGCCGCTTTCTCGGTTCACGACCGCTGCCTGCCTGCTGGCCATACAGCTGCTGGTCTCGCCGCTACTGCAGGCGTCCGCTTTAAATGCCCGGAAATGAAGCGAATCTTTACTATGGCGATACACGGTTAAATGAGGGGTTTTGGGCGCTTGGGCGGAGTGGTACTTCTGCGGACTCGGCTTTTCAAAGGTAGCATTCGAGCGCACTTGGAAAACTTGCTTCCACATCCACATATATACTCGGCTAGCCACCAAGCTGTGTGCGGCGGAGGGCACAATTCGCGCCAAAATCATAACCCCCCCCCCCCCCCTGTTCCACTCGCGGACCGCGCGAGAGAAAAAAAGACTGTCTGAATCCCTCAGTACGAGCTCTTTTTCCCTTATCTTTGAATGGTGATCATTGCGCGATTTGAAAGTTGGTGGTAACAATATATGCTCTACATCCTCGGTGAAGATCGGATTTAGTGAGCAGCCCCTTCCGTTTAGCACGTCGTCTGTATGCACGTGTGTCCAATTTCAAACTTTCAATGAAATTTGTAACGCTCTCGCGAAGGCTAAATGTACCAGTCACGAATCTTGCCGCTCTTCTTTGGACCTTGTCAATCTCTTGAATCAGACCCAACTGGTAAGGGTCCCATACAGACGAACAGTACTCTAAGACTGGGCGAACTAACGTATTGCAAGCAATTTCCTTTGTTGAAGGACTGCATCGCTTAAGGATTCTACCAATAAATCGCAATCTAGAGTTCGCCTTGCCCGTTACTTGTGTAATCTGATCATTCCATTTGAGATCATTTCGAATAGTCACACCCAGATACTTGACGGACGTTACCGCTTCCAAAGACTGGGCATTTATTTTGTACTCGTACATTAATGGGGATTTTCGCCATGTTATATGCAGTAGGTTACACTTACTGATACTGAAAGATAACTGCCAGTCATTACACCACGCAAATCGTTATTGATTTGTTCACAACTTTCGTGTGACACTACTTTCCTGTAGACTACAGCATCATCGGCAAACAGTCTCAGGCCGTTGTCACTACCATCAACCAGATCGTTTATGTAAATCGTAAAAGGCAGAGGACCTATTACGCTGCCCTGGGGTACACCTGAAGTTACGCTTGTTTCTGTTGAAGTCACCCCGTTCAGGACGACATACTGCTCCCTGTCTGTTAGAAAACTTTCTATCCAACCGCATATGTCATCGGATAGACCGTAAGCGCGCACTTTTTGGAGCAAGCGACAGTGGGGAACTGGGTCTAACGCCTTTCGAAAGTCGAGAAATATGGCATCAACCTGGGAGCCGGTATCAAGAGCCTGTTGTATATCATGCACAAAGAGGGGATGACGACTGTTTCCTAAAACAGTGATGGTTTCTGCAGGTGAGCTTCTCAAACTCTAGAAAGGTCATTATGTCTGAACACAAAATATGTTCCATGATTCTACAACAAATCAATGTCAGTGAAATTGGCTGGTAATTATGTGCATCCGATTTTCTACCCTTTTGATAAATTGCTATGAGTTGGGCCTTCTTCCAGTCCCGTGGAACTTCCCGTTGTTCCAATGGTCTCTGATAGATGATGGATAAGAATGATGCTATATTGTAGCATAGTCAACATAAAATATTACGGGGATACCGTCTAGGCCAGATGCCTTCCTGGCATCTACGGATCTTAACCTTTCGTTTGTTCGATAATTGTGGTGAAAGACTGACCTGTAGCTTAGCTCGAGATCTAGGTTAGGTTGGATTGTGACAGTTTTACGGTGAATTGGCGAAGCCAACAGGTGTGAAAACAAAATGCCTGGCTGTGTTGACAGCCTGATCTATAGCTTAGCTCGATACTTAGGGTAGTTTGTAATGTGATAGTGTGGTTGTGATTTGGCAACGCAAATGAATTTGGAAGCAAAAAACCTGTTAGTAGTTATAGATTTGTCTGTAACTCAGGCTGAAGTCTAGGGTGGGTTGGAATGTGACAGTTTGATTGTGAATTGGCGAAGCTAACGAATGAGAAAGCAAAAACACTGGTTGTGGTGACAGACTGATCTGTAGCTTATCACGAGCTCTAATTTAGGTTGGAATGTGACAGTTTGGTTGTGAAATGGCGGAGCTAACGAATGTGGAAACAGAAAACCTGGTCGTGTTGACAGACTGGTCAATGGCTCTGCCCGATGTCTTGGCCAGATTAGAATGTGACAGTTTGGTTATAAGTCGCCGATGCCAACCGACGTCAAAACAGGAAATCTATGTGCAATGTCTTGAGCTCCGCAGAAATGTCAGTTAATTCCACCTCCGCACAAGCGCCGCTTTGCACAACAATCAGAAAAATGCAGTGGTAACTGTAGAATACTCACATTTGAGAATGACCAAGAGCTGCCTATGAGATAATGATTTCACTACTAGTTTCGTTTAGGTATGTTCGATGATGTTCTGATTTCCAAAATATCAATGATGGAAGTTTAAAATTCGATAATGGAGTCCCTGAAGCAAGACAAAATACTGAGCATTGATGGTGACACAAAAAAAAAGTTCCAGGATGAAATTTTCACTCTGCAGCGGACTGTGCGATGGTATGAAACGTCCTGACAAACTAAAATTGTGTGCCGGACCGAGACTCGAACTCGGGGCCTTTGCCTTTCGCGGACAAGCGCTCTACCGGCTCTTCCAGGAGCGCTACTTCTGCAAGTTTCGCAAGAGAGCATCTGTGACGTTTGGAATGTAGGAGACGAGGTACTGGAGGAATTACTGCTGTGAGGACGGGGTGTCAGTCGTGCTTGGGTAGCTCAAGTGGTAGAGCGTTACCCCGCGAAATGCAAAGGTCCCGAGTTCAAGTCCCGGTCTAGCACACAGTTTTATCTGCCAGAAAGTTAAAAAAAAGCTTGTGAGTTATTTTTAGAGGTCTAAACTAATAATTTTGTGGACGTGCCTAGCGTACAACAATTTCTCGATCGTTAAACGTGGTCATGGTGCGGTGAGGAGGTCAGGTGGGGTGGAAAGCGAGCAAAATTTTTGAACGAACTAAGGGAGGTTCATTGGTTATTGTAGTTAAGTGTAGACTAAGGCCTATCGCTATCGTGATATCAAGTGTTTCTTGTTCTCTTTATGAAGACTTACACTGCGATGACTGACGGCACTAGCTGTTTAAATAGAAGGCGTATGTCTTCGGACGAGCCTTAACTCTACAAAAAGTGTGCGAAGAGTTTTTCAATGGCAATTTCAACAATGAAATCTTTAATTAGATTACATTCAATATTTTTGTGACCTAAAACTCTGTGTGCTTACGTCATCTTATGTTCATGAGAATGTAGTTGTGCTCAGCATATTGTTGACTTATAACTCTTGCTGACTAGGTTGGCAGCGCTGAAAAAGCTTTTAGTACCGACAGAGATAACTCGAAACAGCTACTCCTATGAGTCTCCGCACCGTAACCCTTCATAAAGTGACCAAGCGATGGTGTGTGCCTGTATTTTTTGGAAAGTTTTAAATTTCTATGAAGGATACTTCCAATTATGCAAATACATTTTCCCGATTATAGTAAGTAAGACTACAGTTCACCCACGTAAATATAAATAGCTACATAAAGGAAATCAACATATTCACAATTAAGATGTGACAGATGTTTCTGTTCTGACAGTTCTCGAATAACTGTTTTCTTTTTGTCTGTTGCTTTGAAAAATAATTATTACGAATAATGATAATTTGCAACTCTCTTTCATTTCTGGTCTGTCAGTGTTAATATTAAGACGATTACGAAATGATACGACGGCGTAGGGACACCATACTCACCGACGAGCGACGTCAGCTTTGTTGATACTTCATTTTTTTAAACTCAACACTCTTGCGAAACGCATTACAAAATTGCAGAAGTACTGTATGATACGTTAAAGTGGAGTGAGCGGTAAGAATCCGTTTGTACCTGGACCATTTCTCTATTTATTGATTAATAAATATGGTATTAGATACATATTGCTTTTTACGCCAATCTTTATATTCATTATTTAACATTAATTTTAGCAAAGTTCAATGTCTTGGGACCGGTTGTTATCGGGTATGGACTTTCAAACTTCGATAATGTAATCCAAATTAGCATCAATGGTTTGCTAACATTGCAAATCCCTAGTTACGATCATCCAATCATCACCAGCTCCTGTTTTGTCCAGCTAGGAACCACGTGACAATCTAAACTCATTCTCATTTTCCTCCAGAATCTCTCGTCTTTCTACTGTGTCTCTTTATTTCTTTATTTAGGTTATTTCACACCTGTTCTCTCACTGACATCAAGTACAGAGGCCCAAAAATGTCGACGTCGGCATTACTCTGTTGCAGAATAATGCCGGCCCACATGTTGCCAAGGTTGTTTCGACTACGCTACAGTAGTTTCGCTGGGAAACCTTTAGACATCTTCCATATAATCCTGATCCCACGCCATTCGATCTCAGTATTTTTGGATCCGTGATGGAAGACATTCGTATCAGTCGATCTGCTTCGGACTAAGAGGTGCACAACGGAGTATAATCATGGTTCCGCAGGAAAACGTAAACATTTTTCCGTGACGGCATTGACCATCTCGTTTACAAGTGGGATAAATGTGTTACCAGTTATGGCGATTACCTTTGTAATAATAAACAGTTTACTTACTTTTTTCGATGTGTCTCTCTTTCATTTGACTGCCTCGTACAGTTACAGTTATGACAGCTGATAATGTAAGCCGCCAAAGAGGTTTCAGCTAGGGAAGTTGCATATAGCTGTGACGTCACTCATTCATTCGTTCATTACTCGTATCTTTCCCTTTAATGTCTGTGATTAATATTCGTAAATCCACCGAATGAGCCTTTTGTTCTTCAGAAATTAATATACGCTATTAGACTACTACATTGTTATGATTAAAAGAATGGAACGCGCCGTAATATGAAGTTCGGCCCGCATGCCGTCGAGATCTGTAGATACGCCTCCTGCTTAGAGACTCATTTCAGTGAATGGAATATTTCTTTTTTTTTTTTTCATTTCATGCAAGGGCGGGCGGGTATAAGAGCCGTATCAAAGCTCTAAAGAGAAATGTAATTACGAAGCACTATATAATTTTTATCCAACAAAGGCACTTTTTGACAATGAGCTGTACTTGTTCTGGTGAAGGGATTTCCCTGCACCTATCAGAAGAGTTACTGGTGTTGTCCCATCATTTATCAGAGAAGACAATAGATCTGACGTGAGAGCACGCCTATAGAACTGTTATGTCTGTTTTTATTCTTTGTTTCCTGTGCCATAAGAGAATACTTCATGGAAGTTTCCATACACTTGTTGCAACTGACAGTGAAAACTTGGGTGCAGCTTTGGATGAGTGATTCAACTGGCCAGGAAGTACTGTCACCGCAACGTGGAAGACTTCCACTTGCCTCTATGCTCTTAAAAAGTTACAGAACATATTTTTAAAATGTGTGAAACGTAAACTCGTACCGAGCGAGGTGGCGCAGTGGTTAGCACACTGGACTCGCATTCGGGAGGACGACGGTTCAATCCCGTCTCCAGCCATCCTGATTTAGGTTTTCCGTGATTTCCCTAAATCGTTTCAGGCAAATGCCGGGATGGTTCCTTTGAAAGGGCACGGCCTATTTCCTTCCCAATCCTTTCCTAACCCGAGCTTGCGCTCCGTCTCTAATGACCTCGTTGTCGACGGAACGTTAAACAATAACCATCACCACCACCGTAAACTCGTGCAATCACTCGCTCTACCGAGCCTCCAGCTTTGAGATGTAATTGAATACAACTCGAGCGGTAAGAACACAAGACCGTCACTAGACGGTCACAACTAACCATAAATGATCGTGTGCGTTACGTTAGCAACACCCGTCTATTTGATCATGGCAGTGTTTAATACATCCAGTTGGGTTGGTAGCTACCCGACAAGTTACATGACTGCCATCCTCAGTCTGTTTCGTTTGCTCCTCAGTACGCATGTGCCCCAGTAACTCGAATCAGGGATTAACTGCCTTTCACCTCATCATAGTCGAAACACAAGATCTCGCTTACCTAGTATCCTAGCTACACCCATATTTAAAAAAAAAAAAAAAAATTCGTCAATTCATTCGACGTACTTGAGGACAATATTCTGGAAATGGAAGAGAATGTAATTGAAGACGAATTGGGAGATACAATACTGCGTGAAGAGTTTGACAGCGCACTGAAAAACCTGAGTCGAAACAAGGCCCCGGGAGCAGACAACATTCCATTAGAACTACTGACGGCCTTGGGAGAGCCAGTCCTAACAAAACTCTACCATCTGGTGGGCAAGATGTATGAGACGGGCGAAATATCCTCAGACTTCAAGAAGAATATAATAATTCCAATCCCAAAGAAAGGAGGTGTTGACAGGTGTGAAAATTACCGAACAATCAGTTTAATAAGCCACAGCTGCAAAATACTAACGCGAATTCTTTGCAGACAAATGGAAAAACTAGTACAAGCCGACCTTGGGAAAGATCAGTTTAGATTCCGTAGAAATATTGGAACACGTGAGGCAATACTGACCTTACGACTTATCTTAGAAGAAAGATTAAGAAAAGGCAAACCTACGTTTCTAGCATTTGTAGACTTAGAGAAAGCTTTAGACAATGTTGATTGGAATACTCCCTTTCAAATTCTAAAGGTGGCGGGGGTAAAATACAGGGAGCGAAAGGCTATTTACAACTTGTACAGAAACTAGATGGCAGTTATAAGAGTCGAGGGGCATGAAAGGGAAGCAGCGGTTGGGAAGGGAGTGAGACAGGGTTGTAGCCTCTCTCCGATGTTATTCAATCTGTATATTGAGCAAGCAGTAAAGGAAACAAAAGAAAAATTCGGAGAAGGTATTAAAATCCATGGAGAAGAAATAAAAACTTTGAGGTTCGCCGATGACATTGTAATTCTGTCAGAGGCAGCAAAGGACTTGGAAGAGCAGTTGAACGGAATGAACAGTGTCTTGAAAAAAGGATATAAGATGAACATCAACAAAAGCAAAACGAGGATAATGGAATGTAGTCGAATTAAGTCTGGTGATGCTGAGGGAATCAGATTAGGAAATGAGACACTTAAAGTAGTAAAGGAGTTTTGCTATTTGGGGAGCAAAATAACAGATGATGGTCGAAGTAGAAAGGATATAAAATGTAGACTGGCAATGGCAAGGAAAGCGTTTCTGAAGAAGAGAAATCTGTTAACATCGAGTATAGATTTAAGTGTCAGGAAGTCGTTTCTGGAAGTATTTGTATGGAGTTTAACCATGTATGGAAGTGAAACATGGACGATAAATAGTTTGGACAAGAAGAGAATAGAAGCTTTCGAAATGTGGTGCTACAGAAGAATGCTGAAGATTAGATGGGTAGAACACATAATTAATGAGGAGGTATTGAATAGAATTGGGGAGAAGAGGATTTTGTGGCACAACTTGACAAGAAGAACGGACCGGTTGGTAGGATATGTTCTGAGGCATCAAAGCATCACAAATTTAGCATTGGAAAGGATGTAGGTTGCAGTAAGTACTGGGAGATGAAGAGGCTTGCACAGGATAGAGTAACATGGAGAGCTGCATCAAACCAGTCTCAGGACTGAAGACCACAACAACAACAACAACAATTCATTCTCTGTTGCTGCTATCCGACTTTGGAGCAAGCTGTCCTGCGCTCTGCACACAGCCAATTGCCCTGTTGTTTTGAAGAAGATATTTCCTCCTGTCATCCTCATAACGGCCCCTAAAAGTTAATGCATGTGGCCCGTTTTCTCTTTGACAAACAGTAAAATAAATGCTCCTATTGTCTTCTTCTTAAGACATTTAGGTTTCCCGTGATTTCCTTAAACAGCTTAAGGCAAATTCCAAATGTCTCTTTGAAAGGGTACGCCCGATTGCCTTTCCCTTCCTTCCGTAATCCGAGCATGTGCTTCGTCTCTAATGATGTCATTGTCGACGGGATATTAAACACTAATCTTCCTTAGTTAAATTTTCGCTCTAAAGCGTAATGTGCGCTGATGTGAAACTTCCTGGCTGATTAAAACTGTGTGCTGGACCGAGACATGAACTCGGTACCTCGACGTACTGACCGAAGTAAAGCTGTGAAAGCAGGTTGCGAGTCGTGCTTGGGTAGCTCAGTTAGTGCAGCACTTGCTTGCGAAAGACAAAGGTTTCGAGCTCGACTTTCGGTCCGGCATAGAGTTTTAATCTGGCAGGAGTATTCACTCATATTATTTCTTCTCCCTTTTATACGCCTTTCTCTTTCCGTATCTCTATCAACCACGTCACTTTCTTTTCCCCTATTTTCATAATATTATGTTTTTTCAGGTTAACCTTTATCTCGCTCCTATACAGTACATCTACAAACACAATCCGCAAGCCACCGCATGATGAGTGGCGGTCTGGTACCTTGTACCATGACTAGTCATTTCCCTTCCCGTTCCACTCGCAAACACAGCAAGGAAAACGACTGTTTACATGCCTGCGTACGAGCCCCGATTTGTCTTATCTTCAAGGTCCTTACACGAAATGTACACTACTGGGCATTAAAATTGCTACACCAAGAAGAAATGTAGATGATAAACGAGTATTCATTGCACAAATATATTATACTAGAACTGACATGTGATTACATTTTCACGCAATTTGAGTGCATAGATCTGAGAAATCGATACCCAGAACAACCACCTCTGGCCGTAATAACGGCCTTGATACGCCTGGGCATTGAGTCAAATAGAGCTTGGATGGCGTGTACAGGTACAGCTGCCCATGCAGCTTCAACACGATACACCGTTCATCAAGAGTAGTGACTGGCCTATTGTGACGAACCAGTTGCTCGGCCACCATTGACCAGACGTTTTCAATTGGTGAGATATCTGGAGAATGTGCTGGCCAGGGCAGCAGTCGAACATTTTCTGTAACCAGAAAGGCCCGTACAGGACCTGCAACATGCGGTCATGCATTATCCTGCTGAAATGTAGGGTTTCGCAGGTATAGAATGAAGTGTAGAGCCACGGGTCGTAACAAATCTGAAATGTAAAGTCCACTGTTCAAAGTGCCGTCAATGCGAACAACAGGTGACCGAGACTTGTAACCAATGCACCCCATACCATCACGCCGGGTGATACGCCAGTATGGCGATGACGAATACACGCTTCCAATGTGCGTTCACCGCGATGTCGTCAAACGCGGATGCGACCATCATGATGTTGTAAAAAGAACCTGGGTTCATCCGAAAAAATGACGTTTTGTCATTCGTGCACCCAGGTTCGTCGTTGAGTACATCATCGCAAGCGCTCCTGTCTGTGATACAGCATCAAGGGTAACCGCAGCCATGGTCTCCGAGCTGATAGTCCATGCTGCAACCGTCGTCGAACTGTTTCGTGCAGATGGTTGTTGTCTTTCAAACGTCCCCATCTGTTGACTCCGGGATGGAGATGTTGTTGCATGATCCGTTACAGCCATGCGGATAAGATGCCTGTCATCTCGACTGCTAGTGATACGAGGCCGTTGGGATCCAGCACGACGTTCCGTATTACCCTCCTGAACCCACCGATTCCATATTCTGCTAACAGTCACTGGATCTCGATCAACGCGAGCAGCAATGTCGCGATACAATAAACCGCAATCGTGATACGATAAACTGCAAACGCGATAGGCTACAATCCGACCTTCATCAAAGTCGTAAACGTGATGGTACGCATTTCTCCTCCTTACACGAGGCATCACAACAACGTTTCACCAGGCAACGCCGGTCAACTGCTGTTTGTGTATGAGAAATCGGTTGGAAACTTTCCTCATGTCAGCACGTTGTAGGTGTCGCCACCGGCGCCAACGCAATGTGAATGCTCTGAAAAGCTAATCACTTGTATATCACAGCATCTTCTTCCTGTCGGTTAAATTTCGCGTCTGTAACACGTCATCTTTGTGGTGTAGCAGTTTTAATGGCCAGTAGTGTATATTGGCGAGAGGAGAACAGTTTTGCAGTCAGCTTCAAATGCCAGATCTCTAGATATTCTCAATAGTGTTCCTCGAAAAGTCATCGCCTTTCGCCGGCCGAAGTGGCCGTGTGGTTAAAGGCGCTACAGTCTGGAACCGCAAGACCGCTACGGTCGCAGGTTCGAATCCTGCCTCGGGCATGGATGTTTGTGATGTCCTTAGGTTAGTTAGGTTTAACTAGTTCTAAGTTCTAGGGGACTAATGACCTCAGCAGTTGAGTCCCATAGTGCTCAGAGCCATTTGAACCATCATCGCCTTTCCTCCACGAATTCTCATGTAAGTTTCCGAAGCATCTCCGTAATAGTTTCGTGTTGTTCCAACCTACCGGTAACAAATCTAGCAGCATGTTTCCGAACTGCGTCGATGTCTTCCGTTAATCCGAGTGGTGGCGATCTCAGACACCTGAGCAGTACTCAAGAATGGCTCGCACTGGTGTTCTACATGCGGTTTCCTTTACAGATGAACCACACTTTCCCAAAATTCTGCTAATAAACCAAAGTCGACCATTCGTCTTCTCTAGTACAATCCTTACACGCTCGTTCCTTTTCATATCGTTTTGAATCGTTACGCCTAGATATTTAGTCGATGTGACTGTGTCAAACAGCACAGTGCTAATGCTATTTTCGAAAATTGCGAAACTGTTTTTCCTATTCATCTGCATTAACTTACGTTTTTCTACATTTGGAGAAGCTGTCACTCATCACAGCAACAAGAAGTTTTGTCTAAGTAATTTTGTATCCCTCTGCAGCCAGTCAAAGACAAGACCTTCCGGTACACCAGAGCGGCATCAGCAAGCAGCCCCTTACTGCTGCTGACCCTGTCCATCAGATCATTTACGTTTACGGAAAATAACAGGATTGTTCAACTGGTTCAAATGGCTCTGAGCACTATGCGACTTAACTTCTGAGGTCATCAGTCGCCTAGAACTTAGAACTACTTAAACCTAACTAACATAAAGACATCACACACATCCATGCCCGAGGCAGGATCGAACCTGCGACCGTAGCGGTCGCTCGGCTCCAGACTGTCGCGCGTAGAACCGCACGGCCACACCGGCCGGCAACAGGATTGTTGGGATGTGGGTGGCTGGTGGTTGTATGATCGTAGTGTGCACCGCACCGGCTGTACGCACATCACCATTGCCCATTATTGGCGGCAGTCGATACAGAAAGGCGCGCATGGACGACAGTAGGATGTGGACGTCCGACACGCGCCACAAGTAGGAAGGAACAACGCATTATCCGCCACGGACGAACATATCCAACAACAAAGACAGGGGTCATTCATGCCTTCTATACAACAACCCGTGAGTGCCAGTAGCACTGGCAGGCAGTTGCATGCCGCACGGCTCACCGCTCGCCGACCATTGCGACGGCTGCCACCCAAACCCCTGCAGCATTGCGCCGACGCATCTAGTCTCGGTGACTATGAAGCCGAGGCCACGCACACTCGCAGCGGGGTCATCCTTACTGATGAGTCCCGCTTCTGCCTTGGAGGCGACAGCCACCAGGTCCGTGTCTGATGGCGCTGTGGAGCGGTTTACCGTCTCCCACCGCTCGTCCTGCCAGCCTGGTTTGCTACCCGTTAGAGTTCCTCACGATCTCCGTGACAGCCGCGAGGTACATGGACGAGGTCCTTCAATCGGTGGCTCTGCCGTACTTGAACGCCCGCGCCCATGCTCCGTTTCAACAGGACAACGCTCGTCCTCTTACCGCTGCCACTCCCGAGCGTGCCTTGCAGCTGTGGGTAATCGGTTGTGTCGATCGCATCGCTGCCTGGTCAAGTATAAGTGGGCTGTCATGGGATGTGTAGTCAGCTTCCACCTCCATCCATTAAACTCCAGGAACTAAGCGCTTGGGTGCAAACAGCACGGCGATGGTAGGCAATGAAGACCTCAGAACTTCATTCCGTTAACTTTTGCACGTGAAGCAGAAACGGTTTCTTAAAAACTAATGTAAAGTGGTACAGAAAACTGCTACATGACTTTATATTAGAAGTCTAGTTGTTGACAGATAAGAGGAATCTAGGCATTTACAAATCTGTCCCTTTCATTATGTAGTTACTGTTTACTGGAATTACGAGTTTTCACAGGCACATGGAGTTAAGAGGTTTTCATTGCGTGCCATCGATGGGTTTGAGTATCACAAGATTGCATCTAAGGCGTGTAAAATTCCATGCTGTGACATCTGTACGCTTTGTTCACATCTATAGGGAGCCGACGCCATACGAACACGTACAATTTTTGGCCGTATAGCGTAATAAATGTTGGTCCTTCAAAGTTAAGCGTGTAATGGTTTCGTACGTGTAGTATAGTATACCTGCAAACAACGAACACAATCGTCCTTGTCCTTCTGTGTGCTCTTCTTTTGGATAGATGAATGTACGCGGGGGAATATTTCTTTGGATACATGTACTCCGCTCCTAATGTCAAGGCAGGTGTACGGTATCAGGGAGATTACCACCCAAACGAACCGGAAGTGGTGGTGGGACACGCCCTTCCTGTGTTCGTGCAGCGGTGGGCTGACTTCTGGCGTTCCCACGGGATAACGCCAGCGAGGGCGCAGTGCGACGAGGCTAGCTGCGAATCCAAGTAACGAACCATATGGCCCAAAAGTTCATTCCTGCGTAGAGATTTTAAGACTTCTTTTCTCGTAAAATAATCTGTCTCCTAAAGGAGTGTCCTTATCGTCAAAAGATCCCCGTTAAGAAAAATTAGATTCTAAAATGTGGGTGACGGGAAGTATTATCAACATACCGCAGTGATTTACAACCTTCCCCCAACCCCGCCCCCCGCCCCAAAAAAAAAAAAGAACCAATCAGAATTCCACTATAGTGCTATAGGAAAATATGAAAATGATACAGTTTGGAATATTAAAACAGCCTTAAGGTGTTATCGTGCGAGCACGTCATGTCAGACAAAAATAGCTAATTAATCAATTACGAACGCATGTCAGTTCTGAATGTAATGCAGTGAGTTGCTATAGAGTGTCAGTACATTTAAATACATTTATCAGGAAACAAGTATGATTTTCAGCACAACCAATATTTAGAACATATAAAACCACGAAATAAGTCATCAAGCTTTTTAACGAAATTAGTTGTTTGCTTATTATAGAAGGTAAGTAAAGAAGAAATGGCAGTTACAAACCACTTGGTATGATGGGCAACCACAGCTATGATTATACGTTTCAGATGATGAAAACAGTTACAGCTCCATCAAAATATTTATTAATCACTACTAGTTTCATGAAATTATAGTCACATCTTCACGAAACAAACTGTTGTCCTTCCAGTATACAATGTCCTTAAAAGCTCCATGAGGGTAATTAATAGGTCCCCTATCTTCCAGCTCAAAATTTGCGCCGTATAGGACGCAGCCGTCAAGAATAAAATAAGAAGTAAGGGTAGAGAAAGACGTAACCCTGACATATGTGATGAATCTTCTCAGACAAAGCGACTAGCAGTGCTGGTGCCGGCTGCTGTGTCTGAGAAAATGTTCTACATATCTCAAGGCTACGTAATTCTCTGCCTCCACTGGTTATTTTACTCATGACGGTTTTGTAGCATGTGACGCCAATTTTGCGTTGGAAGATAGGGGACTTCCATTATTTATACTTACGAAGTTTCCAAGAACATCATGTATTGAAAGGACAACATTTTTGTTACCTGAAGATATGACAGCAATATCATGAAATCAGTCGTGATTAATAAATCATTTTGAAATAGCTGATGCTGTTTTCACCTTTCGAAATGGCCATTAATTTCTTTTCTTTTAGTAAACTTGGTACATATCTGAACAAAATCGCTTTGGTTTTAGGTTGTGTTATTCTGAAACACTAAAACAAACATAAAAGGGACGTTTCGGTCACCTTTGCAGTGATCTAGACCACTAGTAGTTTAGTTCCCTGGAGATGGCCGGCGCAAAGGTGGGCGAAACGTTCATTCTATACTTGTTTTATTGCTTGATAATGACCCAGGTAAACTTAAACTGATTTTATTCAAATTAAAACTGAAGGTAGAAGCCTACGCACTTACGATAAATCTTTTTAACAACAGTACATCGCATCTTTCGTGAAGCATAAGGTAATAACAGACCCGATCAATGCAATAAGATCCGCAAACCTTGTCACACCGGAGGTTGTTACGTCTTTAATGATTTTCGTTAGAAGTTTAGGCTCTTTACTTCTTCACATTTTCTTCCTTTATATTCCAATGTTTTATTGGTTCTCATATTATCATTAGTCTCTTCGTCATTCCCTCGTACTAGCTCTTGATCACTTCCTCATTCACCGGGGTTCAAATTCCCTTTCGCCAATTCAGGGTTAGATTTTCCTTGGTTTTCCTATATCTCTTAATACAAATGGCGGAGTGGTTCATTTTCTAAGGGCATAGCAGGTTTCCTTCCCCATTTTCATTCAGCTTACTTGTCGTCGATTGGGCGTTAAAATTTACCTTTCTTCCTTGATACCAGGTAGTGAACAATCTAAAGTATCGAAACAAACAAGGTTAAATTTTCCGGTTTCCAATACTACCACGGGGACGATGAGCTCAGAATTCTGTTCCCACATGTCTTTTATTTCATATTCAGAGTCTCTGTGTTTTCCCGATATTCCACTGTATGTAGTTTGGAAATGTTGATTATTGGGAAGTGTAGCGTATGTAATTGATATGCTATTTCGCCCGATTACTTTAGAGAGTTTCATAAAAAAATGGTTCAAATGGCTCTGAGCACTATGGGACTCAACTGCTGAGGTCATTAGTCCCCTAGAACTTAGAACTAGTTAAACCTAACTAACCTAAGGACATCACAAACATCCATGCCCGAGGCAGGATTCGAACCTGCGACCGTAGCGGTCTTGCGGTTCCAGACTGCAGCGCCTTTAACCGCACGGCCACTTCGGCCGGCAGAGTTTCATCAGTTGTTATGGTGCGATTCCACAACATTTTGTTTTTCATTAACTAGTTACAGTCTCTGTAGAATGGAAGAAATTCTTTCATTAATGGATACCGCTGCTCCAACATCTGGATTATTTCGGTAATCACATCATGCCTTTACAAATATCTTGGGGGTGCTAGGGTTTTACACCTAAGTGTGAAGTATGACATGGTCTTATTCTGAACCCCGCACTTCCTGCAGCCATCATGTATTCCTTGCTGCTTCAGGATATACTTCCGACACTCCCTCGTCTAAATGACCTGGTCTTGTACAGTTTCGAGAAAGCTCTCAGATTCTGTATGAAAACATGCGTTCATTAAACGGTTGTTCGAAGCTTGCAAATTGACGTTATCCCGAATGTGGTCGTTCGCATGTTTCCCGCGCAATTCAATTCCAATCCGACATACCATCGTGGTGTCATTTATTTCTGCCTTGGATTTTACGACAGTGGCAAATGTTTTTGTCAGACTGAGTGGCGTGTAGTTAATGTCAGCGGTTACCATCGCTCTATGGAATGATAAGTTAGTGTCGTGAAAATACAACTTTTGCTTCTAGAGCTACTTTCCCTGCAGCTGCTCGACATACACCGGCGGAAAAAATCTTAACACCAAAAAATAATTAATTTAGAGTAATGAAATTCGGGAATACATTTGTCCAGGAAACATTTTTAAGTGATTAATATTACAAGTACACACTTTAATGTAAGAGCGAGATTAGCCATTGCACATGTCAAATGCTGGAATTTTAGTAGGCGGTGTAACCACGAGAATATTGAATGCAAGCACGAAAAGGTTCACGCATTTGTTGTACAGGTGTCGGCTGTCAGTTTACTGGAAGGAGTTCCGTGCCTACTGCGCTTGGTCGCCGGCCGTTGTGACCGAGCGGTTCTAGGCGCTTCAGTCCGGAACGTCGCTGCTGCTACGGTCGCAGGTTTCAATCCTGCCTCGGTCATGGATGTGTGTGATGTCCTTAGGTTGGTTAGGTTTAAGTAGTTCTAAGTCTAGGGGACTGATGACCTCAGATGTTAAGTCCCATAGTGCTTAGAACCATTTGAACCATTTGCGCTTGGTCGGTCAATATCAGGGACGGTTAATGCTGGTTATGGATGACGCTGGAGTTGTCGTCCGGTGATGTCCCCTATGTGTGCTCGACTGGAGACAGATTTGGTGATCGAGCAGGCCGATGCGACATGCCCACACTTTGTAGAGAATGTTGGGTTACAGCAAAGGTATGTTGACAAGCGTTAACCAGCTGGAAAACACCATGGAATGCTGTTCATGAATGGCTGCACAACAGATCGAATCACCACACTGACGTACAAATTTGCAATCATGGTGCGTACAATAACCATGAGGTGCTACTGCTGTCATAGAGAATCGCACCCCAGACAACAACTCTAAGTGTTGGACCAGTGTGTGTAGGCACAGCAGCACACAAGGATTGGAAAGGAGGGGGACACAATAGTATTGTTGGAATCGAGTTTACTGACGGGGTGGTTTGTTCAGAGGTGTCCATTGTCATAGAGGAGAGGGAATTTGATGCATTGGTGAAGTATCGTTGTGGGGGAAGGTAAACGGATGCGGAAAGCGAGGTGGAGAGCATGGCGTTCGGGGATCTGGAGGGAGTTACATAACTTAGGAGGGGCGAATACCCATGCAACATTTGCATAGCAAAGGACGGAGCGGATCAGGGATTTGTACGTGTGAAGGGCAGTGGAACGGTGTGGTTCCCATGCTCGGCCAGTTAGTAGTTATGGTAGTTTCAGGCTGTTGCGGGCTTTCTGTTGGATGGTTAGTAGGCGAAGTTTCCACGTTAGTTGCCGGTCGAAGGTTAGTCCAAGTTGTTAGTTAGCTGGATGGGACGGTCTAAATGGTGATGTAGAATTCATGGAGATGGAATCATTGGGTGTTGCGCCCTATAATTATTGGTTGGTTGTTGGAGGGGTTAATCGCAAGATGCCACTGGTTACACTAGGAAGTAAACTGATTGAAATGGATTTGTAGGGATCGTTGGGATTTCTGGAGAGTGTGACAGATGGCGAGGAAGACTGTGTCATCAGCCGTTAAGCTGGCGAGGCTCCCACTCCTATGCCCAGAGGACGGGATCTCACTTGCTGGGTTACATCAGAATGACAACATGGAAATGGCGCATACTGTGGTGGTGCCGTCTATGTTCATAGATTTTGTTTGCGCTCTCTATCCATCGTCGCTTTCAGCGCCATCACTCGCATCAGGCGGTAAACTTCGACAAGTCATCCTTTGCGTTCTTTCTTTATCAGCAGCACGCTTTAATGCATTACCAACCGCATAGTTGTTTCGACAAAATCCCAACAGTTCGATGTGTGAGCAAGTATCCGCGTTTGGTCAAACAAAATCTTGTGTTTATTTAATAGGTTGTGCTCGACCACCACTGAACTTTCCAAATACCTGTATTTAAGGAGAAGCTGATGCTCAATGCAATGTGCAAACTAAATTCTAATCACCTCATTGTCTTCCCTCTGATCACCAAGTTTGGTATGTTACCGTGCCTTCACAAACAGATATTTGCACTAGGAAGTAAACTGATTGAGGTGGATTTGGAGGGAGCGTTGGGATTTCTAGAGAGCGGGACACCTATCCACACTCCATATTCTATCCTAAAGCAAGTTCAACCAATTCCTTCCTCCAGACAAAGAGATCCGCCCCAATATTTATCCGTCCTACCAACTTTAACTTTTCCCCAACTACTCCATTCGACATCAGAGCTCCTCAATCCTTTTCCCTCTGCATCCATCCCCACCCCTTTCCTCTTGGAACTACTGCCCTACCACACAACACACTACTCTTCGCTCTCTATTCTTCACACCGACTGTATTCCCCACTATCCACCTGAACTCTTACCTCTAATTTCCATTGTTTTCCTATCTAACAGACCGCTATCTTTCTGTCGACACCCCTCAATCCTATGGAACATACTCTCTCCTCCGGCAATACTTCTCACCGCAGGGCCGGTCCTTCAGATTTTAAGTGAAAATGTTTTTTTCACAAGAATTTCACCTTACTGCAATGTGTTTTTAAAATCTACATATTTTCTCCCAGATAGAGCGAGGAGCATGAAATAACAATAAAGAAAAGAAAAAAGCTCGACGCAACCATCGGCGACGCGTAGCAAAATCTCTTTAATTTACCTGGTTGGCCGGAAGACTGGTCTGATTCCTTGCCTGTTGGGACACTGCCTATATTATTAGTCGTTGTCCTGTAGAATGTACCCTGCTGCGCCACTACAACCATGTTATACCTTCCATACACCTTCATGCCTTATCCATCCTCTCCCGACGGAAATTCAACCAATTCCGACTCCACAACGATGAAAATCGGTGCCAAAATGTGACTCTCTTTCCGATCCTAGCCACGACACTCCACCTCACATGATCCTTGCATTTTTTACTTCCCCTTTCCCCCACCCTGCTAACTTTTAATTGCTACCGGCTGTCACACAGGGCCCAAGTCATACTCATCTTTTCAGTATCAAAATGACCCTTATCATTTTCATGCATCATCAGCATCACCATTACATTATGACATCACTCACACTATCATCAGTGACTCTCGTATTTTAACTGTAATACAAAATTACCATAAAGTTTTAAAACTATCAGTTTTCCCTCCTATGTGTGTTTTCTTTAAACATTTATTTACTGTCATTTGTTTTTGTGTCCAGCAATGTCTTTTTTAAAAAAAATAATGAGTTATTCCGATATTTTGTATATTTTAACCATACATGAAGTATATGTAACCTCTGGTTGTGGAGCGATTGTTATCCGCTGCCAGACCTCCCAGTTTGTGGGGAATGGAAACAACAATAACAGAAAAGGTTCACGTCATCGAAAACTTGCGATTTTATCGGAATTTGACGCGGCAATTAAACCTATAATTTAATTTTATACGTATTTTGCAACTTCAAACGTGACTGTAATCAATACACTGGAGGTATGAATTAAGAAAACGCCATCAGTCACAACTTTTTGTGTTTTATTAAATACACAATGCATTCCTAACTCTGTGGGTCCATCATCAGGTGTAATTGGTCTTAATACATGTTTTATTTATTCTCTTGAAAGAGGTGAAAAGCATATTCCTGCCACGAAAAGGTTTTCAGAAAACCATATATAACAATGGCATGCTCAACTATTAATAAGTTAGGAAACTTACTCATCCATAACGTAAAATCAAATACGCAAACATACAACAACAGTGGAGTGTACAAAGTATTATGCCCTAGCTGTCCTGCCTGCTATGCAGGGAAAACAGGCAGAAACTTCAAAACCCGTTTTCAAGATCAACCATTTCGAAAAATCAGTCATTGCACAACATATGTTGGAAACGAAACATGTGATCAACAGTCTAGAAAACCATTTGGTAGTACTACACAACGAATCCAAAGGTAAGACCCTAAATCTGTTAGAGCAACTGGAGATACACCTCCACAAAACTAAAAAACCAGAATGTATGTTAAATGAACAAACAGATTTCGTAAGCCATAGTTATTTCGGTAATTTTAAAGACCTATTCTAAAGTTAATTCCTGCATATGTCAATTCTTTAATAGTTACATCTTTAGCACTATGAATAAATTCATCTTTGACAACACCATGTACAAGAAAATCTATAAAGTGTTTATAAACAAGTGTGTGGAAATGTGCCTCTTGAATGAAGTGACATGTACGAAAACAACAGAGAAAAGAATGTTTGCTGGTACTAAAACCTTAAAAACGCTTTCCTTGGATTATGTGGTAAGTTTACACTGTTCATCTTTTTCACTATATTGCACATATTTTCCGAGTTCAACTTACGAAATTCATAACCTAACATTAAACCTTTTCGTGACAGGAATATGCATTTCATCTCATTCAAAACAAGAAATAAAACATGTATGAAGACAAATTACACCTGATGATGGACCCACAGTGGACCCCAAATGCATCGTGTATTTAATGAAACACGAAAAGTTGTGACCGAAGGCGTTTTTTAATTAATTACCCCAGTAAATCTATAACTTCTTATGTGCCGTGTAATCTCGCTCTGTCAGTTTTCAAAAAATAGCTTGGAATTCACAAAGAAGTAACTTGAAATCTGACAATTTTTTAAAAAAATATGTTGATAAACGTTTGTTAAACAACAGCATAAGCGCTTGGATCCCCAACCCTTATGCTGTTCAACTAGTGGCTAATTCTCGATAACCTTTCTGTACACCAACATCAAAAACTAATTTGAAGAAGAAAATCCTTGACGGGAGCCAGGAGAAGTAACATTCACCGCGCAAACATCCCGTGAACACAGCGAGGGCATCTGAAATGCAACTACGAACTAAAGTAAAGGTTTTCTTTTTTTGTGGCAGACTGAATCATTTACGGATTTACACGCTACAATCATCAGAAAAAGAAGACCCAAATTCGCCGAGGCCAGCAATTTGAAGGTTCGGTAAGTGGTCCGCAGTTAGCTGTGGAGAATGCGTCTGCAGCAGGCGGGGCGATTATTACGAAGCATTCCTCCAAGGTACGGAGACGGACCGTGAACTCGAGTTCCCAGGTGCTACCAACGAACGCCAAAATAGCGTCATTACCTTGGCTGCGCGAGGCTGTCACGAGCGAAAACCAGCCACTTCTCTTCCCTCAGCAGTGATTTTTCATTCCACCTCTGGCTTCAACGGAGCCTGTATGTGTTCCTAAGATTTATGGTCCACGACAAGTATGACACTTATTTTGAAAACTATCAGTGTAATCCAGACTTAGATTGCCAAAGCGCACGGTTGTCGTAGGTATCATGTCATGGTCAGCCAAATGAAAACTAGACACATGGGAAAAAAGTAACTCAATTTTTTTTTCAAAACTAATCGCTTTAACTCCCAATTGATTTATCCCAATGCGTGTAAGACGGTCAATGGCTTCATAGAAAAAAATTTGTAGTTGCCCACTCAGCCATGATTGTACTCAGGCGTGCGCCTGTTGGTCCGAATCAAATCGACGGCTATGATTTTTTTTTTTTTTGGAGGGGGGGGGGGGGCTTCAAACATGTGGAAATGGCATGGTGGGAGATCGGGACCGTATGAAGGTTGCGTAAGGGGTTCCCAGCGAAACTACTGCAGCGCAGTCGAAACAAACTTGGCAACACGTGGGCGGGCGTTATCCTGCAACAGAATGATTCCGTCCTTCAACATTCCGCATCTGGACTTGCTGGCGTGCCTCAATTTTTGCAAAGTGTCCACGCTTCGCTGTGCGTTGATTGGTCAGCCGTGTGTCAGGAAGTCAATGAGCAGCGGGCCCTAGCTGTCAAAGAAGGTCATCACTGCTTTCACGGAGTTGGGGTGCCTGTTGTTTCAACTATGCTACAGAAGTTTCGCTGGTAAGCCCTTAAAAATTCTGCTTACAGTCGAAATCTCTCCCCACGGAATTCTCATAATTCTGGAGCCCCGAAGAAAGCATTTGTGGCCGTCGATCTGCTTCGAACAAAAGAGTGCACACGTAAGTACAATAATGGTTCTGTAGGCAACTGCAAACATTTTTCCATGAAGGCACTGACCGTCTTGTATCACATTGCAATAAACATATTAACAGTTATGGTGAATGCTTTTGAAATAGTAAACAGTATACTTACTTGTTTCCATCTCTTTTTTATCTGACTGACGCTTATATGTTTAACGGTCTGTCATATTCAAGTTCTCATAACGTCATATTTTCTTCCACGCTTAAGCATGTTATGACAGAAATAGTACCCACAGTTTCTTCAGCATTTATCCCATCGTCGCAGTGTCAAGAGGTCCAGCAAGTGTTACTGCAGGACAACTCATCGCGGATGGTTTTGATCTAAATGAAAGCTGGAAGCATGAATTGACAACAAAAACATTGAGAACAAGAGCCCATTACCTTGATCCCACAAAGAATCCAAAAGGTTTTGACGTATCGAGGAACCTCTGGTGCCGCGTCAACAGGTTAAGGACTGGACAGGGTTGTTGTAGCTACTTCAGGTACAAATGGGGCTGGATCAGTTCACCAATGTGTGAATGTAATCAAGAAGACCAGACAATTGAACATTCAGTCCAACGCTGTGCACTTCATTCATACCCTGGAATTGCCGACGACTTGTTCACTCTTACACTCAGTTCTGTAGCTTAATTAATTGGTTGAAAAACACGGACTTTAAGGTTTAATCTTGTCATATATATATATATATATATATATATATATATATATATATATATATATATATATATATATATATACTCCTGGAAATGGAAAAAAGAACACATTGACACCGGTGTGTCAGATCCACCATACTTGCTCCGGACACTGCGAGAGGGCTGTACAAGCAATGATCACACGCACGGCACAGTGGACACACCGGGACCGGCGGTGTTGGCCGTCGAATGGCGCTAGCTGCGCAGCATTTGTGCACCGCCGCCGTCAGTGTCAGCCAGTTTGCCGTGGCATACGGAGCTCCATCGCAGTCTTTAACACTGGTAGCATGCCGCGACAGCGTGGACGTGAACCGTATGTGCAGTTGACGGACTTTGAGCGAGGGCGTATAGTGGGCATGCGGGAGGCCGGGTGGACGTACCGCCGAATTGCTCAACACGTGGGGCGTGAGGTCTCCACAGTACATCGATGTTGTCGCCAGTGGTCGGCGGAAGGTGCACGTGCCCGTCGACCTGGGACCGGACCGCAGCGACGCACGGATGCACGCCAAGACCGTAGGATCCTACGCAGTGCCGTAGGGGACCGCACCGCCACTTCCCAGCAAATTAGGGACACTGTTGCTCCTGGGGTATCGGCGAGGACCATTCGCAACCGTCTCCATGAAGCTGGGCTACGGTCCCGCACACCGTTAGGCCGTCTTCCGCTCACGCCCCAACATCGTGCAGCCCGCCTCCAGTGGTGTCGCGACATGCGTGAATGGAGGGACGAATGGAGACGTGTCGTCTTCAGCGATGAGAGTCGCTTCTGCCTTGGTGCCAATGATGGTCGTATGCGTGTTTGGCGCCGTGCAGGTGAGCGCCACAATCAGGACTGCATACGACCGAGGCACACAGGGCCAACACCCGGCATCATGGTGTGGGGAGCGATCTCCTACACTGGCCGTACACCACTGGTGATCGTCGAGGGGACACTGAATAGTGCACGGTACATCCAAACCGTCATCGAACCCATCGTTCTACCATTCCTAGACCGGCAAAGGAACTTGCTGTTCCAACAGGACAATGCACGTCCGCATGTATCCCGTGCCACCCAGCGTGCTCTGGAAGGTGTAAGTCAACTACCCTGGCCAGCAAGATCTCCGGATCTGTCCCCCATTGAGCATGTTTGGGACTGGATGAAGCGTCGTCTCACGCGGTCTGCACGTCCAGCACGAACGCTGGTCCAACTGAGGCGCCAGGTGGACATGGCATGGCAAGCCGTTCCACAGGACTACATCCAGCATCTCTACGATCGTCTCCATGGGAGAATAGCAGCCTGCATTGCTGCGAAAGGTGGATATACACTGTACTAGTGCCGACATTGTGCATGCTCTGTTGCCTGTGTCTATGTGCCTGTGGTTCTGTCAGTGTGATCATGTGATGTATCTGACCCCAGGAATGTGTCAATAAAGTTTCCCCTTCCTGGGACAATGAATTCACGGTGTTCTTATTTCAATTTCCAGGAGTGTATATATATTGTATAAAATCACTCGCCTTGTATCAACTGTATATTGTATAAAATCACCATACGATTAAATAAATAAATAAATAAGTGTCGGCTACGACGCTCCAAAACATGGTAAATTTTATTTTATTTTTTTGGTCCACGGACTAGCCTGACATTGCAGTTTTCAGATCCTGTAAGGAAGCAAAGTCGTAACGACCTACTAAATACACTGCTAGCATTAAAACTGCAACCCTATGAAGAAGAATCACGTAAACGTCAAATTAGCATGAAGTGGAGCATATGTAAATGAATAGCATTTCAGCGCACATCAAAAAGCACGCAGGTGTAAGGCTGTCTAGGAGTAAGGAAAGATTATGCAGCGAATTCATTCAGAAATAGTATTTGAATGCTGTGTATGTCTGAGAAGAAATAATTTAAGGCAAATTCCGGGATTGATCCCTTGGAAAACACACAGTCGGTTTCCTTCCCTGTCCTTTTCACATTCTAGCTTGCGTCCCTTTTTCTTTTACATCGTCGTCGACGAAATGTGACATTCTTAAACTTCCTTCTTTTTCAGCTTCATCGTCAATGTCGATATCAACATCGTCATGTCCTCCATCACCTTAAGTCGACTACTTGTTAAAGAATCATTTCTATCCATGTCCCACTCTACTTGGCGATAGATTAATAGGGCCATTCGTGCTACCACAAAGGTTACCTGGAGCGCATTATTTTGACTTTCTCGTTAATGTATTGCCTAACTTGCTGGAGGCTGTTCCATGCAATAACTTATACAAATTTGTTTCATGTATGATGACGCACCGCGCCAATCTTACTCATTTTGTGGGCAGCCATAAACCAGGTTCTCTTACATAGCTAGCTGTGAAGTAATTTACGACGAAGTCTCAAATGTTCGCTTATTGTCTCTCATATGTACGATTGTAGCTTTATCTATAATTATGCGTTTAGCAACTTACTTTTGATTATGTTAACTGCATATCTCTCTTTCCAACTTCCACATTATTTCTTTCACAGTTGTGTCTGCATTCTACTACTTCGTCAAATTTACATAACTACATATACAGTCACAATTTACTTTCTTATTTCAGATTCATGTATAATTAAAATTATTCGTAATACCTGTCTCCTTTAATACCAATACTATGTGAGTGTACTATTATAAAAACTGCTTCTATACAACGCACTAAGGAACAAATTCATCACTGTGATCGTTTACTTGCGCTTCTCTGTTACCTCGAGTTCTTCAGTTCTGTAGCTTTTATTGTATTTCTTTATAATGTTGTCACTAGTCTTCTACAGACACGGTCGGACGGAGTGGCCGAGCGGTTCTAGGCGCTATAGTCTGGAACCGCGCGACCGCTACGGTCGCAGGTTCGAATCCTGCCTCGGGCATGGATGTGTGTGATGGTCTTAGGTTAGTTAAGTTTAAGTAGTTCTAAGTTATAGGGAACTGATTACCTCAGAAGTTAAGTACATAGTGCTCAGAGCCATTTTTCTACAGACACGTTTTTAATGTTCTGTTTAAATGTCGGTACATAAAACATAGTACTTTTTTTCCTTTTTGAGGATTATGTGTGAAAAACATCCTTCAAATAGTCATAATTTTCATATTGACAAGTAAAGTTACTTTCAGATCATTTTCGATGGCGGTAGGTGTTTTTGGCTCCTAAACGTTGACTTATGGCTCGAATGTTCGTGGAATTAAAGACGATTTATTTCTGTAAATTGTTGTTTCTAAATATCGCTATAAAAAAAGAGTCTGAGGCCGTAAATCAAGTACAAGCAGAGGACATTGAATGCTTTGCCAAATTATTTTCACCGATTTTTTTCTCGCGGTCCTGCTGGATGGTATGTTCCGATTACCTTCGTCCGCCAGTCGCTAAAAAATGTTAATGCATTCTGCTACACAGGGTCCCATTGATTTAATTTGGCTGACCTTCCTGTTCGTGGTTCATGGTGTGGGTTCCTGCAGTCATGTCCTAGTTCATGAACCACGGGCAACGTATGAGTGGCCAAGTAAGTGGTCCCGACGGTCGGGATACCAGTTACTTTGGAATAAGGCTGGGCATCTCGGACATATTCTGAGTCGTGGTCACGTTTGTGCTCATACGTCAAAGACTGCCAAATCCACCGCTTAGTCCCTCAACCGTTAGGGGTAAAACTCAATGGGACTCGGGGCAGGGAAGGCTAGCAACCTGCTTCCCTGGTACTTTAAATATGATGCTGGCAACAATCAGAGCAAAATGCCTCGGACTTTTGGAGGTGACGGAGTCCCACCTCTAACTGACAAACCAGGGACTCCTAAAATACGACTTTGCAAACAAATGGTAATGAGATGGGGAGCTATTAATATCAATGGGGGCTACTCTGGGAAGAAGGTAGAGCTGGCAGAGGCAGCAAGTAAGATGGGGCTGGACGTTTTAGCTGTTAGTGACATTCGGGTAAGGGGGTGAGAAAGAAGAGGAAGTAGGAGAATACAAGGTCTATCTGTCAGGAGTCAAAGCAGGAATAGCACAATGGGGTGTAGGGCTTTACATCAGGAAAGAAATGGAACCCAGCGTAGTTGCAATAAGGTATGTAAACGAACGACTGATGTGGATAGATTTGACAGTGTCTAGCAAGAAAATTAGGATTGTGTCAGTATATTCGCATTGTGAAGGGACAGATCAAGATAAGATGGATAGTTTTTATGAGGCACTCAGTGATGTAGTTGTCAGAGTAAAGGACAAGGACAGTGTTCTGCTCATGGGTGATTTTAACGCCAGGATTGGAAATCGAACAGAAGGGTATGAAAAGGTTATGGGTAAATTTGGAGAGGATATGGAGGCCAACAGGAACAGGAAACAACTCTTGGATTTCTGTGCCAGTATGGGCTTAGTAATCACAAACTCCTTTTTTAAACATAAGAACATTCACCGGTATACTTGGGAAGGCAGGGGAACCAAATCTGTCATTGACTATATAATAACAGATCAGGAATTTAGGAAGGCTGTGAGAGACACACGTGTATTCAGGGGATTCTTTGATGACACTGATCATTATTTAATCTGCAGTGAAATTGGGATTGTGGGGCCGAAAGTGCAGGAGGTCAGGTCCATATGTAGGAGGATAAGAGTGGAGAAACTTCAGGATAAGGAAATCAGGCACAAGTACATAACAGCGATCTCAGAAAGGTACCAGTTAGTTGAATGTAGTCAATTACAGTCATTGGATAAGGAATGGACAAGGTACAGGGACACAGTACTAGAAGTGGCTAAAGAATGTCTTGGAACAGTAGTGTGTAAAAAGTAGGATGAAGCAAACAGCTTGGTGGAATGACATAGTCAAGGCAGACTGTAAAAGGAAAAAGAAGGCGTATCAAAAATGGCTACATACTAGAACTCAGGTAGACTGAGAAAGTTATGTTGAAGAAAGAAACAAAGCCAAACAGATAACTGCAGCATCCAAGAAGAAATCTTGGGAAGACTTTGGAAACAGGTTGGAGACTATGGGTCAAGCTGCTGGAAAACCATTCTGGAGTGTAATTAGCAGTCTTCGAAAGGGAGGTAAGAAGGAAATGACAAGTATTTTGGACAGGTCAGGAAAACTGCTGGTGAATCCCGTGGATGCCTTGGGCAGATGGAGGGAATATTTTGAAGAGTTGCTCAATGTAGGTGAAAATACGAGCAGTAATGTTTCAGATTTCAAGGTAGAATGGGATAGGAATGATGATGGAAATAGGATCACATTTGAGGAAGTGGAGAAAATAGTCAATAGATTGCAGTGCAATAAAGCAGCTGGGGTGGATGAAATTAAGTCGGAACTCATCAAATACAGTGGAATGTCAGGTCTTAAATGGCTACACAGGATAATTGAAATGGCCTGGGAGTCGGGACAGGTTCCATCAGACTGGACAAAAGCAGTAATCACACCAATCTTTAAACATGCAAACAGAAAAGATTGAAACAACTACAGAGGTATCTCTTTAATCAGCGTTGTGGGTAAAATCTACTCAGGTATTGTTGAAAGGAAAGTGCGAGTAATTGTTGAGGACCAATTGGATGAAAATCAGTGTGGGTTTAGGCCTCTTAGAGGTTGTCAGGACCAGGTCTTTAGCTTGTGGCAAATAATGGAGAAGTGTTATGAGTGGAACAGGGAATTGTATCTATGCTTTATAGATCTAGAAAAGGCATATGACCTGGTTCCTAGGAGGAAGTTATTGTCTGTTCTACGAGATTATGGAACAAGAGGCAAACTTTTGCAAGCAAAAGCATGGATAGTCAGGCAGCAGTTGGAGTTGACGGTAAATTGAGTTCATGGTTCAGAGTAATTTCAGGGGTAAAACAAGGCTGCAACCTGTCTCCACTGTTGTTCATATTATTTATGGATCATATGTTGAAAACAATAGACTGGCTGGGTGAGATTAAGATATGTGAACACAAAATAAGCAGTCTTGCATATGCGGATGACTTAGTTGTGATGGCAGATTCGATTGAAAGTTTGCAAACTAATATTTCAGAGCTAGATCAGAAATGTAAGGACTATGGTATGAAGATTAGCATCTCCAAAACGAAAGTAATGTCAGTGGGAAAGAAATATAAACTGATTGAGTGCCAAATAGGAGGAACAAAGTTAGAACAGGTGGACGGTTTCAAGTACTTAGGATGCATATTCTCACAAGATGGCAACATAGTGAAAGAACTGGAAGCGAGGTGTAGCAAAGCTAATGCAGTGAGCGCTCAGCTACGATCTACTCTCTTCTGCAAGAAGGAAGTCAGTACCAAGACTAAGCTATCTGTGCACTGTTCAGTCTTTCGACCAACTTTGTTGTATGGGAGCGAAAGCTGGGTGGATTCAGGTTACCTTATCAACAAGGTTGAGGTTACGGATATGAAAGTAGCTAGGATGATTGCAGGTACTAGTAGATGGGAACAATGCCAGGAGGGTGTCCACAACGAGGAAATGAAAGAAAAATTTGGAATGAACTCTATAGATGTAGCAATCAGGGCGAACAGGCTTAGATGGTGGGGTCATGTTACACGCATGGGAGAAGCAAGGTTACCCAAGAGACTCATGGGTTCAGCAGTAGAGGGTAGGAGGAGTCGGGGCAGACCAAGGAGAAGGTACCTGAATTCGGTTAAGAATGATTTTGAAGTAACAGGTTTAACATCAGAAGAGGCACCAATGGTAGCACTGAATAGGGGATCATGGAGGAATTATATAAGGGGGCTATGCTCCAGACTGAACGCTGAAAGGCATAATCAGTCTTAAATGATGATGATGATGATGATGATGATGATGATGACCTTCCTGTTCTTCCAGGGAAATATGATTCGATAAGTCTTACCGCCATAACACAACAGAAAGCCGTTCATTTTTGGGGATGCAAGTGATGCTGACGAAATGCCCTCCAACTCTCAATATCCAAAAATAGGTAATTTTGATTTTCTTCTACGAAAAAGGACGCCATCATACATTATCACGTTCTACAGAAAGTTGGCTCTCGCGTGTTGTAAAAATGAAATAATATACTATAGGCGCTGCTGAGTATCTTTGGGATCCTAACGCTTAAACTGTGCGATTCTGGTATGCCAACATTTTCAATTTCACATTTACGTATATCTTAAATAGCTTTCTGGTGGTGAATAGTTGAGCATGGACCCTCAATGGGACACTTACACGGCTGCATCGATTAACAGACCATGCTTAGGACCTCTTGCAGAAAGAGCGCTGATTGATCCATCTTGTCGCTAGGAAATACCCTGTAATCTCTTCTGCGTTTCAGTACTTGGTTTCCCACAGAAAGAGAAAAACTCATTGAGCTTTCCTTGTTGCTTGACAGCATACATAGCTCTTTTAATATCCAAAGCATGCTGTTAAATTATAAAATAAAAGAGAAAATAAGTTATCTTAAAAACAGTAAGTTGCGGCGTTATTTTCAAACCGTCAGTCATTCTGTGGCTAATGTGTTTCATCAAAAGGAATATGACTTGTCTATTCTGTGTTGGAAGTAGGATTTCCACTTGGATATCATCCATTGCATTTCACAAACATGAAATCAGTACAGTAACAGATCCGCAGGAAATCCCCGATACTGAGTACGTAATTATTATCGTGTTAATAACGTTAATTATTAATGTTACTTCAAATAAAGAGTTTGTGGAAAGAACAAGAACTACCTTTAGCCATGAAAAGTGACTTTTTCGAGTAGCGGTTTGTAACAGCCTAAATAATTACATGGCGCTACCAGAGTCTGCGCTATTTCCTGATCTCGTACATATTCAGCCTCTCGAAATAGTAGGCGGAGGCTATTTTGTGAAACAGCTTGTAAAATGTTAGCACAGGATAGGTAGTTGCTGCACCCACCACGGCATTTCTTCGTTGCCTGTAAAGCGTGCCGTATGTAGTGGTACCACCCCCACCTCCTTTTTCTGCATACTTTCTCCCGCTTTCCCGCAGAGATCTTCCCGACCTCTTCACCTCACCACTGGCAGCTTCTGCAGGTGTTCAGCGCGATACGCACGAGCTCGAGGCTTTCCCTTCTATTGACTTAGAGTTACGAACGTCATCCTCTCACACAGTGTATGTCACCATTCGCGGTCTACAGACCTTGTCACAAGACTAAAGTTCTTATGAGTCAATGCATTTTGTTCAACGGTCTTTTAGTGAGGTGGTTGCAGTCTAGAAGTTTGATCGAATGTTTGCCAAATACTCAGCAACACCTACAATGACACCTTAATTGGTCCTAAGCATGTTTTTTTTTTTTTTTTTTTTTGAGAGGGGGGGGGGGGGGAAGGAGACCAGACAGCGAGGTCATCGGTCTCTTCGGATAAGGGAAGGACGGGGAAGGAAGTCGGGGAAGTCGGGGAAGGAAGTCGGCCGTGCCCTTTGAAAGGAACCATCTCGGCATTTGCCTGGAGTGATTAAGAGAAATCACGGAAAACCTAAATCAGGTTGGCCGGACGCGGGATTGAACCGTCGTCCTCCCGAATGCGAGTCCAATGTCTAACCACTGCGCCACCTCGCTCGGTTGGTCCTATACATCTTAGACACTAACTTTAGATGTGGTAGCAGGTAGAAAGCACTCAGACTGGAATGAGATGAATAAGATGGAAGTTCACACTATTCATATGTCAAAATACGACAGATTTACTGGCGGAAAAAAAGCTTTGTGGACAGAAGCTGTGACCTTACGTGTTCCTCACCAACTTGATGAGGAAGAAGTGATTAGTGTTTACCGGATATTATTTTACTCCTTTCTAATTAATCGATAAAAAGAACCCTTCTTGTGTCCCAGAAAACTCTGGTCGTAACCGATCTTCAAAGACGGCAAAGCAGTTTTTATCTACTGATAAAGAAGACAGAAGGGCGGCTACGAGATCGTTGTAAATGAGACACAAGTTCGAATATGATAAGTATGCGTAAAGAAGCCTCCCATTTCAATTTCAAAGGATTTTTTTCCGACATTTGCGTACGCTGAATTAGGGAAATCGTGGCTGACATAAATATTGGTAACAAGACAACTACATTTCTCGGCATTAAAATTGCAATTCCAGGAAGGACATCAAATAACGAATACTTACCTATTGCGCATACACACAACAGTAAGAAGAATACATAGTTAAATCGATTGAGTCTGTACATTGTTTGTGGATCTACAGAGAGAGAAATTTAATAAAAAAAGCTGGCGTCTCCGGCAGCAACAACAGCTGTAACCTGAAAGGGCGCTGAGTCGAACTAAGGTTGAGTGACAGATATGGGTTTGTCATTCCATGTTGCTTAGGCTCTGTAGAAGAGTTAATCTGTCGCAGTGCCAGGCGAGGAATGGACGAGAGACATGGAGGACTTGTACCGAGGCAGGTCAGGGAAATATTAGCACGAACGGGAATTTCAATCAGTGACCTCCTGGATTCTCGAGCAGTATGTTAGCCAGTGTGCCACTTCGCGCGGCACGATAATAGTGGTGATTCGGTACGATGATGGTGGTGATGGTGGTGGTGACGGTGGTGGTAGATTTATGGATGGTGGTGATTCTCTGTTAGCGATTTGAGTCGTGTCCACACGCGAAAGCGGGTGACTGCCTGGCGAGCGTGTGTGTTTGTTACACACTGAAAACATTACGTGAATGAATGTCACCTTGGTTTCCAACGTCCACCTCAACTAGCCGATTGCTCAACATGAAATAGTTATGTTTCATCTAGGCTTACACACCGAAAATGTGAACTGTACTACACCGTACCACGCCGCTAAGTAATTTCATTTCTAATTATTTTTAATTACGTGCAGCCACTGTTAGTGATAATTTTGAGCATCTATAACTTTTACATCAACGTTGTCGGTGAGTGTTCTAGACAGGAGTCTCTGGATCTCGGCTCATTCGTAGTTAGTGAGCCAGGTGATGCAGTGATTAACACACTGGACTCGTACTAGTTAAGAGAGATTTTCATATTCCGTCCAGTCGTCCGCACAAAGATTTACCTTAGTTCTCCCAAACTGCATTAGACGAGTACCAGGGTGGATACTTCTAATAGAACTGAACCGGTCTTCTTCCCCACCCTTGTCTAACCGAGGCGGTGCTGTGCCTCTAATGACCTTGTCGTCGACTTGGCTTCTTAACCGCCATACAATAAGTTTTAATCTGACAAGAAGTGTTTCAACAGTGCATACTTCGCCGTATCGCGACAAAATCATTCAGCAAGCAAACTATCGCCTAGTCTGTGACTAAGCCGTTTCTCCGCAGTATCCTCCACATGTGAATGCAGGAGAGCTCCTGTGAAGTTTCGAAAGTAGGTGAGAGTTCTTGGGAGAATTGACGCAAGGAAGACGGGTCGTGAATTGTACCTTGTTACCTCTGTTCGAGCACTGCCTACGAAAGGGAAAGTACCGGTTTCGAGTCCCGGACTGCCGCGCTGTTTTAATCGCCCAGTAAGTTTCAAAATACTTCGCAGCACACAGTAAGATACATATCGTAGTACATTTTGTTTGACAGGTACAATGCGACAGTTATAGAAACATTTAGAAACTATTTATATGGCTACTTTTTCAGTCAAGATAATTACTAATTTTTCGAAACAGAATATTTAAAATCTATCAACAGATAGTAGTGTAATCGGTTTTCCAGGACACGGTTGTCTTGGAGGTACAAAGTACTCTCCCGACATAAAAACGAGCGCCACTGTCGACTGGTATGAGTTAGCGGTACTGCTCTGGTCCAGGAAGAATCAGTGATTCTTTAAAAAGAGTCCGGCTAGTTTAATATACTCGTTTGGGAAATTTTATTTGCAATAACCTGCTGTTATAGTACGACTCGACGTAGAATGTAATCTGTAGAGCAACGTATTTCAATAAGATTTTACATTGCAGAAGGGCACTTAGCTTTTAAGACTGGTAAGGCATCTGTTCAGACTCCTAGCCGATGCTGCTGGGAACTTACATTAGATTCTTACTGGAATGCACCGATGGCTTAAGTCGCCACCGTCCTCCCAGACGAAGTGCATAGCTGGTAAGGCGGTAACTAGCAACTCAACGAACAGTACTGACAGTCTTCGAAATGGATGATTAGACAGAAAATCAGTCACATTCATGTGGCTCAAAACTCCTCTGCCAATTCTGGAATCAGGAATACAGATAGTTAACAATGAAAACAACATTCTGGTAGTAAACCCTCATGAAATGTTTAAATTCATAGGATGTGTAATGAAAGCAATGGAGCTTTTACATGATAGCGTTTCTACAGAAATGGTTATAACTGAAGGAAAAATATAATGCAAAGGAAACTTGTAAGATTGCCGGCCGCGGTGGTCTAGCGGTTCTGGCGCTGCAGTCCGGAACCGCGGGACTGCTGCGGTCGCAGGTTCGAATCCTGCTTCGGGCATGGGTGTGTGTGATGTCCTTAGGTTAGTTCGGTTTAAGTAGTTCTAAGTTCTAGGGGACTTATGACCTAAGATGTTGAGTCCCATAGTGCTCAGAGCCATTTGAACCATTTTGAACTTGTAAGATTATTTTTAGCGTGTTTTTGAAATAAGTCAAATATCACAAAACTACGTGTAATTGTTCTATGTGACACGAAAAAAGAACAACAAGATACAAAAAAGATTTTTAAAGATCATAGACCTTCTCTCTGTAAACTACTAGATAATTACTAAAATTATCAGGAATCACACAGAAGAAGGTATACTTTAACCAGGCAAGGGAAGAAAACCTGACTTCTGAAGTCGTAAACGGAATTATAGAACGCTTTTTCTGTGGGTCTAAGATTCTGAGACAGAAGTTGACTCTGTTTCACGAAATTTATATCCAAGACCTGGAATTATATTTTGCACGCTAAATGGAGAGTAATGCTGTCATTGAATAACGATCAAAAGATATGAAAAGCTGTATCGTACGCTCGCATGAAGGTAATTTCAGTATAATGCTTCACAGTGGAGAACAGAAGAAGTTTCTCGCTGTAATCTGTGGACTAGCAGCTCCTCAGTTACGTAACCTGCAAGGAGACACGCGTGACGTGGAGTCAACATTGTCGTACTCAAGACACCTGTCAGCGTTGCATAACGAGATAACGCGGCACGGACCGACAGTAAAAAGTTCTTTAGAGTTTTCGCAACGCCGCTCATCGTGCACATTGCATAGCACAGCGAAACAGCGTACGAAGGCAAAGCTAATTCTCAGAGGCTAAATAACTTTTACACGTAAATCATCACCGGAGGGAAAATTATTATTTAACATCCCGCTGGCAACAATGTCATAGAGGCAGAGCTAAAAACTGTACAGGACATCGACACGGGTTGTTATCAGTCACGTCATTTATAAGGAACCAACACGGCATTCGCTTTGATCAGTTTACGAAAACCTTGGAAAACCTTGAGATCATGATGACTGATCGGGGTTTTCAATACGGCTCCTTCAGCATGGAATTCCAGTGTGCTAGCCCCTGTGCCACTTCGATACGTCTATTTAAACCAGTGCTCTACGATTAAGCAATTTTTAAACATTAAATGACAATTTTACATCAGTCAATGGGACCACGTACATGTTTTCGGCAGTATGACAGTTATAATTTGCTGCTTTAGTGCCAGAGTTGTCCAACTGAGTATGGAGAAAATATGTAACGGTTTTATTCAGTTTGTTAACCGTCGCTAGATGCTCGTTACCTTCGTGGAGTAAACAGGAAAACCCAATGATTTTTCTTGTCGCGGAAATGACTACATACAATGATAAGAGACCAGAAGAAATTCCGAAATGCTCATCAAAATGACACAAAAAATTCATCAAGTGATACTTAAGGAAAAGGCACTAGAATTATTCTCGGCCATAATGGCTACGTTTGTGAACCGTGTCTGTGACGGATAATTATTTATTTCTAATTTCTGCTACCAGTCACTTTTTCATTTTATGTTTAATCTAACATAATACAACGCGTTTCGAACATGTTCTGTTCATCTTCAGCGTTTATACATACATACAGAGAAATATTACTTAAAAATAAAATGTCTTAAACTATATTAATCTAGAACTCTTTGTCCATTGTTTATTACTGTAGTGGCTGGTGTGCCATTTGGGGGAAGGAGGGGGGGGGGGGCAGTGGATGGCTAGAAATCGAAATCAGTGATGATGTCTTCTGCTGATGTTCTTCCTTGTGGTTGAGTATGTATGATATCACAGCCTGTATAGGATGCAGATAGGTTTGTCTCAGTTATGTGTTACGAAAATAGTGTGAAGGGCTTTTATATGACAGTTCATCACTTACGACTTCATCAAGTGAAGCAGCAAATGATGAAATCGTAAGTGATCAACTGTCATATAAAAGCCCTTCACACTATTTTCGTAACACGTATCTGATGCAAACCTATCTGCATCCTATACAGGCTGTGATATCATACATAGTCAACCACAAGGAAGAACACCAGCAGAAGACATCACTGATTTCGATTTCTAGCCATCCACTGCCCCCCCCCCCTCCTTCCCCCAAATGGCACACCAGCCGCTACAGTAATAAACAATGGAAAAAAGAGTTCTAGATTAATATAGTTTAAGACTTTTTATTTTTATGTGACGTTTCTCTGTATGTATGTATGTATTAACGTCTGAAGATAAACAGAACATGTTCTAAACGCGTTGTATTATGTTAGATCAAACACAAAATAAAAAAGTGACTGGTGGCAGAAATTAGAAATAAGTAATTAAGGCACTACAATATTGCATTCTATAACAATGCAATCAATTCGATTGAAATGTACCATGTGTAGAGAATTGAACCATTTTTTCCGTACTATCGAAAAAAATACACGACTCTGGTTAATAGCTGCAATTAGTCACCGATAGTTTTACATGGATTTAGTACTCCAAATGGTAGTGACATGTGCTTGGCCTACATAAAAATAGCTAGCGTATTGACGGTCTGCAAGAATGATTAATTTTTTTAGGTTTAGAAAAGTCGTTCAGGGCAGAGAGGCACAAAAAATCGTTAAGTGTTTCATGTGCAACACATTTTCAGTGATTTGACAACGGACAAAATGAATGCTGTTCAGTGTATTGCCATTATCCGCCACTGGAAATGCAAGGGTGTGGATTTCATGAGTCGCTGAATGCCCGAAGCCTGAAACGAATGTATCACAAGAATAGTCTGTTAGTCTTCCCAAACAGAAGGAGTTGTAAGTCCCCAGCCATACGTTTCCTGGCCGGATCATTATACCACGCACTGATGCTGGAAGATATTTATTGTAATGGGTGAAGTCTTTAACGGAAAATACGGACAGAGATGAGGCAATGATCTCAATTGAGGACGAACTTGGTTTCAGTCCAGTAGAGTCAGCCTAATTTGCGTTCCCCACGTATTCCCTGAATGACTTCAGGCGATTCACATATGTACTTAACATACATCGATACTAACATTTTTATAATATGAGGGGCGATGGAAAAGTTTCCGTTGGACGGCTGTACATTCCAGAATTGGTAAGCCAATTGGGCAAAATCACCGTGAGCATTGAGGCAATCTGACCATCAAAGCACCTGGTTGAAAATACGCGTTTGGCAAAACACCGTGTCCTGCTGTGTGAGGACGTCCGTAACTGCCTGCTACATATCCTCGTCCGACAGGTAAGTTCGACACCTCAAGGCCTTTTTTGAGGGGCAGAAGGCGTGATAATTTCATGGGGAGAAATCAGGATCAGTAGACGGGTGCACGAGTGCCTCCCACTTGAATTGGTGTAAATTATGCGTTACAAAATTTGCGATATTGTCCTCCGGTAGCCAAGAAAAGAACAGCAGCACGCGGGTCCTGTTTGTGCGCATTTGGTAATACAGTCGCTATAGTTCAGGCTTCTGCATTTACCGCACGCACATCGGAAATGAATGCCATCCTAGTCCCTTGCCTATATGTCAGTCCTTATACAGGAAGGTCCATTGATCCTGAACGGGCCAAATATCTCACGAAATAAGTATCAAACGAAAAAACTACTAACAACGAAACTTGTCTAGCTCGAAGAGCGAAACCAGATGGCGCTATGGTTGGCCCGCTAGATGGCGCTGCCATAGGTCAAACGGATATCAACTGCGTTTTTAAAAATGGGAACCCCCATTTTTTATTACATATTCGTGTAGTGCGTAAAGAAATATGAGTGTTTTAGTTGGACCACTTTTTTCGTTTTGTGATGGATGGCACTGTAATAGTCACAAACGGGTAAGTACGTGATATCACGTAACATTCCGCCAGTGCGGACGGTATTTGCTTCGCGATTATAATGGACCGTTTACCAATTGCGGAAAAGGTGGATATCGTGTTGATGTATGGCTATTGTGATCAAAATGCCCAACGGATGTGTGCTATGCATGCTGCTCGGTATCCTGGACGACATCATCCAAGTGTCCGGACCGTTCGCCGGATAGTTACGTTATTTAAGGAAACAGGAAGTGTTCAGCCACATGTGAAACGTCAACCACGACCTGCAACAAATGATGATGCCCAAGTAGGTGTTTTAGCTGCTGTCGCGCCTAATCCACACATCAGTAGCAGACAAATTGCGCGAGAATCGGGAATCTCAAAAACGTCGGTGTTGGGAATACTACATCATCATCGACTGCACCCGTACCATATTTGTATGCACCAGGAATTTCATAGCGACGACTTTGGACGTCGTGTACAGTTCTGCCACTGGGCACAAGAGAAATTACGGGACGATGACAGATTTTTTGCACGCGTTCTATTTAGCGACGAAGCGTCATTCACCAACAGTGGTAACGTAAACTGGCATAATATGCACTATTGGGCAACGTAAAATCCACGATGGCTGTGACAAGTGGAACATCAGCGACCTTGGCGGGTTAATGTCTGGTGCGGCATTATGGAAGGAAGGATAATTGGCTCCCATTTTATCGATGGCAATCTAAATGTTGCAATGTATGCTGATTTCCAACGTAAAGTGCTACCGATGTTACTACAAGATGTTTCACTGCATGACAGAATGGCGATGTACTTCCAACATGATGGATGTCCGGCACATAGCTCGCGTGCGGTTGAGGCGGTATTGAATAGCATATTTCATGACAGGTGGATTGGTCGTCTAAGCACCATACCATGGCCCGCACTTTCACCTGATCTGACGTCCCCGGATTTCTTTCTGTGCGGAAAGTTGAAGGATATTTGCTATCGTGATCCACCGACAACGCCTGACAACATGCGTCAGTGCATTGTCAATGCATGTACGAACATTAAGGAAGGCGAACTACTCGCTGTTGAGAGAAATGTCGTTACACATATTGCCAAATGCATTGAGGTTGACGGACGTCATTTTGAGCATTCATTGCATTAATGTGGCATTTACAGGTAATCACGCTGTAACAGCATGCTTTCTCAGAAATGATAAGTTCACAAAGGTACAGGTATCACATTGGAACAACCGAAATAAAATGTTCAAACGTACCTACGTTCTGTATTTTAATTTAAAAAAAATGGTTCAAATGGCTCTGAGCACTATGGGACTCAACATCTGTGGTCGTAAGTCCCCTAGAACTTAGAACTACTTAAACCTAACTAACCTAAGGACATCACACACATCCATGCCCGAGGCAGGATTCGAACCTGCGACCGTAGCAGTCGCGCGGTTCCTGACTGATCGCGTAGAACCGCTAGTCCACCGCGGCCGGCTTTTAATTTAAAAAACCTTCCTGTTACCAACTGCTCGTCTAAAATTGTGAGCCATATGTTTGTGACTATTAAAGCGCCATCTATCACAAAGGAAAAAAGTGGTCCAACTGAAACATTCATATTTCTTTACGTACTACACGAATATGTAATAAAAATGGGGGTTCCTATTTTTAAAAACGCAGTTGATATCCGTTTGACCTATGGCAGCGCCATCTATCGGGCCCCCTTCAAGCTAGACAGGTTTCGTTCTTTATAGTTTTCTCGTTTGACGCTTATTTCGTGAGATACTTAGCCCGGTCACGATCAGTGGACCACCCTGTATAGCCGCATCCGATTCGCGCTACGTTGCATATGCGCTGCAGCAGCGCCTTCAAACGGAAACTTTTTGATCCTACTCGTTACTCTTGATGATCTTACTGGAAGTGCTCTGACATCGCCTAAGAATAAAATCTTAGGACCGATGGGGGAGTGAACACAAAATCTTTGGATTTGTATCTGCCACTTATTCGCATGACCACAAAGCTTGTACGGAAACAAAGTGAGTGGACAGCTTTGTATTTAGTGACTGCCGTGTAGTTTGTGTGTGGCTGTAGCGCTGGGCGTGATATCCTAGCTACAGCTGCGGCCTGTGCCTTATCTGGGGAAGCGGCTACCGGCGGCAGGCTTCGTGGTACCATGTGGCGCCAGCAGTCCTGCTCGGCGCCAGCGATACGCCAGTACAGTAGTCTCCATTCAACGAGCAGCCGCGAGGCAGCAGAGAATACTGACACAGCACGGGCGCAGTACTGCTGCTGCTGCTGCTCTGTTAGTCTACCCGTCTTGTAAGTGTAACTCACGTCATCTCGGGTACAAGCGGAACTCGAACAAAACTCGACAAACTAAAGGATGGCGAGGAGGAGATTGGTTGGGGTGAGGTCGGGGAGGGGGGGAGGGTGAGAGGTTAAAGGAAGGCTACACTCTAATACTACTCACTATGTATCGATTAGTTGCAATTAAAAAGCAGGTTTTCGTGGAGGTCCAGTGTGGGCTGTAATTGTCGTACGGCAGTGAAACTTGGCAGATAAGCTCACGAGTTTATGTGGAACCGATTTATACAGGAAAATAACTGGTTCCGATTTTGGCCACCAGATGCAAATCTGACACAGTATACTGTTTGTACGAACGTGTGACATACAAGCTGTTATAATTGGAAGGAAAATCAGCATTGGCCGTATTTTGTTGTTTTATTGTTAGCAAAATCGATTTTCAGTCACTTAGTGACCATCCTCAGTGCTGTAATATACAATTAAAATTGGTAGGCACTGGTATCAAGCTATAACCACAAGCTTAGAGCTCTAAGATTGTGTTTATAGCTCGATACCAGTGCTTACCAATTTTAATTTATATTACAGCACTGAGGATGGTCACTAAGTGACTGAAAATCGATTTTGCTGACAATAAAACAACAAAATACGGCCAGTGCTGATTTTCCTTCCAATTCTATCCACTATTTGGTCATGGTGCACACAACACTCCATGGAGTCGCCAATCAATACACGCTGTTATTTGGTAATATGACCGTGTGACGTTCACTCTGTCATTTGACAAGCCATCAGTATGGTTATCGTGAAGAAAGACCGTGCACTGTTAGTGAAACTGTTTTATGTGAACGGCACGAATTACAGTGCTGCATTTATGCAGTGAGACAGTATCGCCAACTGAAAGGTCTGAGGAGAGGCCCGATGTCACTAAATGGTTTAAAGAAGATGATAATGAAATTCGAAAACACGAGTGCGCTTGGTGTGGCACTTGGAAGAGGAAGGCGCCCTATACCGGTTGAACTGATTCATCTACATCTACACCATACTCTGCAAGCCATCATACTGTGCATCTACATCTACATCTACATCATACTCCGCAAGCCACCTAATGGTGTATCGGGGAGGGTACTTTCGGTACCACTATCTGTTCCCTCCAATCCTGTTCCACTCGCAAATAGTGCGTGGGAAGAACGATTGTCGCTAAGCCTCTGTATTGGCTCTAATTTCTCGAATTTTTTCTCGTGGTCAATGCGCGAGATGTATGTGGGGGGATGTAATATGTTGTCCGACTCCGCCTGAAAAGTGGTGTCACGAAATTTCAATAGTAAATCTCTCCGCGATGCATAACGCCTCTTTTGTAACGCCTGTCAGTGGAGTTTAGCATCTCCGTAACGCTCTCTCGCCAGCTAAACAATCCCGTGACGAAACGCGCCGCTCTTCGTTGGATTTTCACTATCTCCTCTATCAGTCCTACCTGCTAGCGATCCCAGATAGGTGAACAATACTCAAGAATCGGTCGGACAAGAGCCTTGTAAGCCACTTCTTTCGTGGATGAGTTACGTTTCCTTAAGATTCTTCCGATGAATCTGAGTCTTGTTTCTGCTTTTCCCACTCGCTGTTTTATATGCTCATTGCTCTGGGTAGTTACGCCTGGATATCTTATGGCTGACGCTGTCTCGAGCTGCTAATCATCAATAGTGCAGCTGTACAGTATTGGATTTTTTTCCTATGTAAGCGCAATATGTTACATTTATTTACGTTCAGGATCAACTGCCATGGCCTGCACCGTTCATCAATTCTCTGCAGGTCTGTCTGCAAATTCTTACTATCTTCTGGCGTTGCCACATTGGTATAGACAACTGCATCATCAGCGAATAGTCTTAAAGGGCATTCGGCGCTTTCTACTGGATCATTTATATATATTGTAAACAGCAACGGTCCTATCACACTTCCCTGTGGTACTCCGGATATTACCTTTACATCTGTCGATTTAGTTTCGTTTAAGAGCGACATGTTGAGTTCTATCTGCAAGAAAGTCTTGAATACAATCACAGGTCTGCTCCGGTACTCCGGAAGCTCGTAGTTTTTTCATTAAACGGCAATGCGGGACGGTGACAAATGCCTTACCGAAATCAATGAACACGGCATCAGCCTGAGCGCCGTTGTCCACTACGCTGTGGATCTCATGGAGGAACGGAGCGAGCTGAGTTTCGCAGGTCCTCTGTTTGCGAAATCCATGTTGATTTTTATAGAGGAGATGTTCTTTTTCCAAAAACGTCATGATTCTTGAGCATAAAACATGTTCCATAATTATACAACAAACTGACGTCAACGATGTAGGCCTATAATTGTGTGGATCTGTCTTACGGCCTTTCTTAAAAACGGGAATAACCTGCGCTTCTTTCCAGTCGTTAGGTACCTTTCGTTTTTCAAGCGATCTACGATAAATTACTGCTGGAAGGGGAGCTAGTTCTTTCGCAGACTCCTCATAGAATCTTAAAGGTATCTCATCTGGTCCTAAACCTTTTACGCTACTAAGCGACTGTAGCTGCTTTTCAATACCGCGATCGGTATCTCAATATCTGCCATTTAGACGTTCGTATGAGATTGAAAGGAGGGACAGTGTTACGGTCTTCCGCGGTGAAACAACTTCGGAAGATCGAATTCAGTATTTCGTCCTTCTCTCTGGTATCTTCCGTTTCGGTGCCGGTGTGGTCGCTGAGAGAAGGAATAGGTGATATGGACACACTTACTGATTTTACATACAACCAAAATCTCTTTGCGTTTTCACTCAGGTCGGTTGTCAACGTCTTACTTTCAAAATCATTGAACGTTTCTCTCATTAGTCTCCTTACTCTCATTTTCGCTTCGTTCAGCTTTTGCTTGTCAGCTAGATGTTTACTTGTCTTGAATCTGAGATGATGTGCTCTTTGTTTACGCAGCGCTTTTCTAACACGGCTATTAAACCATGGTGGATCTTTGTCATTCCCGCTACGGTCGCAGGTTCGAATCCTGCCTCGGGCATGGATGTGTGTGATGTCCCTAGGTTAGTTCTAAGTTCTAGGGGACTAATGACCTCACCAGTTAAGTCCCATAGTGCTCAGAGCCATTTGAACCATTTTTTGCCATTCCTTAAAACCTTACTCGGAACATCCTCGTCTAGGGCAAATCGAAAGATGCTTTTGAATTTTTTCTATCTGTACTCTATATCTTCGTCCTCATCACCGAATATTTGATACTGACTGCTGAGATATTTCGAAATTTGTATCCTGTCACCCTTGCTGAGCAAATATATCTTCCTACCTTTCTTGGCAGTCCTTGTAGGACCCGTCGTCATAGAGGCTGTCACAGCTTTATGATCACTGATACCTTCCTCTGCGTTAACTGATTCGATACGTTCAGGTCTGTTTGTTGCCAGGAGGTCTAAGACGATACCCGCACGAGTTGGTTCTCTACCTGCCAAACGTAATTTTTAGACAAGACATCCAGAACAAATACACACGATTCCCTGTTTCTGGCACCAGTTTTGATGGCGTAACAGTCCCAATCTATAACTGGCAAGTCGAAGTCACCCCCTATTACAACGGCATGATCAGAAAAAATTACTAATGATATTCTGCAAGTTCTATCTGAAGCGCTCAACAACTACTTATTCTGACCCATGCGGTCTATAAAAGCATCCAATCACCATTTTTTACTATTCTTTGATACTCAGTTTCACCCATACTGATTCACATTCGGAATCCGTGATAACCTCGCTACATTTTATGTAATTTTTTACTGCTGTAAACACGCCGCCACTATTGGGCTCTAACCTTTCCTAACGACAAACATTCCAATCTGAACTTAGGCTTTCGTTGTCACTGACGCCTGGTCTCAGCCAGCTTTTTGTTTCCAATACTATCTGTGTATTATAACCTTCAGTGAACGACACTAATTCTAGGACCTTTCCTTGGATGCTAATCTTTTCCATCTCTAATCTGCGAAGACCAAGATTCTCTGAGGTCGCTGGGCTGATTTAACAGGCAAATCGTCTCTCATCCCAAGGGAGGCTAATGTCGCTGCAACTGACCACGTTGCACGTACCCTGGCTAGTGCTAGTGCCAGTGCAATGTCACGGCAATCGGCCATCCCATGGTCAACAGTACGGAAAGTTTTGTGGACCTTTCTACATTGGCATCCGTACAAGATCCAGGCGTGCAGCAAACGAAACCTCATGATGCGCAGCAATGTTGTGAATTTGCTATAGATTTCTGGCATGGATCGCAATTGATGACATGTAACCGGGCAATATTCTATGGGGTGACGAGGCACATTTTACACTAGAGGGTGCAGTGAGAACAGAGAACTGTCGAATTCGGGGCACTGTTTAACCGGGTGTTGTCCACGACGGGCCATTGCACTCGCCGTATGTAAATGTCTAGTGTGGATTCACAAGCACCTTTATTCTCGGTCCGTTCTTCTTTGAAGAGAATACACACAGAGGGCCTGTCAGGTGTACTTTGACGTATGCTCGTTATCGAGACTTTTGGCTATGCGGCTGTCTGAAAGAACGCATTTACCAGGAATACGTTCGGTCTCTCCTTGACCTGAAGACCAGTATACAGGAATACGCTGCACAGATTCCACCGGAATTGCTGCCAGCAACTGTTGATCTAGTCGTATGCAGCATCTCGGCGACGTCTCCGGTGCTCACATTGAAGAAATTGTGTAAGCAACAGTTAATAATAAAATCAACATTATACCTTTCTCACTTGTTTGAAATTTTCTGCCCCCGTTCCGTTCGTAATCCATTCCACCTGGAAAGGTTTCTACGCTTCTTTCTTACATTCAAAGCGCCAGATTTCCACCTGGTGGCTGAAATCGGAACTTTTTTCCCAACGTAAATCGGTCCGGCGTTAATTCACTGGAATATTTACAAAGGTTCGCTCCCATACGGTAATTACAGCCATCGTTGGAGTTAAGTGAGTAGCTGCAGTTTTTACTGTAACCACCAGGTACTTCGATAATATTTTCATGTTATGGCCTATATGATTGTTTTAAAAAATGATTGAAATGGCTCTGAGCACTATGGGACTTAACTTCTGAGGTCATCAGTCCCTTAGAAATTAGAACTACTTAAACATAACCAACCTAAGGACATCACGCACCTCCATGCCCGAGGCAGGATTCGAACCTGCGACTGTAGCGGTCACGCGGTTCCAGACTGTAACGCCTAGAACCGCTCGGCCACCCCGGCCGGCTATGATTGTTTTACATATCGTTTTCAACGCAAACTTGAGCAATGGGTGTTGTTCACTGGCACCTGCTTTACGAAATTTGTCGCCTAGTACGGTTTTAGATTTTCAACGTTGCTTTCCTCAGTTCGCTCTGAGCTCTGAGAGTAATAATATCGCTGCTTCTGTGAACCACCCGATACTGCATGTGTCACGAGGCTCCCTGTAATCACATCTCGAACAACAGTAAAACCGCCCGCATCTCGTGGTCGTGCGGTAGCGTTCTCGCTTCCCACGCCCGGGTTCCCGGGTTCGATTCCCGGCGGGGTCAGGGATTTTCTCTGCCTCGTGATGGCTGGGTGTTGTGTGCTGTCCTTAGGTTAGGTTTAAGTAGTTCTATGTTCTAGGGGACTTATGACCACAGCAGTTGAGTCCCATAGTGCTCAGAGCCATTTTTGAACAGTATGACCTCAAGCTATGTCCACAAACTATGTCTTGCTTTCAAATACCAAATGTTTCAGCAAACCTTTCTCTATCGCATTCTCAACATTATGAACGAATGGAGTTTCTTTATGGAACATCGCCCTTCGAATTAGTGTGCGAATGAAATACAGATTTTGCCATATAAGTGAGCTCGAGAAATGAGGATAAGGTCTCCCGACCACGGAGGCAGAGCGTCAATACCTGGAAAAGGCCTCACAGCTCTATTCTAGTTCCAGCATATCTTTGCGACTTTGCGCTATACCCCCTACCGTCCTGTCCTGGCGCCGACAGAATTATTCCTGTTCCTGAGCTTCGATAGCGGTCTCAGAGGAGCTCGTTTTGGGAGCACGAAAACCACCAGAACTGCGAGGAAAAGACTATATGTAAAAATGCGAAAACATTTCTAGATGCCAAAGATGATTTTTTCGAAGATTTTTATGCGTCTGTATTGATATCTTTTTTTTTTTTTAACGAATGCTGTTGACGTCTTCAATTCCAAGACTGGCTCTGTGCAGCTCTCCGCGTCCGACCATGCTATGGGCATGCCTCTTCATATACATATATTCTGCAGTTAGTGGACAAGCGGTTAACGTTGATACATCTGAGTCGTGGGGTCCCGGGTTCGATACACGGCAGGGTGAATATTTTATCCACTCGGGGACTACGTGTTGTGTTTTTCTCATGGTCATTTCATAATCGTCTAAATGGGGTCAAATAAAAAGACTTGTTCTAGGCGGGCAAACAACGCTAGACGGCGTTTACCGGTCAATGATGCCATACAGTCATTTAATTCTACTGCAACCTACACTCTCTTGAACCTGCTCACTGTAGATACGCCTAAGCCTCACACTACAGTCATTTACTCCTCAACCTTCCCTCCGTCATTGGACTGACTATTCCTTAATAATCCCAAAATATGTCCTACCAATCTGTCTCTTCTTTAGTCAAGCTGTGCCATAAACTTCCGTTATCCTCAAACCTGTTTCGTACCTCCTATTAAGTTACCCGATGTCCCCACCTAACTGCTCTGTAGTACCACACATAAAGAGCACCTGCTCTCTTCCCGTCTGAATTATTTATATCCACATTTCACTTCCGTAGAAGGCTACACTCAAGATACAAAGTTTCAAAAATGACTTCGTTACGTTTACATTTACATTCATTGTCAAAATATTCCTCGTCCTCAGAAACGATTTTTTTTTGCCATCGCCGATCTGCATTTTTTATGCTCTCTATTTGGGCTGTCATCAATCATTTTGCTGCCCATATAGCAAACCTCATCTAGAACTTTCAGCATGCCATTTCCTGCCCTAATTCCATGAGCATCAGTAAATGTAATTCGGCTCCCCTACGCTTGATTTATTTTTGTTGATATTTATCTTATAATCTCTTTTAGACATAAAACCCATTCAGTTCCACTTATCTTTCATGTCTCTTGTCGTCGCTGGCCGATGAATTGCATTACTTTCCGAGCACACCCTTTAAGCAGACTAAGGAATAAAGAATTAAGTACGAGTACTTTGCAGGTATTAGCCGAGGGGATAACCGTGTTCAAAACGTGGTGATTTTAAACCATTAAAGATGGTCACGTTTTCATTCAGATACGTTTTCGGTCGGAAAAAACCGTCGAAACAAATGAAATAAACATTGACTAACAACAAAATTGGCAAATACCATTCCGAAGCGCGTACATGAAATAGCTGACAAATGAGAAACGATGATCGATGAAAATTAAATAACAAGTGAGGAATGTCTTTCAGTGTTCCAAATATCAGGATTTTAATTATTAACGGAATTACAGTTGCGTGCCGTTTATTTCCGCAGCACGATGCACGAAACGCGAAACAAACACATCGATTTCTCGATGTAGCCATGTAGTGTTGTTCGTCACGCTAACGGAAATGTGGAGCTTAACGGACTCGGTGGTAGCCGTAGTTCAGAAGCGATCACGCTGTTTCTTGTGAAGGGATAAGCACCGCGAATCGTTGAAATGTTTTACGGAAAGAAACCGACTTTGATATTGCTTTACTAACGAAACACCGCTCATATGGGGTATGAAACGAAATTTTTGACTGGGTTAAGCGTTCCTTGGCAGGGAGGATGCAACATTTATCTTCGATGGATAGCCCCCACAGAAGTGAAGCTGTAACTACAGGAGTGCTACAGGCTAGTGGAGACTCTCGCTGTTTATGCTGTGTATTAACAAACCGACGACAATAAAAGCAACCACAGAGTTTTTGCAGATGACGCAATTATTTATAATGAAGAATCAAATGAAAAAAGCTGCACAAATTCTCAGTTAGGTCATAGTAAAATTTCAAAGCAGCGCAAAAATTAGCAACTTGCTTTACATATGCACATATGTAAAACTGTGTACTTCACAAAACTGAGAATCTTATGGCCACAACATCAGTTGGTCAGTACTGGAATCATTTAACTTGTACAAATACCTGGATGTCGCTATCTGAGGCGACGTGAAATGGAATGATCCCTCAGACTCAGTTGTAGGTAAGCCAGATGGCCGAATTTGGTTCATTGATAGAACACCGGAAAAATGCAGTCAGTCTACGAACGGTATGGCTTACAAAAGACTTGCTCTTTCCACCTTATGATACTTATCAAGGATGTGGGAACCATATGGGACCAACAGGTGATATTAAATGCAAGGAAAGCACAAACAGTTGCAGGTGTGTCTAACTCACGGGCGAATGTCACAGAAATGCTGAAAAACTTAAATTGGCAGATCCTTTAAGACTCACACCGACTATCCTATTAAATCTTACTTTAAAAGATTGCAGATACACCATTAGTTGAAGCACCCAGGCATATACTACCAATCTCCATGTATCATCGATGTAGGGATCGCAAAGACTAGATTAGACTATAATGCGCACTGAGATATTTGAAAAGCCATTCTCACTATCTGGAACAAATTCTGCCGTGTGAAAAAATGCTAAATACCAACTCTTGCTTGTGGGCGTGTGTAATCGAAGGAGTGTCAGAGGGTTGCGTACTCTCAGGCGCTAGAGCAACAGCGGAGCGCCACTCAGCTGATTGGATGTCTAAGGCTCTGTACAGGTACATTTTTAAATTGGTCAACAAACGTGCGTGGATGGCACAGAAAGTGTTGCTGAATTGAGAGGTCCTAGTGGGACCTTTTGCCATTTTCTTCACATGAGTGTCAAAGCTGCAACCACCCCTCCCTCCCCCTGATGATCAGGCAACAGGAGGGTGGAAAAAGCATGAACACCACGATGCTGCCTCGGATTACGATGAAATTTCGTCGAATGGTTTCGAACGGTCCCCAGTGGTCCCATCCTGTATACCAGAGCAAAAATTGCTGTCGCAGTACACTCCAAAGGGGTCAAATCACCTTGCCCAGACAGTCGTTAGAGAAGGCTTCAATCTTCTAGAGGCTGTCGGCAGTGTCGAGCTTTGTCAATTACGCTACGAACAGTCATTTTCGACCGCGAAATTTGTGGGAATCAACGCCCCAACGGAAGAGTCTGTTTCACTGACTCCCTTTTTGCTTCTTCCAGAAGCCTTTGTGGGTAGATTCTGAACTGCGATGTGCCTGAAAAGTTTGCCTTGACCAACCATACGGAAACGGTATGTTTTCAAGGCTGGGCGTTGGGATTCTGACCTCCATCACACAAGCGTCTCAAGGGGTGAAGTAAGCGTATAAGGAAGTGTGACGACCTTTGACTGTCTGAAACACCCACGGTGGCGATGGGCAGAATTGTGGTGAAATTGGTGCCAATGTGACATCATTAACCCACCTTACACCCCAAATGAACTTCTGAGCTTTGGCCTTGCTGCCGGCAGGGTCACCGATCCCGAGGATGACGTCGCAGTGCGCCACGCTTTTGCACCATGACAGATGAAGGCAGTAGTCACCTTAGCTCCAAATTTCAAACGCCTGCGTCACAATGGGAGACAATTACGGTGTTTAAAAAAAAACAACCCTTTAATTGGGTTTCCGGCCAGTGTGGCCGAGCGGTTCTAGGCGCTACAGTCTGGAACCGCGCGACCGCTACGGTCGCAGGTTCGAATCCTGCCTCGGGCATGGATGTGTGTGATGTCCTTAGGTTAGTTAGGTTTAAGTAGTTCTAAGTTCTAGGGGACTGATGACCTCGGATGTTAAGTCCCATAGTGCTCAGAGCCATTTGAACCTTTAATTGGGTTGCCTGTGTAGTTACATTCAGAGTGGTGATCACCGTTTATTTCTTGGATGCTAATGATTCATGTAGAAGGATGATAAACTGCTTGAAAATGCGCTTCCCATCGATATATCTTGGTACCAGACTTTTTCATTGATTTGTTGGGAAGACGGAAGGAATTTATTTAGGTTGTTTAAATAGAAGTCAAGTGTTTACGTCAAAAATTTGCTGTGGTTTAACAGTACACTGACAGAACAGTGGACTTCGAGAATACAACTCAACTACGACCAGAGCTATGGGACGTGGAAGTAATGTGTACGATCGTAGTTCAAACAAGACAGTATGCAAAATACCGTCCACTTCATGAATACATGTGATGGGCTTGAAAAATTTTAAAATAGTGAAGGTTAAGAACCTATATAGGCTACGGCTACGGCTCATTGCTATATATCTTCTTCTACTACGAATGAAGAATATTATTTTCCAGACAGCTGTCTTTGTATGTATTGATTTCTACGTTCTGTAATGGCTTAGTCACAGCCGCTATTTGGACATTCAGATAGGCTAGCATCTTCCAGTTATCCTTTCTAACGATAGTCTTATCCACTTCCGAAAGCGGTTTGGTTTTTCGTAATTCTCTAGTCCGTTTCTACATTGTTTACAACAGATCTGTTTTCTGGCCCTTATTAGCAACTATAAATTCTGTAACTAAAACCTTGTTCAACGTCTTTAGGGGAGCTAATGTTCCTCCGCCAACATTCATGCCTGAAAGAGATCCCCCGCCTTTTTACGTGGGAAGTTGCGTAGGCACGAATCGCTACACCAGTCCACAGCTTTCCGATACAAGTAAGCAATTCAACATCTAGCAGTATACCCACTTTACAGCAGCCACCCTTCGACAGACTGAGGCAGAGTTTACTGATATGCTCATCAAAAATTCCTACTCTCTGTTGTAAAATCCTCTTGGTTAGATGTGATATACAGGGTGGTCCATTGATCGTGACCGGGCCAAATATCTCACGAAATGAGCGTCAAACGAAAAACCTACAAAGAACGAAACTTGTCTAGCTTGAAGGAGGAAACCAGATGGCGCTATGGTTGGCCCGCTAGATGGCGCTGCCCTAGGTCAAACGGATATCAACTGCGAGTTTTGAAGATAGTAACCCCCATTTTTATTACATATTTGTGTAGTACGTAAAGAAATATGAATGTTTTAGTTGGACCACTTTTTTCGCTTTGTGATAGATGGCGCTGTAATAGTCACAAACGTATAAGTACGTGGTATCACGTAACGTTCCGCCAGTACGGACGGTATTTGCTTCGTGATACATTACCCGTGTTAAAATGGACCGTTTACCAATTTCGGAAATGGTCCATATCACGTTGATGTATGGCTATTGTGATCAAAATGCCCAACGGGCGTGTGCTATGTATGCTGCTCTGTAACTTGGACGACATCATCCAAGTGTCCGGACCTTTCGCCGGATAGTTACGTTATTTAAGGAAACAGGAAATGTTCTGCCACATGTGAAACCTTAACCACGACATGCAACAAATGATGATGCACAAGTAGGTGCTTTATCTGCTGTCGCGGCTAATCCGCACATCAGTAGCAGACAAATTGCTCGAGAATCGGGAATCTCAAAAACGTCGGTGTTGGGAATACTACATCATCATCGACTGCACCCGTACCATATTTGTATGCACCAGGAATTTCATAGCGACGACTTTGGACGTCGTGTACAGTTCTGCCACTGGGCACAAGAGAAATTACGGGACGATGACAGATTTTTTGCACTTGATCTATTTAGCGACGAAGTGTTATTCACCAACAGCGGTAACGTAAACCGGCATAATATGCACTACTGGGCAACGGAAAATCCACGATGGCTGTGACAAGTAGAACATCAGCGACCTTGGCGGGTTAATGTCTGGTGCGGCATTATGGAAGGAAGGATAATTGGCTCCCATTTTATCGATGGCAATCTAAATGTTGCAATGTATGCTGATTTCCAACGTAATGTTCTACCGATGTTACTACAAGATGTTTCACTGCATGACAGAATGGCGATGTACTTCCAACATGATGGATGTCCGGCACATAGCTCGCGTGCGTTTGAAGCGGTATTGAATAGCATATTTCATGACAGGTGGATTTGTCGTCACGTTCACAGGATGTGGCGTCCCCGGATTTCTTTCTGTGGGGAAAGTTGAAGAATATTTGCTATCGTGATCCACCGACAACGCCTGACAACATGCGTCAGAGCATTGTCAATGCATGAGCGAACATTAAGGAAGGCGAACTACTCGCTGTTGAGAGGAATGTCGTTACACGTATTTCTAAATGCATTGAGGTTGACGGACATCATTTTGAGCATTTGTTGCATTAATGTGGTATTTACAGGTAATCACGCTGTAACAACATGTGTTCTCAGGAATGATAAGTTCACAAAGGTACATGTAGGACATTGTAACAACCGAAATAAAATGTTCAAACGTATCTACGTACTGTATTTTAATTTAAAAAACCTTCCTGTTCCCAACTGTTCGTCTAAAATTGTGAGCCATATGTTTGTGACTATTACAGCGCCATCTACCACAAATCGAAAAATGTGGTCCAACTGAAACATTCATATTTCTTTACGTACTACACAATTATGTAATAGAATATCGGGCTTCCTATCGGGCCAACCATAGCGCCATCTGGTTTCCCCCTTCAAGCTGGACAAGTTTCGTCTTTGTAGTTTTTTCGTTTGACGCTTATTTCGTGAGATATTTGGCCCGGTCGCGATCAGTGGACCACCCTGTATTGGAAGGTTCCACCGAGTGTGAAGTTTCATATCATTAATCTAACACCAAAACCGCTGTGCAGAAAGTGTCAGTTACTGGGTACTCCCGCACATGGATTCATTCATTCAGATAAAAAAAAATTTAGTCGTGGGCACAGAACAAATTGTTTGTAATTATCAAAACGAGCCCTACCACCATCGATCTGAACGTCCTTTCCCAGGGACCAAACACCGGTTATTGACTGAGAACGTGGCTCATTTAACTCACTACTTGATAACCACAGCTACTCCGGACATACCTGTGTTCCAGTCTTATCTGCAACAGTTAACAATGGATCCTGTGAGAAACATGCGACAGAAAATATGAAAAACGATATCATAAGTTTTTCATCGATTCTCTTGGTTTGTACTGACGAAGAAGAGAGGCTGAAATAATTGATGACCACGACACTCGTGGAGCGCTAATGGTCTTTGCAGGACCTGAACGAATATCAGAATCCGAAGAGATATATTTCTATGTTATTTTATTTTTTTCCATTTTGAAAAGGTAGAATTTTAATTTAGGGAGTTAAGATTAAATTACTCCCTTTGCAATTACGAAGGAGGCAGGAGTAAAATAGGGGAGTGAAAGGCTATTTATAATTTGTGCAGAAACCAGATGGCAGTTACAAGAGTCGAAGGGCACGAAAGGGAAGCAGTGATTGGGAAGAGAGTGAGACAAGGTCTAGCTTATCCCAGATGTTTTTTCAATCTGTATGTTGAGCAAGAAATAAAGGAAATAAAAGTAAAATTAGGAGTAGGAATTAAAATCCATGGAAAATAAATAAGTTCTGCCAATGACATTGTAATTCTGTCAAAGACAGCAAAGGACCTGGATCAGCAGTTGAACGGAATCGACAGCTCTTTATTCCCATGAAGTAATGAGTGCTGTCAACAGGGGATCTCGGGTCGATTCCGTGTGGCGACTATTAATAAAATTACGTGCATATTGAGTATCGTCTCAGTTTTGTGTCTGGATTCGTGATTTCCTCTCAGAGAGGTCACAGTTCGTAGTAATACACGGTAAATCATCGAGTAGAACAGAAGTGATATCTGGCGTTCCGCAAAGTAGTGTCATGGGGCCTCTGCTGTTCCTGATTTACATAAATGATCTAGGTGATAATTGGAGCAGCCCCCTTAGATTGTTTGCAGATGATGTTGTAATTTACCGTCTAGTAAAATCATCAGACGATCAATTCCAGTTACAAAATGATGTAGAGAGAATTTCTATATGGTGCGAAAAGTGGCAATTGGCACTAAACAAATAAAAGTACGAGGTCATCCACATGGGTACTAAAAAAAATCTGATAAATTTTGGGTATACGATAAATCGCAAAAATCTAAGAGCTGTCAATTCGACTAAGTACCTAGGAATTACAATTAGGAGCAACTTAAATTGGAAAGATCACATAGATAATATTGTGTGGAAGGCGAAACAAAGTCTGCGCTTTGTTGGCAGAACACTTAGAAGATGCGACAAACCCACTAAAGAGACAGCCTGCATTACACTTGTCCGTCTTCTGCTGGAATATTGCTGCGCGGTGTGGCATCCCTACCAGGCAGGATTGACGGAGGACATCGAAAAACTGCACAAAGTGCTCGTTTCGTGTTATCGCGCAATAGGGGTGATAGTGTCACTGATATGATACGCGAGTTGGGGTGGCAGTAACTGAAACAAAGGCGGTTTTCTTTCCGGCGAGATCTATTTACGAAATTTCAATCACAAATTTTCTCTTCCGAACGCGAAAATATTTTGTTGACACCCACCTACGTTGGGAGAATTGATCATCATAATAAAATAAGAGAAATCAGAGCTCGAACGGAAAGATTTAGGTGTTCCTTTTTCCCACGCGACATTCGAGAGTGGAATGGTAGAGAAGTAGGATGAAAATGGGTCGATGAACCCTCTGCCAGTCACTTAAGTCTGAATTGCAGAGTAACCATGTAGATGTAGATGTAGACAGTGTCTTGAAAGGAGGACAAAAGATGGACATCAAGAAAAGCAAAACAAGAAAGAGGATGTAGCCGAATTAATTCAAGTGCTGCTGAGATTCTGAAAGTAGAAGATAAATTTTGGTATTTGGCCAGCAAAATAACTGATGATTGCGGATGTAGAGAGGATATAACATGTAGAGCGGTAATGCCAAGGAAAGCGTTACTGAAGAAAAGAAATTTGTTAACATCAAATATTGATTTAAGTGTTAGGAAGTCTTTCTGAAAGTATTTCTATGAAGTACAGGCATATGTGAACGTGAAACATGACGATAAACAGTTAAAACAAAAAAGAGAATAAAAGCTTTCGTAATATGGTGCTGCAGGGGATGTTGAAGACTAGATGGATAGATCAGGTAACTAACGAGGAGGTAGTGAATAGAATTGGGGAGAAAAGAAATTAGTGGCACAACCTGACTAGAAGAAGGGATCTGTTGATGTGCCACGTTTTGAAACATCAGGGTATCACCAATTTAGCCAATTTAGTACTGAAGGGAAGTGTGTGTGTATGTGTGTGGGGGGTGTAGGGTGGTGAAAATCGTAGAGACTAACAGATGGATACAGTAAGCAGATTCAGAGATGAAGAGGCTTGCACAGAATGGAGTAGCATAGAGAGCTGCATCAAATCAGTGTTCGGACTGAAGATCCTAGAACAACAAAAACGGAAAAGAAGAGAATATAAAGGGAAAAAAGCGCTTTGAAGAACATAGCGTGAGAAGCTAGCCAAAGAAGGCATTTATGGAGAGAGCGAAAATGTACTACGATGGGCGATGAGAGCTTCCTCCCCCCACACCTCCCCCTCCCCCCCTCCCCAAAAAAAGGAACCGTAAATCACTGTTTCGATCGTCTGCCACTTCTGCGCTGTTACTTATCGCTTCTTTCACCTCTTGCAGTGTTTGCTGATGTAAAGAATCCTGAACTGCACTGAGGTTCGAAGTCCACGTTTGACTGTGGGACCCCTATAACTTCGAAACTAAATCAGTTCATAGGCTGGAGGAAGGTAAACGACACACCCTCCAACAGACTATGCCTAGTATTGTACTGTAGCGTTGAAACCAGCCTTGGTTATGGCCGCTTTACTTTCTGTTCCATAGCTCGAGTGGTTGATGTCTGTACTACATTTATCAAATTCATAGTGTTCTTGTTTGCCCACTTCTACATTCCTGTAGACAACGAACAAGTCAGCACCTGGACGAACCTGTGCCAACTTTTCGAAATGAACCGAAGTAGTATTGTTTCACTGCTCATATCACTTGGCTTCGCAGTGCAGAACTATCGCTGTGAGAAAAAGGAAGCAGGAAGAAATGTTGTGAGTGAGAGCCAAGTAATCATGTTTGCTTACAAACAGATAGTTTTTAGAGGAGGTCCGCGTCGAGTAAAAGGCAGTTTTATCTTTTCTCCTATTCCCGAAACATTATTCGCTGAAGTTTTGGCATCATCTATGGGCTTTTATTTTATTTCTATTAAACAGGAAAAATGCTCTTTGCTAACTGTAAACATATAAATTTGAAGAACAGACTAAGTTTTATATATATAACTTGTTTCCTCATGCTGTGGTTTCCACGACTTTTTAAGTTTTTTGTTGCAGTGGTTTTCTTTCACAGTTTGTCATCTGCAGCCATATAAAACTTAATGTAGAAAAGTTATTTACTTCGAACTATAACGAGTGGGAAAGTTATGATTAGGCCTAACATTAACTAATTGTGTGTGTGTGTGTGTGTGTGTGAATGGGTGTGGGTTTTGTTTATTGTTACTATTTTAAGTAGTTTTGTATGAGGGTGGGGAGGAGAGGGGTTGGTGGCTGGGAGTATTTATGGGTTGGTGTTGACTGATAGTTCTTCTCTGCCTTCAAAGAACTATCAGACCACACCAATTCATAAACACACCCAAACATACACACACACACGCAAACGCACAATATATAGGACTAAATTAATGAAAAAAAAACCACAAACCGAAAGCCACTTACATAAACACATACACAATCTTCCGCATGGCAATGGTTAATGATAGGCCTAGCCATAACATTCCCAGTCGTAAAATTTTGAAGTAAATAACTTTTCTACATTAAGTTCTTTATGGTTGCAGACGACAGATTGTGAATGAAAACCAGTGCAACAAGTAGATAAAACACCAGGAAAACCAGGTATGTGTACAAAGCTTTGTCTGTTCTTCAAATTTGTAAATACTATCTTAAGAACTCAGATTTATGTGTGTACAAGTAGTAAAGAGCATTTTTCCTGTTTAACACAAAGAAAATGAAAGTCCACTAATGATAATGAAACTTTAGTGAAATATGTTTGGGAAAAAGAAGAGGTAAAGTCATGTTTTGTTCGCAGCGGACCTCCTCCAAAAGCAAATCTGAGAAAGAAGTATTTACATTCAAGGACAGAGGTAGATGCGGCCCAGGCATACGAAATACTCACCACCACCGTGCGAGGTGGCTCAGTGGTTAGCACACTGGACTCTCATTCGGGAGGCCGACAGCTGAAACTTACGTCCGGACATCCTGATATAGATTCTCCGCGATTTTCCTAAATCGCTTCAGGCAAATGCCGGGACGGTTCCTCTGTAAGGGAACGGCCCCTTCCTTCCCCATCCTTCCCTAATCCGATGGGACCGATTTCCTCGCTGTTTGGCCCCCTTCCCCAAATAAATCAACCAATACTCTCCACCGTTGACTGACAACCCCGGCAGCACCTTTGTCATACTACGGCAACTACCTGCAATGGCCTACGCCATCAACAATATTGCCAGTCCATATCGCAGTATTGTTGTGTATCGCAGCTACATTGCAGAAATATTGACGTAATAGTATTGCCGCCACACGTTGCCACAAAATGCGGCCCGTGTAAACGCACCTTCACAGACCCTCCGGGAACTTGAGGAGAGGTGAATTCTTATGGCCACTGCTGTTCCTGACGCAAGAGTGCGCAAGCAAGGTGACGCAACACCTGCGGGCGACGGTCTGCGCATGCGCGAGTCGGAGCTGGCGGCACGTCCGCTGCCTTGAACCTGGCCGTGCATGCAGCCGTGGGTTCGCACGCATGCTTTCCTTCAGTTTCTGCAAATACCTTGCTACGTGGCGGACGAAGGAACTGCAGGACGAGCACACGTATCGGAGCAACAGCTTGCTCGTAGCGCCGGCGCGTCGCCTCCGTGGTACTCGAGTGTCCTGTCCGCTGCCTAATGGGAAATCCATGATGTGCGCTGCCGCCGCCAGAGCTGGCATTAAAATCGCATTAACCGGAAAGCTTTCGCCGCCGCAGCGACGGCGGTAGTCGTCGAAACCGAGAGTGCCCCCGAATATTAAGCTCCCATCTGGTTTTTCTACGTCCTTCTTCTGTCTCGCTCTGCCGCTGTTAGTCGCTGCGAGGTCGATTGCAAGCACGAATGTCCTTTCGCCACCGACAAACATAGCATTACCAAAATTCAAGAGACGAGCTATTTTAATTAACGCTGTTGCAAAACTCTCCTCATACCCGAACACACTGTGCACATTTCATAAAAGGAATGAAAAACAGTAAAGGAAACTACATCGCCTGCTAGATCTCCGAAGTTAATGTGCTTACAGTCTTGAAACTCCAAGTTTTCAGTTTTTGTGGTAAGTAAAGTCGTATGGCAACACACGCTGGGAGAGGCCAACTGGTGAGTAGAAACGGGTTATCTGCCGCGGTCGGCCATTCCACGGTGCTTGGTCTATCGATTATTCCTATGACTTTCAAACGCTTCCCTGTTGGTTTCTGAGTATTTTGAACATATTCTAAGGTGATTTCTGAACGAATCAAACGTTGGACCGCACGATTTGAGGCGCCATGTCACGGACTGCGCCGGAAGCCCGATTCGTCCCTCGGGTATGGGTGTGTGCGTTGTTCTTAGCATAAGTTAGTTTAAGCAGTGTGAAAGTCTAGCGACCGATGACCTCTGCTGTTTAGTCCCTTAGGAATTCACACACAGGCGCATATATATATATATATATATATATATATATATATATATATATATATATATATATATATATTCCCGTGTGAGGTTGATAGATCCTCCATCGGGTGCCTCCCCAGGTGGCGGATAGGGGAAAGCCTCCCAGATATGGGTGGCACCGAGGAAATCAAATACTCGGGGCGGACCAAAACTATCACATCCTCGAGGATAAGTATCCGGAGTAAAAACCGGCGAAACGAAGAAAACTAACACAAAAGCCCAGACACGTCTGTGTGGTAACCACCGGTACTCTGGCCAGCGTCTGTCACCAATGGTGCGGCTGATGCGAGCTCCAGGAACTGAAAATCCCTGGTTCTACCAAACTGGTGCAAGCCAGACGAATTACAAGCATAATGGCAAGTACACCTAAAAACAACATTACCCCAGGTGGACGATCCACCCGTCGCAAGACGGCAACCAGGCACTCGGATTCTGGGGGACCTGGAGATGTACTAAAGGGCGAGTCGGAGCGCTCTGGCAAACTACCCAAGAAAACACACACATACTTTGGCACCTTCAACATACAGACACTAATACAAACGGGAAAATTACACAATCTAACAACGGAACTCACCAGTCAAAAGATCTCGATCCTAGCGCTACAAGAAACAAGATACACGGATTCAGACACAATAGACTACGGAAACTACAGATTCTTCAAGAGTGGAACCAACAGGAAAATCGGCAAAGGAGGAGCACTCCTCGGCATGGCCTTCGCAGTAAACAAAAACATCCTAGACTCAGTAAAAGAAGTCAACGCAATCAACAACAGGCTCATGACCATGCGAATCAAACACGCCAACAAGAACTACACCCTCATCAACGTACATGCCCCCACGAACGCAGACAACAAGGACAAACCAGAAGAAACAGACAAATTCTGGGACAAACTCGAAACCACCCTGGCAAAAATACCCCAAGAAAACGCGAAAATTCTACTAGGCGATTTCAACGCACAAATCGGCAGAGAAAAACGCTACAGAAAAACAGTAGGAAATTTCCCTGCACACAAATTCACCAACAAAAACGGCACCAGACTGATCGAACTCTGCCAGCAAAACAACCTCAAAATCATGTCAACCTCCCTGATGAAAAAGCCCAAGAAACAAAAGACGTGGCGATCACCAGTCCACTCACTAGGCGAATTCCAGATAGATCACGTGGCAATCTCCTATGACTACCAGAAAGAAATCCACGACGTCCAAGTGAGAAAAGGCGCCAACATAGATTCGGACCACTACCTAACAAGAATCAAAATCAAACTCACACCAAGAAGACAACACAAAATGAAATTGACCTCACCAAAATTTGATGCAAGAAAGATCAGAGAATCGAACATCACAGAACACTGGGAAAAACAAGAGGCGAAAGATTGGACCAGCTTTAAACAAAAAATTGTGAACACAGCCAAAGAACTGATCCCGCTGACTAGAAAACCCAGGCACCCTTGGTGGAACACTACCTGCGAAATCGCCCTACAAAATCGAAGAACAGCTTTCACAAACTACAACAGCAACAAAACACAAGAAACACAGGACAACTTCTATGAAATTCGAAGACAAACATCGAAAACAATAAGACAAGAGAAACGCAAATACATAAACGATCAGCTAAACTCCATCGAAGAGGACTTCAGAAATTTCAACACACGGGATTTCTACAGGACGTTCGCCAACCAAGTCAAAGGATACTCACCACAGAACCTCTGCTTCAGAAAAGAAGACGGAAAACTGGCACTTACCAACAAAGAAAACTGTGAAGAGCTCGCGAAGTACTTTTCAAAATTACTAAATTGCCCGGAACCTAACTCAACCTTCGAACCCCGAGAACCGGCCAACGCACCGGAAGACTCACCATCACCAACAAAAGAAGAAATCCTCCACTGCATAAAGAAACTGAAAACCAACAAGGCAGCCGGTGAAGACGGAATAACGGCAGAACTGCTGAAGAACCTAGGACCAAACTCGCTAGACGAAATCACACAAATCATACAGAACACCTGGACAACCGAAATCATACCTGACGACTGGAAGACCGCACTCATTCACCCGCTACACAAGAAAGGTGACAGGACAGACACAAACAATTATAGAGGAATTTCCCTGCTACCGGTCATCTACAAAATTCTATCAACCTGCCTTCTCACCAGAACGCAAGGACAACTGGAACCCGCCATCTCGGAATACCAAGCGGGTTTCAGACCCAACAGAGCCTGCCCCGAACAAATCTTCAACCTGAAATCAATCATAAAATCCCACATGACAAGCCACAAAAAAATCATCTGCACTTTCGTCGACTTCAAAAAGGCTTACGACTCGATCGACAGAAAGTCCCTCATCCAAATCCTCAGAGAAAAAGGCCTAGACCAAAAGACCCGAAGACTAATCGAACAGACACTAACCAATACAAAATCCAAAGTCAAATTCATGGGCGAAATCTCGGACCCCTTTGAAATCCACACTGGCCTAAGACAAGGAGATGGACTATCCCCGCTATTGTTCAACATCGTCCTGGACAAAGTAATGAGCGAATGGGAAGCTGAAGTCAGGAGACAAAACACCTGGAGACCAGTCACATTAGGAAGGAAAAGACTGGAAATCCCTTACCTAGCATTCGCAGACGACCTAGCGATACTGACCTATGACCCAACATCAGCAAAAACACAGATCGAAATCCTGAAAGAATGCGCCGAGAAAGTCGGCCTACAAATCTCTTTTGAAAAAACGCAAGTCCTAACAAGAGAAGGCGACGACGTCACAACCAAGTATGGCAAAATTAAAGGGGTCACACACTTCAGATACCTAGGCGAAATCATCGAACCGACCGGAACAGAGAAACTGGCTTACGAAGACAGACAACAGAAGACACGGAAATCACTAGGCATGGTACGAAACGTCTACAACAAACAATGCATTTCCAGAAACACCAAGATCAGACACTATAACACAGTGATCAAACCCGCCGTACTGTATGCCAGCGAAACACTAGCACTCAACAGGAAAATCAAAATTGAAGAAATCAAAAAAGAAGAACGCAAAATCATGAGGAAAATTTTAGGAGGAAGACCCACACCAGATGGCTACAGACTACAGAAGAACTCAACAGTAGAAGCATATTCGAACATCGAGAATGATATGAGAAAAAGGCGCCTTAAATTCTACGGACATGTAGATAGACTCCCTGAAACAAGACTCACCAAGAAAATTCTAGAACACATCAAGACACTTAAAGTCTCGACACCCTGGATGGAAGGAGTCCGAAAAGACCTACAAGCAATTGGCATCACAAACACCACAGACAGAAGCACCTTCCGAAAACACATAGACAATTGGGAAGTAAAGTCAGAAGCGCTAAAACAGCGGACCAAACAAGAATGGTCTGAGGAGAGAAAAGAGGCCCTCTCCAAGAGAATGAAGGAGTACTGGAAGGACAGGAAGAACAAGCCTTCAAAGTCAAAAGCTGAACGATTTCCTTTTAGGGAAAATTCGCCAACAATAATAATAATAATAATATATATATATTGGTTCTTCAATGCGTACATAGTGTACATGATGTCTCTGCCAGGAGAATCCCCGTTGCATCTAGAAATAGAAGACTTTCACGTAGACAAAATGGGACGGGGTTATACGAGCTGAGCCGAATAAACCCGAACGGGTGAATGTCAATTGCTGTCTGTTTATGTGGTTGACTGGTTGTGCAAATGAAAAGCGTTGTTATAGTTATTAGTGAAATCCATAGATTCAGACTACCAGAGTGGAAATGAACAACTAACAGGAATAACAGGTAAGAAGGTTTACATATTATCTTCTCGGTTTACAGAAGAAAATGAAATTTTGACAGAAAATTTTTGCCAGATCGTCACACTACTAAGGGCCAATTGTATAGTTCCCAGTTAACAGCCGCTTAAGTTCTGTTCTCAGAACAGTGTGGAAAACTCGTTGTGCGAACACGTAATAACGCCTAACCGGAGAATAAACGCGGGATAACTATACCGGAGATTCTGGCAGGGTTAGCGCGGTTAACCAGGGAGTAAGTTTTGACAAGGGCAGGACTAGTTACAGAATCAGTGATGACAAGATTGTTTGTTAGAATGAGGAAGGAGAATGTGACGATTTCAAATTTATATAAAAATTTCCTACGACTACTACTGTTTTTCGATCTCATGCTTGAGAAACTGAAGCATATGAATGAACGTGAAAATATTTCGTATTATGAAACTTTCTGCTTGTTATAGGCTTAATAGGCATTTGATATTGGTACTTCGTGAATTATCTTCTGTCGTGTTATTTACGTAACTGAGGTAGGTAAAAATGACCATTTGTGCCAAAACAGTCTCACTTATTTGGCGAGCGTTACAATTGCTGCATTATTAGAAAGGCCTATTTTATTTTATCTACCAGACAGTGACAAAACAGACGTAATAAAATCGAGAAACCACATCAGTCTGGGGTACTATTCGTATTAACAGCTTTTTCGGTGTTGAACAACGAGATTTTGATTTTTCATGTAGCGAAACGTTTGACAAACTTTAATGAGGTAATAGATTATTTCGCAGAAAGGAGAGAGAAGAAAAGGCTGGAACCTAAGGATTGAAGAAATGTGTACTGTCTTGCTTTGTCTCTTGCCTTCACTGATTTTATGTTTCCTACACTTAATTTAATGTCAGACAAAAGCGGAAGTTATTAGGGGTTGATTTGGGGGAAGTGTCCAAACAGGGTGCCGGCCGCGGTGGTCTAGCGGTTCTCGGCGCTCAGTCCGGAACAGCGCGACTGCTACGGTCGCAGGTTCGAATCCTGCCTCGCGCATGGATGTGTGTGATGTCCTTAGGTTAGTTAGGTTTAAGTAGTTCTAAGTTCTAGGGGACTGATGACCACAGATGTTAAGTCCCATAGTGCTCAGAGCCTTTTTTTTCTTTTTTTTTTTTTTTTTTTTGACCAAACAGGAGGTCATCGGTCTCATCGGATTAGGAGAGATGGGAAAGGAAGTTGGCCGTGCCCTGTCAAAGGAACCATCCCACCATTTGCCTGAAGCCATTTAGGGAAATGTCGGAAAATCTAAATGGTTAAAATGGCTCTGAGCACGATGGGACTTAACTTCTGAGGTCATCAGTCCCCTAGAACTTAGAACTACTTAATCCTAACTAACCTAAGGACATCACTCACATCCAAGCCCGAGGCAGGATTCGAACCTGCAACCATAGCGGTCGCGCGGTTGAAAATCTAAATCACGATGGCCGGACGCGGGAGGAAAGTTATTAGCTACTAGGCAATAAAGAGTGCAAAATTATTAAAGAGTTCTTATCTTTCCGGTCATAAATAATCCCACCCATTATTAATTAGTGAGTTTTTTTAAGTGGGGTAGTATATCAAACCAGCCGACTGGGAGCAGGGAGACACCATCAGGCATTTTAATTTCCACTGTCCTGAATATAGGTTTGATGACTTTCATTACAAAATATATGTATTTGAATTCCACAGAGCGAAATACAGTAGCGTGCGTCAGAAGAATGCTGTGTGAAGAGGTGTGGCACGGCACTTTGACACACTTAAGACCAAATATCATGTCTTACATTTCCTCGAACATATATGTTTTCTCAAACTCTTCACAACGGTATGCGCTACAAAATGATCATATTTTTGGAAAATCGATATTTAAAATTTTTAAAGGCCTATCTCAAACGCTCGATGGGGGGGGGGGGGGAGGGAGGGGGGGCGCCACTATCATTTTCTTGCCCCGGTTCGGAAATACCATAGACCCTGGGCTGTTCACGGCGACACACACACTTCCATATGTCGTCTTTCTGCGCCACAACCTGTACTCGTAGACACTTTATGTAATTCCCGTACATGGCAGACGTTTTAATTGAAAGTCGCTGACCGGTATCGGCAGATAAATACGATACGGTAGTGTCTGTGTTGTTAAGAACACATGCATTCATATCCGAAGGAACTTTGCATCGTTCGTTTCAGCAACTCTCGTAACTGTTTTAACAACACACGTAATGCAGTATCGTAACCTGAAATTACATCTTGGGGCGGGGAGGGGAGATATTTTCCATCCGCGATGAGAACATTCACACAGCGGTTACCGAATGGTTCCCTGACAAGGAGCAGGTTTCTATCGTGGAGGAATTAAACGATTCATAGAATATTCCGACCGTTATTTACAGAGACTTAGTGACAATTTAAAAGTTTAGTCATTTGTGTGTCATTTTGAAGTATAGTGCAGTTAATAAAAGTTATCTGAAGTGAAACTATATGGGTCCAGCCCGCCCGGTTAGCCGTGCGGTCTAAAGCACGGCGTTCCGGATTGGGAAGGAGCGCCTGGTCCCCGGCACGAATCCGCCCGGCGGATTTGTGTCGAGGTCCCGTGAGCCGGTCGGTCTGTGGATGGTTTTTAGGCGGTTTTCCATCTGCCTCGGCGAATGCGGACTGGTTCCCCTTATTCCGCCTCAGCTACACTATGTCGGCGACTGCTGCACAAACAAGTTCTCCACGTACGCGTACACCACCATAACTCTACCACGCAAACATAGGGGTTACACTCGTCTGGTGTGAGACGTTCTCTGAGGGGGAAGGGAGGGGGGGGGGTCCACCGGGGGCCGAACCACACAATAACCCTGAAAGAATGGTTCGTTGTGGGGCGGCGGAGGGATGAAGTGGACCGCTGCGGCTGCGGCGGGGACGGAGCTTCTCTGTCGTTCTAGACCCGTGGTTAGGTACAATACAATACAATATAGGAGGGGCATAATATGCTGTTGGTTTCTTGTTACTAGGTGGAGTCGTATCAGAGACATGAAGGTCTTTTTTTTTTTTTTTTTTTTTTTAATTTGAGAGGCTGACCCTAGAATGTAGGAACCAAGTACTTTCCATCAGATTTCATGCAAAGGTTGATTTGGTATGCCCGATTTGTAACATTATGTGTGTTTTGCAATCCTCATACAGACAAGTTAAATTTTGGAATCTATTTTGTCAGATCTTTTGTCATGTAACAATCGAAGTATTGTTAGCTACGTCAGTAAGCCAGAATTGTAGTACAGTTGAGAAGTTCATTGATTTTGAAATTAGTGTAAAACGTTTCATATTAGCTTCTGTGAAGGAGAAACTTTATTTTGAATACAATTTTCAAAATGAAGAATTCTTTCTTAGCTTATCCTTTTATCAGTACCTCATCCTCTACCTTGTCGTGTGACATTCTTTGTTTGAAGCTATGTTACGGCCGGCTTTGGACCTCGCTTAGCCAAGACTGAATATTTTGTATGCCTACAGTGGAGAGAACAGAATACCAAGATTACATTCGTTGCGACTCACGAGCTAAGAAAAATGTATTTCATTGTTTATTTGCAGAGGGAATTTTATCAGTTTACTGCACAGGGCCATCGAACACGGTGCTCACGAGACTGAGTAAATTTCAGAGCGAATGATTTCATTATAGGCATTACATACTGGTTTTCCATATTAAGTTGGTTCATTTTTCTTCGAACTACAGTAAAACTGATTAAGTACACCATTTGCTCAACAACACATTACACAGTAACTTTCCGTAAGACAAATATTACGCATTTTATATCCATTAACAGAAACAAATAAAACTTTTATAAAAGAAAGTTACAATATCTGGGTCGAATATCGACATAAAAATCATCTGCTCGTAAATAAAGGGAAGACATTTTACGATTCAACATCTCGATGACAACGAAATCAGTATAAACAGATCATAATCTAGGATGTAAAATTGTCTAGAAGGGATATCGGCTGTGTCCTTTCCAAGGAAACAACCAGGTTTTCGCGATAACTAATTTAAGAGAACCATGATAAACCTACGCCTGGATGGATAGACAGGACATCGCTTCTCACAAATACGTGCTAATATGTAGCTATACTGCTTTCTCCGATCCTTATTATCTAACGTGGGACAACTGTGCAATAGCTCGGCAGCAGTGACAGACAAAGCTGCCAGTTTCTGCTGCGACGAAGAAATATCAGTAAAGGCGCAAGATGGCACCAGGTGGACGTATGTACTACACTGCCATGAGAGAGACTCCGCTGGCTTAAATATTTATTTCTAAGAAAGGAGTAAGATGCAATTGTTAACATTATATCAACTTATAAATGGAGTTCTGTCAAACGTGCAGATACCAGAGACAGATACAGGGGCTGGACAAAAATATGGAAACACCGCGAGAAATTTGTCCTTGAACGTAAATGGGAAAACTAGCGAAGCCTACAGCTTCCGCTATTGTATTTAACCGCGAGCGACGCTGGAGGTATGACCTCAAAATGGTTCAGATGGCTCTGAACACTATGGGACTTAACTGCTGAGGTCATCAGTCCCCTAGAACTTAGAACTACTTAAACCTAACTAACCTAAGGACATTACACACCTTCATGCCTGAGGCAGCATTCGAACCTGCGACCGTAGCAGTCGCGCGGTTCCGGACCGAAGCGCCTAGAACCGCTCGGCCACTACGCCGGCAGATATGACCTCAATACGTTGCATGTGTCAGTAGTGGTTAGAATAGTGTTCTGCGCAGTTGTGAGTGCATTATGTTGGAACTGAGTGAATCCGAACGTGGGCAAACTGTTGATGCTTGTTTAGTGAGTGCTGCCGTAACCAAGGCAGTCGAAGTGTTTCCCAACCCTATCGAAGATTTACATCGCATACACAGAAAACGGAAGAACATAATTCGGTAAGTGACAACGCGGACGAAAGTGAGCGCTGAGTGATCGTGTCAGACGGTCATTGACGAGGGCTGTGATGCAAAATAAGAGGACGACAGCTGCAAGAGTCGCTTCAGAAATGAATGTCGCACTCGCATACCTCGTCAGCATCAATACAAGACTAAAGCGCATCCTAAGCAGGAAATTGCAGGGCGAGGTGGAGTCACAAAACTGATCACTAGTGACCCAAATGCCCGTAACAGGTAAACATCGTGCCGAAGATATAAAACTTGGTCTATAGAACGAGTCATTTGGTCGGATGCATCTTGTTTCATATTATTTCCCACTCCAGACCTCTGCAAGGTCGTGCTATCGTCAATATTTGTGACACAATTTTGGCGGATCAGGTCCATCGCATAATACATTGTTTGTTCCCCTTACAGCGAATCTGTGTTCCAAGACGACAGGACCCCTGTACACACAGCTCAGGGCTGGTTTATATTATTGAGCGTTTGGGGCGTACTTTCGAAAGATGGGTGCTTTGATCGCTATTCAACTCCATGACCGTTACCTGAACGTGATTTCCCTAAATCGTTTCAGGCAAATGCCGGGATGGTTCCTTTGAAAGGGCACGGCCGATTTCCTTCCCAATCCTTCCCTAACCCGAGCTTGCGCTCCGTCTCTAATGACCTCGTTGTCGACGGGACGTTAAACACTAACCACCACACCACCACCACGTTACCTGAACCTGCCACTATTTTGTAGAAACACTGGTGCAAGATTCACATGAAAACCGCAAAAAACTGTATTCATATATTCCGAGACGAATTGAATCTATTTTGAATGACAACGGTTTTTGTTCAACTGTGTGTGAATTCCTGAGGGACCAAACTACTGATGCCGTCGGTCCCTAGACTTACACATTACTTACACTAACGTATGGTAAGTGACATGACGCCTCTAACCGCGCGGCCAACGGTTTTTCTACGCCACGGTAATGTGTTATGTTTTTAGTGTTTCCATATTTTTACCGCACCCCCTGTACATGTTGTCTTATATGGCAGTATACTAGAACTTTATCAGTGTTCTAAATTTCTGATAATCATAACGTCGCATCGCCGAGTCCCAAAAATACTGCGTCCCACTATCGTCCAGATGCGAGAAAAAATCCGTGAAGGTGAAGTGGGCTTTATGTGGTTGCATTCCGCCTCTATCCCAACCAGTCGCATAACGCGATTTGGTTTATGTTTCTTTGCCCTCCTGCAGTAATATTTGGCTACGGCTTCCGTGCAGTACTAACGGCAGACTTTTTGCCCTTCGCACTTGAAATCTGGCAATATCGTTCGCTACCGCATGGGGTATGGGAAAACTGATGATGATTGCGTGGCCGTAGAAAAAGGTATGTGATTTAGCGCAGAGAACTGTTACTCCTTCGTGTGCATCAGTCGCCAACGAGCCAATCCTACAACGCAGTACGTTTTGGAGATTTAACGTGAATATTACGGGAGAGTTAATGCGAAGTACTTTGAATGTATCTGCGTGCAATTTATACGGTAACAGTAATAATGACAATCACTGTAGCCATAGTTTCAGGAATTCATACAGGTTGCCGATTTATCTTCCTCAGGTAGTGCCTGTAGTTGTAGTCTAGCAGGCGGGGGATTTGTAAAACAGAGGGCAGCTATTGTAGTCGTCTAATAGCTGCTCAGGTTCAAATGGTTCTGAGCACTATGGGACTTGACACCTGGGGTCATCAGTCCCCTAGAACTTAGAACTACTTAAACCTAACTGACCTAAGTACATTACACACATCCAGGCCCGTGGCAGTATTCTAACCTGCGACCGTAGCAGTCGCCCGGTTCCGGACTGAAGCGCCTAGAACCGCTCGGCCACAGCAGCCGGCGGCTGCTCAGGAAATTTCCAAAATATTTTAAAAAGCTCTCAAAATAAATAACAATTAACGACTAACTAGAAATGCAGAAACTTTACAAGTGATTGGTCGGTATTATAGAAAAACATTGGATTTTCACTGTGCACTGAGATATCCGAGTGAGAAAAACACAATAATTTTAGAAAAAAAAATGATATACTGTCCATGGGGGTTAAGTGACTGATCGATTCTGTTCTTTTACGTTGTATATTTTTTACGACACTATCGCATGGACGTTTCACAGTGCTGTAACCGATTTCGACCAGCCAGTGGTCGTATTCGGACTAAAGGCACATCCTGTAAGCGGTTCCTGTTCAGTTTTAAATTATACTATAGGCAACCGTAAGTTAGCAAGAGCAAGGGACAGGTAATGAAATGTCTGACACGTCGCGCGATGCCTAAATCAGCAAGATGAGACCAACAAAAAAATGACAAATGAATGCTCCATTTATGAACGGTACACTCGTCAAGTAAATATGCCGACGTATGCTGCGGCAGAGAGCTGTTGGCAACTCGCGCCCCACCTCGCTCACAGTGTGGTAGTATTTCGTGCCCAAAGCTGGTGTGCCGGAGTGGAGGGCGTGCTGGCAGTCCGCACGTTATCTTATCGCTTAGCACACACACACACACACACACACACAGAGAGAGAGAGAGAGAGAGAGAGAGAGAGAGAGAGAGATATCAAAACCGCTACATCAAGCCACAGAGCGTGGCGACATACGCTTATCCGTGGTTGCCGGCGTTGTCACTACTGGTTACTTTGTTATTAAAACTTCGATTGTGCTCGCTGCTCCACCGTACGCTTAAGCGCCGCCGTCGTTCGTATAACAAATGATAATGAGATCAGTATTGTCTTATAAACAGTTCTGCACTCTTGCACGTTTATAGTGTGCGTCCGAAACTAAATTCAGAACTGTACTGCAAAGCGCTTTCTAATACCGACAGATGTCTATAAAATATTTCTGTTTTTTTTTTTTTTTTGACGATACCAGCTTAGTAGGGAAGGATGTTGATGTAGAAAGGAAGATCAGAGATTAACGTCCCGCAGCCGTCGAGGTCATTGGAGACGGAGCACAAGCCTCCAGAAGGCGAATCAATTGTGCTTACAACCGCACCATCTTGATCGGTGAAGGATGTTGAGTACAATATAGTCAATTTAACAAATAGTGCAGTTAAGACATAACCTCATTGCTTGCAGAAAACAAACCGTTGCTAAACGACAGTAGCACTCACTTTTTAAGATTTGTATCACAAAATTCACCGAAGACTGATACTTTGACTACATACAGTAAGCATATGGTTAGTGAGTCGGAAGAATCCAAATTCGTAGGTTTTCAGATCGATTGTAAGTTGTCATGGAAAGCTTATGTTCAGGGCCTTGTACAAAAACAACGCTGCAGTTCAAATGGTTCAAATGGCTCTAGGCACTATGGGACCTAACATCGGAGGTCGTCAGTCCCCTAGACTTAGAGCTACTTAAAACTAAGGACATCACACACATCCATGCCCGAGGCAGGATTCGAACCTGCGACCGTAGCAGCCGCGTGGTTCCGGACTGAAGCGCCTAGGACCGCACGGCTACCGAGGCCGGTAACGCTGCAGTATTTGTCATTAAATATTATCTGCGATAAGTAGTAGTCCCACATGAAAATTAGTCTACTTTGCTTATTGTCATTCGCTTATGACATATGGCATTATATTGTTGGGTGACTCGTCCTCCGGGCAGTTCGAGCAATGAGTGGTGGAAGTTCAAGAACTTCTTGTCGTCCTAGTTAGGAAGTCTGGGTATTCTGACATGGGCTCTCAATACATTATTCTTTATTGCCGTTTGTTGCTAACTATATGAACTTATTCAAAAGAATTAGCAACTTTCACTCAATTAATAGTAAGCAGAAATCCAATCAGCATTTTCATCACATCTTCTTGACTCTTCCGCAAAAAGGCGTACAGTATTCTGCCGCATCCATTTTGAATAAGCTGCCATAAGCATTAGAAAATCATAGTTTTAACCATGGCACTCTCTATTCTAAATTGATGAACTACCTCAAGCCTCATTCCTCCTACTTTTTCGGGGAGTCACTGGAAAAATTTAAGCAAATTCCTGTGCTATTTGCTAATTGTGCTAGTATACAAGGTGATTCACGAAGGTATGCAAATATTTTAATATGTTATTCTACAAGTAAAACTAAAGTAAAAAAGCTCATTTAAGCTTAGTTTTGGAGTTACGGCTAATGAAAGATTTTGCCTGAAATTTAGCAACTTCGGCTAATATGAAGCCATCGCAAAACTGTATGAGGTTAAAGTAAAGCACAATTTCGATTTATTTTCTTGTTATTGATCTGGTGAATCTAATAAAACACGTCCCAGGTATGTATCTGCAGTAGTTTTCCAGGACATCCAGATAATCAAAGAAGTAATTTCGTAAAATTTTTAATTTATTAACTACTTGGCCCGATTTATTTTTTTTTAAATTCCAGACAATTTCGTTCGTTAACTGCCGCAGTAGTGTTACTATCACATTTGCCATAAACAAACACCATATCGGCGTATGCCTCTGTAGTAAATTTGAAAGGCATCCCTGTTTCGTAAATAATCTACAAACGACAATAGTTACTATGTGGTTTCACATAAATACACTGTTGTTGTTATGTTCTTTCACTGAACAATACAGAAAACTAACTCGTCTCGTTCGACTGAAACAACTCACTAACGGTTGTCAACAATAACATAAACGTTTCTACATTCTTAATGGAAAGTAAACAAATTTACTTGTAAAATAATCTCTTGCTTCTCTGCATGTTCTGGAAAACTACTGCAGGTACACGTTGGGACATGTTTTATTAGATTCACCAGACCAATAACTACAAAATCATTAGAAATCGTGCTTTACTTTATCCTCGTACAGTTTTGCGATGGCTTCATATTAGCGATGTTGCTGAATTTCAGACAAAATCTTTCATTAGACGTAACTCAATATCTAACCATTTGCGGGCCTATGTTTATATGAACTTTTTTCTTTAGTTTTTGTGTCGTGTGCTAAATGGAATCGACATTTTGGTGCTCTTCACACAGGACGGGGAGAGTAATATAAGAGAAATACAACAGATAAAAAGAGTATAATAGTCATATCATTTCTTCTTTCGCTTCTTCGTCAACCCTCTTATGTCTTCGAGTTTCGGGACCACCTCACTCAGTAGGCAGATCACGAAACTTGGCCAACCTTCAGAGGGAAGTCAGATTAAGACGCTAAAGTACAACTATCAGCAACGACATGTTGTGTGCGATGTCCAGTGATAAAGCTGAAGTTGAACAACAGGTCTTATAAACGGACTGTGAAAGAAGGAAGTTAATGAGAAATACAGAAATCAAGGCAGTAGACGTATGAGGACATAGAAACATCATTACGGTTACATAAGGGTGATAAACTACAAGTTGATGATGATGAATGGTAAGACTGCAATATGATTAAGGTGGAATAACTATACTAACTTTTGTGGAAATTTCAACAACAAGGACAATTGACTGAATTAACACTATTTTGTATATATATACCTGACATTACATAACTGATTACGAGTACAGCACTGGATATGATCCCTGGGTGCGTTATTTTCAAGATGAGACCTTGAGAATTCTTTATGGTGTGAACCCCGCACGTGATACAAGCAAGCCGCAGCATTGAATCAAAGCAGGCTTGGATTGTCCCTGAGAAATTTTTCTCCTCACTGTTTCCAAGCGAGTTTACGAAGCGTCAGCAATAGTTGCTCGAAGAGCGTCACCAGTAAGTTGTCGACCAGCCGGACATTGTCAAATGGTTCAAATGGCTCTGAGCACTATGGGACTTAACATCTGAGGTCATCAGTACCCTACACTTAGCACTACTTAAACCTAACTAACCTAAGGACATCACACACCTCCATGCCCGAGGCAGGATTCGAACCCGCGACCGTAGCAGCAGCGCGATTCCGGACTGAAGCGCCTAGAACCGCTCGGCCACAGCGGCCGGCACAACGTGCCAGATGTGACCGAGTGACATTTGCAGTTTCTTGGGGGACAGACAGATACTGGACACTAAAACTTCACTGAAGTAGCGGTTTCATCGGCAACCCAAACAATGTTCACACCAGTCCAGTATGTCACACAACAATGCAGATATCCAGATTGCGGACACTATGGCACCGTCTAACACGTCTGTGGCCAGCATCGTATTTCAGATTAAACTGGGACTTCTCCGAAAACACTGAATTTTGCCTTCAGGACGCCAGACACATATTCATGTGCCCATTACACTCTCAGGCATCATTGTTCTTTGGACAATGGAAGGCGACGCAATGGTATGGGTGTCGCTAGTCCGGCGCGTAGTGAACGGAGCCACCAAAGACAAGTACACATCCGTGCCAGTGCTGAAGAATCGAGCCAACGATGTGGGCGAAACTGTGCAATCAATCGAGAATAAAATGGCGGCCATCCCACACTGTGACCACATTGTGAAGTCCAGTACACACTCCTCAGATCATACGCCGCTTTTCTGCCCACTGTCTCTGCACGTACGTCACTGCCTTATAAGCACATTCCTTCCGAGGTGAAATTCCAGAGCGTGAAACACATAATTCTGCCTGTCTGGACCTCACTTTCCTTACACCGATATTTCTGGTCACACGAGAAAGATCACTGCCGAGTCTACGAGTATACTACATCTGTCATATCTTAATCCTCCACTGTTAGTGCGCAGCCGTTGTCTTCTTTGGAGTTTGGATTAATTTCGTCCACTGTCTATCGACGTCGCAGTTTTCACATTCGTCTAGATTAAATAAATCAGCGATGATTGTAAAGCAATTGCCATTTGAGAAAAATATCCACAGACTGTTGTTCAGGATAGCTCTGCCTACACGAGATTAGTGTGAAGTTGTTTTTGGTTTGTGGGGCGCTCAACTGCGCGGTCATCAGCGCCCATACAAATTCCCATTCTGTACACAGTCCAATCTAGCTACTATCACGAATGATGAGGGAATGATGAGGACAACACAAACATCCAGTCCCCGGCACATAAAATCCCCAACCCGGCCGAGAATTGAACTCGGGACCGAGAAACGCTGGCCACTAGACAACAAGCTGCCGAGGTGAAGCTGTGGGTGATCTTACACCAGGTCAGGATGCATGTCACTGCATCGGAAAGAAGCAGGAGGTGTATGAAAATAAATGGGTATTTAGACTCATGTGTACAAAGTGAAGAAGTCGCTTGTCAATAAACAAATAAATAACAATAAGCGTTGGCTAATACTCTATATCAAAAACGCAATCAGAAATGAATAAAGTCTGTACTGCTCTGAAAGAGTGTAAACGAAAGAGCTGCGATTGTCACAGGAATCGATTAAAACGAATCCACTGTAGTGTACCTCGTGGCATCTAGATTGAACTGCTTTACGGCGAACACAGTGTGTGGTGTCACTGCCAGACACCACACTTGCTAGGTGGTAGCTTAAATCGGCCGCGGTCCATTAGTACATGTCGGACCCGCGTGTCGCCACTGTGTGATCGTAGACCTAGCGTCACCACACGGCAGGTCTCGAGAGACGTACGAGAACTCGGCCCAGTTGTACGACGACGTTGCTAGCGACTATACTGACGAAGCCTTTGCTCTCATTTGCCGAGAGACAGTTAGAATAGCCTTCAGCTAAGTTAATGTCTACGACCTAGCAAGGCGCCATTAGCCTTAGATAGCTTGTATCTAAAGAGTCTCACTTGTATCGCCACAATCTCCAGATGTCTCATCAAGAACGATGTATACAAAGGAAGGATTAAAAGTTAAGTAGTGCAGAAGCTATGTACTTTTCTTTATAGCATTCATTAAGTCTCCTGTTTCAGACATCACTCCATCCTTAGTGAGTTAGCGCGTGCATCTTGGCCGCCTCTTTCAATTAGTGTGCGTAGTGTTGGCAAGTCTGCCGACACTACACAGTGTCTTCAGGTTACTACTGCCGTAAGTGTGAAGTTCTGAGCAGAACCACAATATTGTCTTTAAGGTGCTTTAGACGCGACAGGTAATACATAGAAGATACAATACTAAAGGAAATTATTTCAGAATAAGCATAAATAATTGGGGGGGGGGTGCATTTAGAGATTTTTGAAAAATTCAAGTGCATACTACATTATCTGTGAATAATAAATTTAAAATGTAGGAAGCATCACATCCAGTGCTTGCGCTGACATCTAGATTGTACCACTGCCTTCGATAACGATGAGATCTGTTATTTAATGGTGTGTGCTTTTACGTCAGAGCACCATAGCGTAACGTAAATGACTTATTGTGGAAGGACATTAACTGTACACTTAGTTCTTATAATATTGAAAGTTTTGAACAGTTTTAAACTTAAGGACAGATTCGAGTGTAACGAAACCTTTTCTCACAGTGCTAACGCTGTTGCATCCAGTCGCCACGGTTGGCTATAATCTTCTGTTGACGTACTTGCTGGCCTCCAAGCAGAATCGGCGGATTCGTTATTCCATTGGAGAAGAATCATACTTTATCTTTTTTACATGTGTGGAGCTTTTCCGCAGATGACACAATAAAAATCTGTTCAAATGATCAGTGGCGCTTAAGTTCTAACATGACACCTTTAGAGATACTGGTTAACTCCCAGCCGTGACGAGACAACCGTATAAGAACTAAGAAAATGCTCAGCCAAAAGCTTCCACAAAGGTGCGTTACATACGTCCATGAAATAACTTCTGGGAATGGGCAGTAAGGTCCTACGAGTGGTTATCTAGCGTTCTTAATCGCACTTGGTTAGTCCTTTCAAAGAATCAGAAACATTTCCAATGTAATAGCCACAGAACACAGACATAGCAACAAATAAACATAGTCATCATCGTTATGTTTTGGTCTAAGACCTACCAGTTGCGATTTGTAGGCAGGACTGAAGAGAGTTTCAATTACGAGAAGATATAATTATCGCGAAATGAAACATAGTATACATACAGGAATATTGTACAGCTAATTTCGAAGTTTTATAAAGGATCTATTTTACTCTCTCACCCTCTTCATCAGGAGGTGATAAGCATTTAAAATTGAATAAGAAAGGGATGCCTGACATACTGTACAGTGACTCATAAATGACAGTAGGTCCTCGCTAGATAATGGAAATCTAATTTCTTTCTGATCACAGGTATTCCTAAAGAAGAGGGCTTTGTCGAAATATCGGGCAACAGAAACACTTGCAGAAGACAGTGACGAACTAAATCAAGCAGACTCCTGTGTTGCATTGTTGATTATGTAGTGTGTACTCAATGGCTTGTTGTCTGCGTAGGATTCGTCTAATTTCTTTATCTGCTATTAACTTTCCTATGTTAACCTCGTGTACTGACTCGTTCCATGACCATGGACGTCTGCTCTTCAGTTTGGCTCTACAGAACTAGACGTGTAAAATAAGAATTATAACGCATATTGCACAGAATATATGTGATGACTCTAAAGAGTACGCAAAATTTCTTCCTTAATAGTAGAAATTTGCTCCCACATGTAGCGGCTTGTAGGTAGTCATTACTGTGTTGCAGACTCCCGTCATATGACCTGAGACTCCAGTAAGATGACAATCGCATTCGAAGGAAATCCTCCCCTACCTCTTACCATGTTCGGAAGAGCATTTGCAGAGGAAGACGAGACACACATTCAAAACATCCGGCGGCTAGAACACTTGAAGAAGTTGGCAGGATGCGATGGTAAAATACTACAGTGAACGAATGCGATGATTGGGAGTGACATGCGAGAACCTTTAGCGTATGAGTGTAGATAACCTTTAATGGAAAACTAATAAAAGAAGCTATAAAACAAAAGTATATAGTTCCATACTCGATATATGATTAACAATGACACTCCTGTAATATGCATTTCGGCTATTCGACAAGGACGCGTCTGTAAGAATTCTGAACTTCAGTAAATTCAGATACGGAAATTTTTTTGACGGTCTCTATATATTACAGAACCTGAAATTTTAACAACGTTTCTTACGGTAAATGATCAGTTTTACGTATGTACGCAGGATTGTCTTCAGAGAACTTCCGCATACATAACAACAGTGTGAATAGAAGTGAAAAAAGTTGAATGTGTGTGTGTGTGTGTGTGTGTGTGTGTGTGTGTGTGAGAGAGAGAGAGAGGAATATAAGGAGAGCAAAAGATAGATCCATAAATATTGTCAAGGAAAAATCACCTGCGGAAAAAAAACATGGCGGGAGACACAGGTGGCCTCCAAAAACAACGGAAACCCTGGTGGGCGGCGGCCACCTGTTGCTCGCCGTAGAGGACCTGTTGTTGTTCATACTTAGCAGGGCGTTCGTCTTTTTACTTTATTTTGCACATCATTTACTCCAGACACAGGTGTTATATTCTACACAAGGATGCTCCTGATCTGATGCGCGCGCGCACACACACACACATTCACTCACGTATACACAGACAAGTGTTTATCGTGTGTAAAATATAAGAATAACGAGAAGGGAAACGCTGTATCTTAAACATGTAGAGGACAGTAACTGATCGGATACTTTGCTGCCGGGCGGTGTCACTTCTGGATGTTCTGTGTTATCTTAGGCGCCATGTTAGACATCACGTGCCTCTTACTTCACGTGGCGTCAGCAGTGAAGCGGTACTGTACTCGCACAGGTATTCGTGTCAACGCCCACCGCTAAGCCCACGACACAAGCAGTCATTTGCAATACACGTACGGCGGGTTTTACTGGTTGTCGGGGGAAGGGCATGCAGAACAACACAAATACAGCGGGTCTGAAGAGAGGCGCAATAGAGTCAAGGCGAGTGAAATATAGCGTTAGACAGCGGTAGCCACTTACACGAACGACAGTAATAAAGAAAGAGTAGAAGTATACTACTTACCAAAGGCAGATTACTAAGAGAGTCGAAGTTAGGTTGAGGAGGCGGTGGGGCTGCGCCGGCGCAATGCACTCCACACCACCACGAGCAAGACAGAAGAGGGCAGAAAACGGAGCAGAGGGGAAGACAGAGCGAACGGTCACACAAGAGAGAGAGACAGACAGAGAGAGAGCAAGCTGGCACTGCGGGACCTCCGGAGGGAGAGGAGAGCGTGTGACAGCGAGGACAGAGACGCGCCTGAGGCACACGCGAGGCAAGTAGCGGCGGGCGCGTGCTTCGCCACACAACGACGGCGACAGACTAGTAGGCCGGGCCGTCGGCGTCGCCTGCCACGCCGGCCGCGGCGACCTCTCTTTTCCGGAACGGCAAACACTAGCGGCGCGCGGAGGTGGGGGAGGCACCGCACAGCACAGCACCGCAGCAGGCAGTCCGCTATCGGCCGTCGCCAGGCTAGCATCAACGGCCTGGCAGAGGCTCGCTGCACAGCCAAAGAGTGCGCGCGCTACTCTGCGCTGTGACCGGCTAAGACCGGCTGGCTATTCAGCCGTTGGAACGACGCCACTTGCAGCAGTGTGGGCGGCGGTGCGCAGAATACGAGCAAAGTAAACAGGTGTTCGGCGTGATACCACGTACAAGGCGCAACAGCACTGCTGCTCGTTTCAGTTCTACACTGCGACAGCAGCGCTCCAAGCGGCCAATAAGCCACACTGCTAAATACGAATCAGATGAATGCGAATAGAAACGTTTATTTATGTTAATTTATTGGTCTTTGGCATTAGCCATTTGGTCAGAAATGCCAGTAACTACAGATCTGGCATATAGGCATTAGAAATTACATTCACACACTCGACACAGTCCATAGTCACAACTGTGGTGTCGCCGCCAGACACCACACTTGCTAGGTGGTAGCCTTTAAATCGGCCGCGGTCTGTTAGTATACGTCGGACCCGCTTGTCGCCACTATCAGTGATCGCAGACCGAGCGCCGCCACACGGCAGGTTTAGTCTAGAGAGACTCTCTAGCACTCGCCCAGTTGCACAGCCGACTTTGCTAACGATGGTTCACTGTCTACATACGCTCTCATTTGCAGAGACCACAGCTTACCATAGTCTTCAGCTACGTCATTTGCTACGACCTAGCAAGGCGCCATATTCTTAAACAATGTATTCTGAACAGATAATATTGTGAATCACGTACCGTCAAGAGCGATATTCATCATTAATGGATTAAAGTTAAGTATCAAACTAATTACGTCCGCTTTCTGAATTCTCATTCCTTGTCACGTTCCAGACCTCACGTCAGTATAGTTCTTCCCTCCTCACGCCAGCCTGCGTGAGCTAAAACGCGTGCATTTCGGCCTCCACTCGTAACAGGGTGTTGGCTCTTCTGCTAACACAAAAACAACTATCAAAACTTTGTGTCTGACTTGTAAATGAATATCTGCTTCTTGCACAAACCGGTCAATACTGAAATAGTCCATTGTTGACAATTGTCTAAGCACATCGGCCACAGATGTAGGCCGGGGAACTCGTGCTCTGATCAAGGCCTAAGAAAATTCCAGTGTCGTACTTCACAGTGCGAACACTCTAGTGTTACACTGCTCTGGTCTGCAGTCTCAGTTGGATGGACTTCGCAGTACGGAGATGCTGAAATTTTAGCCTGTTAGGATGTGAAGTGTAACAGCCTGTCCCTGCTGGATGCGCGGTGTAGTAGTGGTACGACGTCTAGTTAGTTTGATTTGAGAGAACCGGATTTTTCGCGGAATACTCGGCTGTAGGCAAGTGTAGTTAGGCTGGCCATCAATCACACTTTGTTTCGCAAGATGGGCCGCCATTTCGTTACATGAGATACCAGAATTTCCCATGATCCATAACAAGGGAACGTTTATTAAACTTCCTGGGAAATTAAAACTGTGTGCTAGACCGGGACTTGAACCTGGGACCTTTCCGTTATGCTCACAAGTACCCTACTGAGTGAGGCATCAAAGCACAAAAAAACTATCCTCCCGCAAAGGTGTACAAGGGAGGACGAGAAGTCGCCGTACCCCCGTAACCTCTGTTTAGTATCTAATGTTATTATGCAGGTCGGTAAGTATGTGACTTCTTATCAATTTAAACTTCCTGGCAGACTGAAACTGTGCGCTGGACCGAGACTCGAATTCGAGATATGTGCCATTCGCAGGAAAGTGTTCTACCTAGCCTTTCAAGTTTCGCAGGCGAACTTCTGCGAAGCTTGCAACGTAGGAGACGAGGTACTGGCGGAAGTAAAACTGTGAGGACGTGTCGTGGGTCGTGCTCGCGTAGCCCTGCCGGCACGGCATCTCAGCGTGTTCGGTCAGTGGGTTAGCTGCTCTTTGTAGTAACAAAAACCTGAGTAAATGGAACAACGATGAACCTGAACCGGGTATCATGGGACGTCCGCGTCAGGCAAATGAAACGAACAATAACGTACTAAATGGGATTAAAAAAAAAAAAGAAGTCGGTGGAGCACATTACCCGCGAAAGGCAAAGGTCTCGAGTTCGATTCTCGGTCCGGCACACACTTTTAACCTGACAGTAAGTTTCATAACAGCACACAATCCGCTGCAGAGTGCAAATTTCTTCTTCTTATCAATTGTTGAAATTCATGTTTACATGTTGTCGCAGTCGTGTTTTCAAATGGTTCAAATGGCTCTGAGCACTATGGGGCTTAACTGCTGAGGCCATCAGTCCCCTAGAACTTAGAACTACTTAAGCCCAACTAACCTAAGGACACCACACACATCCATGCCCGAGGCAGGATTCGAACCTGGGACCGTAGCGGTCGCGCGGTTCCAGACTGTAGCGCCCAGAACCGCTCGGCTACACTGGCCGGCGGTCGTGTTTTAATGTGTAGCCATGGCAAAAGTGAGCAGTCATAATTACACTACTGAGGAGCGCTTAGTGACAAGTGTATGGGAGCACGAACGACAACACACGGGGCAGACAATGACACAGGTCATGGGATCATTCGACGAAAGGTTTAATAAGGTTCCACCGCCAAAGGCCACCTTTCCGGGTGGAAAGGGCATGCTGTTTCTTTGGCAGTGTTAAAGACAGGCCGCAGAGAGGAAGGAAGAAGACACGAGAAGAAATGTGTGCCGGAGTCTCTGCTCGAATTGAACTATCTCCTATGATGTCTACAAGTAAACGTGCTTCAGAACTTAGTATTTCGAGCACAACAAAGCGAGATCACATTAAAAAAGACCTAAAGGTCAGACCTTTTCGGCCGACGTTCGTAAACGAGTTATCGGATGCAGAATGGAATGAGCGCTTTTTAGCAAGCTGTTCTTTGTTAATTTTAGATGAATTTGGCATTTATCGCAGCTCACGTGGTGGAAATATTTTCGTTTGGTCCAAAGAGAATCCTCATTACACAGTCGAGTTAGAAAGGAACATCATAACAGCTGCTTGGACCGTATTTTTTTGAAGATACTGCGAATGGTGCAGGTTATTTACACCTGTTGCAAACACGGTTAATAGCTCAGCTTGAGGAAAGGGGCCATACAGAAGGCATATGATTGCAACAAGACAGAGCACCTACTCACAACGATCTTGCAGTGCGCGAGTTCCTGAATGCACATTTCCCAGGACGGTGGACAGCTCGTGGTTCATCAGCAACACCACATCCCTTGAAATGGCCACCAAGAAGTCCCTACGCCACCACACCTGCCAACTCATTACGGGAAACGGGAACTTGTCATGTTATGTCGTTATGCTACAAACGAAGAATGCGCATTGCTGTTGAGGATGTATTTCGTACTGTAACACCGAACGTGCTCAGAAGTATGTCATGAACAACATGGAAATGTGTTTACAGCGTGCTGGGGTCGTGATTCCAGATGGGATAGCGCATCGGTAGAACATTTTGCCGCGAAAGTAAAAAGTACCTGCAGGCCGAGACACCGTTTTAACCCAACAAGAAAATCAGCTCACAGTCCTCTACAGACTGAAATTCATTCTGCAGTACCGTTTATATTGAAATGTAACAATTCTTTTTTATTTTTATTTTTTGACTGTTTAGATTCTATCCTCTTGCTCTTTTGTAGCACGTAATGGCTAGCAAACATTGGAAGACATCACCTTTTGCCGAAAGATGCTGTATACTGCATAGTAACGTGAAGTCCTGTTTGCTACACTTTGTGTCAAACAAGTTTAAGAACGTGGAAAAGTGAGAATGAATACAGTGCCAAATAAGCCGTTACAGTTGTCGCTGAACAGAAATTTGCCACACAGCCGTAATAATCAAATAAAAAAAAGCAATAAAACTGTTTCTCGACAGAGAAGACACCAGTCCGATAATTGTTCGTACATATGAGCCAGAAACATCAACGTCTTCAACGGAATGTATTCTGAAGATGAAGGAACTAATTAAATAAAATTGTTCGTACGTTGGAAAATCCACTGCAGTGTGAGAACGTGCAAATCACTAATGACTGTGCAAATTATTACGTGGCAATGGATGTTTCTATCATAATAAGAATGAACAATCACAGTAATATGGAACACCACAGAAGCCAAGTGAAGAAAGACAAGAATATTAACAAAAAATGGATCCAGACACATCAGAGGTAATTTTTATTTATTGTTAAGGCTGATCAGGACGTCACTGAGGGAAAACATGACGCAACATGGAAAGACGAGAATAAATTAAAAGTATTTTTTCGGGAGTATGTCACATAATACGGACTTTTGACTATGTCAACATTTATTTTACGATCGTTCATGTGTCTTGATATTTTACTAACGCTCGAGGTACCAAAATGCAGTAACTGTTTAGTAAATTACGTAGAAAAAATGAGAAACTAGCGTGAAATGACGACATTTGCACTTCCTGAGGAGACTGGTGACCTTTTTATCTGATTCAGTTATAAATTTCAATGTCTTAGTCTCACAAAATTGTATAAAATTTGATTATCTGTTTCGGTACCGGACACGTAGGAGCGCAGTCAATACGTTTATTGAGAGGGAGTGACTACGTTCCTATGTGGCGCTGCTAAATTTTTTGATCTTATGCTGGTTGTAAACCCGAAACCGATTACAAGTTACAATGAAACGTTATACGACCAAGACACCAAATGTTGTAATCTAAAAAGAAGTGTTACTCTCAGCGTGCACATGACGGTAGTAAGTGTTCCGTTATCTCGCCGCTTGAGCTACTCGTGTCCCTCCAGCTCTAAGGTTTTAAGTAGTAAATGTTACAGTAATTCCGCGAATACAAAAATGTCAGAAAGACAATTTCAGACCTTTTTGTGGTCTTAAATGCACATTTGATCAAGTAATGTGAAGCATTTGACCTCGTTAATGTAACTTTCTCTTTATTGTACGTTTCGAATAACCAAGAAGAGAAGTACATGATCTTGAAAGATTGCTTTCATAATCCAGCGTTTTCCTTAATACAGACTGATAAAACTGATGTTCCGTCTATGTTCTCTTCTGAAAGTGCTGAGAACATATTTTGCTATGTTTGCTCCGTTTCCAGTCTTCCCTTAGCGCAGAGAGCTTTTCGTGTTCAATCGACAGGAAATCTAAAGTTACATGACAGAAATAAAAGCACTAGAGTAAAAGTAATCGGAGAAACCAAAATGTATGTGTATAAAAGAAGCAATCGCTTGAATAGTATTCTATGTAATATATCCAAAAATTTTTATAGCTGCAAATGAAAAAGGAAACACGAAATTATGTGTGATACGAAACATACCTTCAGTTTATAAAATCATGTATCATAGTATGTTCAGTATACATACTAAACCTTCGTCCCTCTGACAAAAATAGTGTACCGAAATATTTCTGGTCTTCAACTTAGCAAAATGTTTGAAAATTGCATCTGATGTATTTACTGCAATGTATCTCTTTCAGTATCTAAAGCTGCAATGCACTCAATACTTCTTTAGAAATCGCTGACGCTGGCAATGTCTTATCAACCTCAACTTTTAAAAACCCCTTTCACTATACATAATGTGCTAAAATAGTATACCAAAATAATTTTTGTTGATTGTGTTCCACAGCTTTGCTTACTCTACCTTTACATAACAAAATATTAATTATAAATGTGGGTTTTCGGTTCCGAAAGTCCTTATCAATGATGTTTCGTTGAACGGTTCGCACGCTGACACTTGTTGATGGCCCAGCATTGAAGTCTGCAGCAATTTGCCGAAGGGTGGCACTTCTATCATGTTGAACGATTCCCTTCAGTCGTCGTTGGTCCCGTTCTTGCAGAATCTCTTTCCGGCCGCGGATTTGGGGATTTGGTGTTTTACAGGATTCCTGGTATTCACGGTACATTCGTGAAATTGTCGTACGGGAAAATCCCCGCTTCATCGCTACCTCGGAGATACTGTGTCCCATCGTTCGTGCGCTGACTATAACACCAAGTTCAAACTCACTTAAATCTTGATAACCTGCCATTGTAGCAGCAGTAACTGATCTGACAACTGCGCAAGACACCTGTTGTCTTATAAAGGTGTTGCCGACCCAGTGTCGTCTTCTGCCTGTTTATATATCTCTGCATTTGAATACGCATGCCTACTATACCAGTTTCGTTGGCGCTTCGTGGAACCGGAAACAAAAGGGTTTCTGGACACTATTAGCACATTGGCGCACTGATACATCAGTTGCTGTAACTGTCTGAGAAGTCAAGAGTAACTGGTAGAGGATGAAATAATTCATTTTATTGTTCGACGGGGGATATACGTTAATCCTTTCTTCTTTTTGAAAAATTATGGAACTGAGAGAACAAAGTGGTTCGTCTTTTTCTTAACTGATACATGGAACTGAATTGTGGATGTAATTCAAGGTTGCATATGCCAGAGGCCTACGACAACAACAAAGAGCTACGTAAATATATTGTTCTACGGACAGGCTCAGGTAGGTCAGGTGCATAGTCGCTGATGCATGCCCAGTGAGGAGCCGATGAAGCCTACATACTCATGGAGTCTATGTAAACATTAAAAAAGTGGATGCTGTACTGCACTCTTGTCATATTCTAAACACCTACGCCGGCCGGGGGGGGGGGGGGGGGTGGAGGCCATGCGGTTCGGTTCTAGGCGCTACAGTCTGGAACCGCGTGACCGCCACGGTCGCAGGTTCGAATCCTGCCTCGGGCATGGATGTGTGTGATGTCCTTAGGTTAGTTAGGTTTAAGTAGTTCTAAGTTCTAGGGGACTGATTACCTTAGAAGTTAAGTCCCATAGTGCTCAGAGCCATTTGAACCAAACACATCTTAAGAACAGCACACTGTTTTTGACATAGGAAGGGAACACAGCCATTTTTTCTTTACAAACTCAACTGTCTCCGTTCTCTAATCCTAACAAAAGACTTGTTTGATGCAAGCATATTTTCTATGCGCTTGTACACATTCGGGAGCACAGTCCAAAACAAAGACTGTGCGTCTAAGGTTCTCCTAATATTGATGCCGCAAAATGTGTCTCTCACACCCAAGGCCTCACATGTCCCTACGTAGTCTGCAGTGTACAGCGGACAAATTAAATAGCTGGCATTATGGTGGCAAACTTAAGCGCGAAATCTGCTGTTGCTTCTAGTTCAGTGTCTTTGAAGTTCTATATTTAAAATAAACTACGGTTGAACCTGTGGTTTACAAAAATTATGTAAACGCTGCTGGACATGTTTCGGATAGCGAAAGATAGATTGTACAGCACTAACCTTCAGTCTTCCGCCACTTACATAGTTCGCAAGGAAATAGTTTCCCCCGAAATGTTCCGAACATAGAAAATGGTTGTCTGTCGTCGAATGCCTTCCCTCCTGACAGCATTTAACCATTTTTCTGCAGTTAAATGGATGTTCATTATATTATACCGTTGTAGACACATTTATCAGGCAAGTGAATTTACATAATAAACACCTACGAAAGGTAATATTGGTTTGTTTCTCGAATTTAGTCGAGCAATTAAACGCTGTACAGCTTTGCACGAGTTTTCTTCTAGTGAACTGGAATGTACAGGCTGTATAATAACGGCTAACAAATGCTGTATATATCGCCCGATAAATACATAATGTTTGATCTGTGTCCTTACAAATTACAGTACACTTCTACGTAACATGACTCTCACCACCACAATGGTGTCCAACCGAAGGTTCAAAATATCCCGCGACGGCAACGCCCTCAGGGAGTCTTGCTATTTTTACACAGTCTTTGTCACAGCACTGTCATTCAGTGGCTATGTAACTGTGATGTGGCAGTAGTTTCGTGTGTACTAAAAATGCGTCGTATAACATGTTTGCGCCTCATTCAGCGAAAAGACGAGAGAAGATTGCATCATACAGTCCGTGGGGAAAAGGAAGTTGTCTACCAGGTGAAGCAAAGAACCCAGGGACAAATTTATTTAAGATGCCTCGCGTGTCTTTGTGGTGACACGATGCGTAAAACGAGGCATTCCGAGCCGCCGCGGCGTCGTGCAGGTGAGCAGTGCGCCAGCTATTCTCCCCACATTCCCCGCTGATAAAGCGCCCGCGATTATCCGGGCGTCGGCGGTCTGAACGGCTGAGCTGCGGCCCGGAAGGTTGGCAGCGCTGGGCGCGCTAATCAAGACAAACAAGCGGCTGCCGGTGGGTCGGCTAGGCCCGGCGCGGCTCGGCTCTGCACGACACGACACAGTGGCACTGACAGCGTGGCCAACCGCCAAAGCGGCGGCCAATGCCAGCGCCCGGATTAGACCGACACATGGTGCCACTGGCCGCGATTGTTCTCGCGTTTGCGGGAATGCCTTTGTCGCTGATTGTCTTTGACGATTGAAACCCGAGCCGCATGCGGCCCAGTTGTCTCGGCTTGTTTAGCGTCACAATGGGACGGCACCGAGGCTCACGGAAGGGAGGTTAAGAGTTTATCGTCCAGTCATCGACGAAGCCTTTGGTGACGTCAGAGCTCGTAAGTTAGCCGAAAAAGTGTAAATGTCGTGTGACTAGGGCCTCCCGTCGGGTAGACCGTTCGCCGGGTGCAAGTCTTTCAATTTGACGCCACTTCGGTGACTTGTGCGTCGACGTGGATGAAATGATGATGAATAGGACAACACAACACCCAGTCCTTTAGCGGAGAAAATCTTCGACCCAGCCGGGAATCGAACCCGGGCCCTTAGGATTGACATTCTGTCGCGCAGGTCATTTTTTTTTTAATCTCATTTTGTTCGTTTTCGTTCGTTGTATCTGCTCGGGGCGGACGTCGCAAGACACCCGTTTCAGTTCGTCGTTGATCCATTTACTCAGTTTTTAGTACAGAGGGCAGTTAACCCTCTGACCGAACACGCTGAGCTACCGTGCCGGCATCCACTCAGCTACCAGGGACGAAAAGCGCTCGTCAGTTAGACGAGAAGATGCAGGACAGGTTGCGACGAAACCATGTAGCTCTCAAGTAATTATTGTACGTATTAGCAATGCAATTTATAGAGATCAGGCCAAGTAAAGTGGCACAGTGCCGAAATTTGCAAGGATGTCCTGCATGGGTTCAGATGCCGAAATCGAAAACGATTTATTTATGTATATCCATTGGGTGTCAATTGTTTGTCAAACTTTTGTTGTATGGGGAGTAAGTATATCGCTCTAAACCTCTAAACAAAAGACTACACATGTATTATAAGAATGGTTGAATGTATGTACGCGCGCGCTTGTGTGTGTGTGTTCGACAACTCCTTCTAAACCACTTTAACAATTTCAAACAAACTTCGTGCACAAATCCCAACTACAGGCAACAATCGCTGCCGATGTAGGAGCCACCAACCTATCACTATTCGTGAGATATGACGTTGTAAACAATGAGATAGGCGAAAAATTGCCACATTACGCATGACGTGTAAATTTATTAGTTCTTTGCTACTAACTCTATTCGCAACATACTTCGCAGATAGTATCCACATATGCTGCTGGATGTAAATACACAAATGCATCACTGTGCGACATACAGTTCAAGAGAAACGACGTCGTAATTAACATACTAATTATTTACTACTAATAAAAGACACATCTATAGTCGAGTCAATAACTACGAAGCGCAAGCGGTTGTGGGCGGAAACAATAGAGCTACGAAGAGGCGTTGACACAGAGACGTTTAAAAAACCGCGCTGTAAACATGCGAAGCTGCTGCGCCCACTTGCCTGGGCATTTGAGTAGAAATTCAGTTTATAATCAAGTTTTGACCTAAATAAACATTACGGAGAATTTGTATTTTGCATTCTATGTTTCTTAATTTAGATACTGTAGTTACACATTTGTACATTATGCATACATCTTTGTACGAATGTTTCATAATTTAGAGGTGTTTCACGAATACATGGAAATGAAATTTTTTCCATATTACATTACAAACTAAGCTCGTTTTTTCTCGTTTTTAAAAGAAAATTGACAAAATGAGTACCCGGGCAATGGCCAGGTTTGTTAGCTAGTATCTTAATGTATGTCAACAAGGTGCCACACTACTCAACTGCGAACGCAGACGGATGCAAATGCAAGCCCATACGCAAAAAATAATGGATAGTACGTACTGTAGGCATACCTTCTGTGTTTTGTGTCTTGTCTGCACGTACTGTACTGTTCAAGTTACGCTTACACTTACATGCTCTTTAGCTTGTGCTGCATGTATTGTGATGAATGGTGGCAGAGAAGCGAAACACAAACGAGGCTGTGACTAAAACTTTATCTATATAACAGAAGAACTACAATGCGAGATATTATGCAAATTTTAGATGAATGTCACAGCAAGATATTGATTTTCTGCTTTAGAAATAGAAAACCAGTGTACCTAGGCAAGGCTGTTAGGCCTACCGCAGTCTCTTCGAGATGAGGCAATGGACGTAAACAGTCCGTACCGACCAGAAGTGAACCAGCTTGCACTAGTTCCGTCGATCCCAGGAAAATTCCAAATTATACTACGCGCACAATACCAATTTGAAGTATTTGTTTTGTACTTTAAACCAAAACTGCTCAGTATTTATTTTTGAAGCCGCGAAAGAAGTATCTAGCGATTATCTGAAGGTAACATGATTTCCATTACATAATGTGTGTTTCATTTTATAAAAAATTGTTTACAGGCTTCACTCAAATGCACTGGAACACGAACATCATCGAAATCGATAATTTCAGGACGTCTTGACCTCAGAATTCACTACAACGCAGGTTGCTTCTAGGGTTCCGTCCGTTAATAGCTAGAAACGGGAACCTTATAGGCCGACCGTTGTGGCCGAGCGGATCTACTAGGCTCTTCAGTCTGGAACCGTGCGACCGCTACGGTGGCTGGTTCGAATCGGGCATGGATGTGTGTGATGTCCTTAGGTTAGTTAGGTTTAAGTAGCTCTAAGTTCTAGGGGCTGATGACCTCAGATGTTAAGTCCCATAGTGCTCAGAGCCATTTGAACCATTTTTTGAACCTTATAGCATAGCTTTGTCGTCTGTCTATCTGTCGGTCTGTCCGACTGATAAAAATCCTTTTTCCCAGGAACGTGTAGTCGCATCAAATAGAAATTTATGTCACATTCATAGGTCTACGGTCCCTTGGCGGTGCAAAAAAGAAACTGAATGTTCTAAGTCACTGCAATCAAAAGATACGGCTATTCAAACAAATTTCGGGCTTGCAGCCAGTCGTCGTTCAATACCTCGCACGATATTTCAACTGGGCATTTGCCAGCCATGTTCAGGTGAGTCGTCGCAGACTGGTGAAAACCTCCTCCGTTCCGCAATATATAGCGCGTTGTAACTATTCTGCGCATGCATCGAAAACTTGGTAGATGGACCACACTGCCCGCCGGCAGCACCCTTCCTGGTGGAATAGCGGAACTCAGTCGCCCTCTGCATTGCTGTGTGCCACGGCCGTCGACGCACTCTGTCGTCTTCGATTTGAGCAAATCGTGGAGATGATGGGATTCCATGCACTGTCCAGCAGGTAGCCGCTGTCACGGTTCAACAGATTTTCCGCCAGGCGTATTTTTACAGGTTCTTTAATAATAGAGTCCCAGAAAGATGTTGCTGTGGAAAAAATCATTGTTTTCTCATACTCCACTGAATGTCCAGTGGAAATACTATGTTCAGCAATATCTGACTTGCTTGGCTGCAAAAGGCGGGTGTAACGTTGATGTTGAGTGCAGCGTGTGGTTTGACCTATATAAGCCATACCACATTGGCACGATATCTTGTAAATTCCGGCCTTTCGTAGTAACAGATTGTCCTTTACTGATTCCACATGGTCCGCAATCTTCGATGGTGGGCGGAAAACCACTTTTACATGAAATTTTCGGGGGATTCTTGCTGTTTTAAACGAAGTGTTGCCAACGAAAGGAAGAAAAGCTAAAGATTGTTCCGGCATGTTCTCTTCTTCATCCATTTCCCGCTTCTTAGTTTTAACTGTTAGTGCCCTGTTAATCTGCCGGGTAGAATACCAATTTTCGCTGAATACTGTCTTTAGATGGGCGAGTTAGTGAGGTAAGCTACCTAGATCTGAGACAGTATGAGCTCTATGAACAAGTGTTTTAAGCACACTCATGGTTTGCGACGGGTGATGGCAACTCGATCCTTGCAGGCACAAATCATTATGTGTGGGCTTCAGATAAACGAACCACGACCGGCTGCAAGCCCGAAATTTGTTTGAACAGTCAATTCGCGGGGAAAATTTTAAAATTCACAAAAGTTACGGCTATTTAGGTAACATATTCTGATACTTGGAAACTCACTCATCAAAACGTATGGGATACTTCACGTTCACCTAAAACTAAGTAATTTGGTTCAAATGGCTCTGAGCACTATGGGACTTAACTTCTGAGGTCATCAGTCCTCTAGAACTTAGAACTACTTAAACCTAACTAACCTAAGGACATCACACACATCCATGCCAGAGGCAGGATTCGAACCTGGGACCGTAGCGGTCGCGCGATTACAGACTGTAGTGCCTAGAACCGCTTGGCCACAAAGCCGGCCTAAGTAATTTAGCAGGAAGCAAGGTTTCACAGCACAACGAACGGAAACTGTTATCACAGGAAAAAAAAAGTTTTTTCCATTTGTTATCAGATTGTCAGACCGGCTGCTTCTTCATCTGTGTGTTTAGGTCCCTTTTCTCAGGAACGAATAGACGTATCAGGTTGAAGTATGTATCACATACTCAAGTGTATTGTCCGTTTGCGGCATAATAAACGGTAACTTCTAAGTCAATGCAGTCAAAAGGTACGGCCATTTATGTCACAGATTTTGATATCGTAATTTTACTCATCAATAGCTTGAGGGTATTTCTCGTTCATCTACTGTAATGAAATTCGACAAGAAGGAAGGTTCCACAGAACAAAGAAAGGAAAATAATCCGATAATTGTTAAATTGTAATTATATCACACGAAAAAATAATTATTTGTCATCTGACGTCAAACTTGAAATTGAAACAGTCAGTAGTTTCGCATTGAGGTTGACTGGGTCGCAATGGTGAAAGTCAAACATCAGGCAATGAATGACTTTGTTGCTTATGTGAAGCATTTCGGAATTTATCCGTCATCAGACACCCAGGAGTGATTACTGCACGTAGGTATGGCATTTCAAGGTGTATGTGAAACAAACATTCGTAGATCAGTTTCACATGCAACTAGAAACAGCTTGAAACGCCGTTTCTACGTGCAGCAATCGCTCCTGGATATATGATGATGGATGAATTCCGAAAAGCGACATATCAGCATGAAAGTCATTCCTCGACTGATGTTCGCCTTTTACCATTGCGACCCAATCAGCGCGAGTGGACAATTCGTGATTATTATAATAATGGTCTCCTAACTCCTGCATGACTCTGTCACATTTATGTTATTGAAATCAAGAGCCGCCATGTCACGGATTGCGCGGCCCCTCCCGCCGGAGGTTCGAGTTCTCCTTCGAGCATGGGTGTGTGTCGTTCTTAGTATAAGTTAGTTTAAGTAGTGTGTAAGTCTAGGAACTGATGACCTCAGCAGTTTGATCCCTTAGAAATTCACACACATTTGAACATTTTGAAATCACTGACATTCTCGAAAATCTTGGAATCCCTCGGACCGATATCTTGACAGATCCAATGACGATAAAAGGTAAAAATGGTCAATATTCTCGATTCTTGGAATTGATGAACCGCTTATGTACATAACTGATTTTGTACGGAACCCTCAGTTTGGGAGTTATACTCGTATCTGCCCATTTTTTCTTTATTTACATTATCGATTCCCTGTATTTCAGTTTCTAGTATTTTGATGAAGAACTCCAAATCTACTACCATTTCAGCCGTACCGATGTCAGACTACATTTTTGTGCTAGTAATTCCTAAAAACACAAAAATTTCATTCTCGTGTACGCAGTTGTGTTTTCCTACTCTGATGCTTATCGTATTTTTTACAATGTCATAACCGCATACTTGTTTTTGTTCCAACCAACACCAGCCCGTAGATAGTGCTTAGGATGTGGTACCTACAATTTACATCAGATAATCGTCGCGAGAGGAGTTCGCATAGACATCTCATGTCTGGAACCATGTTGACAGCTGGGATAAAACATTATGACCACCTGCTTAGTAGTGTACTGGTCCGCCTTTGGATCGCAATACAGTAGCGTGGCACGGGTCAGACAAGTGTTGGTATGAGGGGCAGTCAAACGAAAACAGCGTGATTCCGTGCGACGTCGTTCCTGGGCGCTTTGACTTTATGGCTCGTCGCAGTTTCTGCAAAATGCGTTCACAGCACTCCGCACTGATTGCTGTTCCACGCTAGAGCAACTCGACGAGCAGAGGAAGCACTCTGCTGCGCGCTGCCAATCGGACGCTTCGACAGTTTGGTTGGCTGCAACGTCCTCCGCACAGCTCTCTAATGGCTCTGAGCACTATGGGACTCAACTGCTGTGGTCATCAGTCCCCTAGAACCTAGAACTACTTAAACCTAACTAACCTAAGGACATCACACACATCCATGCCCGAGGCAGGATTCGAACCTGCGACCGTAGCAGTCGCACGGTCCCGGACTGCGCGCCTAGAACCGCGAGACCACCGCGGCCGGCCCTCCGCACAGCCCGGATCTTTCTTTCGTCGTGTGATTTTCACATCTCTGGCGACATGAAAAAAAAGAAAAAGAAAAAGAAAACCATGCGTGGACGTCAGTTGCAGTCGAAAGAGGAAGGGCAAGAGTGGGTGCAGTTGTGGATCCGTCAACGGCTGACCGCGTTCCAGGGCACAGGAACTGATTGCCACCTCTCCCAGCGGGATAAATGTCTAAAGGCGTGTGGTGATTAGTTTTCAATGGACCCATTCCATGGTCCCGTTGTTGCGGGTCTTCGGTGTTCATTTGGCTGCCCTTTATAGTTTGCATGCCGTGATTTAAGCTGCCTAGAGACGTACATACCGAGCGAGGTAGCGCAGTGGTTAGCACACTGGACTCGCACTAGGGAAGACGACGGTTCAGATCCGCGTCCGGCCATTATGATTTAGGTTTTCGGTGGTTTCTCTAAATCACTTCAGGCAAATACCTTGATGGTTCCTCTGAAAGGGCACGGGTGAGTCCTTTCCCCATCCTTCCCTAATCCGTTGGGACGGAAGACCTCGCTGTTTGGTCCCCTCTCCTAAAACAATCAACCAACCATCAAGACATGTACACAGTTTCCAAATTTAATACTTGACTTATTGTGTAAAACTTTTAACAACTGGATGTCAGTATGTTCATGCAACATTATGCCTCGCCACCTCATAACACCTGGACCACCAAGCCGATTATGTTCGACAATGGCCCTGGGTGCATTACGCATTTCCACCGCTTGCCATATGAGGGCGCGTCCAGTATAGTCCAACATGATCCATGTATCCTGAATGATCACAAAAAGCACTTTTTCACAGTGAACAGCGTTGAAGGTTTCCCATCACATAAAAAAAATCAATTATTCATGTAATCTTCACTGGTATTTACAATTATATTTTAGTATTGCCTCCATTAATTCTATATTAGCGATTAAGCTCAAGTTATTAGTTTAAGTGAGGTCATCACTCACTTGCAAGGAACCTTTATACATAGACACCCTGAAAGGTAAGAGCGTGATTTGAAAAGGCTGTTAGGAGTGCAACTCATCTATGGAAGCGAAAGTTGCAATTCCAGTGTACTTTACTGGTTTATAGTGGATCGAAGCCATCCAATTCTCCGTGGAAAGTGCTGTAAGCTACTCCTTACAAGGGACCCTCCCCATCGCACCCCTCTCAGATTTAGTTATAAGTTGGCGCAGTGGATAGGTCTTGAAAAACTGAACACAGATCAATCCAGAAAACAGGAAGAAGTTGTGTGGAACTATGAAAAAAATAAGAAAAATATACAAACTGAATAGTCCATCTGCAAGATAAGCCACACCAAGGAGAATGTGCGATCAGGAGCGCTGTGGTCTTGTGGTTAGCGTGACCAGCTGCGGAACGAGAGGTCCTTGGTTCAAATCTTTCCTGGAGTGAAAATTTTCCTTTCTTTATTTTCGCAAAGTAATGATCTGTCCGTTCGTTCATTGACGTCTCTGTTCACTGTAATAAGTTTAGTGTCTGTGTTTTGCGATCGCATCGCAAAACTGCGCGATTACTAGACGAAAGGACATGCCTATCCAATGGGAACCGAAAACATTTGATCGCAACGTCATAGGTCAACCGATTCCTCCACAGGAAAACACGTCTGATATTTTCTATACGACACGGGTGACGGCATGTGCGTCACGTGACAGGAATATGTTGTCGACCCACCTAACTTGTACACTTGGCGAATGGGTCAAAAGATTCTTCCACCTTGCCCAATTTAGGTTTTCTTGTGGATGTGATAATCACTCCCAAAAAAGTGATGAAAACATAAGAGTTTGTCATATAAACTGCAATAAATGAATGCTACAGTTTCACAGTCGCACAGTTTTCCCTGTATTCTGTCAAAACATGTTTTTAACGTTTTCAAATTTTTCCGTGTGTAGACCGCCAAATCCTGCATACGTCCAAGCAAATCTGAACATCTGGAATTTTGGAGTGCGAAGTTGATTTTGAGTGAGTGCCTTAACTTTGATAACTGTTTGAAAAAAAAAAATTAAAATTTTCACTCCAGGGAAGACTTGAACCAAGGACCTCTTATCCCGCAGCTGCTCACACTAACCACGGGACCACGGCGATCCTAAGCACTGATTATCCTTGATGTTACATATCTTGCAAGTGGACTACTCAGTTTGTATATTTTGCTTATTTTTTTCATAGTTCCACACAACTTCTTCCTGTTTTCTTGATTGATCTGTGTTCAGTTTCTCAAGGCCTATCCACTGTGCCAACTTATAACTAAATGTGAGGGGGGTGCGATGGGGAGGTTCCCTTGTTAGTGTGGCCTAGCAACTATTACGTCGCTCAAGGGGTTTCCGTTGCACATTGAAGATTCCACGTAAGTGTCTATAGTGATACTTTCAGGCAAAAGATTGCTTTACTGGCCGTATGCATTCTCCTCTCCCGGAATTGCATACCTCGACTCTTTGCTAAGCCTTGAAATTAACATATGATTAATATACGACAGTGATATTTCACAACATACTTCACCGGAGTCAGACAAAGCCATACAGTAAACAGGTGGTTAAGAACGTTTCATCTCTACTGGTATTTAACGCAGTCTTCTATTCCCTTGAAGAATATTGGATTTAAGTAGTCGCCGAACGTGGGCGGAAACAAATATTCAAATCTGGAAATATCAAAGAAAATGGTGGTCAGCCGCGGAACGTAGTAAAATGTACAACATGTAGTATTTTGAACGAGTGCTGACGTTTTGCCGGCGTCTCGAATGATAACATGAACACAGATAAGACTATAATTTTGAGTGCTCCTCTCTCTCATTTTCCACATTGCTAAATGAGAAATAATTAACAAGTTTTCTGGAGCGTCACTTGTAAACCGCTTCTCGATGGTAGTCGTAAAACATATCCATAACCACTAATTAAAGACGTATTCTGTTGGTAATTTACGCCTCTTAAGAGTTAAAATCGTATCGCTGGCAGAGCTCGGCGGTAGATTCCAGTGGCGGCAGCGACGAAGCTCAGGCAGCTGCGACACCAATATCGCCAGATTAAAAGCGATGCCACTGCGCGCCCGTTCCAAACTTTTAATCCGCCGATATGGATTGGAATTGAAGTATCAGCTCACTTGTATGCTGGCTCACGACAAATTTACTCATTCGCCTCCAGTTCTTCTGTTGAAGCTTTATTAAAGAGAGTACTATGTCAATTTTTGCGCAGCGCTTCGAATGTGACAAATGAAACCCACGATTGGTGTTTGCGCAGAAAATACACTCTACAACTGTTTGTACACGTCGCTGTGCCTGTAATTCTCTCAGACGACGGACTCGTGTTGGGGAGGAACGTCATTCAAATTCTGATTCGGCATTCTCGTGATTTCTTTGAAGCCCGAAAAGTTAGTGTTGGATGGTTCCTTCCACCTCCCTCCCCGTCTGAACTGGTGTTCCGTCTCAGTCAACCTAATTTTAAACAGTAGGCGCCCTCCCCCCCCCCCCCCCTCACTATCTTACTTTCTCCTATCCTCCTGTCTTTTCTCTCGCTCCCTCTCTCCTCTCGCCCTCAAGCGAGGCTTCCAATAAGTCGCGAGACTGAATTTATTCCCGGTGTATAAGCGACGTCAACGCAGGAACTAACAACTGAAACGACAGATGTACAGGGTGATCAAAAAGTCAGTATAAATTTGAAAACTGAATAAATCACGGAATACTGTAGATAGAGAGGTACAAATTGACACACATACTTGCAATGACATGGGGTTTTATTAGAACCAAACAAATACAAAAGTTCAAAAAATGTGCAACAGATGGCGCTTCATCCGGTCAGAATAGCAATAATTAGCATAACAAAGTAAGACAAAGCAAAGATGATGTTCTTTACAGGAAACGCTCAATATATCCACCATCATTCCTCAACAACAGCTGTAGTCGAGGAATAATGTTGTGAACAGCACTGTAAAGCATGTCCGGAGTTATGGTGAGGCATTGGCGTCGGATGTTGTCTTTCAGCATCCCTAGAGATGTCGGTCGATCACAATACACTTGCGATTTCAGGTAACCCCAAAGCCAATAATCGCTCGGACTGAGGTCTGAGGACCTGGGAGTCAAAGCATGACGAAAGTGGAGGCTGACCACACGATCATCACCAAACGACGCGCGCAAGAAATCTTTCACGCGTCTAGCAATATGGGGTGTTCTTTTTCTGTTCTAATAAAACCCCATGTCATTCCAAGCATGTGTGTCAATTTTTACCTCTCTGTCTACATTATTCCGTGGTTTATTAAGTTTTCAAATTTATACTGACTTTTCGATCACCCGGTACATTTCACTATATCTTGTTCATCATAAGAATAAACCTGATGTAAACAAACACAAACGAGATGATTGGTCAGCAGCCGTTGCACACGTACCACGGTGTTGTTAAGCTCATGGAAGTAGGTCCTATTTATGTGTTACGTATCTTGTTACTATGTTACCGTAAATGAAAGTTTAAGATATTCTGATGTGTTAACAGCCGTCAACGTTTTTCTTAAACGTGCTTCAGCTATGTAGTTTTTATTTCAAACATCGTGTATTGCCGCTGTGTCCGTATTGTTGTGATCTGTTTGTCGTGCTGGTAATAAATAGTTGACGCTGTTTCCTGCGCCGTTGTGAAACACGCGTGCGGGACATTGTTCAAAAGTGTCGAAAAACAGACTGTTCTCGAAGACTTTCAGAAATTTACAGAAAGAAATCGGCTTTGTAGTTTTCCGAGAAGTAAATGTAAGACGCGTTCTTTAATGGGACGTATAGCTGAATTGTGGCATTGGGGAATTGTAAACTGGGATCAGTCCATAGTCCGCTGGTTCAAATCTCGTTTTGATCTCTTTCTCGTTCAGTTTGGAAACCTACAGCTTGGGAAGCGACCTCCGAGTTACGTTTGCTACCGTGAGGCATTGTGCAAATGGACTATTTGCTGAACTCAGAACTCTGTTATAAATTCCCCAAACTCGATTCTTGTGCACTTTACGACATCTGTTGAAGAATCGGATTGGATGGGTTCGTTTGCCTCATAGAAAGTTAGTGATGATGTAAATTATTAACATTAAGGTACTCCCACCAAAACCTTTGACTGGGTTGTAAGATAGGGTTACTGTGTCAATATAAGTAGTCTGAAATATCGAGAAAGGTAATCAGATTTATTCAATTTGAGAATTTACATGTGCTCATAAATCGCATTGGTGAGGTGATGCCTCTTGAATGTGGACAGATTAATAACTCAGTAAGGAAAAAGGAGTATAACACGAATCTACAATTATAATTCCGAATGATGCGAATTGACACATCCCCTTAACTGAATGAGAGCACGAGATTCTAGGTCACGTACTTTCCATCTGTATCTAATCACAGAAATAATGTGAGAATGTGCTGCGATGCTCAACTGGTGAATGGTCAACCGTTCAACGTCTATGAACTGCTAGGCTGATCGTTCTACGGCCGGAGCTGCGTATATTACCTACTCTGCAAGCTGTTCTCATCGTTTTGTTATTCAGATCAGGTGTGATGTCTCTACAACCACAGCCGCACGCGTACGCTACACAATCCCGCGACATTATCCGGAGTTCCGGATAAGGTACACAGCTATTCTGCAATCACTCTGTATCGCCCCATAAAGAGAACTGCGTCCTTATCGGGCGGACGCTAAAACGCAAGTTTCATTTCTACCAAAAGTCTAGTGCGGCGTGCCGCTCCGCTGGTGCGGCTGTCCAATCGCAACATTTTAACAAATTTTTCTCCAGTGACTGCTACTCGCGTTGAACTGTGAGTGCGCAGGGAACACCGCTTACGTCACGTCGATCCAGCCAATTGCGGTTGCCTGTGGGAGTCGCCGCTTGTTCGACGAACTTCCCAGACGTATAGTTGGCACGAGCATCTAAACAAACACATTTCGCTACGCTGTCCCACACTCAAAAAAATATGGAGTGAGGGATTTGCGGAGGTACATTCCTTGCTGGCAATGTCGCCTGCTTTTGTGAGCCCAGGGCGCCACGACCAAGGGGAAAACAGTGTCTCCCTGCGTTATTCGCTTTGGGGAGAGATTCTGCTTGCCTCGCAGTGTTCTGCGAGGTAAGCAGTGTTCTGCCGGAAATGCCGCCTGCCTGTCCGGCAACATCAAAGACCTGCCGCTGGAGACCGCCCCAGCGATGCCAGCGCCTCCTAGGGTGTTGGAGGTTGTAAAATTCGACATTCGGGCTAACGTGCTGCTGGCTTCCCACCAATGGCACCCTCAGTACAGTCCAGCATGAAACTCTATCCGCAAAAATTATTTGAACTTAACGCAATGGAGTACTTTCTCATTGCTCATCCCTTATCCATCTCTGTTAGCATAGCTTGGTGAACCGTAAATTTGTTCACATCCGTGCCACTATTTGCCAGTGCTGCCCTAATTAATTATGCAAAAATTCAAAGTGGCGATTGATGTGGGCGTAGCACTCGCAGTGTATATAGCCCATATAGTTGCCACCTTGCAATCTTTTAAATATAAAATTCATTAAATATATGCTAATCAGAAGTTTGTTTGTGTGGCCATCCTCCGCAGCAAGCATATAAATACTTGTTTTGTAAATAAAACTGCCTTTCCCTGCTGCTAGTTACTTTATTTATCCCATACGCGTTTCGCCTTCTCCTGTTCTAAGGCATCATCAGTGGGAGCTATAACGATACAGTGATGAAAGTGGTAGTGCGACCTCCAGACCAGATGTGAGGAAACGCAGATCAGCAAATCGTAAGTAGTTACTTGTTTTACAAAAAAATCGCGTAGTGAACTGTTTTATAATCTAGAACTAACAAAACTGTATCGTTATAGATCTCACTGATGATGACTTAGAACAGGAGAAGGCGAAACGCATACGGGATAAATAAAGTAACTAGCAGCAGGAAAAGGCAGTTTTATTTACAAAACAAGTATATGCTATTCAGTATTTATCTAGTCATCAGTTTTTAAGAAATGCCGATGTATTCTTGTTTTTAAATACATACTGCACGCAAAATTCCAGTTGTCATTTGCAAATACAGATTCTTGGTTATCCAAGACAGTTTAAATCAAGAACACATAACAAATTAAATTTTAGAACAAAAATAAAAAACTCAGATACTCTTTATTTGGGCTATGTTCATCGTTTTACACCACAGATGTGGTCTGACATGAACCAAAGTGATAAGCGTCGTAGAAACATGAAAAAAAAATAATTTTCACTGCATTACGCGCACCATAGAAAGGCTGCCTTTTTACAGTTTCCACGTACGACTGCAGAGTGAAACCAACAGAACTGATCTGGAGCCAGCTGAAGGGATTTGTCACGGGATATAACAAGGCATTTAAGCTGCCAGACATACTGGAACTAATGTATGAACTTTTGTCACACGTCACTGCCGAACGCTGGCGAGGTACAGAACGGCACGCCATAAAAGAAAATGACAAAATGTGGCGCTCGGATAGCTTTCTGTATTCTATTATTCGTCGACTCGTTATCAACGTGGCAGTTATAGTTCCAGTGCTGAAATGTATTTCTCGGATTCGGATATGGGAGGAGTTTAGAATTACGAGGCGAGTAACTGTAAGTAATAACGTCAGTGGCTTCAGTGTTTAACTATACTATGAAATCCCTGCAGTTCACTTTTGAGTCACGTATACCTCTAACATTCTGCGCGGTGTCTCTTTGTTCTACTTCGTGTCTCCCTACCACTTTCGCGCAACGACGCTCTGAGCGTGTTTTTTAGGGAATTGACTAGTTTGAAACTGGGACCTGTTGCTGGGAAGGAGACGCCAGACCACACATGACATGTAGAGTTCAGAAGTGTTCAGTGAGACTAGCGATGATATAATCATAAAACTTAATGATTTCAGCGTCAGCTCCACTGCACTCCCTGTAAAAGAATCTTAATACTAACTAAATTTAGTGGAAGGGGTTCAAGGCTTTCCTATTTTTAGTTAGATGGTAAAGTAACGTCGAGAAAGCAGTTAAGTTTACCATTGGAACTTTTATTCTACTCACAAAACATTGCTTATAAATTGCACTATTGATAAAAGGAAATATTTTAATACAGGATGATAAAAACCAACTGCGTTCAACAAAAATGTGAACGAATATTCCCTGAATGGGTTTCCAAGTTCTATAATGGATCGAAGGATGACCAATGCCATATCACATCTATAATCTAGGTTTACATTAAGTTTCATAAAAGAGAAAACTGTCAAAATGGTCTACAGTGACCCTCAATTATCTTTAATTACTTATTTAACTTGTCGTAAATTACAGTGGCTGATGTGGCTTCTCAATAATTATATAACAGAAAAATCATCGCGTTTCAGATTTTAACTTCTCGTAGCAAATGTGAATACCATGAGCTTTAATTGACGATTGACACTAGTATTACGCAAAAAGGGGATGTAACAGATGAGACATCTGCAGTTCTGAGTGAAGCCTTATGACTCTTATGCGGCATCGTGTGCGTTCATTACCTTGTCGTTGGTTAGGCAGCATCAGGGGGTGGCGGGAGGGGCAGCTCCACACACCTCGCCGTCTCGGAAGCAACTCTCTCTAACCTCTCCTTACTACAATTTTACTGAAGTTGGTTTAAGAAAAGCTATCTGGCTGTGTTTTCAACTGACCAATCAGGGTCTCAATGTTAACCTTAAGCTCCGCCTACAAAAATTTTGCCTATCCAATGAGAAACGTTATACTTTTCGTGGTGGGGCAATGTTTTTAACGTTTGCAAGGCAACAGAGACGCGAAAAAGTCTCACGCTAAAACTTACAGCTGGTGTGGTCCTTTTAGTGTTATCGTAAGATCTATACTGTTCTTCTGGAGGGCTCTAGCTTTTAACATGGGCTGGGGGGTGGTCCTGACGTAACAGAGACGCGAAAAAGTCTCACGCTAAAACTTGCGGCTGGGGTGGTCCAAACGGTTAGCTGGCGACGTGGGTGTCCGTCCTTTATCGTAGGGATTTCTAGCTTAACACGGTTCTGCTCTCGGCTTCTGTTCTCGTTTCTCCCCTCGGAACTGCGTCTGTTTCACGGTGGGAAGGTATGATATGCATTTGTGTTAGTCTGTGGTATTCCATTTGCTCACTCGTTGATCGTATTACTCTGGTCAACTTAATGTCAGGATTTATTCGGAGCTATGTGACACACTGCCGGATTTGCTATCATGTCAGGGTTTTCATGGAAGGTGTTGGATTTTCCTGACACCTTACATACCTCTGTCTAAAAAATTACCCTATGTTCATGTTAAGAATTTTCATTACTCAAGTTTTTTATTAAAATACTACATGAGCTAAAAACGAGATCATGTTACACTTTCCGTCTGCTACCCTAAGAAGCGAGCGGTCCTGCTGAAATTTTCCGAATATTAATCATCCTGTTTAAAAATTAATTGACATTCGAACGTATATTGTTCTCTGCTCGTCTGCTTTTACGTCTTAACTGCAACTGTTCACTTCACTGCTGGTTTGTTAGACCACTTGGCAAACCAGTGCTGTTCAAGTTAAATGCGCTCAGTCGATATGCACGTAACGTACAGCAAGAAACGCGTCCTTATTATCGTACTTGCCTGTACTCGAGACAGCTTGGTTTCCGCTCCAAGTCAAACGAAATCCAGATTCCAGCAAACGTGGAATGACGTGGTGTAATGTTTACGTCAGATTTATTCTTACGATGAACATCCTATAGTCTGTTGTGAGCAGACAATGTTAAAGTGGTGGACGCGTGGCAGTAGTGTGTCAATGTTGTTGCGTCACAACACCTGGAAATCAACTGTTCAAATCATTCTCAAAAACGTTTTGAAGAAGAGAAAAGTGTAGCGAAGTTTGTTCGGCACACTTTGACTCCCTGATATAAACAATTGTGCGTGGACGCATCCGCGACCTGATAGAAATGCAAAATGTAGACAATTCTTTTCTGGAAAAAATCATCATGGTGACGAACCACGTAAATACAACGTGCAGAAATCGCAGGGAGAGTCAGTGCTTTGACGACATAGCCACCTTACAAGCTGTGTGATATGGGCGTTGAACAGCATCCAAAAGAAGGGCTTTTCTGACAGTTTCACATGGCTGTTTGAACGTTCTATGCGTTGCACTGAAGTGGAGATGGGAGGGGGGGGGGGGGGGAGGATGGAACTACATAAAACACGCAAAGCCTTAAAACTGCGATATTAACTTTTCTCTGTTTTTAAATAAATCAGTCTCGAAACTTTTGGACTGACGGGATAGGCTTTTCATTCATTAGAAAACTGTCACTCACAGCTGTGACTGTCTGCGAATCTACTAAACTGCAGACAGGCTTTCCATTCATTAGAAATCTGTCACACACTTGCATTTGCGATTGTCTGGGAATCTCCTGAACTGCAGATTTAATGCTGCAGAGCGCGACGGGAAATACAGGGTGTATCAAAAGGAAACATCTGATTTGGCACGTCTGTATTTCTAAAACTAATAAACGATGAACTTTGTTTTTTATGAACGGGAAACTTAAATTTTTTTTCATATCTTTTCATAGGTGTTCAATATGCCCCCCTTGAGATGCACGGCGTATGTCACTGCGGTATTCAAATTGTTCCCACGTAGCAGCGAGCATGTCTTGAGTTACAGCTTCTACAGCTGCTGTTATGTGATGTCACAGTTCAGTCATCGTTGTTCGTAACGGGGAGGCACGTAAACAGTCTTTTATAAACCTCCAGAAGAAATAGTCACATACAGTCAGGTCCGGTGACCTTGGAGGCCAGTAATGTAAGGCTGAATCATTTGGTTCAGTGCGACCGGTCTATCATTCAGTAATCCTTTGATTTAAAAGACCATCCTCTTGGTAAATGAAATCGTTCGACTCACTCTCCAATTGTGGAGAAGGAAGTTCTGAAGCCTCCTGTAACAGTGTTCTGCAAAGAAAAACGGACCACACACCTTTTCCCATGAAACTGCACAAAACACGTTAAATTTTGGAGACTTCTTCTCATGTTGTACAACTTCATGTGTTGTTCCGTAACCAATATTCTAACATTCTGACGGTTCACCTTTCCATTGAAATGGAATGTTGCCTCGTCCCTAAAAACCAAGCGTGGAAGAAGACTGTCCTCCTCCGTCTTGCCAAGAACGAAATTACAGAAATCCACACGTTGTTTGTCACCTTCACGAATACCTTGCAGTAGCTGATTTTTTTATGATTTCATGTGCAAACGTCGACGTAACACACGGCGGACTGACATTGGGGGCACGTTCAGCTGTCGAGCGGTTCGGCAAACAGATTTCTGCGGACTCCTTGTGAAACTATGTCGGATGCGTTGGACGTCTGTGTCAGACAGCCGGGGGTGACTCGGTGATTTGCCTTTACACAAACAACTTGTTTCTTGGAATTGTTCATGCCATCCTCTAATGCTCTGTGCTGTAGGAGGATCCATACCATACATAGGACGAAAGTCGTGCTGAACAGTTATTACTGACCCGCACGGCGCAAAACGTAGAACACAAAACGTTTTCTGTTGTCCCGACACCATTTTTAATAGAAATGAAGTAGGCGCACACTCCTGCTACCTAGCGGGAACCATGGAAAATCGAGAGTTTGCTCTTTCCTAAAGTACGTTGTTCATGCACGTATTTCAAATAACGTAATAATTATAGTATTTTTAAATCGGATGATTCTTTTTGATACACCCTGTACTATGACTTTTTATTATGCAGTGGTGGTTCAGCTGTGTTCCACAGTCAAGATTAATGATAGAACCGTTCTGAAGTAGAATCTCGAATCTTTTCGCTGTCTCTTCCTGACACAGCTCATACTGAGCTACAGGAAAGTTCGGGCAGGACACCCAGCACAACACAAACGTGGCAATGGAACTAAATCGTACCTCTACGTGTCCGTCATCCGTCCCCAGTTCGCCCAAGGGCGCCTATTCCTTTTGCTGCAGAACGTAATCACAGCAGTAGCTAACCGTTTCTCTGTGGACGAAGATTTGTGATCATTTGGTGATTGTACATTCACCAGAGCAACTGCAGTTCTATTTGAACAACACAGCTATGTAGCTGAACGTCAATACTTAAACTGTGAAGCCGAATGAACCAACACCTACATACCTACAGGGTATGGAAAAAAGGAAACAGCTGTCCCGCCAACACAACGTTGGGCATTCCCCAGTGCCATCCAATTCTGGCCACTTTAGTGAAGTGTTTTCACAACCCTAACTGACACCGCTCTTACACGAAGATGCCCAAGGAACGACGTGAGGACCATTGCAGAAACGGCGGAATGCACTTCTCCTTTGTCGAGAACGTATGTCAGTGCTACGGTTCGTCGCAGCTTGGTGAAACAGCCGTAAAAAGTTCTGCTTCCGGCCTCTGGGAGAGTATGCTGTGGCCCAAATTTTTAGAAATTTGTTTTAAGTTTTTATGAGACCAAACTGCTGAGGTCATCGGTCCCCTAGGCTTACAGACTACTTAACCTAACTTAAACTAACTTACACAGACTACTTAACCTAACTTAAACTAACTTACGCTAAGGACAACACACACACCCACGCCCGAGGGAGGACTCGATCCTCCGACGGCGAGAGCCGCGCGAACCGTGGCAAGGCGCATAGGACCGCGCGGCTACCCGGCGCGGCTGCTGCGGCTCACTACGGGCTCGCCGCTTCCCGTGTCCAGACGACTCTCTGTGGCTCAGGCCGTGTCCTCTGCCGCAGCTTCCACTGTGCAAAAGTGCAATCGAGAGGCTCCGTCTGCTCTGTCGATGCCTGCTCTGGTGATCCGCCATGTTTCACAAACTGGTAGCAATCAACCTCGGCCGACACAGCCCTGGCTATCCGACAAAACAAGCGCTCAATTCCACCGCCTCTAATAACGTCATGCACCTATCTACCACTGAATTCCGTATGACAACCACTATCGACCCTCTTTAATAGTATCACTGACCATAGGGTCTTCCTCGACTAATGAAACCGAGCGGGGTGCGCAGTGGTTACCACACTGGACTCGCATTCGGGAGAACGACGGTTCAAACCCGTCGCCGGCCATTCTCATGTAGGTTTTCCGTTTCAGGCAAATGCCGGAATGGTTCCTTTGAAAGGACACTGCCGATTTCCTTCCGAATCCTTCCCTAATCCAAGCTTGTGCTCCGTCTCTAATAACCTCGTTGTCGACGAGACGTTAAACACTAACCTCCTCCTGCTCCTCGACTAATTGAAAGCAACCTAATCGTATGTATCTGCTCAACTGAATAAATAAAGTGGAGAAGAGAATAGAACTAATGGGCGATAAATTCACAGAGTTTCAAGCACGAAATCGCATTCGAATTGTCTGAATAATAATCAAATGTGCTATGCGACATTCCTGTCACTCCCACTTTTTCAAGTCACTCTGCGATACTAGCTTGGTGAACAAATATGCCGTGGATTACTTTCAAGGAAACTTGCACTGGACGCATCTAGAACGCTGTAATATATACTCTTTTGTTTTATAGACTATATGTCACTCTGATCCGTATCTTAGAAAGAATAACAAACCAGCTGCATTGTTTGTGAAGAAAGAATTCTCGTTTCGCCATATTTTCATCTGCCACAGTTGTCAGAATTGCAACTTACGATGCAGTTCTCGTAGTGAATGATGGGAACGTAGGGGACGATAAAGGTATTAGAGAGAATGGTCTTTAATATAGGAAATTTCACTCAAGATATCTTGAGAAAAATAGATTTACAGTGCCTCTCTGCAGTAAAAAATCATTTTAAGGCTTGGCAAAGGAAAGAAGGCAGAAAAGAAAAAAACTAGAAGCCTTGAAGGGAAAGAGAACGCTGAGTACAAATCTGGGGCCTTCAAAAGTGATGAGACAAGAAAAAACGTTAGTTGTTCTCTACCAAATCTTAAGTATGCCTACCAGTAGTTAGTGCCTTTCATTTAGCTGGCAGTATTGGCACTCGCTTTATTGGACTAGCTCTAGTAACGAAGATTTTTGTGAGGTAAGTGATTCATGAAAGGAATAGGTTATTGTTAGTTGGTTGGTTGGTTGGTTGGTTTGGGGAAGGAGACCAGACAGCGAGGTCATCGGTCTCATCGGATTAGGGAAGGACGGGGAAGGAAGTCGGCCGTGCCCTTTGAAAGGAACCATCCCGGCATTTGCCTGGAGCGATTTAGGGAAATCACGGAAAACCTAAATCAGGATGGCCGGACGCGGGATTGAACCGTCGTCCTCCCGAATGCGAGTCCAGTGTCTAACCACTGCGCCACCTCGCTCGGTATATTGTTAGTAAGGGCCATTCTTTTGTAGGGATTTTTTGAAAGTCAGATTGCGTTGGGCTAAAAATATTGTGTGTCAATTTAGTGTTGATCAGAATAAGTAGAGCGAAATGTCTGAGTACGTTCAGATCTGCTCAGCTGTTTGAAAATCAAATAACGTAGAGGTTTTAAAGCACAGTAATTCATTAATTCTTCTAAGGGGATGTTTCACTTGGAATTCTGCATGAATTTTATATTATACTTCCAAAAAATTATTAAAATTCTCCAGTTCAAAATATTCAAAAAAAGCCACGGGAGAAGCTTACTGTAATGAAAGAGATTAATCAGAGAAAATTTTGTAGAAATCTCTTTAATAGTTTCTGAGAAAAAGGTGCATATATTACTTTTTGAAAATAAAATACATAAAAAGTTAAAATACACGTAATTCAAAGAAAGGGCACGGCCGATTTTCTTCCCCATCTTTCCCTGCTACAAGCTAATGCTCCGTCTCTAATGACGTTGCTCTCGACGAGACGTTAAATCCTAATCTTCCTACCTTCCTTCCTTCCTTCCATACAAGCCCACACAGAGGGCCTGTGTCGGTGGTAGTGACATTCTTCTTGCCTCTAGGTCGTTAACCACGGAATGCAGCAGCTTGTAGACCATGGCTGTGCAAGAAGGCCGACCGCGGTGGCGTGTCCTCGTGGCCAAGCCGATATCGGCTTCCCACGTGCACACACTGTTTGCCGGTGTACTTGCAAGCAGGCAGCGACTGTCCCCCGATTGATTAACCGCACGCCACCCGCGGCCCTCCCACCCCCTGAACCCGCAGACCGACCCCCCTTTCCACCGACCGACCCGTCACTCAAACATCGCCAAACACAGCTGCCAATTCCCCTCGCGGCGTGACGTGTAACGAACCAAGGCGCGAGCCAACTCTAGTCATCTACATCTAAATCTACATTTATACTCCGCAAGTCACCCAACGGTGTCTGGTGAAGGGCACTCCCTTTCCTGTTCCAGTCGCGTATGGTTCGCGGGAAGAACGACTGCCGGAAAGCCTCCGTGCGCGCTCGAATCTCTCTAATTTTACGTTCGTGATCTCCTCGGGAGGTATAAGTAGGGGGAAGCAATATATTCGATACCTCATCCAGAAACGCACCCTCTCGACAGCTGGACAGCAAGCTACACCGCGATGCAGAGCGCCTCTCTTACAGAGTCTGCCACTTGGGTTTGCTAAACACCTCCGTAACGCTATCACGCTTACCAAATAACCCTGTGACGAAAGGCGCCGCTCTTCTTTGGATCTTCTCTATCTCCACTGTCAACCCGACCTGGTACCGATCCCACACTGATGAGCAACACTCAAGTATAGGTCGAACGAGTGTTTTGTAAGGCACCTCCTACGTCGATGGACTACATATTGTAAGGACTCTCCCAATGAATCTCAACCTGGCACCCGCCTTACGAACAATTAATATTATAAATGGTTCAAATGGCTCTGAGCACTATGGGAGTTAACATCTGTGGTCATCAGTCCCCTAGAACTTAGAACTACTTAAACTTAACCAACCTAAGGACATCACACACATCCTTGTCCGAGGCAAGATTCGAACCTGCGACCGTAGCGGTCACGCGGTTTTAGACTGAAGCGCCTATAACTGCACGGCTACACCGGCCGGCAATTTTATATGATAACTCCACTTCAAATCACATACGCATACTCCCAGATATTTTACAGAAGTAACTGCTACCAGTGTTTGTTCCGCTATCATATATCATATAATGTACAATAACTGATCCTTCTTTATATGTAGTCGCAATACATTACATTTGTCTATGTTAAGGGTCAGCTGCCACTCCCTGCACCAAGTGCCTATCCGCTGCAGATCCTCCTGCATTTCGCTGCAATTTGCTAATCCTGCAACTTCTCTGTATACTACAGCATCATCCGCGTAAAGCCGCATGGAACTTCCGACACTATCTGTCCATAAACCGAAAATAAGAATTTAATTTCGCTTTAACAACGGCGAAGCAAGCCACAGAGTAATATTAGGTACTAACTGTTTGATGACGTTAACTTGGAATATCGTCCGATGCTAATTGCTGGCAGGCAAGATAAACTATCTTTATGCAAGTCAAACAGTATTTGTAAGATAGCTTACCTTATGAATGTGAACTTCTTCGCGCAATTTTCTTGAGTCATCAGGTCTCTAGTCTGTAATAAAAAGAAGGCTGGAACGCTAGTTGTTTTTCTATAGTTGTTGCCAACCTTTGCGATCAAGCATTACAGCAGTTCAGCAAAAGCCTTTAGTGAATGCAGTGGCCGATTCCGGATCGCTGCACTGTGTTAGAATTACAGTGCGTAGACAAAAAACGGAAACAACAGAAACACAACACATTACCATGCCTAATATGGTGCTGGGAAGCCGCTGTCATTTAGAACAACTTCCAATCGTCTCGTAATGTGTAAAAGCAAGATCTACATGGTTTTCAAATGAATCTTTTACCTTCTTTCCAGCAAAGTAGTTGCAAGTTCAGGCAGCCACAATGGAGATGGATAGCAATGACGTACCCTTCTCTCCAAAGCAGACCACAAAGGTTCAATAATATTCTGATGTGGTGGCTATGGGAGATGCAGCAATTCATCCTTATGCTCAGAAAACCAGTGCTTTACGATGCGAGCTGTCTGAAGGGGTTCTATCGTCTTGGAACACAGCATTACCACTGAGGAACGAATGTTGGGCCAAGGAAGGGACCTGATGGCCAAAATGGTTACATAATCCTAGGCAGTAATGCTACCTTGCAGCGTATCCCTGGAGACCATGGAATACCACGATATGGCAGCACAAATCATTATTGAACCCCTCCATAATTCAGTATTTGGTCGTAAACACAGCCAGAAGTTGTAAACAGTGTGAAATATGGCTCATATGGCCAAACAACTTCCTTCCATTGCTCCATAGTCCAGGTTTTTTGGCTTCGGTGTCACGTTTTCCTGTTAAGGACATTCGAATCACTGATGAGTGATTTTCGAATTCCAGCTTACTCTGCAATTATCTCCATGTTTGTTCGGTGGTGAAAGGATTCACGAGAGCGATGTACAGTTGTGCAGCGACTTTTGCAGCTGTCGTCCTCTTATTTATCGTCACAATCGTACACACATTTTCGTGCGCGTTGTGACTTAGCGGATGTTGATCTTCCGCTTTTGCCTGCTGTGGCCTTCAGTCCTGAGACTGGTTTGATGCAGCTCTCCCTGCTACTCTATCCTGTGCAAGCTTCTTCATCTCCCAGTACCTACTGCAACCTACATCCTTCTGAATCTGCTTAGTGTATTCATCTCTTGGTCTCCCTCTACGATTTTTACCTTCCACGTTATCTTCCGATACTAAACTGGTGATCCCTTGATGCCTCAGAACATGTCCGACCAACCGATCCCTCCTTCTAGTCAAGTTGTGCCTCAAACTCCTCTTTTCCCTAATTCTATTCAGTACCTTCTCATTAGTTATGTGATCTCATATAATCTTCAGCATTCTTCTGTAGCACCACATTTCGAAAGCTTCTATTCTCTTCTTGTCTAAACTATTTATCGTCCATGTTTCAGTCCATACACGGCTACACTCCATACAAATACTTTCAGAAACGACTTCCTGACACTTAAATCTATACTCGATGTTAACAAATTTCTCTTCTTCAAAAACGCTGCCATTGCCAGTCTACATTTTATATCCTCTCTACTTCGACCATCATCAGGTATTTTGCTCCCCAAATAGCAAAAATCCTTTACTACTTTAAGTGTCTCATTCCCTGATCTAATTCCCTCAGCATTACCAGAGTTAACTCGACTACATTCCATTATCCTCGTTTTGCTTTTGTGGATGTTCATCTTATATCCTCCTTTCAAGACACTGTCCATTCCGTTCAACTGCTCTTCCAAGTCCTTTGCTGTCTCTGACAGAATTACAATGTCATCGGCGAACCTTAAAGTTTTTATTTCGTCTCCATAGATTTTAATTCCTACTCCGAATGTTTCTTTTGTTTCCTTTATTACATGCTCAATATGCAGATTGAATAAAATTGGGGAGAGGCTATAACCCTGTCTCACTCCCTTCTCAATGAGAGTATTCCAGTCAACATTGTCAAAAGCTTTCTCTAAGTCTACAAATGCTAGAAACGTAGGTTTGCCTTTTCTTAATCTAGCTTCTAAGTTAAGTCGTAGGGTCAGTATTGCCTCACGTGTTCCAATATTTCTACGGAATCCAAACTGATCTTCCCCGCGGTCGGTTTCCACCACTTTTTCCATTCGTCTGTAAAGAATTCGCGTTAGTATTTTACAGCTGACACTTATTAAACTGATAGTTCGGTAATTTTCACATCTGTCAACACCTGCTTTCCTTGTGATTGAAATTATTATATTCTTCTTGAAATCTGAGGGTATTTCGCCTGTCTCACACATTTTGCTCACCAGATGGTATATTATTATCAGGACTGGCTCTCCTAAGGCTGTCAGTAGTTCTAATGGAATGTTGTCTACTCCTGGGGCCTTGTTTCGACTTTGGGCTTTCAGTGTTCTGTCAGACTCTTCACGCAGTATCATATCTCCCATTCCATCTACATCTACATCCTCTTCCATTTCCATAATATTGCCCTCAAGTACCTCGCCCTTGTATGGACCCTCTATATACTCCTTCCATCTTTCTGCTTTCACTTTTTTGTTTAGAACTGGCTTTCCATCTGAGCTCTTGATATTCACACAAGTGGTCCTCTTTTCTCCAAAGGTCTCTTTAATTTTCCTGTAGGCGGTATCTATCTTACCCCTAGTGAGATAAGCCTCTACATCCTTAACATTGTCCTCTAGCCATGCCTGCTTAGCCATTTTGCACTTCCTGTCGATCTCATTTTTGAGACGTTTGTATTCCTTTTTGCCTGCCTTATTTACTGAATTTTTATATTTTCTCCTTTCATCAATTCAATTCAACATTTCTTCTGTCACCCAAGGATTTCTACTAGCCCTCGTCTTTTTACCTACTTGATCCTCTGCTGTCTTGACTACTTCATCCCTCAAAGCTACTCATTCTTCTTCTACTGTATTTCTGTCCCCCATTCTTGTCAATTGTTCCCTTATGCTCTCACTGAAACTCAGTACAACCTCTGGTTTAGTCAGTTTATCTAGGTCCCATCTCCTTAAATTCCCACCTTTTTGCAGTTTCTTCAGTTTTAATCTACAGTTCATAACCAATAGATTGTGGTCAGAGTCCACATCTTCCTCTGGAAATGGCTTACAGTTTAAAACCTGGTTCCTAAATCTCTGTCTCACCATTATATAATCTATCTGAAACCTGTCAGTACCTCCAGGCTTCTTCCACGTATACAACCTTCTTTCATGATTCTTGAACCAAGTGTTAGCTATGATTAAGTTATGCTCTGTGCAAAATTCTACCAGGTGGCTTCCTCTTTCATTTCTTAGCCCCAATCCATATTCACCTACTAAGTTTCCTCCTCTTCCTTTTCCTACTGTCGAATTCCAGTCACCCATGACTATTAAATTTTCATCTACCTTCACTACCTGAATAATTTCTTTTATCTCATCATACATTTCACCAATCTCTTCGTCATCTGCAGAGCTAGTTGGCATATAAACTTGTACCACTGTAGTAGGCGTGGGATTCGTGTCTATCTTGGCCATAATAATGCGTTCACTATGCTGTTTGTAGTAGCTTACCCGCACTCCTATTTTCCTATTCATTATTAAAGCTAATCCTGCATTACCCCTATTTGATTTTGTATTTATAACCCTCTATTCACCTGACCAGAAGTCTTGTTCCTCCTGGCACCGAACTTCACTAATTCCCACTATATCTAACTTTAACCTATCCATTTCCCTTTTTAAATTTTCTAACCTACCTGCCCGGTTAAGGGATCTGACGTTCCGCGCTCCAATCCGTAGAACGCCAGTTTTCTTTCTCCTGATAACGACGTCCTCTTGAGTAGTCCCCGCGCGGAGATCCGAATGGGGGACTATTTTACCTCCGGAATATTTTACGCAAGAGGACGCCATCATCATTTAATCATACAGTAAATCTGCATGCCCTCGGGAAAAATTACGGCTGTAGTTTCCCCTTACTTTCAGCCGTTCGCAGTACCACAACAGCAAGGCCGTTTTGGTTAGTGTTACAAGGCCAGATCAGTCAATCATCCAGACTGTTGCCCCTGCAACTACTAAAAAGGCTGCTGCCCCTCTTCAGGAACCACACGTTTGTCTGGCCTCTCAACAGGTACCCCTCCGTTGTGGTTGCACCTACAATACGGCTACCTGTATCGTTGAGGCACGCAAACCTCCCCACCAACGGCAAGGTCCATGGTGTATGCAGTATAAATCTTCGGTGTTGTGCCTTTTGAAACACTGGACAGTTCGGCTCTCATGGTTACGGACGCACCCATCATACGAGCACCTGCAAATCGCGCACGTTCAAATTCACTCAGTTCCGACATAATAAACTGACAACTACACATAACACTGTTTTGGCCACGACTGCCACTTGAAATGTATTGAGGACACTGCACTGCTGCCGTTCGTGCTGAAACGTGGGTACAACAGCGCAACCTGCAGCCTTAACTGGCATCTGCATTTACGTTCAAGCATGCCTTTCTAGTTGTGTCCCCACATTTCTGTGCTACAACCGCATATGTGGGGTTTTGTGAGGTCTTCGGTCAGATGCAGCTCGCCACTGTACTCTATCGTGTTTAACCCTCATCATCTCTTTATAACTACTGCAACTTACATTCGCTGGATCCACTTTACTATAGCCAAGCACTGTTTACCCTCTGTCATTTTATTACACCCCCTCTCCTTTCATTGTTTCCCTCTGTTATCAAATTAACTACTCCTCGGTGCCTCATGATACGTTCTACCAACGAATCACCTCCTTTTGTCAAGCTGTGTCATATATTTCCTAACGTAAAGAATTCAGTATCCCTTAACTGTTTACTGCCAACGTCCTTGCCGCAGTGGTAACACCGGTTCCCGTCAGATCACCCAAGTTAAACGCTGTCAGCCTGGGCTAGCACTTGGATGGGTGACCACCCACAGTCTGTCGAGCGCTGTCGGCAAGCGGGGTGCACTCAGCCCTTGTGAGGGAAATTGAGGAGCTACTGGACTAAGAAATAGCTACTCCGGTCTCGTAAACTGACATACGGCCTGAAAAGTGGTGTGCTGACCACATGCCCCTCCATCTCCGAATCCAGTGACGTCCGTGGGCTGAGGGTGATACGGCGGCCTATCGGTACCGTTGGGCTTTCCAAGGCCTGTTCGGACGGATTTTAGTTTTAACTGTTTACTTGATTTCATCGTTCGCTGTTGAGAATTCTTGTGCAACATCACATTTGAGAAGCTTGTATTCTCTTTTTGCTTGTGCCGTTCCTTACCCACGTTGTAAGGGGTTCATTAGGGGTTCATTAATATTCGATGGATTGCTCACTCGCTGCCTGCGATATGGAATATCTATGCTACAATAGAATTGCAGGTCAGTGCAGTGTCGGCAGTAAGTCGAGTTTAGTAGCTCGCAGAGAGCAGTCATGTTTTGTAGCTCGCACGGAGCACTTGAGTTATGGAGTTCGGACAGGGCAGTGCAGCGGTTGACTTGTGTTGGGCCGGTCGTGCAGAACGATGGCGGTGCTTGCGCGATGTGGAAAAAAAAAATTATTGTTCTTTGTTGCGGCGCCCATATGTTAATTGCCACAACTGATTTAACCACAATTGTGATATTAAAGTCCCATGTAATTCCTTCCAGAAATGTTTCAATAATAACTTTTGTTCTGAAGAAAATTTTTGCCAGTCATTTATCTGAGTTTAAAGATTTTACGAATTTTTCCTGTGCATACTCATGTTGATTAAGCAAAAGAAAATCAGAGGCCAACATTGCACTGGGCTGTGCCAAACATTTCTTATAGGAGCAGATATGTAGATAGGTGAGGTAAGAATTTTTCAGTTTATTCAGGATGACTTCACAGGTCCATGACGCAGCGCTGCTGACGTCAAAACCTAATAATCTCGATATGCAGACAGTCTTTCATGGAAGGTCACATTAAAACTTGAAATTTTGTTATTGGAAATAAATTTTTCTATTGGGAACTTTGGTACCCAAATACCGAAGTTCCGCTACGACTTCTGGTGTGTCATTTTGTAATCTGATTCCCTTAACATCACTGACTTAATTTGACTACATTCAGTTATCCTTTATTTACTTTTGCTGTTGTTGATTTTATATCCTCTTTTCAGGGCACTATTAACATTTATCTCCACTTCCAAGTCCTTTGCTATATCTGACAGATTTATAAAGTAACCGAAATATTTTTATTTCTTTTCCTTGCGTTTTAGTTTCCTTCCCAAATTTCTTTTTCGTTTCCTTTACTTGCTTCCTTTGAGAATGCTCATTGAACAAATTGAGTAACACTGAATATATACCACAACCCAGTCTCACTCTGTTCTTTACTTCTGCTTCAATTTCAGATCATCCGACTCTTATTGCTGTACTCTGATTTCGGAACAAGTTTTACATAACCTTTCTCTCAATGAATTTTACTTCTGATGACTTCAAAACTTAAAAAATACACTCTAATCACGTGTATCAGAATCTTTCTCTAAGACTAAAAATGCTGTAGGTTTGCCTTTCTTTATCCTATTTCCGGAGATAGGTCACAGGGCCATTATTACCTCTCATGGTCCTACATTTCTACGAAACCCACACCGATCGTCTTCGAGACTGGTTTCTGTCAGTCGTTACATTCTTCTGTAGGTAAGTCGCGATACCATTTTGCAACCATTATTTATAAAACTGTCAGCACCAATCTTCTTTGGTGTTGTAATTATTACCTGATTATTGAAGTGAGAAGGTATTCCGCTTGCTGTCGGTATTCCGCGTATCTCATCCACAGAGGTGACTAAAATCACGGGGTAGCGACATGCACATGTACAGACGGAGGTAGTGTCGCATGCACAAAGTACACTACTGGCCATTAAAATTGCTACACCACGAAGATGACGTCCTACAGACGCGAAATTTAACCGACAGGAAGAAGATGCTGTGATAAGAAAATGATTAGCTTTTCAGAGCATTCACACACGGTTGGCGCCGGTGACAACACCTACAACGTGCTGACATGAAAGTTTCCAACCGATTTCTCTTACACAAACAGCAGTTGACCGGAGGTGGCTGGTGAAACGTTGTTGTGATGTTGTGATGCCTCGTGTAAGGAGGAGAAATGCGAACCATCACGTTTCCGACTTTGATAAAGGTCGGATTGTGGCCTATCGCGATTGCGGTTTATCGTATCGCGACATTGTTGCTCGCGTTGGTCGAGATCCAATGACTGTTAGCAGAATATGGAATCGGTGGGTTCAGGAGGGTAATACGGAGCACCGTGCTGGATCACAACGGCCTCGTATCACTAGCCGTCGAGATGACAGGCATCTTATCCGCATGGCTGTAACGGATCGTGCAGCCACGTCTCGATCTCTGAGTCAACAGAAGGGGACGTTTGCAAGACAACAACCATCTGCACGAACAGTTCGACGACGTTTGCAGCAGCATGTACAATCAGCTCGAAGACCATGGATGCGGTTGCCCTTGACGCTGCATCACAGACTGGAGCGCCTGCGATGGTGTACTCAACGACGAAACTAGGTGCACGAATGGCAAAACGACGTCTTTTCGGATGAATCCAGGTTCTGTTTACAGCATCATGATGGTCGCATCCATCTTTGGCGATATCGCGGTGAACGCACTTTGGAAGCGTGTATTCGTCATCGCCTTACTGGCGTATCACCCAGCGTGATGGTATGGGGTGCCATTGGTTACACGTCTCGGTCACCTCTTGTTCGCATTGACGGCACTTTGAACAGTGGACGTTACATTTCAGATGTGTTACGACACGTGGCTCTACCCTTCATTCGATCCCTGCGAAACCCTACATTTCAGCAGGATAATGCACAACCGCATGTTGCAGGTCCTGTTCGGGCCTTTCTGGATACAGGAAATGTTCGACTGCTGCCCTGGCCAGCACATTCTCCAGATCTCTCACCAACTGAAAACGTCTGGTCAATGGTGGCCGAGCAACTGGCTCGTCACAATACGCCAGTCATTACTCTTGATGAACTGTGGTATCGTGTTGAAGCTGCGTGGGTCTGTCCACGCCATACAAGCTCTGTGTGACGCGTATCAAGGCCGTTATTACGCCCAGAGGTGGCTGTTCTGGGTACTGTTTTCTCAGGATCTATGCACTCAAATTGCTTGAAAATGTAATCACATGTCAGTTCTAGTATAATATATTTGTCCAATGAATGCCCATTTATCATCTGCATTTCTTCTTGGTGTAGCAATTTCAATGGCCAGTAGTGTATAAAAAGACTGTGCATTGATCACGGAAATTAACAGACATTGAACGCGGAATGGTAACTGGACCTAGACGCAACGATATTCCGAAAATCACAGTGTCAAGAGTGTCCCGAGAATATCAGATTTCAAGCATTACCTCTCACCTCGAACAACGCAGTGGCCAACGACCTTCAAATGTTCAAATCGTGTTTGAATTCCTAAGGGACCCAACTGCTGAGGTCTTCGGTCCCTAGACTTACACACTACTTAAACCAAGCTATGCTAAGAACGACACACACACCCAAGCCCGAGGGAGGACTCGAACCTCTGGCGGGAGGGGCCGCGCAACCAGCGACCTTCACTTAACGACCGAGTGCCGCGGCGTTTGCGGAGGGTTGACAGTGCTAACAGGCAAGAAACACTGCTTGAAATAACCATAGAAATCAATGTCGGACGTACTACGAACTTATGAATTACGACAGTGCCGCGAGATCTGGCACCAACGGGCTATGGCAGCAGACGACCGAAGCGACTGCTTTTGCTAATAGCACGACATTGCCTGCAGCGCCCGTGACTATATCGGTTGGACCCTAGACGACTGGAAAGCGGTTGCGTGGTTCGATGAGTCCCGATTTAAGTTGTTAACATGTGATGGTAGGGTTCGAGTGTGGCGCAGTCCCCACGATGCCAGTAGATAGTGTCGGAAGTTCCGTAAGGCTTTTCGCGGATGATGCTGTAGTATACAGAGAAGTTGCAGCATTATAAAACTGCAGCGAAATGCAGGAAGATCTACAGCGGATAGGCACTTGGTGCAGGGAGTGGCAACTTACCCTTAACATAGAGAAATGTAATGTATTGCGAATACACAGAAAGAAGGATCCTTTATTGTATGATTATTTGATGGCGGAACGAACACTGGTAGCAGTTACTTCTATAAAATATCTGGTAGTACGCGTACGTAACGATTTGAAGCGGAATGATCATATAAAATTAATTGTTGGTAAGGCGGGTGCCAGGTTGAGATTCACTGAGAGAGTCCTTTGAAAATGTAGTCCATCAACAAAGGAGGTGGCTTACAAAACACTCGTTCGACCTATACTTGAGTATTGCGTATCAGTGTGGGATCCGTACCAGGTCGGGTTGACGGAGGAGATAGAGAAGATCCAAAGAAGAGCGGCGCGTTTCGTCACAGGGTTATTTTGGTAAGCGTCACGGAGATGTTTAGCAAACTCAAGTGGCAGTCCCTGCAAGACAGGCGCTCTGCATCGCGGTATAGCTTGCTGTCCAGCGGTCGAGAGGGTGCGTTTCTGGATGAGGTATCGAATATATTGCTTCCGACTACTTATACCTCCCGAGGCGATCACGAATGTAAAATTAGAGAGATTCGAGCGCTCACGGAGGCTTTCCGGCAGTCCTTCTCCCCGCGAACCATACGCATTTGGAACAGGAAAGGGAGGTAATGACAATGGTACGTAAAGTGCCCTCCGCCACACACCGTTGGGTGGCTTGCGGAGTATAAAAAATAGATGTAGATATAGATCCAAATTTTCAGCAAGGCACTGTGCAAGCTGCTGGTGGCTCCATAATGGTGCGGGGTGCGTTTACGTTAGTTGAATGGGTCCTCTGGTCCGACTGAACTTCGCTCATTGACTGGAAATGGTTATGTTTGGTTACTTGGAGATCATTTGCTGCCATTCGTGGGCTTTATGTTCCCAGACAACGATGGAATTATTATGGATGAGAATGCACCTTGTCACGGGGGCACAGTTGTTCGCGACTTGTTTGAGGAACATTCTGGACAATTAGAGCGAATGATTTGGTCGCTGAGATCACCCGACATAAATTGGTTCAAATGGCTCTGAGCACTATCATCTGAGGTCATCAGTCCCCTAGAAATTAGAACTACTTAAACCTACCCAACCTAAGGACATCATACACATCCATGGCCGAGGCAGGATTCGAACCTGCAACCGTAGCGGTCGCGCGGTTCCAGACTGAAGCGCCTAGAACCGCTCGGCCACTGCGGCCGGCGACATGAATTGCATCGTACATTTGTGGGATATAGTATAGAGGTCAGTTCGTGCGCAAAATCATGCCCCGGCAACTCTTTCGCAGTTATGGACGGCTATAGAGGCAGAATGGCTCATTACATGTGCAGGGTAAGTCCCACGATACGAGTCCACGCCACTTCGAGCTGCTGCACTACGCCAGGTAAAAGGAGGCCCGACTCGACATTGTGAGGTATTCTACTACTTTTGTCATTTCAGTGCGTATCCTGCCTACTAGGTGGAATAGATTGTCCACGGTATTTTCTCCCTAGAATCTCCAAACTTTTTACTCAATGCCGTCTACTCAAAGGACCTGTTTTAATCTTAGAGCTTTCAGTGCCCTGTCAAAATTTTCTCGCAATGTCGCATCTCCCATCTCATCTTCATCCAATTTCTCGTCCTTCCCAATATTTTTGTCATATGTATTTCTTTATATGGACCTTCTGTAAATTCCTTCCACTATTCAGCTTCCCTTTCTTTTCTTAGTACTGACCAATCATCTGAACTCTTTATGTCCACACCGTTGCTTCTCTTTCCTCCAGACTCACATACGTGGCTGCACTGCGTCAGGGAGGCGGAGCTTGTGACCTGTCCACTACTTCTCTCCAGACAGTGCTATACAAGGAGGGTGATGCAACCTTCCTCTGTACCCACACTTCCCGCTCAAAATGCCCAAGAAAATGACTATGTATCGCGCTACGCCGTGCTACAGTGTACACAGAATAAAGCTGCAGACACTCATACCAAAACACTTCCTGCCTGTTAACATGAGCGTCTGGCCATAACAAGTTGCTGAAAATAGGGTGCAGATGACCACTGATGGATATCAACATCTAAATCCATACACCGCAAGTAACCATAAGAAAAGTGATGACTGGCACCTTTTACCACTGTTAGTCATCCCATTTCTTGTTCCAGTCGCAAATGGTGCGAGAGAAAAACGACTGACTATATGCTTCCGTATAAGCCATTATTCATCTTTTAATATTTTTTTTTTGTGGGATCTAAAATTTAAAAACCTCTCTCACACCGGCCTGATTTAGCTTCACTGATCAGGATAGTAAAAACATGCGTATGTTAAGGGAATTTTCAATCACAAAGCAGGCTTATCACATTCACACAGTTCAATACTGTTCTATCCTGATTAAATTGAGCTTAACCTAAATTCCATAAGGCAGTGAAGCAATTTCGAAGTCTCGGTGCGACGAAAATTGTCAGTATATCTCCTGGAAACATTTGTAATAATTATTAACTTTCGGTGATCACATGGTGAAGACCGGAGATCTGCTGGTAAGACCGTGTTAGCCTGTTTATTTGAAGTAACTGGATATCTTGAGCATACAAAACGGCAGGTTCGTCCAGTGTAAATCAGACGTTCCCCACTGATCCCGTGCAACACAGCGTAGTAAGCAGACACTATCAATAATAATCAGTTAAATAATACGCGAACACACTTACTTTAGTTCATGTGTTAAATTCCTTCTCATACAGAATCTCAGCAAGATGGCGACTAGCTCAACAATACATACATATACATCCTCCTTCTTTCACGACTAATCGGCAAGAATTCCTTCATTCTTTTCCTAAGAGAAAACATGGATAGCAGAGAAGCTATTCCATGGAGTAAATGGACGCTCCAAGGAATAATTGGGCTTGAAACTATTTTGCATTGATAATCGGTAAGATAAGAAGAGATATTTCTAGATATGTACTGAGTTATATAATTTATAAAATTTCTGAAAATATCGCGGAGAAAATGCTGCAAGAGACATTACAATCTCATCTTCAGCGAGATGTATGTCGATGGTAGTAGGATCATGGTGCTGCATTTTCACAATCCTACTTCGCGAAAAGATCGTCCTCTTCCCATCGAAGATTTCCATTTAAGTTTACGTAGTGTTTCCGTAATTCTCGCGTGTTGATCGAACCTACCGATAACACATCTGTCAACGCCACTCTGAATTGTTTCGAGATCTTCTTTTAATCCGATCGGGATCTCAAACTTCCGATCAGTATTCCAGAATGGATCGCACCTGCGTTCTGTACGCGATCTACTTTACATATAAGCTGTCCACTCCTAGAATTCTACCAGTGATCGGAAGTCGATCATTCGCCATCCTCACAACCGACATTACGTGCTCGTGTCGCTTCTTGACGTTTTTGCAACGTTACGAGGACATGTTTAATCAACGTGACTGTGTCAAGCAGCACACTACTGATATAGTATTCGAACGTTACGGGATTGTTTTTGCTGTTCATATGTATTGGCTTATACTGTTCCATATTTAGACCAAGCTGCTACTCCCACCTCAAATCGAAATTCTGCCCAAGTCATCCTGTGTCCTCTTACAGTCACATACAGACGATACTGTTCTACAGGCGGTTCTAGGCGCTTTAGTTTGGAACCGCACGACCGCTAAGGTCGCAGGTCCGAATCCTGCCTCTGGCATGGATGTGTGTGATATCCTTAGGTTAGTTGTGTTTAAGTAGTTCTAAGTTCTAGGGAAGTGATGACCTCAGAAGTTAAGTGCCATAGTGCTCAGAGCCATTTGAACCATTTGTTCTACAGGCTGCTGAGGTATCAGAAAACAGTCACAGACTGCTGGTTAGCCTAACCGTCAAATCTGTTGTACGTATAAACAGTATTTCAAAGTCTTTGCGTCAAACGTGATGTATCACATCATGGGTAATAACTTTTGTTAGAGACAAAGCCTTCTATGACAATTCGCGGCAACTCTAGGCGTCCTTTTGTATCGGGTATGCCCATGAGAGACGGATGGACGTAGGCACACTGCTGTGTACGTGTGCAGTGTGTGTTGCCTACAATACAGTCATGTGCTCCCCGTGAAACGGGCTGGGCCGAGCAAAATTACAGTGCCCGATTCGCTTCTAAAATATCGTTTTCACTTAGAGATACTCGTTCTTACAGTTTTCTTGTAGGAAATCGTTCTATCAGTTTACTGGGGTTGGTAGTATGCAGCACACTTGGTTAGTAGACCCAGCTAGTTCGTTGAAATCTCGACTACCCCGGACCGGCGATACTAAAGGACACCTAGAGTCGCGAACAGTTTCTCGTTGACGCAAGGTGTTCCCATATCTATGAAACATCATAAATTCAGAACTAAAGCGGTCCTACAACAGTTTTCTTGTGCACTCCTGATGATACATTTATCTCTGATGAACATGCATACGTACATACTTGGCAAAACGATATGAAGTTCATGGCAGAGGGTATGAAGCTTGGTACCACGTGTTAGAATTTCTTCCCGTTCCCATCGGGTATGGAGCGTGGCAAGAATGACTACTTTCTGTAATTTGTCTACTTTTGTCTTCACACTCCCTTCAGGTGTGCGTATGGAGAGGCGGTATATCTTCAGTTTCTTCATTGAACTGGTTCTTGAAATATTGTAATAAGTCTTTCGAAACATAATTTGCATCTAATTGTAGACTTGGAGTTTGCTATGAATGTCTTCAGCCAGGTCATTAACATAAAACATGAACAACATGGCCTGCAATACACTTTCCTAGGGCACGAAAGAAGTTTCTTCTGCTTTCTCTATGACTCTCCGTCCAAGACAATATGCTGCGTCCTGTCGATCAAGAAATCCTCAGGCCAGTCATAAATTTTGTTTGGCAGCCCATACAATCGTATTTTTATTAATAAACGTAGATGTCGTACCAAGTCAAATGCTATGCGAAAGTCAAGAACTTCCGCATTTCCCCGATTTGCTTTGTACATGGCTTTCAGAATGTCATGAGGAAAAAGCGCAAGTCGAGTTCCACGGATGGAGTTTTCGGAATCTATGGAGGTTGCTACTGAAGTCATTCTGTTCAAGACACCTCATATCCCTTTTAACTCTGAACACTTTATCTGTTGCCCAGCGCCACTGACACTAACGTCTGTATCACTCATCTTTGCAGCGAGTGGTAAAGTGGACCAGTAGACCTCTATTTCCTGTAGTAAAGGAATATCTGAAAAAGGAAATCTGAATTCCTGCTTTGACTCTGCTATCGTCAAATTCAGTTACTGTCTCGTCCACATGTGTCTGGACAGTAACTTTGGTGCCAGTGGTAGCCTATGCAAACTGATGATGATGATGATGATGATGACTGGTTTGTGGGGCGCTCAACTGCGTGGTCATCAGCGCCTGTACGAAGTCCCAATTTTTTCACAGTCCAATTTTTTTCACAGTCCAATCTAACCACTGTCATGAATGATGAGATGATGATGAAATGATGAGGACAACACAAACACCCAGTCCCCAGGTAGAGAAAATCCTCTACCCGGCCGGGAACCGAACCCGGGACCCCGTGATCCCCTTTGCAAATTAATAGAATGTTTTGGGTTGTGTAAGAGATCTTTCGATAAAATTCTTCTGTATTAATCACTGAGGGCTTCATGCATTGTCGAAAGCATGTCATTCAGCGTCTCCCTATCTATGGCCCTAGGCTTCAGTTTACACCTATTATGCAGAAGCTGCTGTTGCCTTAGGATTTGTATTAATGATTGTATACTATGACGAATCCATATCACTAACTGTTCTACTGGATATACATCAGCGTAATGTATGGGCACCTACTCTGAACTTGAGCAATTCTTCTGCACGCACTTGCTCAGAGATAAATATTTTAAGATTCTCTTTGAGGTTTGTCACGACTGTCTCTCTATTTAACTGTCTGAATATGTGAATCTTTCTCCTTGTTTTAATGTCCTTTGTACTTTAATAATCATTGTTTTTAAAACTGTCTGCCAGTCACTGATACAAGGTTGAATTTGGACTACTCAGAGAGGTCATGTCTATTTGTTGCCATTAGATCAAATAAATTTAAATACCTGTGGGCTCCCACATTAGCTGGTATAGGAACATTTCAGGGAAGGCATATAGTAGCGTATATCAGGAGCTGACACGCCCACCACTTACGAAACTATAACTATCCCATTTGATTGTTGGATGATTAAAAGTCTGCTCTGAAGATGACAATGTGATTTGGTAATTTACGTACTAGCGAACTTAGGTTTTCTCTAAAGCTTTCGGTTAAATCTGGGGTGAACGTGACGATCAATAGAAAGATTTATATACAAGTTCATTGCAACCCTTGATATTGTCTCTTGCGCAAACAATCTCACATGCAACTTCAATTTATGTCACGGTCGGATTACGTTTCTTGTCTACTACGACAAATAGCCATCACGCCGACTCCTCCCCATTTCCCATAAGCCTATTCTTTTGACATACATTTAATTTTTTTTTCAAAAATTTCACTCCTGTCAATTTGGGATTTTAGACAGCTTCTTGTACTTGGTGTTATATGAGTTCCCCTGATTTTGGACTGTTTTTAACTCTGAGTTTTGGATGGAAATCCTTCGGCAGTCTCTGAATAGCATTTCAACCTTTTACAAATGCGATGGCCATTTATTTTAAAATTAATCTAATACATCGGGATCTTCTACAGCTATTATCTGAAATGGATGGAGATTCGTCTAAGCTAAAACACACACGGCCAGCTACAATGTTTGCAACTCCGGTGTTCAGTGAACTCCTGACCCATTTAGGTGGAGCAAACAATTGTCAACGCCATGAGCCAAGTTCAGGAAGTCACAGCCTAACTTGTCAGAACCTTCGAAGTCTTCGGTGAAGCCTTCTACTCAGCTCGGAACCAGAGGGCTCAGACCAGTTCTAGGGACAATGCTGTAAATTGTGAGCTTTGTTAAAACTCAGTGACCAACGGCGGTGTTCTCAACCTCCTCTGCCAGTCGCGAGAATGATCCAACTATGATCTCATCCCTGAAGAGAGCCCTCTTTCGTTCCAAGTTGTGCCACCATCTGCAGTTGGCTCCATGTTTTTCCTTCAATCGCTCCCGGAGTAGCCTATTCAGTATACTGAATGGGGCGCCAAGACATGCACTCAGAGCACACAAGATGATTTTTCCCATCCGTAGCTGCGTTTTCGTAAGTGTTATCATTATTTTAGCTGCCGACGATTAATAGAACCGTAGACCTTTTGCGTTTGCCTCTCCTTGACACATAACAAAGCACTTTTTTCAACAGGTAAAATGTCTCTCAGCGGCTTAGGTACAATTTCTGTAGAAGACAGCACGTCAGACGTATTGGTTAGGTGGGCGTGTGTAATAACCTCAGTTCTCCTGCTAGATCCTGCCTTCCCCCTACAGGGCCCCTAGACCTACGACTGGCAGGACATTTACAGTCAAGTGAACGAGCTGTGATAAATACTGTACTTCCTGCAGAGTAGACAGCATCCTTTGGAGACGATTGTTCGTGCGGTAACTTTGGTATTTCTGGTAAATGTCTCTCGGTGTTTCACCAGACGCACCCGCTCACAGTAGCTTCCAACTACTTCACAGCAGGCCTGCATTCCTACTGGTGCAATGTTTATCTGAACATTGAATAACGAACTTCAGATTAGCCTCACTGGTATTACTTTTTTTTCAGAATCCTTTACACTAAAAGCTTTGCAAGTTCTCTTTAAAGCGTGAAGGCACATCGTTCAGGAGGTGTGTTTGCCTAATTAATGAAAGAAGAAAAGAAAAAAAAAACAGACAGATTCCCCGAAATTAGTGAATATCTTTCGAGATTATGGTGTGTAACAAAATCGTGTAACAAAATCTGAAACAATGTTAATGTATGACAGATATTGAAAATTAACTACTGATGAAGTGGGAAACTATAAGCTGCTGTCAGATGTATAGAGGACAATTATAAAAATAGTAGGTAAACTGTTTGTAGTTTCAAAAGTAATCGCCGTAGCTGTTAATACATTTACTCATCGTGAGACATAACGATCAACACCTTCATCGAAAAATTTATCTATTGCCTAGGAAACCTTGATTGTCGGCACTCAAGCGCTTCTTCAGCCGAAGCAAATGGACGGCCACGAATAGCTTTCTTCAGGGCTCCAAAAATATGAAAATCACATGGGAAGAGCTCGCTATTGTACGGAGGAAGTGTAAGGCCTTCCCAGCAAAACTTCTGTAGCATAGTCGAAACAACAGGTGCGCAAACTCCACCATGGGCCCGCTGCTGGTTGACTTCCTTGAACACGGCGCCACAATTAACGCACAGTGGAACGTAGGCGCTTTGAAAAATTAAAGCGCGGTAACAAGACCAAATGCCCAGGAATACTGAATGAGGCATCATTATGTTTCAAGGTAACACCTGCCCACATGTTGCCAAGGTTGTTTGGACTACGCCACGGAAGTTTCGCTGGGAAATCTATACACATCCTCCATATAGTCCAGATGTCTCCCTTTGCGATTTTCATATTTTTGGAGCCCTGAAGAAGGACGTTGGTGACCGTGGATTTGTTTCGGGTGAAGACGTACATACCTAAGTACAATCAAGGTGGCCCGCCCTGCTACCCGCGCGGTCTAACGCGCTCTTTCCCGAGAGCGAAGCGTGTCGGTCCCCGGCGCGAATCCACCCGGCGAATTAGTGTCGAGGTCCGCCGTGCCTGCCAGCCTGTGGGTGGTTTTTAAGGCGGCTTTCCTTCGACCTCGGCGAATACGTGCTGGTTCCCCTTATTCTGCCTCAGTTACACTATGTCGGGGATTGCTGCGCAAGCACTGTCTCCACGTACGCTTACACCATAATTACTTTACCATGCAAACATTTGGGATACACTCCTATCGTATGAGATGTTCCCAGGGGGGATCACTGGGGGCCGAACCGCACAATAACCTTGGGTTCGGTATGGGGCGGAGGTGGGGTAGGTGGACTGCTGTGGCGTGTTGTTGGGTTGTGAACCATTGAGGGCTACGGCGGGACGAAGCCTCTCCGTCGTTTCTAGGTCTCCGGTTCAATGCACACAATACACAATCGAGGTTCCGTAGAGAACCGCAAACAATTTTCCATGAAGGTATTGACTGGCTTCTCTGACAGTGGGATGAATATATTAACAACTATGGCGATTACTTTTAAAATAATGAACAGTTTACTTACTTTTTTCTCATCTGTATCGTTTTCATTTGATTGCCCCATGTGACTGGAACACGACACGAAAATAAAGTAGTGAAACACGGAGATTGGATTCGTATCAGCTTTGTTTGTGTCGTGATCGTTTGTGGGATTGGCTGAGGAGAAGCGCCCGTCAGCACCATTCAAAGACTTACGGCTGGCCCTCCTGAAAGAGTGGAAGATGATTTTGCAAGAGGACATTGCAGCATTAATCAGAAGGATGCCTGAAAAGTTGGATGCCGCGGTTGTTAAACACCTAGGCGGATTCGTGGCCCAATGCGTCTTGTCACTGCTTTTGGTTATGAAAAATTGTGTAACAGGGCAGATTATCATCAAGTTCATACACGCCGGATGCCTCTAATATTTAACAACGCAATAAACAACACGGAATACGCTTGTTTGGCAGGCGTCAAATAAAAAATTTCACTTCCATAATAATCAAACGTGCACAACATGGTTTTTGTCATTCGATATTTCCTCACCAATGTGAGTGCACTAGCTGTACATTAGTGAGGAAATACTAAAGACAACAACTATGTTGTGCATGACTTATTTATTACGGAAGTGAAATTTTATATCTGACACACCCTTTCGGCTACATTTTTACGTACCTCTGCCACAACTTTTCCATCTGAAGAAGAGGCTTTTATAAAAAATGAAAGCGCGGTAAAGGGGTTAAATAGAGTTTCAATTTTGCAATTGACTGGCTGTTTACCATTTCCATAAGAAGATTTCAAATACCTTAGGTTAAGCAAAGAATATATGTAGGAACTGCAACACATTAATAGCAGAAAAATGCTTATCACAAGGTGTTGGGTTTCACGGCCGGCGTCCTCCTTAATTAAAACTCTCGGGCTAAGAGGACGTGGTTGAAGAGTATAAATTCTTCCGCTGACGTTTCGTTGCCAAGTGCGTGCAACATATTCCCAGGTGAACCAACGACTGGCTGCTAGGCCGTGGAGGTCCCGTTCATACAGAGCGCATACAGGCAGCCACCACTCGTCACGTGCTGGCGACAGTGAAACTACCTCTGACTAACGTCGTTACTCTCGATCACAGGTAATCAGTTGTGACATCGTTGGTGCAAAGTTGACCGCCGTATCACATCTAACTTCAAGCCTTCTTCTTTTCTGTTAAAATTATTGTGGTGTTTATAAATCTCTATGGCTTCTCTGTACATACGTGCATAATAACTATCTGGCAAGCTCGTCTCGCTAAATCTCTTTCATGATCACCGTCTTCAAAAACATGTTCCACTATAGTCGATTTGTCGGTGTGTCCCAGACAACGGTTCCTTTTGTGTTCGGTTAGGTGGGTATTAACACTTCTTTTCGTTGTCCCAGTATAAACCTTCCACAACTACGCTGAATTTTATACGCCGAAGGGCTTGCAAAACGGTGTCGTGAGTCTTTCGCCGATCTTAGACATTCACTAATCTCCTTGGTGGGTCTAAAGATTGTTATAACTCGAAACTTGGTCAGAACCTTCCCAATACGGTCCGTAATATTGCGGATGAATGGAAGAGAAACTTCCCAGCTGACGGTTGTTGTTTTTGCATGTTTTTGGACACCTTTTTTCACGATGGAGTTCTCAACCCATTTCATTATCAGAGTATCAGTTTTCCTTAAAAGCTTTCCGCAAACGATTTAGTTCCTCTTGCAAATAAATTTGCTTACAGATTTTATTAGCCCTGTGCACCAAAGTTTTAATGACACCGCTCTTCTGCCTGGGATGATGATTCGAATCCTTATGGAGATAACGATCGATATGTGCATCTTTCCTATATACCTTCTGACCTTAAGTCCCATTTGTCCGTTTCCATTAATCCCTGTCTTCACTGTAAATTGTATCTTTGGGTTAATACTATTTAAATGCACCAAGGAACCAATCAGTTCTTTTTCGCCGTGATTCCACATCACAAAAGTGTCATTCGCATAGCGCTACCATTTAAAGGGACTTTTATTGGCTGACTGCGGGACCTGCTATTCAAAAAATTCCATAAGAAGATTAGCAACAGCTAGACTTAGAGGGCTCCCCATTGCCACTCCTTGTATTTGTTCATAAAACTCATTACTATAATGAAAAAAGTCGTGGATAGGCAATGTCGAACCTAAGCTATTATTTCAACGGGAAAAATGTTAGCTATGTAAGAAAGAGCTTCGTTAGTCGGAACCATGGTGAACATGGTTACCACATCAATCACTTGGGCTGACAATGATCTTCTTCAATTTATCGATGAAGTGCATAGAATTTTTAATATAATAATCAGTTTTTCCAATATACGGCTGTAACAAGGAGGCGAGATGTCTAGCTAGTTCCTGAGTAGGGAATCTCATATCACTCAAAATCGGTCTCAGTGAGTCATTAGCCTTCGATAGACAGCAAAGGACTTGGAAGAGCAGTTGAACGGAATGGACAGTGTCTTGAAAGGAGGATATAAGATGAATATCAACAAAAGCATAACGAGGATAATGGAATGTAGTCGAATTAAGTCGGGTGATGCTGAGGGAATTAGATTAGGAAAAGAGACACATAAAGTAGTAAAGGAGTTTTGCTGTTTGGGGAGCAAAATAACTGATGATGGTCGAAGTAGAGAGGATATGAAATGTAGACTGGCAATGGCAAGGAAAGCGTTTCTGAAGAAGAGAAATTTATTAACATCGACTATAGATTTAAGTGTCAGGAAGTCGTTCCTGAAAGTATTTGTATGGAGTGTAGCCATATATGGAAGTGAAACATGGACAATAAATAGTTTGGACAAGAAGAGAATAGAAGCTTTCGAAATGTGGTGCTACAGAAGAATGCTGAAGATTAGATGGGTAGATCACATAACTAATGAGGAGGTATTGAAAAGAATTGGGCAGGACTTTGTGGCACAACTTGACAAGAAGAAGGGACCGGTTGGTAGGACATGATCGGAGGCATCAAGGGATCACCAATTTAGTACTGGAGGGCAGCGTGGAGGGTAAGAATCGTAGAGGGAGACCAAGAGATGAATACACTAAGCAGATCCAGAAGGATGTAGGCTGAAGTACGTACTGGGAGACGAAGAAGCTTGCACAGGATAGAGTAGCATGGAGAGCTGCATCAAACCAGTCTCAAGACTGAAGACCACAACAACAACAACAGCCAATACAATCTAGGATCATAAAAAATGGTTCAAATGGCTCTGAGCACTATGGGACTCAACTGCTGTGGTCATTAGTCCCCTAGAACTTAGAACTACTTAAACCTAACTAACCTAAGGACATCACACACATCCATGCCCGAGGCAGGATTCGAACCTGCGACCGTAGCAGTCGCACGGTTCCGGACTGCGTGCCTAGAACCGCGAGACCACCGCGGCCGGCTAGGATCATAACCTTCCGTTTTGCAAAGATATTTTTCCTCCCCTGTAGGAATGGAAGACTTTTGTATTAATCGAATGGAAGGGTATAATGTCTGCACACTGATAGGATTTCTGTTAGTGATTCGTTTGTTACGGTCATCGGACATCCGATGGTGCCCAAGAGTCCCGTCTGTGCCCCTCTGCTTTGACTCTGCAGGCAGTAACTACGCTGAATTTGGAGGTGAACAGTGTTTGCAAAATTCATTCTACGGTACTACCACACCCGCGTACGTACTCGTGTTGAACAATCTCACTCATAGGAATGGGGTCGCATTGTGAGCCTGCGTGAAGTTGAATGAACGTATCGGCATATTGGGCTCAATGCAGTGTTCCTTGGGACTACTCCACACCCTTAGACCAGGTTCTGGACGTACGTGTAGTACAAGCGCAAGTCAAGACCGACGCACTGTGCGACCTGAACTTCATCCACGGAAGAAAATCCGGAGACCTGTTGTGCCTGCTGCGACACCGAGGACCATTAGGAACCGTCTGCTTGCAGCAGCACTAAGAACACGCGTGAACCTGTCCAGGAGATAACCAAGCACGGTTACTCTGGAGTCGAATGGGGAATGGAACGGCGCGCTGTTGTCTTCAGTGATGTGAGAAAGTTCTGTCTGCGTGCGAGTGATGGACGTACACGTGTACAGCGTAGACCTGGTGAGCAGCCACACTGCATTCGCACACGACACACAGGTCCAGAACCAGCGTTCATGGGACTATCAGCTCTAACTCGTGGTTGGTGTTTCTGCAGGGTTAATTAACCAATGCCCGCTACATTGCACAGGTTGTTGTCCCCACTTTGATGGCATTTCATCGACAGAGTTGTGTGGTGCAGTTTCAGCACGACAGTGCGCGTCCACATTCGACTGCTGCCATGCAGTGTGCTTCTCGTGGTGCACAACTGCTTTAGCCAGCACGATCACAGATTTCTCGCCGGTTGAACACATACAGGACATGATGAAGCGGAAACTTGCTTATTCTTCAGAACCTGTATGAATCATGGCTTAACTGCGACAAAAGATGCAAGATGCTTGGGACAATCTATTGCAGGATTCCACTCGGCACTTTTATGATCATTTGGATGCGAAAGTACATGCCTGGGTTACCACCATAGGGAAGTACACTGCGTCTTTGGCTCTGAGCACTATGGGACTTAACATCTGAGGTCACCAGTTCCCTAGAACTTAGAACTACTTAAACCTAACTAACCTAAGGACATCACACACATCCATGCCCAAGGCAGGATTCGAACCTGCGACCGCAGCGGTCGCGCGGTTCCAGTCTGTAGCGCCTAGAACCGCTCGGCCTCCATGACCGACTAACTGCCTCTTTCATTTCAACTTCTTATCACAAAGGGTGTGTCAGAAATGTTGCGACAATTTTCGAGGGGTTGTAGAAGGTGTCTTGAGATACAAATCGAGAATAGGAACCCGTTTCCAGAAACATCATCCAACGGCGGTACAGAGTGTCGAAATTATACATGCCAGCCCCTACCACTAGGGTACCCCTTCGGCAGGAAACGTGACTTTGCAGTCTAACGGGCCACAGGCGGAACGTCGCGCAATGTTATTTGTTATGCAGTGATGGCGGCTGATTGCCACTATCGCCAATGGAGAAGATGGGGCTAGATGCTGCGTAGACAGGCCTTGTCTCCTATGAATGCGATGCTTTTTTGCCTGAGTAGATAACAGTTTCTGACACAGGTTTCCATTAGCAATCTGTTTTTCTCTTCACACTCTCTAAAATATCCTGTGTTTTTCTGTATACAGCAGGAAAATAAACTGCAATGGAAACCTGTGTCTGAAACCGCCATCCACCAAGGCAAGAGAGCTTCGCATTTGTAGCAAGTAAGGCTTGTCTATGCAGTAGCTAATTCCATCTCCTCCAATGACGATTGCGGTAATCAGCTGATATCACTGAATAACAAATAACATTTGAGACATCCCACCGATAGTCCGTCAGCATAAAAAGTAACGTTTGCTGCCGACGGGGTAGCCTAGTGGCAGGCGCCTCGCCTGTAACTTCGGCGCTCTGTAGTGACGTACGATGGCGTTTCTGGACATGGGTTTATGTCTTAGATTTGTCCCTCAAGACGCCCCGTACAAACGCTAGAAGTCTGTCGCAACATTTCTGCTAAACCCTGTATATTCCTACAATTATGAGCTACCTGTCACGTTACTTGTCAATAAAACGGCATTGTTCTTGAAGGTAGTACATTATTTCCGGCAGTGTACCAGATCATTAGAATTCCTGTATCTAGTCCAGTTTATCTCTACGGCCTCTGCAAACTTCTTAAAGTTACTTTCGTACTAGCCGCCTAGGGGGGTGGGGGGGGGGGGGCAGCACTAGTTCAAGAGAAAGATGCGAAATTATTTCTTGCATGTCGAGCCACGCAACGGTAGGAGCGTACAACGTGAGATATGCGCACTTCGTTAGCCATTCTTTCTCTGCGTCAGCAGCCACTTGGGCGGTAGCTTAAGTAACGTTAATTCTAAGTCACGTTCCGTCAGTCTAGCAGCAAATTTTCAGGTTAAACTCTCCGTCCCTAGTCTTCCCTTTTTTTTGTTTGCCTGAGAGACGGCGCTTGTGCGGAGGGAAGGCAGTGGGAGAAGAAGAAGTAGCGCGTGTTGTGAAGGTGGGGCCACAAACGCTGCCGGCTTAAACAAACAAACTCGCTGGGCGGCATGGAGGGGGCAGCATCAGCAGCAGCAGACGCCGTTTATAAACCAGACGGAAATACGCCACACTCGCCTCCCGAGCAAACTCCGCCGCGGACGCCTGGCTGCAGGCGAAAGAAGTGCGCTCGCCGGAACATATCGCGCCCCCCTCCCCCTTCCCCCCCCCACCACCACAGCTGTCCTCTCGGTTATTTATATGATAATGGGTCGCGCTCTCGGGAAATGAATGGTGCTTTTCACAAAAAGAGCTCGAGCGGGAGACAATAATTGCGAACAGGTGGGCTACTTTATTTCAGAACACAATAAATCAGTGCGTCTTCTGCTCATTCTCCTTTTGCTCTGGCTCTAATTCGCTTTCGCTGTGGCGGTGCTTGCGTAAGAAGTCTGGTGGTGGGGCGATGCATGGTAATGTATATGAGTAAGAAAATTATCGACTCAGTGAGAGTGGTGTGTTGCGTATCACAGTCGCGTCGATTAAATATCCAGGGGGAACGTTCCTGAGCGACATGAAATGGAGTGAACATGTAAGATTGGCTGTAGTAAAGCCGAACGGTCAACCTCGGATTGTTGAGAGAATTCTATGAAAGTTCAGATCATCTATAAAGGAGAGGCCCACAGAACACCTGCGCGATCCATTGTTGAGCAGTGTTTGCGTGTGTGTTCGTAGATTTTCCCGGCGAATGAAATGCTTGAAGGTCTCTCGGGCATGCAGCCGGGTTGACTCGTCGTTATTGAACGAATTTTCGACGGCGTAACGAACCATCATCATCAGGTTACTCCTGTTGTCTGACGTCCTAGGCCGGCGGGTGGTGTGGTATATATATCTCTCGCCTCTCCCCTCCACTGACTCCGCGTATGGAGCGAGGGTGGTGGGGGTAGCTTGCGCTGACGAGATGACTGATGGGCGTCAGTACGTACGCCGCCTTCGGCGGGTGTGGTGCCCCGTTTCCGCTGCTCCTGCAGAACTTTTGTTGCTGGATTCCACGCTTGGCTGAGTTGAAATCCTTTGTCCTTGTTAATAAGGTTCTCGTGCAGCCGGATTTCAATTGCTTCCTTGTATACACAGTCCCAAAAGCAGGATGTGTTGTGCAGGACTTCTGTGTTCTCGTATTCCATACGATGATTTGTCTCGAGGCAATGTTCTGCGATTGCAGATTTTGTAGGCTGTTGGAGATCGGTGTGCCGTTTGTGTTCAGTACATCTTTCCTCGATGGTGCGAAAGGTTTGCCCCACATATGCTTTCCCACACTCGCACGGTATGAAATAAACTCCAGATTTCCGTTGTCCTAAATCGTCCTTCACTGTCCCTACAAGGGACTTGATCTTTGGCGGCGGGCGGTAGACGCATTTGATGTTATGACGTCCTAGAATCCTGTCCATTTTTCCAGGTGCGTTGCCCGCATATGGTATGTAGGCTGTCGCTTTCGGTGGATCATCATCAGGTGTCGGCTGTGGTGTGGTCTTCTGCTTGAAGGCGCGTCGAATTTGGCAGTCACTATAGCCGTTCTTCTGGAACACATCCTTGAGGTGGTCGAGTTTCAGATTTAAGCTTTCTTCGCCGGAGATCTGTGAACCAATGTATTTAGTACTCCTTCTCTTTGTGACGGGTGATGACAGCTGGAGGCGTGAAGGTACAGATCCGTGTGGGTTGTCTTCCGGTAGCCGCTATATCCTAGTGTTCCATCAGGCTTTTTCCGTACCAGAACATCCAAGAATGGTAGCTGGCCGTTTTTCTCCACCTCTATGATGAACTGAATTTGGGGATGGATAGAGTTCAGATATTGTAAGAACAGTTGGAGCATCTCTTCCCCGTGAGGCCAAATGACGAAAGTGTCGTCAACATATCTGTGGAAGACTGTTGGTTTTAGTGGTGCTGATTCTAACGCATTCTCCTCAAATTCTTCCATGTACATGTTGGCCACCACAGGTGACAGAGGGCTACCCATAGTTACGCCGTCTGTCTGTTCGTAGTAATGTCCGTTCTTCGAAGTACCTTTACAGAAGAGACAGCGAAGAAACTTCGGCCGCGTCTTGCTGCACCACCAAGACTCTAGGGACTTCCAAAGGTACACAAGATGGGCACTCCTCTGAGACCGATAGTGAGCACTATAGGAGCGCGAACATACCAGCTTGCCAAACACTTGACCGCAGTATTGAGTCCATTGGTTGGCAAATGTGAGCACCACATCAAAAACTCGGCTCAGTTTGTGGAACGTATGGGGAAACTCAAGTTGGCCAGATCAGATCTTATGGTCAGTTTCGATGTTGTATCACTTTTCACGAGAGTTCCACTCAAGGATTCGCTGGATCTTATTAAGAAGAAATTTGGGCCCACATTAACGAAAGTATTTAACTTTGTGCTCACGTCAACATATTTTCTTTTTGACGGACATTACTACGAACAGACAGACGGCGTACCTACGGGTAGCCCTCTGTCACCTGTGGTGGCCAACATGTACATGGAAGAATTTTGGGAGAAAGCGTTACAATCAGCACCACTATAACCAACAGTCTTCTACAGATATGTTGACGACACTTTCGTCATTTGGCCTCACGGGGAAGAGATGCTCCAACTGTTCTTACAATATCTGAACTCTATCCATCCCCAAATTCAGTTCACCATAGAGGTGGAGAAAAACGGCCAGCTACCATTCTTGGATGTTCTGGTACGGAAAAAGCCTGATGGAACACTAGGACACAGCGGCTACCGGAAGACAACCCACACGGATCTGTACCTTCACGCCTCCAGCTGTCATCACCCGTCACAAAGAGAAGGAGTACTAAATACATTGGTTCACAGATCTCCGGCGAAGAAAGCTTAAATCTGAAACTCGACCACCTCAAGGATGTGTTCCAGAAGAACGGCTATAGTGACTGCCAAATTCGACGCGCCTTCAAGCAGAAGACCACACCACAGCCGACACCTGATGATGATCCACCGAAAGCGACAGCCTACATACCATATGCGGGCAACGCACCTGGAAAAATGGGCAGGATTCTAGGACGTCATAACATCAAATGCGTCTACCGCCCGCCGCCAAAGATCAAGTCCCTTGTAGGGACAGTGAAGGACGATTTAGGACAACGGAAATCTGGAGTTTATTTCATACCGTGCGAGTGTGGGAAAGCATATGTGGGGCAAACCTTTCGCACCATCGAGGAAAGGTGAACTGAACACAAACGGCACACCGATCTCCAACAGCCTACAAAATCTGCAATCGCAGAACATTGCCTCGAGACAATTCATCGTATGGAATACGAGGACACAGAAGTCCTGCATAACACATCCCGCTTTTGGGACTGTGTATACAAGGAAGCAATTGAAATACGGCTGCACGAGAACCTTATTAACAAGGACAAAGGATTTCAACTCAGCCAAGCGTGAAATCCAGCAACAAGAGTTCTGTAGGAGCAGCGGAAACGGGGCACCACACCCGCCGAAGGCGGCGTACGTACTGACGCCCATCAGTCATCTCGTCAGCGCAAGCTACTCCCACCACCGCGGCCTGCACATCCCTCGCTCCATACGCGGAGTCAGTGGAGGGGAGAGGCGATAGATATATATATACCACACCACCCGCCGGCCTAGGACGTCAGTCAACAGGAGTAACCTGATGATGGTACGTTACGCCGTCGAAAATTCGTTTAACAACGACGAGTCAACCCGTCTGCATGCCCGAAAGACCTTTAAGTGTTTGTGTGGTTGGGGGTCCTAGCAAGATGGATTAAAGGAAGCTTCGAAACAATTCGGAAGGAAGGAAAGAAGGAGAGAAGTTGAGAGTTTAACTTTCCGTCGACAACGAGATCGTCAGAGACGGAGCACAAATTCGAGTTGTGGGGCGGGGGAATCGGCCGTACCCTTTGCATTGGAACCATCCCGGTATCGGCCTCTAGCAATTTAGGGGAAACTGGATGGCAGTACCTACATTTGAACCGTGGTCCTTCCAAATACGAGTCCAGTGTGCTAACCACTGCGAGACCTAACTCGGTGTAGCAGTACAGAGGAGTGCGGTTGGATTTGTTACTGGTAGCTTCGATCAATGTGTTGCGGAATTTCTCCGTGAGCTCAAATGGATCTCAGCAGGGTGAGGAAACCTTTATTTCCGGGAAAAGCTGTTGACAAAGTATAGAATACCAGCATTGACGACAGACTGCTGAAGTAATCCATTGCCACCAAAGTACGTCTTGCCTAAGGACTGTGAAGACAATAGAAGACGATCAGAGATCGTACGGAATCTTACAGACAGTCGTTTCACTCTTTTTCCTTTTGTGGGTGGAAAGGAGAGGGGATGAAACTTCCTGGCGGATTAAAACTGTGTGCCGGACCGAGACTCGAACTCGGGACCTTTGCCATTCGCGGGCAAGTGCTCTACCAACTGAGCTACCCAAGCACGACTCACGCCCCGTCCTCACAGCTTCACTTCTGCCAGTACCTGGTCTCCTACCTTCCAAACTTTACAGAAGCTCTCCTGCGAACCTTGCAGAAACTGTTTCGGTCTCGGTCCGGCAAACAGTTTTAATCTGCCAGGAAGTTTCATATCAGCGCATACTCCGCTGCAGAGTGAAAATATCATTTAGGAGAGGGGATGACTAGCAGTGGTACAAGATGCACTCTGCCTTGCACCGTATGTTGCGGAGTATGTGTGTATGTGGATCATTCTCCCACGTCTGTTTATAACGTATGCTTCGGGGTATGCGTAGAAATTTTTGTGTTTGCGTAAATAGTGGCTCCACATGATGTTGATCCCAGTGATATCAGTTACCAGCAACGGCTGCAGCCCGTGGCACAAGTAGAAAGCATCACGTCACCCCCCCCCCCCCCCCATCCTCCTAGTCACCCAACACGCCACACTTTCGTTTCTTTTCACATTTCGACATTTTTACTTTTCATAAATTTTGTTGTTACTTCACTAAAATAAACTTTCATATAATCAATAATGGAATTCCTTACGAGAAACATATCCTCGACTCTTAAAACTTATCTTTCTGTCATGAAATGGAAAACTGTCGCCGGGAGGAAAGGATTTAGCTCTACTTACATGATGTTGCATTTTTGATGGGAAGCAAATGAGTAGGAGCGAAACTCAATAGCCGTATTCGCCTGAGATTAACCACGAAACAAATGAGACCGATGTGGTTTATTTACAAAAAGGAAACGAAAGAATTTAATACATTTACACGTGCCATCGACGTCCAACTCAAAGATGACGGAAACGCTGGGCTAGTGACAGTACTACCGGCTTGCCTTCCGTATTTAGTGTTTTTTGGTCAAGCCTAGCGAAAACAGATGCGCCGATCGATATCTGTCGGCGCTTCTTTTACTTTCGGCGCCACCAGCCTAATTAACATGAGGTATCCCCCCCCACACACACACACACAACTTATCTCCCCGACGAAGACTGGGCTTCATCGACTTCTCACATTACATTGGTGCTTGGAAGCGGTACGGGGAAGGTTAGCTTAAGAGAAAGCGAGGTGTCACAGTTGGGCCACCGATTGCCCCATGGAGAAGATTCCACGGTACTTCCCGAATGGGTTAGCAACGAAACATACGGGTGGTCTCACGTCATGAACACTCCTTGTGTTTTTAAGCCTCTGGCTACGATAGAGATTCTCTGGAACATTCCACAGTAATTAAAATTTTTATTCAGGAATTGTATTATAAGTGTTCAGTGTTAATCTGTGAGTACGTCTACTCTCCCATCTTTTGAGGAGATTTACTAACGTGATCACTTGGTACTGTAGAATTTGGGTATCGAATTTAGGATGGATAGCCATCAGTGATTAATAAACAGTATTTCATCAACATGGCTAACAAATCTTATACCGATTGTATCGTTGACAACTTCCTATTTTTTTAGGATTTCACGAGAGGACACATTACTGATAGACTTGTTGGTGCCTGGAGCGATACAGGAAAGTTTACCTTGAGACAAAGCGAGGTGTTACAGTCCACAGATTGCTCCAGGAAGAACGTTTCATGGTGAACGGAACGTACTGATGGTCTCATGTCATGACCACTCCCTGTGGTTTTACGCCTCTGACTATGAAAGCTTTCAGAACTATTCTTTCTTCCACTTATTCCAAATGGGAGAAAAACTGAAAAGATGTCTCTGTAGCAAGCACTCGATCACTGAAAGTATCAACGCAGCCTTTTACGGATTTGAAAGGGATATCTCACGTCAAACTCTTTGGTGAGCTGTTAGGCTGGCCAATGGGAACTAAGGGCGACCACATGTTTTGCTTTGAACAAGCCGTTTAAATTGCATAAAGGCACTCTAGTCTTGTCCGGGTGTACCTGTCGGCTCTTTCCGGATATGGCGGTGCTGCCACGGAAGAGTAATACATTAAGTTGCTTTGAAGTCGGTTTTTGTTGATCCTCTGACTACGTGCTTGCTCACGTCGCACAGCCTGGCGTAACATTACCTGCAGCATTTCTGGATCTTTAATGTGCATTTATTTATGTTCAAACTTAACGTTCGTTTTCGGTGAGTTGGTCAGATTTCGAGGCATAGTAAAGAATCGGGTTCCCATTAGGCTATCAGAATACTAGCCCCATTGAATTCATTAGACACTCATCTCGTACAATGTTTTTAACATTTTCTAAGGTTTGTGGAATTCTTGCACTTCAATTCTTTCTTTTATAGTAATCCTTCATGTCACGTGTTTCGTGCATGGACAACCGTGTACATTAATGAAGCATTCATTAAGCTTTAGATGAAGTACTAATCCTCTGAAGCAAAGTTTGTGAGGTTCATTCATAATTCTTTGCCACTGTTAACTTCATGTTTAAAGAAACCTTAAATTGACGGTATTGTGTGCTTTTTGCATCCTTGTATCAGACTATAATACCTAAATTTACAGGCTTTTTGCCCAGCAATCGTAGGAGCCAAAGTGAGCCACTATTATAATCAGTGTATCCGTTTTTCTACAATTACGATTAACACAAAACTTCTGCCATTTCTTTGCACGCTCTCCAGATCAGAAGGTAAGTCAGGATCCAGAGATTAGGAGAGAGGTGGCGGTACATCACCGTATGTACGACGAAATTACTGAGTCGTAAGATTTAGAATTTCTAAGCAGCAAAGGATGCATCAATAGATTCAGCCACGCATGCTCATTCGCACGTAACTTGTCTAGAAGATGGTTTCCGTACAACTTCTTGAAATCAGATTATGAACTTACTACAAGCGAGTATGATCATAAGATTCATTCAGTAGTTCAGTTATACCAGCTATTCTTTCGTTGTGCAAAGCAACCTGCACCAGTCCTCCGCTTTAAAATTGCAGTCATAAGGCGTTACAAATCATTTATAGGGTCTAAACTTTATGCAGAATAGAAAATTTATTGCGGTCGTGTTTCAGGATACATATGTTTGTCTAATCCGAATGCCTGAAAAGCAGGTAGGCAGCACACAAGAACTACATCTTCATACATACTCCGCAAGCCATCTTAGAGTGCGTGGCGGAGTGTACCACTGGTACCATTATCATCTTCCTACTTCTCTGTTCCATTTGCGAGAGGTGTGTGGCAAGAACGACTGTCTGTAAACTTCCGGATGAACTCTGATATTTCTGGTTCCCTAGTCATGGTCACTTCGCCACTTGTTCGTTTACAGAAGTAATATGTTGACTTACTCTTCCTGGAAAGCACGCTCTCGGAATTCCAACACAAACCTCTGTGTGGCGCACAACACTTCTCTTGTGGGAACTGCTACTGGAGTTTGGCGAGCATCTCTGTAACGCACTCGCACCGGCTAAACGATCCCGTATCGAAACGTGCTGCTCTTCATTGGATCTTCTCTGTATCTTCTGTTAATTCTACAGAGAAAGTGCCCCAGACTGATGAACAAAACTCAAGAAACGGTTGAACAACCTACAAGTTACGTCTTGTAGTCAGTAGTAGCGGTAGAAAGCAAGCGCTTCGGTCAGATTCACAAACGTCGACCCGTGACTAAAGAATGTCGTCATCAGTTCACACAAAATCATAGTGACACACGTTTAGGCACGTAGAGTGTAAGACACTAACCGCACAATAAAGCACGATACCCGGAAGTAAAGAATTCAACGAGATGTTTAATTCGATGTATACAGTGACTATGGAGGACAAGTATACAATTATTTAATGATTGAGAAAGGAATATGTAACGATATTTGAAACAGTAATATTTGTATTTTATATTAATTAAGCCACAAAGGAGAACCACCTACCAAATGGAAGCATTCGTGGGGGCGAATCGAATGAGATATTCAAACGTTTGTTTATTTATGCAGTTAATTATCTGATGAGAAGAATCTGAATTAAGTAATTAATTAAAGTCAAAATAATTAATTATACAAAGCACACACACACAAACACACACACACACACACACACACACACACACACAAACACACACACACACACATTTATATACATTGCAGAATGTGTCAGAAAACGTAACCACACACAATAAATAACATTTATATTACAGGTTTTCAGTACTGAATTGTCGTTTTTGCTTAATTAATTAGATTATTCCATAGCTTTGCACGTAATTTAAGCACTGTCAAAGCTACATAAATTATGATGATACCAGCAGAAGGAGCAGCTCATTCCCTATAAGATCGGTATGCCACTTGTATGCAAAAAATATTGAAAGCACAATTCATTGAAACTACAATGTATTGTATTGTATTAAACCGGGGACCTAGAAACGACGGAGAGGTTTCGTCCAGCCGTAGCCCTCAGTAGTTCACAACACAACAACAGACCACAGCAGTCCACCCACCCCACCGCTGCCCAGCAACGAACCCAGCGTTATTGTGCGGAGTGTAACATCAAATGTTTGCGTGTTAGAATAATTATTGTGTACGCGTACGTGGAAACGATGTCTGCGCAGCAATCGCCGACACAGTGTAACTGAGGCGGAATAAGGAGAACCAGCCTGCATTCGCCGAGGTAGATGAAAAACCGACTTAAAAACCATCCACAGGCTGGCCGGCACACCGGACCTCGACACTAATCGGCCGGGCGGATTCGCTCGGGAAGCAGCGCGTTAGACCGTTCGGCTAGCCGGGCGAGCTCAACAACAATGTAGTCCTAATTATGTGAAAATTGCCAAAACGTTAATTACGACGTATATTAAAATTTATTACGGCATATCATTTCAATCAGCGCATCGCCGGCCAGAGTGGCCGAGTGGTTCTAGGTGCCTCAGCCTGGAGCCGCGCGACCGCTACGGTCGCAGGTTCGAATCCTGCCTCGGGCATGGATGTGTGTGATGTCCTTAGGTTAGTTAGGTTTAAGTAGTTCTAAGTTCTAGGGGACTGATGACCTCAGATTTTGGGTCCCATAGTGCTCAGAGCCATTTGAACCAATCAGCGCATCATCATGCATATTTTGGGGTCTTCAGTTTTAATATGCACTTAATGATAGAAAGTTATAATTCTAACGGGTAAATGACAACACGATTTGCTTGCCGCAATAAAGGGGAAACGCGAGTGCCATCTATAATGGGTTTAGCCATACTAGACTCTGGGGAGTCTACAGGAAGCTTTTGAAGAGGCAACATCTGTGCTACTTTAGGTAGTGGTTTAGCTGCGTGGGGCTTGTAAACATTTTCGTGCCTGTTGACTCTTGAGAGTGTTGGTGAACGCTGTGGGTCGGGACGTCAACTCTGGCAGAACAGTGCGCACCAGGCAGTAGATCTGGACTCGTGTTTCTTTCATACGGGCCAGCAAAACTTTGAATTCTAAGAGCTGATATAGTTGTACTCAAATGTAAGCGGTACTGAAACCCTGTATGGGGGCTTGGTAATAATTAGGTGGCACTATGACAGCAGTTAGGTGAGTCTTCACCAGTAAAATCTCGAATGTGTGGAACTGATTTAACAAATAGTGGCAATTTTAATTACTGAGCACATGGCTGACATTATTTATGCGCCATATATACAAACGAACAAACTTATTTTTCTGTTTGTGCACATCAGTGAGAATTAGTTTAATTTTTATAGAGAGAAACAGAGACAAATATTTTATAAATCACGTTAATAAAAGGAATAACGACATTAGCTGCTGATGGGCACTGAAATAAATCAGTGGGGAAAACTTGTGCCAGACCAGGACACAATCTCGAATTTTCCGTTTCTTGCAAACGGTTGGTCTTCCTGACAGCGTCGACCAACTTGACGCGGTCTTTGACCGATTCAAATTCCCTACTTATCAACACCATACTAATGTAGTGCCCCTGCCCATTATCCTCGCTACTAGTAGCGGTCTCTGATTCCCGTAGAGGTTCGGGCTTTTTCGTAAAACTGCATTATAAGGATCATGACCATCTCGCTCTAGCTATACCGGGTGTTTCTCTTAAGAATCGTTAGACAGATTTTCCCCGGTTTTTCGGCCGAGATTTACATTTAGTTTTTGCAACTCAGCGCTTATGAGGCAAACTGAGAAGCTACTTGATGGAGACGTTGCGGCTCCGGTCTCGTAAACTGACATACGGCCGGGAGAGCGGTGTGCTGACCACATGCCCCTCCATATCTGCAAACAGTGTCGCCTGTGGGCTGAGGATGACACGGCCGCTAGTCGATACCGTTGGGCCTTCATGACCTGTTTGGACGGAGTTTAGTTTTTTTTCCCTAACGAACAGCTAGAGTCAGCCCAAACAATTACTGCTCATCATGTTTTAAATGCGACTTCCAGTGCCTGCAGGAAACGTCGATTTTTCTCCCACTGCAAACAAAATTTATTTTAAATCGGAATTTTACATGTCAATTCGATAAAGTGCTTCAAAATTAATGAAGTTTGGTCTGTATGTACTAACAGGGACAGTAAAACACGAAGAACAAACAGTAGTCCAGCAGCGACTCAGAAGCGCTGCACTCCTCGTGTTAGCAGTCAGTGCGGACAAGGGACGTGCTGTCGCTGCTGGTGGAGTACCGGTTATTCTTCGAATTCTGTTGTCCCTGTGAAGACACATCGCTGAAACGCATATCTCACTAGATTATGCTGGGACTGATCTATTGAATGTGCAGGTAAAATTGTTGTTGTGGTCTTCAGTCCTGAGACTGGTTTGATGCAGCTCTCCATGCTAGTCTATCCTGTGCAAGCTGCTTCATCTCCCAGTACGTACTGCTGCTTACATCCTTCTGAATCTGCTTAGTGTATTCATCTCTTGGTCTCCCTCTACGATTTTTACCCTCCACGCTGCCCTCCAATACTAAATTGGTGGTCCCTTGATGCCTCAGAACATGTCCTACCAACCGATCCCTTCTTCTAGCAAAGTTCTGCCACAAACTCCTCTTCTCCCCAATTTTATTCAATACCTCCTCGTTAGTGATGTGATCTACCCATCTAATCTTCAGCATTCTCCTGTAGCACCACATTTCGAAAGCTTCTATTCTCTTCTTGTCCAAACGATTTATCGTCCATGTTTCACTTCCATACATGGGGTACACTCCATACAAATACTTTCAGAAACGACTTCCTGACATTTAAATCTGTACTCGATGTTAGCAATTTTCTCTTCTTCAGAAACGCTTTCCTTGCCATTGCCAGTCTACATTTTATATCCTCTCTACTTCGACCATCACCAGTTATTTTGCTCCCCAAATAACAAAACTCCTTTACTACTTTAAGTGTCTCATTTCCTAATATAACTCCCTCAGCATCAATCGAGTTAGTCGACTACATTCCATTATCCTCGTTTTGCTTTTGTTGATGTTCATCTTATATCCTCCTTTCAAGACACTGTCCATTGCGTTCAACTGCTCTTCCAAGTTCTTTGCTGTCTCTGACAGAATTACAATGTCATCGGCGAACCTTAAAGTTTTTATTCCTTCTCCATGGATTTTAATACGTACTCCGAATTTTTCTTTTGTTTCCTTTATTGCTTTCTCAATATACAAATTGAATAACATCGGGGATAGGTTACAACCCTGTCTCACTCCCCTCCCAACCACTGCTTCCCTTTCATGTCCTTCGACTCTTATAACTGCCATCTGGTTTCTGTACAAATTGGAAATAGCCTTTCGCTTCCTGTATTTTACCCCTGTCGCCCTCAGAATTTCAAAGAGAGTATTCCAGTCAACATTGTTAAAAGCTTTCTCTAAGTCTCTAAGTCAGGTAAAATTGTGTTTTAAAAATAATTTTATTTATAATGGGAAATAAGCCAACGTTGTCCGTCGATTCTGGAAATACGCGATGAGCTCTATTTGTTTGGGTTGACATGAACATAAAAACAAACACCACATGTGTGTTTGTGCAAACATGCTTTATTAATTGAAAGTTCCCAAACACTAGGAGAATCGCTTAGAAGTTACTCTGTCGTATAGGGAAAGGATTTTATTCCAGTACCATCACGGAGTACTCCTCAAACGAATCTGATACAGTTCGATAGAAATAATGTACTGAACTGTTTTTCTGTGTCGTAGTGAAGACGTACAGATATGAATTTAAGTCGGAAAGTCTCTGCACAACATTTTTCTAATTTATGAGATAAATACAAAGTTTTCAGTGACATCGTTCTTCAATATATCAACCCTGCTTTTCAATGCTCTCGATCCATTGTTGCACAAGCTGTACATCCAGTAGTCTCAGAAAAGAAAATTCTTTCCACTGAGCAGCAAAAGTATATTCACCTCTTTCATCCTTCTACCGGAGATTAGTCGAAGGTATCTTCAACCCGCTTTTAGTTGACGAAAGAGATGGAGGTCCGAGGAGGTGACATCAGGACTGTATGCAAGATACTACGACGCTATCGCCGTACTGCAGTCGACCTCGGCGTTATTTCGAATTTTGGGTTTCAACTCGCTATAATTTGTATCACTTAACATTTAGCGCCTTTTTAAGGTAATGTTGCAGAACTGGCCTTTGTGTGTCCCAACAAATTGTGAGCGTCACTTTGCATACAGATGGTTGAATCTTCAATTTGCTTTTCGCTGGTGATCCAGGGAGTTTCCGTGCCGTACTCTGCTTCGCGCTCCCGGTACATAACGATGAACCCATACTCCATCTCCAAGAGAACTGTTTCAGAAACATTTCATCTTCGTTAGCATGACAATCCAGTAGACGCTGGCAGATTCTCAATCAGTGTAGCTTGTGCTGATCATTGAGCTGTTTTTGTGCCCTTACTGGACAGTTTTTACTGAAGTTAAGCCTTTTACAGATGAACCATAGAGGGCCATGACCGATGTGCATTTGGTTCGCCACTGCATCAATAGTCACCGGCCAGTTATTCGATATCAGGTCACGGACTTGCTCACTGTTCTTGTGAGTAATGTATGTGACTGGAAATCTTGGTCTTTTCTCGTCCTTCACGCATCTTCAGTCACTTTTAAATTTCTCAGTCACAGGTAAAACCTTCGCCGTGGTAAAAGAATGCCAACCAACAGTGTGCTGATTCCATGCCATGGTACACCTTCAGATCACAAACAATAGATTACAGAACTCTGTTCTTAATTGCTGCAAGTAGAAACTGTGGCAGCCAAGTTTACTACACAGGAGCGGAAAGCTAACTGTCGTGGCAAGGCTGAATCCTGCAAGAAGCATTTGGGATGTTACGATCTAGCTGCTTGCGACTGCACTGTGTTTTACTCCCAACCTAGAGCCGATTTGCACGAAAGTGAGGATACTCACTGACTTACCCTCATAAATAAACATTGGCAGAGAGTACGTTCCTGAAGTGTCGTTCGCTGGTGAGAAACGGCGTCAAATATATGGCGATCCCTATTTCAGCCATTGTAAACATTCCTTACACGAATGTACTTGCACTACCTGCACTGCCTGCCTGACAAGTGCGCTGTTACAAACTAGCATGCGTTGTCTCGCGTAGTTTTCAACGTAACTCGTAACTTGCAACCAGCATCTACCAATGTGAACTGGGGATAGTCGGTATGGACTCTGTTTTTCTATGTTTCTACCTTGAAATGACGGTATTTCTGGACCCAGTATGATATCCGTATCCTGTGACATGCATTACATAGGGATACAGGTGTAGCAAATACACTCCTAGAAATTGAAATAACAACACCGTGAATTCATTGTCCCAGGAAGGGGAAACTTTATTGACACATTTCTGGGGTCAGATACATCACATGATCACGCTGACAGAACCACAGGCACATAGACACAGGCAACAGAGCATGCACAATGTCGGCACTAGTACAGTGTATAGCCACCTTTCGCAGCAATGCAGGCTGCTATTCTCCCATGGAGAGGATCGTAGAGATGCTGGATGTAGTCCTGTGGAACGGCTTGCCATGCCATTTCCACCTGGCGCCTCAGTTGGACCAGCGTTCGTGCTGGACGTGCAGACCGCGTGAGACGACGCTTCATCCAGTCCCAAACATGCTCAATGGGGGACAGATCCGGAGATCTTGCTGGCCAGGGTAGTTGACTTACACCTTCTAGAGCACGTTGGGTGGCACGGGATACATGCGGACGTGCATTGTCCTGTTGGAACAGCAAGTTCCCTTGCCGGTCTAGGAATGGTAGAACGATGGGTTCGATGACGGTTTGGATGTACCGTGCACTATTCAGTGTCCCCTCGACGATCACCAGTGGTGTACGGCCAGTGTAGGAGATCGCTCCCCACACCATGATGCCGGGTGTTGGCCCTGTGTGCCTCAGTCGTATGCAGTCCTGATTGTGGCGCTCACCTGCACGGCGCCAAACACGCATACGACCATCATTGGCACCAAGGCAGAAGCGATTCTCATCGCTGAAGACGACACGTCTCCATTCGTCCCTCCATTCACGCCTGTCGCGACACCACTGGCGGCGGGCTGCACGATGTTGGGGCGTGAGCGGAAGACGGCCTAACGGTGTGCGGGACCGTAGCCCAGCTTCATGGAGACGGTTGCGAATGGTCCTCGCCGATACCCCAGGAGCAGCAGTGTCCCTAATTTGCTGGGAAGTGGCGGTGCGGTCCCCTACGGCACTGCGTAGGATCCTACGGTCTTGGCGTGCATCCGTGCGTCGCTGCGGTCCGGTCCCAGGTCGACGGGCACGTGCACCTTCCGCCGACCACTGGCGACAACATCGATGTACTGTGGAGACCTCACGCCCCATGTGTTGAGCAATTCGGCGGTACGTCCACCCTGCCTCCCGCATGCCCACTATACGCCCTCGCTCAAAGTCCGTCAACTGCACATACGGTTCACGTCCACGCTGTCGCGGCATGCTACCAGTGTTAAAGACTGCGATGGAGCTCCGTATGCCACGGCAAACTGGCTGACACTGACGGCGGCGGTGCACAAATGCTGCGCAGCTAGCGCCATTCGACGGCCAACACCGCGGGTCCTGGTGTGTCCGCTGTGCCGTGCGTGTGATCATTGCTTGTAGCCTTGTACAGCCCTCTCGCAGTGTCCGGAGCAAGTATGGTGGGTCTGACACACCGGTGTCAATGTGTTCTTTTGTCCATTTCCAGGAGTGTATGTGGTTCTCAGTGGTGGCGCAGCATGCTCATGGTTGTCTTTAGAGCACTGAATATGCATGGCGAAGCTGTATGAGGATCTTAATTCCCCACCAGTTGCTTTTCACAAGTTTCAGCTTCACTCGGTCAGCATTTCCCTCACTCACCGTCCCACGGGAGACTACTTGTCAAGTGTCTGCACTGCCATGCAGTTAAGTGTGATATGCAGAGTATCCATGTAGATGTAGAAGTGTTATCCTGCTGTCTAGTGGCAATACCACATGACTAAGGAAACATGGTGCTTGGCCTCGTCCCAATGCACTACGTTGAGTAGTGTTCCACAGAGGAAGCATACTATATCTGCGCACTCTGAGATTTGACCGCTTACGTATAAGAAAGCAATCTTGACCACATGGAATCATCTTACTCATAGATGTCACAGCACTGCATCCGCCTGCTGAACCAGCTGAGTGTGAAGTTTGGAAGGTAGGAGACGAGGTACTGGCGGAAGTAAAGCTGTGAGGACGGGGCGTGGGTCGTGCTTTGGTAGCTCAGTTGGTAGAGCACTTGCCCGCGAAAGGCAAAGGTCCCGAGTTCGAGTCTCGGTCCGGCACATAGTTTTAATCTGCCAGGAAGTTTCATATCAGCGCACACTCCGCTGCAGAGTGAAAATTTCATTCCAGCTGAGTGTCGTTTGCTCACCACCATTCGCTTTGCGCGATGTAGAATGGTGCGACAGGCAGTTCTTTCACTCGCCAACAAGTGGAAGATCACAGGCTAAGTGCGAGGTAAAAGGCGAATGGTACTGTCATGCGGTTAAGAAAACGTCGATTCTATACAGCTTCAATGCAATGCAGTGACACTAACCGGTCCGGCATGCGTTGCAATGCATTTGGAATTATAATTACTTTTTAGCTGTCGATTTTCCATGAGTTCTATGGAGAGAATGCGTGCCGTATACCTGAAATTTAGCAAGTATTATTACAGCGACTGAGTATGATTATGCATAACGAAAATTAAAGAGATAATAGGATACTGAATTCAACTGAATATTTCAGCTGTGGAATTATAAATTTATCAGTGAATTGCGAATGAAATAAATCTTGTATTCAGTCTGCAGCCGCTCTGAGAATGCGACGTTTTCGACAGAAACGTATGGAAAGATTATGTCAAAAAACGCGATTACTGATTGTAATTGTCGACTTTGCTCATACTTAACTAAAAACCTCAATCCAGCTAAATGGCAGACTCTCGTGAGTAAATCGGGCAAATGAACTGATGGGATTCGTTACAGCTGATAATTTTAACTCTACTGTTTCGTTTTATTATGTTGCTGTTTGTCGTCGTTGTGTATGTGAACTGGTTTCTTAGTCTTTAACCTTCGTCTGTGTCTGTGCTGTAGCGTGAACCTGAACAACGCAAGTCTGATAAAAAGAGTCGTCAAATACGTGTGAAATTTTATATCTGTATTGCAATTACTTTTTACTAAAAATGTTTAAAAACATAAAAATGTATAGTACAGAAGCTATCCTGCTAAATCCTGTATTGTGCAGAGCGATAAACAGTGCTGTAATGCATGACGTCACAGTGCTAGTTTTACTGTACCAACACAAAACTAACAGAATAAAAATTCTACGTAAAATTACAAATCGAATTTTGAGAGAATAAATTTCCAAAATGCTTTTATAAAAATGCCCCGTAATTTTACGTACGCAAACCGACTAAGCAAAATCCCATACACTAAATGACACACATACACGTATAAGTAACTTTGTACTGTAAGAATATGCTTGTCTGGCAGAGTAAATGAGATCTGAACTTAACTGTATTGAAATGAACCGGATAATAAATTTGAATTGCAACGCTTAGTTGTAAATGGTCTTATTGTGCCCTCAGTATAAAGTTAAACTGACCTTAACAACATTTTATGACTTACCTTGTGACAGCGGAAACTCTGTACAGCTCTAAAGTGCTAAAAATAAAAATTCAGCGCTGCATTGCGAAGTGCAATGCCAGAGAAACTGTAAGTTCCGCACTATATTTTTGTTTCCGTTGGAAATTTAGCACAACTTTAAAAAAAACTAATATGAGTTGAACTGTAACTAATATGAATGCAGCTTGACTGTGTATTAAATGTGCAACGGAAGCAAAACGATTATCTGGCCCTAATCAAAATTTCGACCTACCTCGCGTCTTGACAATATTGTTGCAGATTTCTCGAAAGCACACCAGCAAGCAGTCATCAGCTAAGCCAGTTTTTTGTTTCTAAATACATATTCAAACTGCTGGATGTGATATTGCGTAATGAAAACGATTTTAGAATGAAATACATACTCAGAAGACAGACTAAAACTTCGCGTGATCTTCACACATAACATTGGTCAGAACAATACTATACTTAAGAAAGTGAACAATGATTTAAATATGGTACAAACTGAACAGAGAATTTCTATAAAAATCAAACAGCTCAGTCAGTTAATATGGAAACCAATGACTCAGGGAAGTGGGGTGGTCTTTCTCTCAGCTCTGAGCAAGTTAACTAGCTGACAATCATTTCTAGCTGCGCAGTGCTCCAGTCTTACCTCAGACGTCTTCTCTTCAAAAATAATGACATTATTCGAAGCTTATTTTCCTTTGATTTTTTAATGTACCCATCGTACTCATCCTTGCTGTCGTTTCTTCGTCTAACAGATACAGTCACAAATCCATACAGCACTACTAAAACGGTCCCTCATCTACCACACTTCAACTAAGAATGTATCAGACTGAACAAAGATAAAGACTGTGTCACGACAAGACCAACGTTTGTTCAACAGTAACATAACTTGCTCTCTCTCTGACGTGCACATCGATGACACAAAAATGAAAATGACTTGACCACCTTACAAGGCAACTATGCTATCCACATCATGCTTTATATTTTGACTGACGATGTTTCGCTCCAATCAATGCGGCGACACACAATACTGCAAAACAAAATTTTCGTGAGGAGACGGTGGAAGAAACTAAACTTACTGAATTATTGAACGGAGATTAGCATTCAAAAACTATATTGCGAAACTCCGATTCCTTAACAATGCCAAGCTTCTTTACATAAACTCAGTTCTTATAAAAAATATGACCCTCCCATGAGATTAGTTAATGAAATGATAGGGGAGTGGTGAATCTATAACTATGGGTCCAAGCTATGTGAGCAGATAACTTTGTGTAATCACGTCTCTGCAGTCAAAGTAATTGACCGAAACCAACAAAGAAAAATCATATTAAAAATTTGCATTACTCAAACTTACATACAAGCAAGCAATGCAGCGACAAACTTACCGGAAATCTTCACACTTTTCAAATCATTCTTTAGAAAATATTACATTATCTGCGTTTACATCTCTGTGTTCTGTTAGTTATTTCCATACCGATCAGCAGCGTGACCAACACCCGACTCTCTCAGTTACTTCCCACTAAATACTCCACTGGCAACGAAATGCTACTGACATCCAAAGATGATATTGTTTGTACTCAAAACATCTCTGGCTTAACTTATCGACTACTGCAGATTTCCACTTGAAAAATATCCAGCGCACGCATACGAAGTACGACTCACCGAACAGAAAGAGAGCTGAATACCAAAAATAAGCTAGAAAACTTTCAACTTTCAGGAAAAAGAAAGGAAGCGCGTGGTGTACTAGTAGTAAGGGAGGCACATCGTGCATGGACACACTGTAAATTTGCAGTCTGTGTGCAAATGAGCGCGTGAGCGTGACATCCACATGGTGGTAGACAGGTCTCACTCAGCTGTGACATTGGGAGATGCAGCACGGGTCATCTTCGGCAACTTCCGCTAAGTTACGTAAAGTTTATTCGCGTTCCCTCTCGCACACTACAGCCTCGTGCAGATCACTCTGACCGGTCTCGCGCCTGCGAGGCTCTGATAGACACCGCTCACGCAACTGTGTCATTACGCGAAGTAATCCTCGTCAACTTCCGCACCGCCGTAAAGAGTTCATTCGTTCTCTCTCTGAAGTGCACCGCAACAAAGTGCAAACCACATAGATCGGCCACTATCTTGCAGGCTACTAGTGATGTACTGTCCTACGCCCTGCCTATTCACTCTATTAGTCGACGGAGAACCGTGCTAACAACGCTTTTGTGGCTCACAGCAGTTCACTCTGACGAAGGCGGTTTCCCCCGCATTGCCACCTGGAACACAAGCTTGACGCAGTGGCACATGAGAAGTCCTGTAACTTCATTACAATGGGGTGGAGTGCACCGGGAACGGCAGTCTGGCCCCGATCAAATGTGATCTTGGCCACCGAGCACTCTACAGTCACCTGCCTCTATAGCCGAAATCGGCAATACACGACTCGGAGGTACTCCTTTTCGAAACCTGGTGGTGGAAAATTTTCACTTCAAGTATTTGGCCGGCAAGGGGAAGAGAAGTGGCGGCATAAGGTTTCTAATCACCAGTCTCTGCACCAATGCCTTGGACTAAATTCCAAAACTCTCCACAGTGTCTCATGAAGTGTGGGCACGTGATCGTCCATCGGATGGGGTATTAAGCTCGGCGGCGAACGTAGGGCTGTGCAGGAGTAGGCTGCGTGCTGGCATTGGATTTCACTCTCTCTTTCCCTCCGTCCATAACACAGCCTCAACACCACGCACTATGAACATTCATCAGTCATCCACGCGCCACAGATATACACTTGACAAAAATCGTAACATGTCGGACCAGGGCAATAGAAAACTACCTCCACTGTGGCCTTGCTTAGAACGGCGGCGCAGGATTCTTGCATCTGCTCTCCTACGCTCATTCCCTGAGCTTGCGAATACTTTCTGACTCGGCTGTCACGCCGTCTGCTTATAAGAGGGACGTTCAATAAGTAATCCAACACATATTTTCTCAGACAATGTCGTTTGAAAAAAAAATGTTAACTGTGTGTTGGGACATCGTGGAATATTCCCGCTTCAGCCCCTATGGTTTCAAGTTCCAGTAGTGGCAACGCTATACGTAGCCTTCAAAATTACATCTGTGACGGAGATGCGTTTCAGGCAGAGAGATGTCATTGAGTTTCTTTTGAAGAGAAACCAGAGCATCACAAATATTGGTAGGCGCTTGCAGAATGTCAGTGGAGACCTGGCAGTGAACAAAAACCTCGGTGAGTCGTTGCGCGAGGCGTCTATCATCAACGCAACAAGGACGCACAACGTGTCCTATCTCTCACGTGCCGGCCGACAGCACAGAGCTGTGACTCTTACAATACGGGAACGTGTGGACACACTCATTTGATGTGATCGGTGAATCACATTCAAACACCTCGCTGCACAACTGGACGTCTCTGTTGGTAGTGCTGACACAGTTGTCCATTGGTTGGGATACTCAAAGTTGTGTGTCGGCTGGGTTCTTCGCCCCCTGACGGAGGACCCTAAAGTTCAACGAAGGACCGTCTGTGTGGAGTAGCTTGCGCGTCCGGGGGCTGATCGTGACAATTTTTGACGAACATCGTCATTGGCCATGAAACAAGGGTTCGTAACTTCGAACCGGAAACAAAACAGCAATTCCTCTCCTCCGAACCGGCCGGAGTGGCCGTGCGGTTCTAGGCGCTACAGTCTCGAACCGAGCGCCCGCTACGGTGACAGGTTCGAATCTTGCTTCGGGCATGGATGTGTGTGATGTCCTTAGGTTAGTTAGGTTTAATTAGTTCTAAGTTCTAGGCGACTGATGACCTCAGAAGTTAAGGCGCATAGTGCTCAGAGCCATTTGAACCATTTGAACCTCTCCTCCGAAGAAAAAGTTCAAAGCCGCACCGTCAGCCGGTAAAGTCATGGCGACGATCTTCTGGGACTCTGAAGGGGCTGTTCTATTTGATGTCCTCCCTCACTATACAACGATAAACTCTGAAGTATACAGTGCTACCCTGAAGGAATTGTAGAAACGGCTTCAGCGTGTTCGTCGCCACAAAAATGCAAACATCTGGCTCTCAAATTAAATTTTTAAATTTATATGAATTCCTAAGGGACTAAACTGCTGAGGTCATCGGTCCCTTGACTTACAGGAAGGACTCGAACCTCCGGCGGGAGGGGCCGCACAATCCGTGACATGGCGCCTCAAACAGCGCGGCCACTCCGCGCGGCACCTGGTTCTCCATGACAATGTAAAGCCTCGCACAAGTATGAACACCCGTAATGAGCTCATAATACTCCATTGGACTCTTCTTCCTCATACACCCTGCAGTGTGGACCTCTCACCATCTGACTTCCATCTGTTTGGCACAATGAAGGATGCACTTTGCGGGAAGCAGTATGTGGATGATGGGGAGGTTCTTGGCGCACAAGTCGATGTCTCCGACGTCGTCCAGTAGAGTGGTTCCACGCAAGCATTCAGGAATTCACAGTAAGGTGGTTGCATTGAAGTGAGATTGTGTTCAAAAACCAAGTTTTGTAGTCAAAAGAGTGGGTAATAGCATGGTGTATTGGAATAGAGAATCAAATCAAGCTGCTTTCAGAAAAAAGTGTTGCATTACTTATTGAACGTCCCTCGTAGACGTCTCAGTCACGTGACACACCGAACTCTTCACCACACTAGCAATCTCTAATTTAAAAGATATGTTGTGTATATTCTGCGAATCAACTGCGCAATTAGTACACTTTATTGTACCGGACATGAAGTTTTTTCCCTTTACATTTGTGACTGAAGCTATATCTCCCCATGTAAGCTGCTAGTTAATTTCATTTCAGTTCCAAGATCCCTATGGGATCTCCACCCTGGTAGATGAAGAATAATCTCCGTCATGTAAGCTGGTGGCACGTACACAAAGATCTATTGCAATAAGTGTTTGAAAATGTCGTCTTGAAAAAAAAAGGAATTCTTCTTTCTCTCTTTACGACATAGATGTTTCTGTGTAATGACACCATTATCAGTGGGCTTTTACTTACTTATTGTGAAAGATAAATTGCGTAGAAAAATTAAGGTTAGTGTTATTTCATTACAGTTTTACTCAGACCACTAAAAAATTTATGATTTTGAAGAAACTGACATAACAGATGAACTCCTATGAACTCCTTCTCAATTTAATAGTCGTTGAAAGGAGTCCCACTCTTGATGATGTCACTCAGTCGAAAGACGTAAGGATATAAGTTATAATGACTAAACCACGTTTTGCTCAAAAGTAACAAACGATATGTATAGAAAACCGACAGTCTTTTTAGGGAATCAATTCGGGATAGTTTTATTCCCGGTACAGTTAGATGTGTAGTCCAATTTCGGACTGCGCCAGACGTCGGCCCTTAGATTTCCGTCAGTGCGTCTTTGGGAGCGCTTCCAAAACAGTTAGTAGTCCTTGGAAGACTCTGATGTGAGGACAATAAAAATGTTTGAACCTCCTTCCGCTTCGCCTTTATAATGATTTTGTGCGTGTGTTGGCGCTGGAACGCAGGTGAAAACAGAGAAAAAGTCGAAGGAGAGTTTGAAAAAGAGGTCCGCAGCTCGTGGTCTCGCGGTAGCGTTCTCGCTTCCCGAGCACGCGATCCCGGGTTCGATTCCCGGCGGGGTCAGGGATTTTCTCTGTCTCGTGATGACTTGGTGTTGTGTGTTGTCTTTAGGTTAGTTAGGTTTAAGTAGTTCTAAGTTCTAGGGGACTGATGACCATAGCTGTTAAGTCCCATAGTGCTCAGAGCCATTTGAACAATTTTTTTTTTTAAAGAGAGAAAGAGACAGCGAGAGACACTGACAGAGTAAAAGAGGAAGCGGAAGATATGACGGATTCAGCTACAGGAGGGATACCGGGCAGAGAGTAACTGCAGTAATAAAAATGCGACAGACTTCAGAAGCATTGTTCAGGCGCGCAGTACCTCGCGCGAGTTGCTTGCTTTAAAAGCGGTAAACGGCCCGCCGTCACACAGAAAGAGGAAGCGCGGTTTTTAACGGCTCGCCAGCTTCTTGCCGCTGTTCTAAACAATATTCTGGTCGGTCCACCAAGTGCCGACAGACGAGACTGCTTTTTATAGGCACCCCATAAGCCTGTCTAGACAGTCAAGTTTTACTACGCTCTCAGCACACAGCAAGTTCTGTGCGCGTAAAACAGCCAACGGTTACCTGGTGAGCCGAGCCAGCCCGTAAACAGGCGGAGGCGCACCACGACAAAACAGTTACCAGGTATCACCCGTTCGTGCACACTTACGCTACAGGGAGGCCATTATCTCTCTATAAAATCGGATTTTCCGTCCTACTTGTTCGCCGGATTTTGATTCTCTTTAAAAATGTAGTCTGCTACACTTAGGGTCCTCAGTTTTTCATCTGCCACAAGTTCATAGACGCTAATAGCCCAACACACGCGGAACTGATCTGTGTTTCCCCTCAGTCTCAATGTATGAAATCCCTAATGGTGTACTTTCCAGCAATCAGCCCAGTTGATTTCTGCACGGTAGGCCTACTCTGACGACCAACTCAATAGTCTTCTTCAGGTGCTCCGAGTTGTGTTATTATGCGTACTCGCTATCTGGACTTCAACAAGATTACGAAATATGGTTGATGTCACGCCACTGTGTTTAGCCAAGTTCGACTGCTGGTGGCCGCTACGCCCTTTGATGTTCATTTGATAGTCATTTGATTTTCGCAGCTCGCACTGTTACTCCTACAAAAACACGGCACTCTATCAAAACATGTGTTTCGCTCCCGGAAAAAAACGAGTTTTTCTTTGTCATCTTAAGGACGATATATGTCTCTGTAAGCCGTTTTTAAGTAGTCTGTTTCAAGGGAGATGGCGGAAAACCTAATAAGCTTGAACGGAGGTTCAATTTGGAACCATCACTGAATTTATTAAAATCTCACCGACCAGAGCCATTCGTCACATCTGGTAGAACGCTGAAAGAATGTGGAATTCACGGAATAGCAGTAAGAATACCTTAAACTGGGAGTGGACCAGTAAACAATAATAACAAAGAAATTAATTCAGTAATGAAAAGTAACAGTTACATCCGATATATACCACGGCAGAAACAGATTGTGTGTACATTAAAATTTTCGACGACCAGACAATACACTGAAGTGACAAAAGTAATGGGATAACGATGTGTACATACCCAGTTGGTGGCATTGTTGCGTACACGAGGTATAAAAGGACAGTGCATAGACAAAGCTGTCACTGTACTGAGGTGATTCATGTGAAAAGGTTTCCGACGTGATTAACGCCGCACAACGGGAATTAATAGTCTTTGAACATGGAATGGTAGTTGGAGCTAGACGTG